>NW_027457642.1:717280-1434560 GCF_050624435.1 Tenrec ecaudatus
TAAGGCTAGGGCAACCCTAGGCTTAGGCTAGGGCACCCCTAGGATTAGGCTAAGGCTAGGGCTCCCCTACCCTAAGGCTAGGGAACCCCTAGGCTCAGGCTAGGGCACCCCTAGGCTCAGGCTAGGGCACCCCTAGGCTTAGGCTAGGGCACCCCTAGGCTTAGGCTAAAGCTATGGCTCCCCTAGCCTAAGGCTAGGGCACGCGTAGGCTTAGGCTAGGGCAACTCTAGGCTTAGGCTAGGGCACCCCTAGGCTTACGTGAGGGTACCCCTAGGCTTAGGCTAAGGCTTGGGCTCCCATAGCCTAAGGCTAAGGCACCCCTAGGCTTAGGCTAGGGCACCCCTAGGCTTAGGCTAGGGCACCCCTAGGCTTATGCTAAGGATAGGGCTCCCCTAGCCTAAGGCTAGGCCACCCCAAGGCTTAGGCTAGGGCACCCCTAGGCTTAGGCTAGGGCACCCCTAGGCTTCGGCTAAGGCTACGTCTCCCCTAGCCTCATGCTAGGGCACCCCTAGTCTCAGGCTATGGCACCCCTAGACAAAGGCTAGGGCAATCCTAGGCTAGACTAACGCTAGGCTCCCCTATCCTCAGGCTAGTGCACCCGTAGGCTCAGGCTAGGGCACCCCTAGGCTTAGGCTAAGGCTAGGGCTCCCCTAGCCTAAGGCTAGAGCACCCCTAGGCTTAGGCTAGGGTACCCCTAGGCTTAGGCTAAGGCTAGGGCTCCCCTAGCCTAAGGCTAGAGCACTCCGAGGCTTAGGCTAGGGCACCCCTACGCTTAGGCTAAGGCTAGGGCTCCCCTAGCCTAAGGCTAGGGCACCCCTAGGCTTAGGCTAGGGCACCCCTAGGCTTAGGCTAGGGCACAGCTAGGCTTAGGGTAAGGCTACGGCTCCCCTAGCCTAAGGCTAGGGCACCCCTAGGCTTAGGTTAGGGCACCCCTAGGCTTAGGCTAGGGCACCCCTAGGCTTAGGCTAGGGTACCCCTAGGCTTAGGCTAAGGCTAGGGCTCCCCTAGCCTAAGGCTAGGGCACCCCTAGGCTTAGGCTAGGGCACCCCTAGGATTAGGCTAAGGCTAGGGCTCCCCTACCCTAAGGCTAGGGAACCCCTAGGCTCAGGCTAGGGCACCCCTAGGCTTAGGCTAGGGCACCCCTAGGCTTAGGCTAGGGCACCCCTAGGCTTAGGCTAAAGCTATGGCTCCCCTAGCCTAAAGCTAGGGCACGCGTAGGCTTAGGCTAGGGCAACTCTAGGCTTAGGCTAGGGCACCCCTAGGCTTACGCGTGGGTACCCCTAGGCTTAGGCTAGGGCACCCCTAGGCTAAGGGTAAGGCTAGGGCTGCACTAGGCTAAGGCTAGGGCACCCCTAGGCTTAGGTTATGGCACCCCTAGGGTTAGGCTAGGGCACCCATAGGCTTAGGCTAGGACACCCCTAAGCTTAGGATAAGGCTAGTGCTCCCCTAGCCTAAGGCTAGGGCTCCCCTTGGCTTAGGCTAGGGCACCCCTAGGCTTAGGCTAGGGCACCCCTAGGCTCAGGCTAGTGCACCCCTAGGCTTAGGCTAGTGCACCCCTAGGCTTAGGTTATGGCACCCCTAGGCTTAGGCTAGGACACATCTTGGCTTAGGCTAGGGCACCCCTAGGCTTAGGCTAGGGCACCCCTAGTCTTAGGCTAAGGCTAGGGATCCCCTACGCTTAGGTTAGGGTACCCGAGGCTTAGGGTAGGTCACCCCTAGGCTTAGGCTAGGGCACCCCTAGGCTTAGGCTAGGGCACACCTAGGCTTGGGCTAAGGCTAGAGCTCCCCTAGGCTTAGGCTAGGGCACCCCTTGGCTTAGGCTAGGGCACACCTAGTCTTAGGCTAGGGCACCCCTAGGCTTAGTCTAAGGCTAGGGCTCCCCTAGGCTTAGGCTAGGGAACCCCTTGGCTTAGGCTAGGGCACACCTAGGCTTAGGCTAGGGCACCCCTAGGCTTAGGCTAAGGCTAGGGCTCTCCAAGCCTAAGGCTAGGGCACCCCTAGGCTTAGGCTAAGGCACCCCTAGGTTTAGGCTAGGGCACCCCTAGGCTTAGGCTAAGGCTAAGGCATCCCTAGCCTAAGGCTAGGGCACCCCTTGCCTTCGGCTAGGGTACCTCGAGGCTTAGGCGAGGGCACCCATAGGCTTAGGCTAGGGCACACCTAGGCTTAGGCTAAGGCTAGGGCTCCCCTAGCCTAAGGCTAGGGCAACCCTAGGCTTAGGCTTGGCCACCCCTAGGCTTAGGCTAAGGCTAGGGCTCCCCTAGCCTTAGGCTAAGACACCCCTAGGCTTAGGGTAAGATTAGGGCTCCCCTAGCCTAAGGTTAGGGCAACCCTAGGCTTAGTCTAGGGCACCCCTAGGCTTTGGCTAAGGCTAGGGCTCCCCTAGCCTAAGGCTAGAGCACTCCTAGGCTTAGGCTAGGGCACCCCTACGCTTAGGCTAAGGCTAGGGCTCCCCTAGCCTAAGGCTAGGGCACCCCTAGGCTTAGGCTAGGGCACCCCTAGGCTTAGGCTAGGGCACAGCTAGGCTTAGGGTAAGGCTACGGCTCCGCTAGCCTAAGGCTAGGGCACCCCTAGGCTTAGGTTAGGGCACCCCTAGGCTTAGGCTAGGGCACCCCTAGGCTTAGGCTAGGGTACCCCTAGGCTTAGGCTAAGGCTAGGGCTCCCCTAGCCTAAGGCTAGGGCAACCCTAGGCTTAGGCTAGGGCACCCCTAGGATTAGGCTAAGGCTAGGGCTCCCCTACCCTAAGGCTAGGGAACCCCTAGGCTCAGGCTAGGGCACCCCTAGGCTCAGGCTAGGGCACCCCTAGGCTTAGGCTAGGGCACCCCTAGGCTTAGGCTAAAGCTATGGCTCCCCTAGCCTAAGGCTAGGGCACGCGTAGGCTTAGGCTAGGGCAACTCTAGGCTTAGGCTAGGGCACCCCTAGGCTTACGTGAGGGTACCCCTAGGCTTAGGCTAGGGCACCCCTAGGCTTAGGCTAGGGCACCCCTAGGCTTATGCTAAGGATAGGGCTCCCCTAGCCTAAGGCTAGGCCACCCCAAGGCTTAGGCTAGGGCACCCCTAGGCTTAGGCTAGGGCACCCCTAGGCTTCGGCTAAGGCTACGTCTCCCCTAGCCTCATGCTAGGGCACCCCTAGTCTCAGGCTATGGCACCCCTAGACAAAGGCTAGGGCAATCCTAGGCTAGACTAACGCTAGGCTCCCCTATCCTCAGGCTAGTGCACCCGTAGGCTCAGGCTAGGGCACCCCTAGGCTTAGGCTAAGGCTAGGGCTCCCCTAGCCTAAGGCTAGAGCACCCCTAGGCTTAGGCTAGGGCACCACTAGGCTTAGGTTAAGGCTAGGGCTCCCCTAGCCTAAGGCTAGGGCACCCCTAGGCTTAGGATAGGACACCCCTAGGCTTAGACTTAGGCTAGGGCTCCCCTAGGCTTAGGCTAGGGCACCCTTAGGCTTAGGCTAGGGCACCCCTAGGCTTAGGCTAGGGCACACCTAGACTTATGCTAGGGCACCCCTAAGCTTAGGCTACGGCACCCAAAGGCTTAAGCTAGGGCATCCGTAGGCTTAGGCTAGGGCACCCCTAGGCTTAGGCTAAGGCTACGGCTCCCCTAGCCACAGGCTTGGGCACCTCTAGACCCATGCTATGGCACCCATAGTCTTAGGCTATAGGAATCCTAGGGTAGACTAAGGCTAGGGCTCCCCTACCCTCAGGCTAGGGCACCTGTAGTCTTAGGTTAGGGCACCCCTAGGCTTAGGCTAAAACTAGGGCTCCCCTAGCCTCAGGCTAGGGCACCCCTAGGCTTAGGCTAGGGCACCCGTAGGCTTAGGCTAGGGCACCCCTAGGTTTAGGCTAGGGTACCCTTAGGCTTAGGCTAAGGCTTGGGGTCCCCTAGCCTAAGGCTCGGGCACCCCCTAGGCTTTGGCTAGGGCACCCCTAGGTTTAGGCTAGGGCACCCCTAGGCTAAGGCTAAGGCTAGGGCTCCACTAGCCTAAGGCTAGGGCACCCCTAGGCTTAGGCTAGGGCACCCCTAGGGTTAGGCTAATGCACCCCTAGGCTTAGGCTAGGGCACCCCTAGGCTTAGGCTAGTGTACCCCTGGGCTTAGGCTAGGGCACCCCTAGGCTTAGGCTAGGACACATCTTGGCTTAGGCTAGGGCACCCCTAGTCTTAGGCTAAGGCTAGGGATCCCCTACGCTTAGGTTAGGGTACCCCGAAGCTTAGGGTAGGTCACCCCTAGGCTTAGGCTAGGGCACCCCTAGGCTTAGGCTAGGGAACAACTAGGCTTGGGCTAAGGCTAGAGCTCCCATAGGCTTAGGCTAGGGCACCCCTTGGCTTAGGCTAGGGCACACCTAGTCTTAGGCTAGGGCACCCCTAGGCTTAGTCTAAGGCTAGGGCTCCCCTAGGCTTAGGCTAGGGCACCCCTTGGCTTAGGCTAGGGCACACCTAGGCTTAGGCTAGGGCACCCCTAGGCTTAGGCTAAGGCTAGGGCTCTCCAAGCCTAAGGCTAGGGCACCCCTAGGCTTAGGCTAAGGCACCCCTAGGTTTAGGCTAGGGCACCCCTAGGCTTAGGCTAAGGCTAAGGCATCCCTAGCCTAAGGCTAGGGCACCCCTTGCCTTCGGCTAGGGTACCCCGAGGCTTAGGCGAGGGCACCCATAGGCTTAGGCTAGGGCACACCTAGGCTTAGGCTAAGGCTAGGGCTCCCCTAGCCTAAGGCTAGGGCACCCCTAGGCTTAGGCTAGGCCACCCCTAGGCTTAGGCTAAGGCTAGGGCTCCCCTAGCCTTAGGCTAAGACACCCCTAGGCTTAGAGTAAGATTAGGGCTCCCCTAGCCTAAGGTTAGGACACCCCTAGGCTTAGTCTAGGGCACCCCTAGGCTTAGGCTAAGGCTAGGGCTCCCCTAGCCTAAGGCTAGAGCACCCCTAGGCTTAGGCTAGGGCACCCCTATGCTTAGGCTAAGGCTAGGGCTCCCCTAGCCTAAGGCTAGGGCACCCCTAGGCTTAGGCTAGGGCACCCCTAGGCTTAGGCTAGGGCACAGCTAGGCTTAGGGTAAGGCTACGGCTCCCCTAGCCTCAGGCTAGGGCACCGCTAGACTCAGGCTATGGCACCCTTAGGCTTAGGCTAGGGCAATCCTAGGCTAGACTAAGGAAAGGGCAACTGTAGGCTCAGGGTAGGGCACTCCTAGATTCAGGCTAGGGCACCCCTAGGCTTCGGCTAGGGCACCCCAGGGCTTACGCTAAAGCTAGGGCACCCCTAGGCTTAGGTTAGGGCACCCCTAGGCTTAGGCTAGGGCACCCCTAGGCTTAGGCTAAAGCTAGGGCTCCCCTAGCCTCAGGCTAGGGCACCTCTAGGCTTATGCTAGGGCACCCGTAGGCTTTGGCTAGGGCACCCCTAGGCTTAGGCTAGGGCACCCCAAGGCTTAGGCTAAAGCTAGGGCTCCCCTAGCCTAAGGCTAGGGCACCCGTAGGCTTAGGCTAGGGCAACTCTAGGCTTAGGCTAGGGCACCCCTAGGTGTAGGCTAGGGTACCCCTAGGCTTAGGCTAGGGCACTCCTAGGCTAAGGCTAAGGCTAGGGCTCTACTAGGCTAAGGCTTGGGCACCCTTAGGCTTAGGCTAGGGCACCCCTAGAGTTAGGCTAGGGCACCCCTAGCCTTAGGCTAAGACACCCCTAGGCTTAGGGTAAGATTAGGGCTCCCCTAGCTTAAGGTTAGGGCACCCCTAGGCTTAGTCTAGGGCACCCCTAGGCTTAGGCTAAGGCTAGGGCTCCCCTAGCCTAAGGCTAGAGCACTCCTAGGCTTAGGCTAGGGCACCCCTACGCTTAGGCTAAGGCTAGGGTTCCCCTAGCCTAAGGCTAGGGCACCCCTAGGCTTAGGCTAGGGCACCCCTAGGCTTAGGCTAGGGCACAGCTAGGCTTTTGCTAAGGCTAGGGCTCCCCTAGCCTAAGGCTAGAGCACCCCTAGGCTTAGGCTAGGTCACCCCTACGCTTAGGTTAAGGCTAGGGCTCCCCTAGCCTAAGACTAGGGCACCCCTAGGCTTAGGCTAGGGCACCCCTAGGCTTAGGCTAGGGCACAGCTAGGCTTAGGGTAAGGCTACGGCTCCCCTAGCCTCAGGCTAGGGCACCGCTAGACTCAGCCTATAGCACCCTTAGGCTTAGGCTAGGGCAATCCTAGGCTAGACTAAGGAAAGGGCAACTGCAGGCTCAGGGTAGGGCACTCCTAGATTCAGGCTAGGGCACCCCTAGGCTTCGGCTAGGGCACCCCTAGGCTTAGGCTAGGGTCCCCCTAGGCTTAGGCTAGGGCACCCCTACGCTTAGGCTAAGGCTAGGGCTACCCTAGCCTTAGGCTAGTGCACCCCTAGGCTTAGGGTAAGATTAGGGCTCCCCTAGCCTAAGGTTAGGGCACCCCTAGCCTTAGGCTAGTGCACCCCTAGGCTTAGGGTAAGATTAGGGCTCCCCTAGCCTAAGGTTAGGGCACCCCTAGTCTTAGTCTAGGGCACCCCTAGGTTTAGGCTATGGCACCCCTTGGCTTAGGCTAGGGCACCCCAAGGCCTAGGCTAGGGCACCCCTAGGCTTAGGCTAAGGCTAGGGCTCCCCTAGCCTAAGGCTAGAGCACTCCTAGGCTTAGGCTAGGGCACCCCTACGCTTAGGCTAAGGCTAGGGCTCCCCTAGCCTAAGGCTAGGGCTCCCCTAGGCTTAGGCTAGTGCACCCCTAGGTTTAGGCTAGGGCACAGGTAGGTTTAGGCTAAGGCTACGGCTCCCCTAGCCTCAGGCTAGGGCACCCCTAGATACAGGCTATGGCACACCTAGGCTTAGGCTAGGGCAATCCTAGGCTAGACTAAGGAAAGGGCACCTGTATTCTCAGGCTAGGGCACCCCTAGGGTCAGTCTAGGGCACCCATAGGCTTAGGCTAGGGCACCCCAGGGCTTAGGTTAAAGCTAGGGCTCCCCTTGCCTCAGGTTAGGGCACCCCTAGGCTTAGGCTAGGGCACCCCTAGGCTTAGGCTAATGCTAGGGTTCCCCTAGCCTAAGGATAGAGCACCCCTAGGCTTAGGCTAGGGCACCCCTAGGCTTAAGCTTGGGTACACATAGGCTTAGGCTAAGGCTAGGGCTCCCCTAGCCTAAGGCTAGGGCACCCCTAGGCTTAGGTTAGGGCACCCCTAGGCTTAGGCTAGGGCACCCCTAGGCTTAGGCTAGGGTACCCCTAGGCTTAGGCTAAGGCTAGGGCTCCCCTAGCCTAAGGCTAGGGCAACCCTAGGCTTAGTCTAGGGCACCCCTAGGATTAGGCTAAGGCTAGGGCTCCCCTACCCTAAGGCTAGGGCACCCCTAGGCTCAGGCTAGGGCACCCCTAGGCTCAGGCGAGGGCACCCCTAGGCTTAGGCTAGGGCACCCCTAGGCTTAGGCTAAAGCTATTGCTCCCCTAGCCTAAGGCTAGGGCACGCGTAAGCTTAGGCTAGGGCAACTCTAGGCTTAGGCTAGGGCACCCCTAGGGTTACGCGAGGGTACCCCTAGGTTTAGGCTAGGGCACCCCTAGGCTAAGGGTAAGGCTAGGGCTCCACTAGGCTAAGGCTAGGGCACCCCTAGGCTTAGGCTATGGCACCCCTAGGGTTAGGCTAGGGCACCCCTAGGCTTAGTCTAGGACACCCCTAAGCTTAGGTTAAGGCTAGTGCTCCCCTAGCCTAAGGCTAGGGCTCCCCTTGGCTTAGGCTAGGGCACCCCTAGGCTTAGGCTAGGGCACCCCTAGGCTCAGGCTAGTGCACCCCTAGGCTTAGGCTAGGGCACCCCTAGGCTTAGGCTAGGACACACCTTGGCTTAGGCTAGGGCAACCCTAGCCTTAAGCTAGGGCACCCCTAGGCTTAGTCTAAGGCTAGGGCTCCCCTAGGCTTAGGCTAGGGCACCCCTTGGCTTAGGCTAGGGCACACCTAGGCTTAGGCTAGGGCACCCCTAGGCTTAGGCTAAGGCTAGGGCTCTCCAAGCCTAAGGCTAGGGCACCCCTAGGCTTAGGCTAAGGCACCCCTAGGTTTAGGCTAGGGCACCCCTAGGCTTAGGCTAAGGCTAAGGCATCCCTAGCCTAAGGCTAGGGCACCCCTTGCCTTCGGCTAGGGTACCCCGAGGCTTAGGCGAGGGCACCCATAGGCTTAGGCTAGGGCACACCTAGGCTTAGGCTAAGGCTAGGGCTCCCCTAGCCTAAGGCTAGGGCACCCCTAGGCTTAGGCTAGGCCACCCCTAGGCTTAGGCTAAGGCTAGGGCTCCCCTAGCCTTAGGCTAAGACACCCCTAGGCTTAGAGTAAGATTAGGGCTCCCCTAGCCTAAGGTTAGGGCACCCCTAGGCTTAGTCTAGGGCACCCCTAGGCTTAGGCTAAGGCTAGGGCTCCCCTAGCCTAAGGCTAGAGCACCCCTAGGCTTAGGCTAGGGCACCCCTATGCTTAGGCTAAGGCTAGGGCTCCCCTAGCCTAAGGCTAGGGCACCCCTAGGCTTAGGCTAGGGCACCCCTAGGCTTAGGCTAGGGCACAGCTAGGCTTAGGGTAAGGCTACGGCTCCCCTAGCCTCAGGCTAGGGCACCGCTAGACTCAGGCTATGGCACCCTTAGGCTTAGGCTAGGGCAATCCTAGGCTAGACTAAGGAAAGGGCAACTGTAGGCTCAGGGTAGGGCACTCCTAGATTCAGGCTAGGGCACCCCTAGGCTTCGGCTAGGGCACCCCAGGGCTTAGGCTAAAGCTAGGGCTCCCCTAGCCTCAGGTTAGGGCATCCCTAGGCTTAGGCTAGGGCACCCCTAGGCTTAGGCTAGGGTAACCCTAGGCTTAGGCTAAGACTAGGGCTGCCCTAGCCTAAGGCTAGGGCACCCCTCGGCTTAGGTTAGGGCACCCCTAGGCTTAGGCTAGGGCACCCCTAGGCTTAGGCTAAAGCTAGGGCTCCCCAAGCCTCAGGCTAGGCCACCTCTAGGCTTATGCTAGGGCACCCGTAGGCTTTGGCTAGGGCACCCCTAGGCTTAGGCTAGGGCACCCCAAGGCTTAGGCTAAAGCTAGGGCTCCCCTAGCCTAAGGCTAGGGCACCCGTAGGCTTAGGCTAGGGCAACTCTAGGCTTAGGCTAGGGCACCCCTAGGTGTAGGCTAGGGTACCCCTAGGCTTAGGCTAGGGCACTCCTAGGCTAAGGCTAAGGCTAGGGCTCTACTAGGCTAAGGCTTGGGCACCCTTAGGCTTAGGCTAGGGCACCCCTAGAGTTAGGCTAGGGCACCCCTAGCCTTAGGCTAAGACACCCCTAGGCTTAGGGTAAGATTAGGGCTCCCCTAGCTTAAGGTTAGGGCACCCCTAGGCTTAGTCTAGGGCTACCCTAGGCTTAGGCTAAGGCTAGGGCTCCCCTAGCCTAAGGCTAGAGCACTCCTAGGCTTAGGCTAGGGCACCCCTACGCTTAGGCTAAGGCTAGGGTTCCCCTAGCCTAAGGCTAGGGCACCCCTAGGCTTAGGCTAGGGCACCCCTAGGCTTAGGCTAGGGCACAGCTAGGCTTTTGCTAAGGCTAGGGCTCCCCTAGCCTAAGGCTAGAGCACCCCTAGGCTTAGGCTAGGTCACCCCTACGCTTAGGTTAAGGCTAGGGCTCCCCTAGCCTAAGACTAGGGCACCCCTAGGCTTAGGCTAGGGCACCCCTAGGCTTAGGCTAGGGCACAGCTAGGCTTAGGGTAAGGCTACGGCTCCCCTAGCCTCAGGCTAGGGCACCGCTAGACTCAGGCTATAGCACCCTTAGGCTTAGGCTAGGGCAATCCTAGGCTAGACTAAGGAAAGGGCAACTGCAGGCTCAGGGTAGGGCACTCCTAGATTCAGGCTAGGGCACCCCTAGGCTTCGGCTAGGGCACCCCTAGGCTTAGGCTAGGGTCCCCCTAGGCTTAGGCTAGGGCACCCCTACGCTTAGGCTAAGGCTAGGGCTACCCTAGCCTTAGGCTAGTGCACCCCTAGGCTTAGGGTAAGATTAGGGCTCCCCTAGCCTAAGGTTAGGGCACCCCTAGCCTTAGGCTAGTGCACCCATAGGCTTAGGGTAAGATTAGGGCTCCCCTAGCCTAAGGTTAGGGCACCCCTAGTCTTAGTCTAGGGCACCCCTAGGTTTAGGCTATGGCACCCCTTGGCTTAGGCTAGGGCACCCCAAGGCCTAGGCTAGGGCACCCCTAGGCTTAGGCTAAGGCTAGGGCTCCCCTAGCCTAAGGCTAGAGCACTCCTAGGCTTAGGCTAGGGCACCCCTACGCTTAGGCTAAGGCTAGGGCTCCCCTAGCCTAAGGCTAGGGCTCCCCTAGGCTTAGGCTAGTGCACCCCTAGGTTTAGGCTAGGGCACAGCTAGGTTTAGGCTAAGGCTACGGCTCCCCTAGCCTCAGGCTAGGGCACCCCTAGATTCAGGCTATGGCACACCTAGGCTTAGGCTAGGGCAATCCTAGGCTAGACTAAGGAAAGGGCACCTGTATTCTCAGGCTAGGGCACCCCTAGGGTCAGTCTAGGGCACCCATAGGCTTAGGCTAGGGCACCCCAGGGCTTAGGTTAAAGCTAGGGCTCCCCTTGCCTCAGGTTAGGGCACCCCTAGGCTTAGGCTAGGGCACCCCTAGGCTTAGGCTAAGGCTAGGGTTCCCCTAGCCTAAGGATAGAGCACCCCTAGGCTTAGGCTAGGGCACCCCTAGGCTTAAGCTTGGGTACACATAGGCTTAGGCTAAGGCTAGGGCTCCCCTAGCCTAAGGCTAGGGCACCCCTAGGCTTAGGTTAGGGCACCCCTAGGCTTAGGCTAGGGCACCCCTAGGCTTAGGCTAGGGTACCCCTAGGCTTAGGCTAAGGCTAGGGCTCCCCTAGCCTAAGGCTAGGGCAACCCTAGGCTTAGTCTAGGGCACCCCTAGGATTAGGCTAAGGCTAGGGCTCCCCTACCCTAAGGCTAGGGCACCCCTAGGCTCAGGCTAGGGCACCCCTAGGCTCAGGCTAGGGCACCCCTAGGCTTAGGCTAGGGCACCCCTAGGCTTAGGCTAAAGATATTGCTCCCCTAGCCTAAGGCTAGGGCACGCGTAGGCTTAGGCTAGGGCAACTCTAGGCTTAGGCTAGGGCACCCCTAGGGTTACGCGAGGGTACCCCTAGGTTTAGGCTAGGGCACCCCTAGGCTAAGGGTAAGGCTAGGGCTCCACTAGGCTAAGGCTAGGGCACCCCTAGGCTTAGGCTATGGCACCCCTAGGGTTAGGCTAGGGCACCCCTAGGCTTAGTCTAGGACACCCCTAAGCTTAGGTTAAGGCTAGTGCTCCCCTAGCCTAAGGCTAGGGCTCCCCTTGGCTTAGGCTAGGGCACCCCTAGGCTTAGGCTAGGGCACCCCTAGGCTCAGGCTAGTGCACCCCTAGGCTTAGGCTAGGGCACCCCTAGGCTTAGGCTAGGACACACCTTGGCTTAGGCTAGGGCAACCCTAGCCTTAAGCTAGGGCACCCCTAGGCTTAGGCTAAGGCTAGGGCTCCCCTACGCTTAGGTTAGGGTACCCCGAGGCTTAGGGTAGGTCACCCCTAGGCTTAGGCTAGGGCACCCTAGGCTTAGGCTAGGGCACACCTAGGCTTAGGCTAAGGCTATGGCTCCCCTAGGCTTAGGCTAGGGCACTCTTGGCTTAGGCTAGGGCACACCTAGGCTTAGGCTAGGGCACCCCCTGGTGTAGGCTAAGGCTAGGGCTCCCCTAGGCTTAAGCTAGGGCACCCCTTGGCTTAGGCTACAGCACACCTAGGCTTAGGCTAGGGCACCCCTAGGCTTAGGCTAAGGCTATGGCTCCCCTAGCCTAAGGCTAGAGCACCTCTACGCTTAGGCTAAGGCACCCCTAGGATTAGGCTAGGGCACCCCTAGGCTTAAGCTAAGGCTAGGGCTTCCCTAGCCTTAGGCTAGGGCACCCCTAGCCTTAGGGTAAGATTAGGGCTCCCCTAGCCTAAGGTTAGGGCACCCCTAGTCTTAGTCTAGGGCACCCCTAGGTTTAGGCTATGGCACCCCTTGGCTTAGGCTAGGGCACCCCAAGGCCTAGGCTAGGGCACCCCTAGGCTTAGGCTAAGGCTAGGGCTCCCCTAGCCTAAGGCTAGAGCACTCCTAGGCTTAGGCTAGGGCACCCCTACGCTTAGGCTAAGGCTAGGGCTCCCCTAGCCTAAGGCTAGGGCTCCCCTAGGCTTAGGCTAGTGCACCCCTAGGTTTAGGCTAGGGCACGCGTAGGCTTAGGCTAGGGCAACTCTAGGCTTAGGCTAGGGCACCCCTAGGGTTACGCGAGGGTACCCCTAGGGTTAGGCTAGGGCACCCCTAGGCTTAGGCTAGGACACCCCTAAGCTTAGGTTAAGGCTAGTGCTCCCCTAGCCTAAGGCTAGGGCTCCCCTTGGCTTAGGCTAGGGCACCCCTAGGCTTAGGCTAGGGCACCCCTAGGCTCAGGCTAGTGCACCCCTAGGCTTAGGCTAGGGCACCCCTAGGCTTAGGCTAGGACACACCTTGGCTTAGGCTAGGGCAACCCTAGCCTTAAGCTAGGGCACCCCTAGGCTTAGGCTAAGGCTAGGGCTCCCCTACGCTTAGGTTAGGGTACCCCGAGGCTTAGGGTAGGTCACCGCTAGGCTTAGGCTAGGGCACACCTAGGCTTAGGCTAAGGCTAGGGCTCCCTTAGGCTTAGGCTAGGGCACCCCTTGGCTTAGGCTAGGGCACACCTAGGCTTAGGCTAGGGCACCCCCTGGTGTAGGCTAAGGCTAGGGCTCCCCTAGGCTTAAGCTAGGGCACCCCTTTGCTTAGGCTACGGCACACCTAGGCTTAGGCTAGGGCACCCCTAGGCTTAGGCTAAGGCTATGGCTCCCCTAGCCTAAGGCTAGAGCACCTCTACGCTTAGGCTAAGGCACCCCTAGGATTAGGCTAGGGCACCCCTAGGCTTAAGCTAAGGCTAGGGCTTCCCTAGCCTTAGGCTAGGGCACCCCTAGCCTTAGGGTAAGATTAGGGCTCCCCTAGCCTAAGGTTAGGGCACCCCTAGTCTTAGTCTAGGGCACCCCTAGGTTTAGGCTATGGCACCCCTTGGCTTAGGCTAGGGCACCCCAAGGCCTAGGCTAGGGCACCCCTAGGCTTAGGCTAAGGCTAGGGCTCCCCTAGCCTAAGGCTAGAGCACTCCTAGGCTTAGGCTAGGGCACCCCTACGCTTAGGCTAAGGCTAGGGCTCCCCTAGCCTAAGGCTAGGGCTCCCCTAGGCTTAGGCTAGTGCACCCCTAAGTTTAGGCTAGGGCACAGCTAGGCTTAGGCTAAGGCTACGGCTCCCCTAGCCTCAGGCTAGGGCACCCCTAGATTCAGGCTATGGCACACCTAGGCTTAGGCTAGGGCAATCCTAGGCTAGACTAAGGAAAGGGCACCTATATTCTCAGGCTAGGGCACCCCTAGGGTCAGTCTAGGGCACCCATAGGCTTAGGCTAGGGCACCCCAGGGCTTAGGTTAAAGCTAGGGCTCCCCTTGCCTCAGGTTAGGGCACCCCTAGGCTTAGGCTAGGGCACACCTAGGCTTAGGCTAAGGCTAGGGTTCCCCTAGCCTAAGGATAGAGCACCCCTAGGCTTAGGCTAGGGCACCCTTAGGCTTAAGCTTGGGTACGCATAGGCTTAGGCTAAGGCTAGGGCTCCCCTAGCCTAAGGCTAGGGCACCCCTAGGCTTAGGTTAGGGCACCCCTAGGCTTAGGCTAGGGCACCCTTAGGCTTTGGCTAGGGCAACCCTAGGCTTAGGCTAGGGCACCCCTAGGCTTAGGCTAAAGCTAGGGCTCCCCTAGCCTAAGGCTATAGCACACCTAGGCTTAGGCTAGGGTACCCGTAGGCTTAGCCTAGGGCAACTCTAGGCTTATTCTAGGGCACCCCTGGGCTTTGGCTAGGGCACCCCTAGGCTTAGGCTAGGGCACCCCTAGGGTTAGGCTAGGGCACCCCTAGGCTTAGGCTAGGACACCCCTAGGCTTAGGCTAAGGCTAATGCTCCCCTAGCCTTAGACTAGGGCTCCCCTAGGCTTAGGGTAGGGCACCCCTAGGCTTAGGCTAGGGCACCCGTAAGCTTAGGCTAGTGCACCCCTAGGCTTAGACTAGGGCACCCCTAGGATTAAGCTAGGACACACCTTGGCTTAGGCTAGTGCACCCCTAGGCTTAGGCTAGGCCACCCCTAGGCATAGGCTAAGGCTAGTGCTCCCCTAGGCTTAGGCTAGGGCACCCCTTGGCTTAGGCTAGGGCACACCTAGGCTTAGGCTAGGGCACCCCTAGGCTTAGGCTAAGGCTAGGGCTCCCCAAGCCTAAGGCTAGGGCACCCCTAGGCTTAGGCTAAGGCACCCCTAGGCTTAGGCTAGGACACCCCTAGGCTTAGGCTAAGGCTAGGGCATCCCTAGCTTAAGGCTAGGGCACCCCTTGGCTTGGGCTAGGGTACCCCGAGGCTTAGGCGAGGGCACCCCTAGGCTAAGGCTAGGGCAAACCTAGGCTTAGGCTAAGGCTTGGGCTCCCCTAGCCTAAGGCTAGGGCACCCCTAGGCTTAGGCTAGGACACCCCTAGGCTTAGGCTAAAGCTAGGGCTCCCCTAGCCTTAGGCTAAGGCACCCCTAGGCTTAGGGTAAGATTAGTGCTCCCCTAGCCTAAGGTTAGGGCACCCCTAGGCTTAGTCTAGGGCACCCCTAGGCTTAGGCTATGGCAACCCCTAGGCTTAGGCTAGGGCACCCCTAGGTTTAGGCTAGGGCACCCCTAGGCTAAGGCTAGGGCACCCCTAGGCTTAGGCTAAGGCTAGGGTTCCCCTAGCCTAAGGCTAGAGCACCCCTAGGCTTAGGCTAGGGCACCCCTAGGCCTAGGCTCGGGCACCCCTAGGCTTAGGCTAAGGCTAGGGCTCCCCTAGCCTAAGGCTAGGGCACCCCTAAGCTTAGGTGAGGGCACCCCTAGGCTTAGGCTAGGGCACCCCTAGGCTTAGGCTAGGGTACCCCTAGGCTTAGGCTAAGGCTAGGGCTCCCCTAGCCTAAGGCTAGGGCAACCCTAGGCTTAGGCTAGGGCACCCCTTGATTTAGGCTAAGGCTAGGTCTCCCCTACCCTAAGGCTAGGGCACTCCTAGGCTCAGGCTAGGGCACCCCTAGGCTCAGGCTAGGGCACCCATAGGCTTAGGCTAGGGCACCCCTAGGCTTAGGCTAAAGCTATTGCTCCCCTAGCCTAAGGCTAGGGCACGCGTAGGCTTAGGCTAGGGCAACTCTAGGCTTAGGCTAGGGCACCCCTAGGGTTACGCGAGGGTACCCCTAGGTTTAGGCTAGGGCACCCCTAGGCTCAGGGTAATGCTAGGGCTCCACTAGGCTAAGGCTAGGTCACCCCTAGTCTTAGGCTATGGCACCCCTAGGGTTAGGCCATGGCACCCCTAGGCTTAGGCTAGGACACCCCTAAGCTTAGGTTAAGGCTAGTGCTCCCCTAGCCTAAGGCTAGGGCTCCCCTTGGCTTAGGCTATGGCACCCCTAGGCTTAGGCTAGGGCACCCCTAGGCTCAGGCTAGTGCACCCCTAGGCTTAGGCTAGGGCACCTCTAGGCTTAGGCTAGGACACACCTTGGCTTAGGCTAGGGCAACCCTAGCCTTAAGCTAGGGCACCCCTAGGCTTAGGCTAAGGCTAGGGCTCCCCTACGCTTAGGTTAGGGTACCCCGAGGCTTAGGGTAGGTCACCCCTAGGCTTAGGCTAGGGCACCCTAGGCTTAGGCTAGGGCACACCTAGGCTTAGGCTAAGGCTAGGGCTCCCCTAGGCTTAGGCTAGGGCACCCCTTGGCTTAGGCTAGGGCACACCTAGGCTTAGGCTAGGGCACCCCCTGGCTTAGGCTAAGGCTAGGGCTCCCCTAGCCTTAGGCTAGGGCACCCCTTGGCTTAGGCTACGGCACACCTAGGCTTAGGCTAGGGCACCCCTAGGCTTAGGCTAAGGATAGGGCTCCCGTAGCCTAAGGCTAGAGCACCTCTACGCTTAGGCTAAGGCACCCCTAGGATTAGGCTAGGGCACCCCTAGGCTTAAGCTAAGGCTAGGGCTTCCCTAGCCTTAGGCTAGGGCACCCCTAGCCTTAGGGTAAGATTAGGGCTCCCCTAGCCTAAGGTTAGGGCACCCCTAGTCTTAGTCTAGGGCACCCCTAGGTTTAGGCTATGGCACCCCTTGGCTTAGGCTTGGGCACCCCAAGGCCTAGGCTAGGGCACCCCTAGGCTTAGGCTAAGGCTAGGGCTCCCCTATCCTAAGGCTAGAGCACTCCTAGGCTTAGGCTAGGGCACCCCTACGCTTAGGCTAAGGCTAGGGCTCCCCTAGGTTTAGGCTAGGGTACCCTTAGGCTTAGGCTAAGGCTTGGGGTCCCCTAGCCTAAGGCTCGGGCACCCCCTAGGTTTTGGCTAGGGCACCCCTAGGTTTAGGCTAGGGCACCCCTAGGCTAAGGCTAAGGCTAGGGCTCCACTAGCCTAAGGCTAGGGCACCCCTAGGCTTAGGCTAGGGCACCCCTAGGTTTAGGCTAGGGCACAGCTAGGCTTAGGCTAAGGCTACGGCTCCCCTAGCCTCAGGCTAGGGCACCCCTAGATTCAGGCTACGGAACACCTTGGCTTAGGCTAGGGCAATCCTAGGCTAGACTAAGGAAAGGGTACCTGTATTCTCAGGCTAGGGCACCCCTAGGGTCAGTCTAGGGCACCCATAGGCTTAGGCTAGGGCACCCCAGGGCTTAGGTTAAAGCTAGGGTTCCCCTTGCCTCAGGTTAGGGCACCCCTAGGCTTAGGCTAGGGCACACCTAAGCTTAGGCTTAGGCTAGGGTTCCCCTAGCCTAAGGATAGAGCACCCCTAAGCTTAGGCTAGGGCACACCTAGGCTTAAGCTTGGGTACGCATAGGCTTAGGCTAAGGCTAGGGCTCCCCTAGCCTAAGGCTAGGGCACCCCTAGGCTTAGGTTAGGGCACCCCTAGGCTTAGGCTAGGGCACCCTTAGGCTTTGGCTAGGGCAACCCTAGGCTTAGGCTAGGGCACCCCTAGGCTTAGGCTAAGGCTAGGGCTCCCCTAGCCTAAGGCTATAGCACACCTAGGCTTAGGCTAGGGTACCCGTAGGCTTAGCCTAGGGCAACTCTAGGCTTATTCTAGGGCACCCCTGGGCTTTGGCTAGGGCACCCCTAGGCTTAGGCTAGGGCACCCCTAGGGTTAGGCTAGGGCACCCCTAGGCTGAGGCTAGGACACCCCTAGGCTTAGGCTAAGGCTAATGCTCCCCTAGCCTAAGACTAGGGCTCCCCTAGGCTTAGGGTAGGGCACCCCTAGGCTTAGGCTAGGGCACCCCTAGGCTTACGCTAGTGCACCGCTAGGCTTAGACTAGGGCACCCCTAGGATTAAGCTAGGACACACCTTGGCTTAGGCTAGTGCACCCCTAGGCTTAGGCTAGGCCACCCCTAGGCATAGGCTAAGGCTAGTGCTCCCCTAGGCTTAGGCTAGGGCACCCCTTGGCTTAGGCTAGGGCACACCTAGGCTTAGGCTAGGGCACCCCTAGGCTTAGGCTAAGGCTAGGGCTCCCCAAGCCTAAGGCTAGGGCACCCCTAGGCTTAGGCTAAGGCACCCCTAGGCTTAGGCTAGGACACCCCTAGGCTTAGGCTAAGGCTAGGGCATCCCTAGCCTAAGGCTAGGGCACCCCTTGGCTTGGGCTAGGGTACCCCGAGGCTTAGGCGAGGGCACCCCTAGGCTAAGGCTAGGGCAAACCTAGGCTTAGGCTAAGGCTAGGGCTCCCCTAGCCTAAGGCTAGGGCACCCCTAGGCTAAGGCTAGGACACCCCTAGGCTTAGGCTAAAGCTAGGGCTCCCCTAGCCTTAGGCTAAGGCACCCCTAGGCTTAGGGTAAGATTAGTGCTCCCCTAGCCTCAGGTTAGGGCACCCCTAGGCTTAGTCTAGGGCACCCCTAGGCTTAGGCTATGGCAACCCCTAGGCTTAGGCTAGGGCACCCCTAGGCTTAGGCTAGGGCACCCCTAGGCTAAGGCTAGGGCACCCCTAGGCTTAGACTAAGGCTAGGGTTCCCCTAGCCTAAGGCTAGAGCACCCCTAGGCTTAGGCTAGGGCACCCCTAGGCCTAGGCTAGGGCACCCCAAGGCTTAGGCTAAGGCTAGGGCTCCCCTAGCCTAAGGCTAGGGCACCCCTAGGCTTAGGTTAGGGCACCCCTAGGCTTAGGCTAGGGCACCCCTAGGCTTAGTCTAGGGTACCCCTAGGCTTAGGCTAAGGCTAGGGCACCCCTAGCCTAAGGCTAGGGCAACCCTAGGCTTAGGCTAGGGCACCCCTAGGATTAGGCTAAGGCTAGGGCTCCCCTACCCTAAGGCTAAGGCACCCCTAGGCTCAGGCTAGGGCACCCCTAGGCTCAGGTTAGGGCACCCCTAGGCTTAGGCTAGGGCACCCCTAGGCTTAGGCTAAAGCTATTGCTCCCCTAGCCTAAGGCTAGGGCACGCGTAGGCTTAGGCTAGGGCAACTCTAGGCTTAGGCTAGGGCACCCCTAGGGTTACGCGAGGGTACCCCTAGGTTTAGGCTAGGGCACCCCTAGGCTAAGGCTAAGGCTAGGGCTCCACTAGGCTAAGGCTAGGGCACCCCTAGGCTTAGGCTATGGCACCCCTAGGGTTAGGCTAGGGCACCCCTAGGCTTAGGCTAGGACACCCCTAAGCTTAGGTTAAGGCTAGTGCTCCCCTAGCCTAAGGCTAGGGCTCCCCTTGGCTTAGGCTAGGGCACCCCTAGGCTTAGGCTAGGGCACCCCTAGGCTCAGGCTAGTGCACCCCTAGGCTTAGGCTAGGGCACCCCTAGGCTTAGGCTAGGACACACCTTGGCTTAGGCTAGGGCAACCCTAGCCTTAAGCTAGGGCACCCCTAGGCTTAGGCTAAGGCTAGGGCTCCCCTACGCTTAGGTTAGGGTACCCCGAGGCTTAGGGTAGGTCACCCCTAGGCTTAGGCTAGGGCACACCTAGGCTTAGGCTAAGGCTAGGGCTCCCTTAGGCTTAGGCTAGGGCACCCCTTGGCTTAGGCTAGGGCACACCTAGGCTTAGGCTAGGGCACCCCCTGGTGTAGGCTAAGGCTAGGGCTCCCCTAGGCTTAAGCTAGGGCACCCCTTGGCTTAGGCTACGGCACACCTAGGCTTAGGCTAGGGCACCCCTAGGCTTAGGCTAAGGCTATGGCTCCCCTAGCCTAAGGCTAGAGCACCTCTACGCTTAGGCTAAGGCACCCCTAGGATTAGGCTACGGCACCCCTAGGCTTAAGCTAAGGCTAGGGCTTCCCTAGCCTTAGGCTAGGGCACCCCTAGCCTTAGGGTAAGATTAGGGCTCCCCTAGCCTAAGGTTAGGGCACCCCTAGTCTTAGTCTAGGGCACCCCTAGGTTTAGGCTATGGCACCCCTTGGCTTAGGCTAGGGCACCCCAAGGCCTAGGCTAGGGCACCCCTAGGCTTAGGCTAAGGCTAGGGCTCCCCTAGCCTAAGGCTAGAGCACTCCTAGGCTTAGGCTAGGGCACCCCTACGCTTAGGCTAAGGCTAGGGCTCCCCTAGCCTAAGGCTAGGGCTCCCCTAGGCTTAGGCTAGTGCACCCCTAGGTTTAGGCTAGGGCACAGCTAGGCTTAGGCTAAGGCTACGGCTCCCCTAGCCTCAGGCTAGGGCACCCCTAGATTCAGGCTATGGCACACCTAGGCTTAGGCTAGGGCAATCCTAGGCTAGACTAAGGAAAGGGCACCTATATTCTCAGGCTAGGGCACCCCAAGGGTCAGTCTAGGGCACCCATAGGCTTAGGCTAGGGCACCCCAGGGCTTAGGTTAAAGCTAGGGCTCCCCTTGCCTCAGGTTAGGGCACCCCTAGGCTTAGGCTAGGGCACACCTAGGCTTAGGCTAAGGCTAGGGTTCCCCTAGCCTAAGGATAGAGCACCCCTAGGCTTAGGCTAGGGCACACTTAGGCTTAAGCTTGGGTACGCATAGGCTTAGGCTAAGGCTAGGGCTCCCCTAGCCTAAGGCTAGGGCACCCCTAGGCTTAGGTTAGGGCACCCCTAGGCTTAGGCTAGGGCACCCTTAGGCTTTGGCTAGGGCAACCCTAGGCTTAGGCTAGGGCACCCCTAGGCTTAGGCTAAAGCTAGGGCTCCCCTAGCCTAAGGCTATAGCACACCTAGGCTTAGGCTAGGGTACCCGTAGGCTTAGCCTAGGGCAACTCTAGGCTTATTCTAGGGCACCCCTGGGCTTTGGCTAGGGCACCCCTAGGCTTAGGCTAGGGCACCCCTAGGGTTAGGCTAGGGCACCCCTAGGCTTAGGCTAGGACACCCCTAGGCTTAGGCTAAGGCTAATGCTCCCCTAGCCTTAGACTAGGGCTCCCCTAGGCTTAGGGTAGGGCACACCTAGGCTTAGGCTAGGGCACCCCTAAGCTTAGGCTAGTGCACCCCTAGGCTTAGACTACGGCACCCCTAGGATTAAGCTAGGACACACCTTGGCTTAGGCTAGTGCACCCCTAGGCTTAGGCTAGGCCACCCCTAGGCATAGGCTAAGGCTAGTGCTCCCCTAGGCTTAGGCTAGGGCACCCCTTGGCTTAGGCTAGGGCACACCTAGGCTTAGGCTAGGGCACCCCTAGGCTTAGGCTAAGGCTAGGGCTCCCCAAGCCTAAGGCTAGGGCACCCCTAGGCTTAGGCTAAGGCACCCCTAGGCTTAGGCTAGGACACCCCTAGGCTTAGGCTAAGGCTAGGGCATCCCTAGCCTAAGGCTAGGGCACCCCTTGGCTTGGGCTAGGGTACCCCGAGGCTTAGGCGAGGGCACCCCTAGGCTAAGGCTAGGGCAAACCTAGGCTTAGGCTAAGGCTAGGGCTCCCCTAGCCTAAGGCTAGGGCACCCCTAGGCTAAGGCTAGGACACCCCTAGGCTTAGGCTAAAGCTAGGGCTCCCCTAGCCTTAGGCTAAGGCACCCCTAGGCTTAGGGTAAGATTAGTGCTCCCCTAGCCTCAGGTTAGGGCACCCCTAGGCTTAGTCTAGGGCACCCCTAGGCTTAGGCTATGGCAACCCCTAGGCTTAGGCTAGGGCACCCCTAGGCTTAGGCTAGGGCACCCCTAGGCTAAGGCTAGGGCACCCCTAGGCTTAGACTAAGGCTAGGGTTCCCCTAGCCTAAGGCTAGAGCACCCCTAGGCTTAGGCTAGGGCACCCCTAGGCCTAGGCTAGGGCACCCCAAGGCTTAGGCTAAGGCTAGGGCTCCCCTAGCCTAAGGCTAGGGCACCCCTAGGCTTAGGTTAGGGCACCCCTAGGCTTAGGCTAGGGCACCCCTAGGCTTAGTCTACGGTACCCCTAGGCTTAGGCTAAGGCTAGGGCACCCCTAGCCTAAGGCTAGGGCAACCCTAGGCTTAGGCTAGGGCACCCCTAGGATTAGGCTAAGGCTAGGGCTCCCCTACCCTAAGGCTAAGGCACCCCTAGGCTCAGGCTAGGGCACCCCTAGGCTCAGGTTAGGGCACCCCTAGGCTTAGGCTAGGGCACCCCTAGGCTTAGGCTAAAGCTATTGCTCCCCTAGCCTAAGGCTAGGGCACGCGTAGGCTTAGGCTAGGGCAACTCTAGGCTTAGGCTAGGGCACCCCTAGGGTTACGCGAGGGTACCCCTAGGTTTAGGCTAGGGCACCCCTAGGCTAAGGCTAAGGCTAGGGCTCCACTAGGCTAAGGCTAGGGCACCCCTAGGCTTAGGCTATGGCACCCCTAGGGTTAGGCTAGGGCACCCCTAGGCTTAGGCTAGGACACCCCTAAGCTTAGGTTAAGGCTAGTGCTCCCCTAGCCTAAGGCTAGGGCTCCCCTTGGCTTAGGCTAGGGCACCCCTAGGCTTAGGCTAGGGCACCCCTAGGCTCAGGCTAGTGCACCCCTAGGCTTAGGCTAGGGCACCCCTAGGCTTAGGCTAGGACACACCTTGGCTTAGGCTAGGGCAACCCTAGCCTTAAGCTAGGGCACCCCTAGGCTTAGGCTAAGGCTAGGGCTCCCCTACGCTTAGGTTAGGGTACCCCGAGGCTTAGGGTAGGTCACCCCTAGGCTTAGGCTAGGGCACACCTAGGCTTAGGCTAAGGCTAGGGCTCCCTTAGGCTTAGGCTAGGGCACCCCTTGGCTTAGGCTACGGCACACCTAGGCTTAGGCTAGGGCACCCCTAGGCTTAGGCTAAGGCTATGGCTCCCCTAGCCTAAGGCTAGAGCACCTCTACGCTTAGGCTAAGGCACCCCTAGGATTAGGCTACGGCACCCCTAGGCTTAAGCTAAGGCTAGGGCTTCCCTAGCCTTAGGCTAGGGCACCCCTAGCCTTAGGGTAAGATTAGGGCTCCCCTAGCCTAAGGTTAGGGCACCCCTAGTCTTAGTCTAGGGCACCCCTAGGTTTAGGCTATGGCACCCCTTGGCTTAGGCTAGGGCACCCCAAGGCCTAGGCTAGGGCACCCCTAGGCTTAGGCTAAGGCTAGGGCTCCCCTAGCCTAAGGCTAGAGCACTCCTAGGCTTAGGCTAGGGCACCCCTACGCTTAGGCTAAGGCTAGGGCTCCCCTAGCCTAAGGCTAGGGCTCCCCTAGGCTTAGGCTAGTGCACCCCTAGGTTTAGGCTAGGGCACAGCTAGGCTTAGGCTAAGGCTACGGCTCCCCTAGCCTCAGGCTAGGGCACCCCTAGATTCAGGCTATGGCACACCTAGGCTTAGGCTAGGGCAATCCTAGGCTAGACTAAGGAAAGGGCACCTATATTCTCAGGCTAGGGCACCCCAAGGGTCAGTCTAGGGCACCCATAGGCTTAGGCTAGGGCACCCCAGGGCTTAGGTTAAAGCTAGGGCTCCCCTTGCCTCAGGTTAGGGCACCCCTAGGCTTAGGCTAGGGCACACCTAGGCTTAGGCTAAGGCTAGGGTTCCCCTAGCCTAAGGATAGAGCACCCCTAGGCTTAGGCTAGGGCACACTTAGGCTTAAGCTTGGGTACGCATAGGCTTAGGCTAAGGCTAGGGCTCCCCTAGCCTAAGGCTAGGGCACCCCTAGGCTTAGGTTAGGGCACCCCTAGGCTTAGGCTAGGGCACCCTTAGGCTTTGGCTAGGGCAACCCTAGGCTTAGGCTAGGGCACCCCTAGGCTTAGGCTAAAGCTAGGGCTCCCCTAGCCTAAGGCTATAGCACACCTAGGCTTAGGCTAGGGTACCCGTAGGCTTAGCCTAGGGCAACTCTAGGCTTATTCTAGGGCACCCCTGGGCTTTGGCTAGGGCACCCCTAGGCTTAGGCTAGGGCACCCCTAGGGTTAGGCTAGGGCACCCCTAGGCTTAGGCTAGGACACCCCTAGGCTTAGGCTAAGGCTAATGCTCCCCTAGCCTTAGACTAGGGCTCCCCTAGGCTTAGGGTAGGGCACACCTAGGCTTAGGCTAGGGCACCCCTAAGCTTAGGCTAGTGCACCCCTAGGCTTAGACTACGGCACCCCTAGGATTAAGCTAGGACACACCTTGGCTTAGGCTAGTGCACCCCTAGGCTTAGGCTAGGCCACCCCTAGGCATAGGCTAAGGCTAGTGCTCCCCTAGGCTTAGGCTAGGGCACCCCTTGGCTTAGGCTAGGGCACACCTAGGCTTAGGCTAGGGCACCCCTAGGCTTAGGCTAAGGCTAGGGCTCCCCAAGCCTAAGGCTAGGGCACCCCTAGGCTTAGGCTAAGGCACCCCTAGGCTTAGGCTAGGACACCCCTAGGCTTAGGCTAAGGCTAGGGCATCCCTAGCTTAAGGCTAGGGCACCCCTTGGCTTGGGCTAGGGTACCCCGAGGCTTAGGCGAGGGCACCCCTAGGCTAAGGCTAGGGCAAACCTAGGCTTAGGCTAAGGCTAGGGCTCCCCTAGCCTAAGGCTAGGGCACCCCTAGGCTTAGGCTAGGACACCCCTAGGCTTAGGCTAAAGCTAGGGCTCCCCTAGCCTTAGGCTAAGGCACCCCTAGGCTTAGGGTAAGATTAGTGCTCCCCTAGCCTAAGGTTAGGGCACCCCTAGGCTTAGTCTAGGGCACCCCTAGGCTTAGGCTATGGCAACCCCTAGGCTTAGGCTAGGGCACCCCTAGGCTTAGGCTAGGGCACCCCTAGGCTAAGGCTAGGGCACCCCTAGGCTTAGGCTCAGGCTAGGGTTCCCCTAGCCTAAGGCTAGAGCACCCCTAGGCTTAGGCTAGGGCACCCCTAGGCCTAGGCTAGGGCACCCCTAGGCTTAGGCTAAGGCTAGGGCTCCCCTAGCCTAAGGCTAGGGCACCCCTAGGCTTAGGTTAGGGCACCCCTAGGCTTAGGCTAGGGCACCCCTAGGCTTAGGCTAGGGTACCCCTAGGCTTAGGCTAAGGCTAGGGCTCCCCTAGCCTAAGGCTAGGGCAACCCTAGGCTTAGGCTAGGGCACCCCTAGATTTAGGCTAAGGCTAGGTCTCCCCTACCCTAATGCTAGGGCACCCCTAGGCTCAGGCTAGGGCACCCCTAGGCTCAGGCTAGGGCACCCATAGGCTTAGGCTAGGGCACCCCTAGGCTTAGGCTAAAGCTATTGCTCCCCTAGCCTAAGGCTAGGGCACGCGTAGTCTTAGGCTAGGGCAACTCTAGGCTTAGGCTAGGGCACCCCTAGGGTTAGGCTAGGGCACCCCTAGGCTTAGGCTAAGGCTAGGGCTCCCCAAGCCTAAGGCTAGGGCACCCCTAGGCTTAGGCTAAGGCACCCCTAGGCTTAGGCTAGGACACCCCTAGGCTTAGGCTAAGGCTAGGGCATCCCTAGCCTAAGGCTAGGGCACCCCTTGGCTTGGGCTAGGGTACCCCTAGACTTAGGCTAAGGCTAGGGCTCCCCAAGCCTAAGGCTAGGGCACCCCTAGGCTTAGGCTAAGGCACCCCTAGGCTTAGGCTAGGCCACCCCTAGGCATAGGCTAAGGCTAGTGCTCCCCTAGGCTTAGGCTAGGGCACCCCTTGGCTTAGGCTAGGGCACACCTAGGCTTAGGCTAGGGCACCCCTAGGCTTAGGCTAAGGCTAGGGCTCCCCAAGCCTAAGGCTAGGGCACCCCTAGGCTTAGGCTAAGGCACCCCTAGGCTTAGGCTAGGACACCCCTAGGCTTAGGCTAAGGCTAGGGCATCCCTAGCCTAAGGCTAGGGCACCCCTTGGCTTGGGCTAGGGTACCCCGAGGCTTAGGCGAGGGCACCCCTAGGCTAAGGCTAGGGCAAACCTAGGCTTAGGCTAAGGCTAGGGCTCCCCTAGCCTAAGGCTAGGGCACCCCTAGGCTAAGGCTAGGACACCCCTAGGCTTAGGCTAAAGCTAGGGCTCCCCTAGCCTTAGGCTAAGGCACCCCTAGGCTTAGGGTAAGATTAGTGCTCCCCTAGCCTCAGGTTAGGGCACCCCTAGGCTTAGTCTAGGGCACCCCTAGGCTTAGGCTATGGCAACCCCTAGGCTTAGGCTAGGGCACCCCTAGGCTTAGGCTAGGGCACCCCTAGGCTAAGGCTAGGGCACCCCTAGGCTTAGACTAAGGCTAGGGTTCCCCTAGCCTAAGGCTAGAGCACCCCTAGGCTTAGGCTAGGGCACCCCTAGGCCTAGGCTAGGGCACCCCAAGGCTTAGGCTAAGGCTAGGGCTCCCCTAGCCTAAGGCTAGGGCACCCCTAGGCTTAGGTTAGGGCACCCCTAGGCTTAGGCTAGGGCACCCCTAGGCTTAGTCTAGGGTACCCCTAGGCTTAGGCTAAGGCTAGGGCACCCCTAGCCTAAGGCTAGGGCAACCCTAGGCTTAGGCTAGGGCACCCCTAGGATTAGGCTAAGGCTAGGGCTCCCCTACCCTAAGGCTAAGGCACCCCTAGGCTCAGGCTAGGGCACCCCTAGGCTCAGGTTAGGGCACCCCTAGGCTTAGGCTAGGGCACCCCTAGGCTTAGGCTAAAGCTATTGCTCCCCTAGCCTAAGGCTAGGGCACGCGTAGGCTTAGGCTAGGGCAACTCTAGGCTTAGGCTAGGGCACCCCTAGGGTTACGCGAGGGTACCCCTAGGTTTAGGCTAGGGCACCCCTAGGCTAAGGCTAAGGCTAGGGCTCCACTAGGCTAAGGCTAGGGCACCCCTAGGCTTAGGCTATGGCACCCCTAGGGTTAGGCTAGGGCACCCCTAGGCTTAGGCTAGGACACCCCTAAGCTTAGGTTAAGGCTAGTGCTCCCCTAGCCTAAGGCTAGGGCTCCCCTTGGCTTAGGCTAGGGCACCCCTAGGCTTAGGCTAGGGCACCCCTAGACTCAGGCTAGTGCACCCCTAGGCTTAGGCTACGGCACCCCTAGGCTTAGGCTAGGACACACCTTGGCTTAGGCTAGGGCAACCCTAGCCTTAAGCTAGGGCACCCCTAGGCTTAGGCTAAGGCTAGGGCTCCCCTACGCTTAGGTTAGGGTACCCCGAGGCTTAGGGTAGGTCACCCCTAGGCTTAGGCTAGGGCACACCTAGGCTTAGGCTAAGGCTAGGGCTCCCTTAGGCTTAGGCTAGGGCACCCCTTGGCTTAGGCTAGGACACACCTAGGCTTAGGCTAGGGCACCCCCTGGTGTAGGCTAAGGCTAGGGCTCCCCTAGGCTTAAGCTAGGGCACCCCTTGGCTTAGGCTACGGCACACCTAGGCTTAGGCTAGGGCACCCCTAGGCTTAGGCTAAGGCTATGGCTCCCCTAGCCTAAGGCTAGAGCACCTCTACGCTTAGGCTAAGGCACCCCTAGGATTAGGCTAGGGCACCCCTAGGCTTAAGCTAAGGCTAGGGCTTCCCTAGCCTTAGGCTAGGGCACCCCTAGCCTTAGGGTAAGATTAGGGCTCCCCTAGCCTATGGTTAGGGCACCCCTAGTCTTAGTCTAGGGCACCCCTAGGTTTAGGCTATGGCACCCCTTGGCTTAGGCTAGGGCACCCCAAGGCCTAGGCTAGGGCACCCCTAGGCTTAGGCTAAGGCTAGGGCTCCCCTAGCCTAAGGCTAGAGCACTCCTAGGCTTAGGCTAGGGCACCCCTACGCTTAGGCTAAGGCTAGGGCTCCCCTAGCCTAAGGCTAGGGCTCCCCTAGGCTTAGGCTAGTGCACCCCTAGGTTTAGGCTAGGGCACAGCTAGGCTTAGGCTAAGGCTACGGCTCCCCTAGCCTCAGGCTAGGGCACCCCTAGATTCAGGCTATGGCACACCTAGGCTTAGGCTAGGGCAATTCTAGGCTAGACTAAGGAAAGGGCACCTATATTCTCAGGCTAGGGCACCCCTAGGGTCAGTCTAGGGCACCCATAGGCTTAGGCTAGGGCACCCCAGGGCTTAGGTTAAAGCTAGGGCTCCCCTTGCCTCAGGTTAGGGCACCCCTAGGCATAGGCTAGGGCACACCTAGGCTTAGGCTAAGGCTAGGGTTCCCCTAGCCTAAGGATAGAGCACCCCTAGGCTTAGGCTAGGGCACCCCTAGGCTTAGGCTAGGGCACCCTTAGGCTTTGGCTAGGGCAACCCTAGGCTTAGGCTAGGGCACCTCTAGGCTTAGGCTAAAGCTAGGGCTCCCCTAGCCTAAGGCTATAGCACACCTAGGCTTAGGCTAGGGTACCCGTAGGCTTAGCCTAGGGCAACTCTAGGCTTATTCTAGGGCACCCCTGGGCTTTGGCTAGGGCACCCCTAGGCTTAGGCTAGAGCACCCCTAGGGATAGGCTAGGGCACCCCTAGGCTTAGGCTAGGACACCCCTAGGCTTAGGCTAAGGCTAATGCTCCCCTAGCCTTAGACTAGGGCTCCCCTAGGCTTAGGGTAGGGCACACCTAGGCTTAGGCTAGGGCACCCCTAAGCTTAGGCTAGTGCACCCCTAGGCTTAGACTAGGGCACCCCTAGGATTAAGCTAGGACACACCTTGGCTTAGGTTAGTGCACCCCTAGGCTTAGGCTAGGCCACCCCTAGGCATAGGCTAAGGCTAGTGCTCCCCTAGGCTTAGGCTAGGGCACCCCTTGGCTTAGGCTAGGGCACACCTAGGCTTAGGCTAGGGCACCCCTAGGCTTAGGCTAAGGCTAGGGCTCCCCAAGCCTAAGGCTAGGGCACCCCTAGGCTTAGGCTAAGGCACCCCTAGGCTTAGGCTAGGACACCCCTAGGCTTAGGCTAAGGCTAGGGCATCCCTAGCTTAAGGCTAGGGCACCCCTTGGCTTGGGCTAGGGTACCCCGAGGCTTAGGCGAGGGCACCCCTAGGCTAAGGCTAGGGCAAACCTAGGCTTAGGCTAAGGCTAGGGCTCCCCTAGCCTAAGGCTAGGGCACCCCTAGGCTTAGGCTAGGACACCCCTAGGCTTAGGCTAAAGCTAGGGCTCCCCTAGCCTTAGGCTAAGGCACCCCTAGGCTTAGGGTAAGATTAGTGCTCCCCTAGCCTAAGGTTAGGGCACCCCTAGGCTTAGTCTAGGGCACCCCTAGGCTTAGGCTATGGCAACCCCTAGGCTTAGGCTAGGGCACCCCTAGGCTTAGGCTAGGGCACCCCTAGGCTAAGGCTAGGGCACCCCTAGGCTTAGGCTAAGGCTAGGGTTCCCCTAGCCTAAGGCTAGAGCACCCCTAGGCTTAGGCTAGGGCACCCCTAGGCCTAGGCTAGGGCACCCCTAGGCTTAGGCTAAGGCTAGGGCTCCCCTAGCCTAAGGCTAGGGCACCCCTAGGCTTAGGTTAGGGCACCCCTAGGCTTAGGCTAGGGCACCCCTAGGCTTAGGCTAGGGTACCCCTAGGATTAGGCTAAGGCTAGGTCTCCCCTACCCTAAGGCTAGGGCACCCCTAGGCTCAGGCTAGGGCACCCCTAGGCTCAGGCTAGGGCACCCATAGGCTTAGGCTAGGGCACCCCTAGGCTTAGGCTAGGGCACCCCTAGATTTAGGCTAAGGCTAGGTCTCCCCTACCCTAAGGCTAGGGCACCCCTAGGCTCAGGCTAGGGCACCCCTAGGCTCAGGCTAGGGCACCCATAGGCTTAGGCTAGGGCACCCCTAGGCTTAGGCTAAAGCTATTGCTCCCCTAGCCTAAGGCTAGGGCACGCGTAGGCTTAGGCTAGGGCAACTCAAGGCTTAGGCTAGGGCACCCCTAGGGTTACGCGAGGGTACCCCTAGGTTTAGGCTAGGGCACCCCTAGGCTCAGGGTAATGCTAGGGCTCCACTAGGCTAAGGCTAGGTCACCCCTAGTCTTAGGCTATGGCACCCCTAGGGTTAGGCTAGGGCACCCCTAGGCTTAGGCTAGGACACCCCTAAGCTTAGGTTAAGGCTAGTGCTCCCCTAGCCTAAGGCTAGGGCTCCCCTTGGCTTAGGCTAGGGCACCCCTAGGCTTAGGCTAGGGCACCCCTAGGCTCAGGCTAGTGCACCCCTAGGCTTAGGCTAGGGCACCCCTAGGCTTAGGCTAGGACACACCTTGGCTTAGGCTAGGGCAACCCTAGCCTTAAGCTAGGGCACCCCTAGGCTTAGGCTAAGGCTAGGGCTCCCCTACGCTTAGGTTAGGGTACCCCGAGGCTTAGGGTAGGTCACCCCTAGGCTTAGGCTAGGGCACCCTAGGCTTAGGCTAGGGCACACCTAGGCTTAGGCTAAGGCTAGGGCTCCCCTAGGCTTAGGCTAGGGCACCCCTTGGCTTAGGCTAGGGCACACCTAGGCTTAGGCTAGGGCACCCCCTGGCTTAGGCTAAGGCTAGGGCTCCCCTAGCCTTAGGCTAGGGCACCCCTTGGCTTAGGCTACGGCACACCTAGGCTTAGGCTAGGGCACCCCTAGGCTTAGGCTAAGGATAGGGCTCCCCTAGCCTAAGGCTAGAGCACCTCTACGCTTAGGCTATGGCACCCCTAGGATTAGGCTAGGGCACCCCTAGGCTTAAGCTAAGGCTAGGGCTTCCCTAGCCTTAGGCTAGGGCACCCCTAGCCTTAGGGTAAGATTAGGGCTCCCCTAGCCTAAGGTTAGGGCACCCCTAGTCTTAGTCTAGGGCACCACTAGGTTTAGGCTATGGCACCCCTTGGCATAGGCTAGGGCACCCCAAGGCCTAGGCTAGGGCACCCCTAGGCTTAGGCTAAGGCTAGGGCTCCCCTAGCCTAAGGCTAGAGCACTCCTAGGCTTAGGCTAGGGCACCCCTACGCTTAGGCTAAGGCTAGGGATCCCCTAGGTTTAGGCTAGGGTACCCTTAGGCTTAGGCTAAGGCTTGGGGTCCCCTAGCCTAAGGCTCGGGCACCCCCTAGGTTTTGGCTAGGGCACCCCTAGGTTTAGGCTAGGGCACCCCTAGGCTAAGGCTAAGGCTAGGGCTCCACTAGCCTAAGGCTAGGGCACCCCTAGGCTTAGGCTAGGACACCCCTATGGTTAGGCTAATGCACCCCTAGGCTTAGGCTAGGGCACCCCTAGGCTTAGGCTAGGACACATCTTGGCTTAGGCTAGGGCACCCCTAGTCTTAGGCTAAGGCTAGGGATCCCCTATGCTTAGGTTAGGGTACCCCGAGGCTTAGGGTAGGTCACCCCTAGGCTTAGGCTGGGGCACCCCTAGGCTTAGGCTAGGGCACACCTAGGCTTGGGCTAAGGCTAGAGCTCCCATAGGCTTAGGCTAGGGCACCCCTTGGCTTAGGCTAGGGCACACCTAGTCTTAGGCTAGGGCACCCCTAGGCTTAGTCTAAGGCTAGGGCTCCCCTAGGCTTAGGCTAGGGCACCCCTTGGCTTAGGCTAGGGCACACCTAGGCTTAGGCTAGGGCACCCCTAGGCTTAGCCTAAGGCTAGGGCTCTCCAAGCCTAAGGCTAGGGCACCCCTAGGCTTAGGCTAAGGCACCCCTAGGTTTAGGCTAGGGCACCCCTAGGCTTAGGCTAAGGCTAAGGCATCCCTAGCCTAAGGCTAGGGCACCCCTTGCCTTCGGATAAGGTACCCCGAGGCTTAGGCGAGGGCACCCATAGGCTTAGGCTAGGGCACACCTAGGCTTAGGTTAAGGCTAGGGCTCCCCTAGCCTAAGGCTAGGGCACCCCTAGGCTTAGGCTAGGCCACCCCTAGGCTTAGGCTAAGGCTAGGGCTCCCCTAGCCTTAGGCTAAGACACCCCTAGGCTTAGGGTAAGATTAGGGCTCCCCTAGCCTAAGGTTAGGGCACCTCTAGGCTTAGTCTAGGGCACCCCTAGGCTTAGGCTAAGGCTAGGGCTCCCCTAGCCTAAGGCTAGAGCACCCCTAGGCTTAGGCTAGGGCACCCCTACGCTTAGGCTAAGGCTAGGGCTCCCCTAGCCTAAGGCTAGGGCACCCCTAGGCTTAGGCTAGGGCACCCCTAGGCTTAGGCTAGGGCACAGCTAGGCTTAGGGTAAGGCTACGGCTCCCCTAGCCTCAGGCTAGGGAACCGCTAGACTCAGGCTATGGCACCCTTAGGCTTAGGCTAGGACAATCCTAGGCTAGAGTAAGGAAAGGGCAACTGTAGGCTCAGGGAAGGGCACTCCTAGATTCAGGCTAGGGCACCCCTAGGCTTCGGCTAGGGCACCCCAGGGCTTAGGCTAAAGCTAGGGCTCCCCTAGCCTCAGGTTAGGGCATCCCTAGGCTTAGGCTAGGGCACCCCTAGGCTTAGGCTAGGGTAACCCTAGGCTTAGGCTAAGACTAGGGCTGCCCTAGCCTAAGGCTAGGGCACCCCTAGGCTTAGGTTAGGGCACCCCTAGGCTTAGGCTAGGGCACCCCTAGGCTTAGGCTAAAGCTAGGGCTCCCCTAGCCTCAGCCTAGGGCACCTCTAGGCTTAGGCTAGGGCACCCGTAAGCTTTGGCTAGGGCACCCCTAGGCTTAGGCTAGGGCACCCCAAGGCTTAGGCTAAAGCTAGGGCTCCACTAGCCTAAGGTTAGGGCACCCCTAGGCTTAGTCTAGGGCACTCCTAGGCTTAGGCTAAGGCTAGGGCTCCCCTAGCCTAAGGCTAGAGCACTCCTAGGCTTAGGCTAGGGCACCCCTACGCTTAGGCTAAGGCTAGGGCTCCCCTAGCCTAAGGCTAGGGCACCCCTAGGCTTAGGCTAGGGCACCCCTAGGCTTAGGCTAGGGCACAGCTAGGCTTAGGCTAAGGCTAGGGCTCCCCTAGCCTAAGGCTAGAGCACCCCTAGGCTTAGGCTAGGGCACCCCTACGCTTAGGCTAAGGCTAGGGCTCCCCTAGCCTAAGGCTAGGGCACCCCTAGGCTTAGGCTAGGGCACCCCTAGGCTTAGGCTAGGGCACAGCTAGGCTTAGGGTAAGGCTACGGCTCCCCTAGCCTCAGGCTAGGGCACCGCTAGACTCAGGCTATGGCACCCTTAGGCTTAGGCTAGGGCAATCCTAGGCTAGACTAAAGAAAGGGCAACAGTAGGCTCAGGGTAGGGCACTCCTAGATTCAGGCTAGGGCACCCCTAGGCTTCGGCTAGGGCACCCCAGGGCTTAGGCTAAAGCTAGGGCTCCCCTAGCCTCAGGTTAGGGCATCCCTAGGCTTAGGCTAGGGCACCCCTAGGCTTAGGCTAGGGTAACCCTAGGCTTAGGCTAAGACTAGGGCTGCCCTAGCCTAAGGCTAGGGCACCCCTAGGCTTAGGTTAGGGCACCCCTAGGCTTAGGCTAGGGTACCCCTAGGCTTAGTCTAGGGCACCCCTACGCTTAGGCTAAGGATAGGGCTACCCTAGCCCTAGGCTAGTGCACCCCTAGGCTTAGGGTAAGATTAGGGCTCCCCTAGCCTAAGGTTAGGGCACCCCTAGGCTTAGTCAAGGGCACCGCTAGGCGTAGGCTATGGCACCCCAAGGATTAGGCTAGGGCACACCTAGGCTTAGGCTAGGGCACCCCTAGGACTAGGCTAGGGCACCCCTAGACTTAGGCTAAGGCTAGGGCTCCCCTAGCCTAAGGCTACAGCACTCCTAGGCTTAGGCTAGGTCACCCCTACGCTTAGGCTAAGGCTAGGGCTCCCCTAGCCTAAGGCTAGGGCACCCCTAGGCTTAAGCTAGGGCACCCCTAGGCTTAGGCTAGGGCACAGCTAGGCTTAGGCTAAGGCTATGGATCCCCTAGCCTCAGGCTAGGGCACCCCTAGACTCAGGCTATGGCAACCCTAGGCTTAGGCTAGGGCAATCCTAGGCTATGCTAAGGAAAGGGCACCTGTAGGCTCAGGCTAGGGCACCCCTAGGTTCAGGCTAGGGAACCACTAGACTTAGGCTAGGGAATCCCAGGGCTTAGGCTAAAGCTAGGGCTTCACTAGCCTCAGGTTAGGGCACCCCTAGGCTTAGGCTAGGGCACCCCTAGGCTTAGGCTACGGCACCCCTAGGCTTAGGCTAGGGCACCCCTAGGCTTAGGCCTGGGCACCCCTAGGCTTAGGCTAGGGCACCCCTAGGCTTAGGCTAGGGCACCCCTAGGCTTAGGCTAGGGCACCCCTAGGCTTAGGCTAAGGCTAGGGCTCCCCTAGCCTAAGGCTAGGGCACCCCTAGGCTTAGGTTAGGGCACCCCTAGGCTTAGGCTAGGGCACCCCTAGGCTTAGGCTACGGTACCCCTAGGATTAGGCTAAGGCTAGGGCTCCCCTACCCTAAGGCTAGGGCACCCCTAGGCTCAGGCTAGGGCACCCCTGGGCTCAGGCTAGGGCACCCCTAGGCTTAGGCTAGGGCACCCCTAGGCTTAGGCTAAAGCTATTGCTCCCCTAGCCTAAGGCTAGGGCACGCGTAGGCTTAGGCTAGGGCAACTCTAGGCTTAGGCTAGGGTACCCCTAGGGTTACGCGAGGGTACCCCTAGGTTTAGGCTAGGGCACCCCTAGGCTAAGGGTAAGGCTAGGGCTCCACTAGGCTAAGGCTAGGGCACCCCTAGGCTTAGGCTATGGCACCCCTAGGGTTAGGCTAGGGCACCCCTAGGCTTAGGCTAGGACACCCCTAAGCTTAGGTTAAGGCTAGTGCTCCCCTAGCCTAAGGCTAGGGCTCCCCTTGGCTTAGGCTAGGGCACCCCTAGGCTTAGGCTAGAGCACCCCTAGGCTCAGGCTAGTGCACCCCTAGGCTTAGGCTAGGGCACCCCTAGGCTTTGGCTAGGACACAACTTGGCTTAGGCTAGGGCAACCCTAGCCTTAAGCTAGGGCACCCCTAGGCTTAGGCTAAGGCTAGGGCTCCCCTACGCTTAGGTTAGGGTACCCCGAGGCTTAGGGTAGGTCACCCTTAGGCTTATGCTAGGGCACCCTAGGCTTAGGCTAGGGCACACCTAGGCTTAGGCTAAGGCTAGGGCTCCTCTAGGCTTAGGCTAGGGCACCCCTTGGCTTAGGCTAGGGCACACCTAGGCTTAGGCTAGGGCACCCCTAGGCTTAGGCTAAAGCTATTGCTCCCCTAGCCTAAGGCTAGGGCACGCGTAGGCTTAGACTAGGGCACCTCTATGCTTAGGCTATGGCACCCCTAGGCTTAGGCTAGGGCACCCCTAGGTTTAGGCTATGGCTAGGGCTCCCCTAGGCTTAGGCTAAGGCTAGGGCTCCCCTAGCCTAAGGCTAGGGCTCCCCTAGGCTTAGGCTAGTGCATCCCTAGGTTTAGGCTAGGGCACAGCTAGGCTTAGGCTAAGGCTACGGCTCCCCTAGCCTCAGGCTACGGCTCCCCTAGCCTCAGGCTATGGCACCCCTAGGCTTAGGCTAGGGCAATCCTAGGCTAGACTAAGGAAAGGGCACCTGTATTCTCAGGCTAGGGCACCCCTAGGGTCAGGCTAGGGCACCCATAGGCTTAGGCTAGGGCACCCCAGGGCTTAGGCTAAAGCTAGGGCTCCCCTAACCTCAGGTTAGGGCACCCCTAGGCTTAGGCTAGGGCACCCCTAGGCTTAAGCTAGGGTACCCCAAGGCTTAGGCTAAGGCTATGGCTCCCCTATCCTAATGCTCGGGCACCCCTAGGCTTAGGTTAGGGCACCCCTAGGCTTAGGCTAGGGCACTCTTAGGCTTTGGCTAGGGCAACCCTAGGCTTAGGCAAGGGCACCCCTAGGATTAGGCTAAGGCTTGGGCTCCCCTACCCTAAGGCTAGGGCACCCCTACCCTAAGGCTAGGGCACCCCTAGGCTCAGGCTAGGGCACCCCTAGGCTCAGGCTAGGGCACCCCTAGGCTTAGGCTAGGGCACCCCTAGGCTTAGGCTAAAGCTAGGGCTCCCCTAGCCTCAGGCTAGGGCAACTATAGGCTTAGGTTAGGGCACCCGTAGGCTTAGGCTAGTGCACCCCTAGGCTTAGGCTAAGGCTAGGGCTCCCATAGCCTAAGGCTAGAGCACCCCTAGGCTTAGGCTAGGGCACCCCTAGGCTTAGGCTAGGGCACCCCAAGGCTTAGGATAATGCTAGGGCTCCCCTAGCCTAAGGCTAGGGTACTCCTAGGCTTAGGCTAGGGCAACTCAAGGCTTAGGCTAGGGCACCCCTAGGCTTTGGCTAGGGCACCCCTAAGCTTAAGCTAGGACACCCGTAGGCTAAGGCTAAGGCTAGGGCTCCACTAGCCTAAGGCTAGGGCAGTCCCTAGGCTTAGGCTAGGTCACCCCTAGGGTTAGGCTAGGGCACCCCTAGGCTTAGGCTATGACACCCCTAAGCTTAGGCTAAGGCTAGTGTTCCCCAGGCCTAAGGCTAGGGCTCCCCTAGGCTTAGGCTAGGGCACCCCTAGGCTTAGGCTAGGGCACCCCTAGGCTTAGGCTAGTGCACCCCTAGGCTTAGACTAGGGTACCCCTAGGCTTAGGCGAGGACACACCTTCGCTTAGGGTAGTGCACCCCTAGCCTTAGGCTAGGGCACCCCTAGGCTTAGGCTAAGGCTAGGGCTCCCCTTCGCTTAGGTTAGGGTACCCCGAGGCTTAGGCTAGGGCAACCCTAGGCTTAGGCTGGGGCACCCCAAGCTTAGGCTAAAGCTAGGGCTCCCCTAGGCTCAGGTTAGGGCACCCATAGGCTTAGGCTAGGGCACCCTTCGGCTTAGGCTAAGGCTAGGGTTCCCCTAGCCTAAGGCTAGAGCACCCCTAGGCTTAGGCTACGGCACCCCTAGGCTTAGGCTAAGGCTAGGGCTCCCCTAGCCCAAGGCTAGGGCACCCCTAGGCTCAGGTTAGGGCACCCCTAAGCTTAGGCTAGGGCACCCTTAGGCTTTGGCTAGGGCACCCCTAGGCTTAGGCTAGGGCACCCCTAGGCTTAGGCTAGGGCACCCCTAGGCTTAGGCTCGGGCACCCCTAGGCTTAGGCCAAGGCTAGGGCTCCCCTACGCTTAGGTTAGGGTAGCCCGAGGCTTAGGGTAGGTCACCCCTAGGCTTAGGCTAGGGCATCCCTAGGCTTAGGCTAGGGCACACCTAGGCTAAGGCTAAGGCTAGGACTCCCCTGGGCTTAGGCTAGGGCACCCCTTGGCTTAGGCTAGGGAACACCTAGGCTTAGGCTAGGGCACCCCTAGGCTTAAGCTAAGGCTAGGGCTCCCCTAGCCTTAGGCTAGGGCACCCCTTGGCTTAGGCTAGGGCACACATAGGCTTAGGCTAGGGCACCCCTAGGCTTAGGCTAAGGCTAGGGCTCCCCTAGCCTAAGGCTAGGGCCCCCCTAGGCTGAGGCAAAGGCTAGGGCACCCCTAGGCTTAGGCTAGGGCACCCCTAGGCTTAGGCTAGGGCACCCCTAGGCTTAGGCTAGGGCACCCTTAGCCTTAGGCTAGGGCACCCCTAGGCTTAGGCTAAGGATAGGGCTCCCCTAGACTTAGGCTAGGTCACCCTTTGGATTAGGCTAGGGCACATCTAGGCTTAGGCTAAGGCTAGGGCTCCCCTAGCCTAAGGCTAGGGCACCCCTAGCCTTAAGCTAGGGCACCCCTAGGCTTAGGCTAGGGCACCCCTAGGCTTAGGCTAGGGCACCCCTAGGCTTAGGCTAAGGCTAGGGCTCCCCTAGCCTATTGTTAAGCCACCCCTAGGCTTAGTCTAGGGCCCCACTAGGCTTAGGCTATGGCACCCTTAGGCTTTGGCTAGGGCAACCCTAGGCTTACGCTAGAGCACCCCTAGGCTTAGGCTAGAGCACCCCTAGGCTTAGGCTAGGGCACCCCTACGCTTAGGCTAAGGCTAGGGCTCCCCTACGCTAAGGCTAGGGCACCCCTAGGCTTAGGCTAGGGCACCCCTAGGCTTTGGCTAGGGCTCCCCTACCCTAAGGCTAGGGCAACCCTAGGCTATGGCTAGGGCATCCCTAGCCTAAGGCTAGGGCACCCATTGGCTTGGGCTAGGGTACCCCGAGGCTTAGGCGAGGGCACCCCTAGGCTAAGGCTAGGGCAAACCTAGGCTTAGGCTAAGGCCAGGGCTCCCCTAGTCTAGGATAGGGCACCCCTAGGCTTAGGCTAGGGAACCCCGAGGCTTAGGCGAGGGCACCCCTAGGCTTGGGCTAGGGCACCCGTAGGCTTAGGCTAGGGCACACCTAGGCTTAGGCTAAGGCACCCGTAAGCTTAGGCTATGGCACCCCTAGGCTTAGGCTAGTGCACCCCTAAGCTTAGGCTAGGCCACCCCTAGGCTTAGGCTAGGACACCCCTAGGCTTAGGCTAAGGCTAGGGCATCCCTAGCCTAAGGCTAGGGCACCCCTTGGCTTGTGCTAGGGTACCCCGAGGCTTAGGCGAGGGCACCCCTAGGCTAAGGCTAGGGCAAACCTAGGCTTAGGCTAAGGCTAGGGCTCCCCTAGCCTAAGGCTAGGGCACCCCTAGGCTTAGGCTAGGGCACCCCTAGGCTTAGGCTAAAGCTAGGGCTCCCCTAGCCTTAGGCTAAGGCACCCCTAGGCTTAGGGTAAGATTAGTGCTCCCCTAGACTAAGGTTAGGGCACCCCTAGGCTTAGTCTAGGGCACCCCTAGGCTTAGGCTATGGCACCCCTAGGCTTAGGCTAGGGCACCCCTAGGCTTAGGCTAGGGCACCCCTAGGCTAAGGCTAGGGCACCCCTAGGCTTAGGCTAAGGCTAGGGCTCCCATAGCCAAAGGCTAGAGCACCCCTAGGCTTAGGCTAGAGAACCCCTACACTTAGGCTAAGGCTAGGGCTCCCCTAGCCTGGCTAGGGCACCCCTAGGCTTAGGCTAGGGCACCCTTGGCTTAGGCTAAGGCTAGGGCTCCTCTAGCCTAAGGCTAGGGCACCCCTAGGCTTAAGCTAAGGCACCCCTAGGCTTAGGCTAGGGCACCCCTAGACTTAGGCTAAGACTAGGGCATCCCTAGCCTAAGGCTAGGGTACTCCTTGGCTTGGGCTAGGGTACCCCGAGGCTTAGGTGTGGGCACCCCTAGGCTTAGGCTAGGGCACACCTAGGCTTAGGTTAAGGCTAAGGCTCCCCTAGCCTAAGGCTAGGGCACCCCGAGGCTTAGGCTAGGGCACCCCTTGGCTTAGGCTAGGGCACACCTAGGCTTAGGCTAGGGCACCCCTAGGCTTAAGCTAAGGCTAGGGCTCCCATAGTCTTACGCTAGGGCACCCCTAGGCTTAGGCTAAGACTAGGGCTCCCCTCGCCTAAGGCTAGAGCATCCCTAGGCTTAGGCTAGGGCACCCCTAGGCTTAGGCTAAGGCTAGGGCTCCCCTAGCCTAAGGCTAGGGCACCCCTACGCTTAGGTTAGGGCAATCCTAGGCAAGACTAAGGAAAGGGAACCTCTAGGCTCAGGCTAGGGTTCCCCTAGTTTCAGGTTAGGGCACCCCTAGGCTTAGGCTAGGGCACACCTAGGCTTAGGCTAAGGCTAGGGTTGCCCTAGCCTAAGGCTAGAGCACCCCTAGGCTTAGGCTAGGGCACCCCCAGGCTTAGGCTAAGGCTAGGACTCCCCTAGCCTAAGGCTATGGCACCCCTAGGCTTAGGTTAGGGCACCCCTATTCTTAGGCTAGGGCACCCTTACCTTTGGTTAAGGGCACCCCTAGGCTTAGGCTAGGGCACTCCTAGGCTTAGGTTAGGACACCCCTAGGCTTAGGCTAAGGCTAGGGCTCCCCTACGCTTAGGTTAGGGTACCCCGAGGCTTAGGGTAGGTCACCCCTAGGCTTAGGCTAGGGTACCCCTAGGCTTAGGCTAGGGCACACCTAGTCTAAGGCTAAGGATAGGGCTCCCCTAGGCTTAGGCTAGGGCACTCATTTGCTTAGGCTAGGGCACACCTAGGCTTAGGCTAGGGCACCCCTAGGCTTAGGCTAAGGCTAGGGCTCCCCTAGACTTAGGCTAGGGCACCCCTTGGCTTAGGCTAGGGTACACCTAGGCTTAGGCTAAGGCTAGGGCCCCCCTAGCCTAGGGCTAGGGCACCCCTAGGCTTAGGCTAAGGCTAGGGCTCCCCTAGCCTCAGGCTAGGGCACCCCTAGGCTTAGGCTAGGGCACCCCTAGGCTTAGGCTAGGGCACCACTAGGCTTAGGCTAGGGCACCCCTAGGCTTAGGTTAAGGCTAGGGCTCCCCTAGTCTAAGGATAGGGCACCCTTAGGCTTAGGCTAGGGTACCCGGAGGCTTAGGCGAGGGCACCCCTAGGCTTAGGCTAGGGCACCCCTAGGCTTAGGCTAGGGCACACCTAGGCTTAGGCTAAGGCACCCGTAAGCTTAAGCTTTGGCACCCCTAGGCTTAGTCTAGTGCCCCCCTAGGCTTAGGCTAGGGCACCCCTAGGATTAGGTTGGGGCACCCCTAGGCTTAGGCTAGGGCACCCCTAGGCTTAGTCTAAGGCTAGGGCTCCCCTAGCCTAAGGCTAGGGCACCCCTAGGCTTAGGCTAGAGCACCGCTAGGCTTAGATTAGGGCACCCCTAGGCTTAAACAAGGGCGCCCCTAGGCTTAGGCTAGGGCAATCCTAGGCTAGACTCAGGGTAGAACTCCCTTAGCCTCAGGCTAGGGCACCCGTAGGCTCAGGCTAGGGCACCCCTAAGCTCAGGCTAGTGCACCCCTAGGCTTAGGCTAAGGATAGGGCTCCCCTAGCCTCAGGCTAGGGCACCCCTAGGCTTAGGCTTGGCACCCCTAGGCTTAGGCTAGGGCACACCTAGGCTAAGGCTAAGGCTAGGGCTCCCCTAGGCTTAGGCTAAGGCACCACTTGGCTTAGGCTAGGGCACACCTAGGCTTAGGCTAGGGCACCCCTAGGCTTAGGCTAAGGCTAGGGCTCCCCTAGCCGTAGGCTAGGCCACCCCTTGGCTTAGGCTAGGGCACACCTAGGCTTAGGCTAGGGCACCCCTAGGCTTAGGCTAAGGCTTGGGCTCCCCTAGCATTAGGATACGGCACCCCTAGGCTTAGGGTAAGATTAGTGCTCCCCTAGCCTATTGTTAGGGCACCACTAGGCTTAGTCTAGGGCACCCCTAGTCTTAGGCTAGGGCACCCCTAGGTTTAGGCGAGGACACCCCTAGGCTTAGGCTAGGGCACACCTAGGCTTAGGCTAGGGCACCCCTAGGCTTAGGCTAAGGCTAGGGCTCCCCTAGCCTTAGGCTAGGGCACCCCTTGGCTTAGGCTAGGGCACACCTAGGCTTAGGCTAGGGCACCCCTAGGCTTAGGCTAAGGCTAGGGCTCCCCTAGCATTAGGCTAGGGCACCCCTAGGCTTAGGCTAAGGCTAGGGCTCCCCTAGCCTTAGGCTAGGGCACCCCAAAGCTTAGGCTAGGGCACCCCTAGGCTTAGGCTAAGCTAGGGCTCACCTAGCCTCAGGCTTGCGCACCCCTAGGCTTAGGCTTGGGCACCCCTTGGCTTAGGCTAGGGCACCCCTAGGCTTAGGCTAAGGCTAGGGCACCACTAGGCTTAGTCTAGGGCAGCCCTAGTCTTAGGCTATGGCACCTCTAGGATTAGGCGAGGACACCCCTAGGCTTAGGCTAGGGCACACCTAGGCTTAGGCTAGGGCACCCCTAGGCTTAGGCTAAGGCTAGGGCTCCCCTATCCTAAGGCTAGGGCTCCCATAGCCTAAGGCTAGGGCACCCCTAGGCTTAGGCTCGGGCACCTCTACGCTTAGGGTAAGGCTAGGGCTCCCCTAGCCTAAGGCTAGGGCACCCCTAGGCTTATGCTAGGGCACCCCTAAGCTTTGGCTAGGGCACCCCTAGGCTTAGGCTAGGGCACCCCTAAGCTTAGGCTAAAGCTAGGGCTCCCCTACCCTAAGGCTAGGGCACCACTAGGCTCAGGCTAGGGCACCCCTAGGCTCAGGCTAGGGTACCCCTAGGCTTAGGCTAGGGTACCCCTAGGCTTAGGGTAGGGTACCCCGAGGCTTAGGCTAGAGCACCCCAAGGCTTAGGCTAGGGCACCCCTAGGCTTAAAGTAGGGCACCCCTAGGCTTAGGCTAAGGCTACGTCTCCCCAACCTCAGGCTAGGGCACCCCTAGGCTTAGGCTAGTGCACCCCTAGCCTCAGGCTAGGACACCCCTAGGCTTAGGCTAAGGCTAAGGCTCCCGTAGCCTAAGGCTAGGACACCCCTAGACTCAGGCTATGGCACCCCTATGCTTAGCCTAGGGCAATCCTAGGCTAGATCAGGCTAGGATCCCCCTAGCCTCAGGCTAGGGCACCCATAGGCTCAGGCTAGTGCACCCCTAGGCTTAGGCTAATGCTAAGGCTCACCCAGCCTCAAGCTAGGGCACCCCTAGGCTTAGGCTTGGGCACCCCTTGGCTTAGGCTAGGGCACCCCTAGGCTTAGGCTAAGCCTAGGGCCCCCCTAGCCTACATGTAGAGCACCCCTAGACTTAGGCGAGGGCATCCCTAGGCTTAGGCTAGGGCACCCCTAGGCTTAGGCTAAGGCTAGGGATCGCCTAGCCTAAGGCTAGGGCACCTCAAAGCTTAGGCTAGGGCACCCCTAGACTTAGGCTAGGGTACCCCAAGGCTTAGGCTAGGGCACCCCTAGGCTTAGGCTAGGGCACCCCTAGGCTTAGGCTAAGGCTAGGGCTCCCCTAGTCTTAGGCTAGGGCACCCCAAAGCTTAGGCTAGGGCACCCTTAGGCTTAGGCTAAGGCTAGGGCTCACCTAGCCTCAGGCTTGGGCACCCCTAGGCTTAGGCTTGGGCACCCCTTGGCTTAGGCTAGGGCACCCCTAGGCTTAGGCTAAGGCTAGGGCTCCCCTAGCCTACATGTAGAGCACCCCTAGACATAGGCTAGGGCATCCCTAGGCTTAGGTTAGTGCACCCCTAGGCTTAGGCTAAGGCTAGGGCTCACCTAGCCTAAGGCTAGGGCACCCCAAAGCTTAGGCTAGGGCAACCCTAGACTTAGGCTAGGTCACCCCTAGGCTTAGGCTAGTGCACCCCTAGGCTTAGGCTAAGGGTACGGCTCCCCTAGCCTCAGGCTAGGGCACCACTAGACTCATGCTGTGGCACCCCTAGGCTTAGGCTAGGGTAATCCTAGCCTAGACTAAGGCTAGGCTACCCCTAGCCTCAGGCTAGGGCACCCTTAGGTTCAGGCTAGGGCACCCCTAGGCTCAGGCTAGGGCACGCCTAGGCTTAGGCTAGGGCACCCCTAGGCTTAGGCTAAAGCTAGGGCTCCCCTAGCCTCAGGCTAGGGCACCCCTAGGCTTAGACTAAGGCACCCCTAGCCTAAGGTTAGACCACCCCAAGGCTTAGGCTAGGGCACCCCTAGGCTTAGGCTAGGGCACAACTAGGCTTAGGCTAAACTAGGGCTCCCCTAGCCTAAGGCTTGGGCACCCGTAGGCTTAGGCTAAGGTACCCCTAGGCTTAGGCTAGGGCACCCCTAGGCTTAGGCTAGGATACCCCTAGGCTTAGGCTAGGGCACCCCAAGGCTAAGGCTAAGGCTAGGGCTTCTCTAGCCTAAGGCTAGGGCACCCCTAGGCTTAGGTTAGGGCACCCCTAGGCTTAGGCTAGGGCACCCCTAGGCTTAGGCTAGGGCACCCCTAGGCTTAGGCTAGGACACCCCTAGGCTTAGGCTAGGGCACCCCTAGGCTAAGGCTAAGGCTACGGCTTCTCTAGCCTAAGGCTTGGGCACCCGTAGGCTTAGGCTAGGGCACCCCTAGGGTTAGGCTAGGGCACCCCTAGTGTTAGGCTAGGGCACTCCTAGGCTTACGCTAGGGCACCCCTAGACTTAGGCTAAGGCTAGGGTTCCCGTAGCCTAAGGCTAGGGCACCCCTAGGCTTAGGCTAGGGCACCCCTAGTCTTAGGCTAGGACACCCCTAGGCTTAGGCTAAGGCTAGGGCTCCCATAGCCTAAGGCTAGGGCACCCCTAGGCTTAGGCTAGGGCACCCTAGGCTTAGACTTGGGCACCCCTAGGCTTAAGCTATGGCACCGCTAGGCTTAGGCTAAGGCTAGGACTCCCCTAGCCTAAGACTAGGGCACCCCTAGGCTTAGGTTAGAGCACCGCTAGGCTTAGGCTAGGGCACCCGTAGGCTTAGGCTAGGGCACCCCTAGGAGTAGGCTAAGGAGAGGGCTCCACTAGCCGAAGGCTAGGGCACACCTAAGCTTAGGCTAGGGCACCCCTTTGCCTAGGCTAGGGCACCCCTAGGCTTAGGCTAAGGCTACGGCTCCCCTAGCCTAAGGGTAGGGCACCCCTTGGCTCAGGCTAGTGCACCCATAGGCTTAGGCTAGGGCACCCATAGGCTTAGGCTAAGACTAGGGCTCCCCTAGCCTAAGGCTAGGGCACCCCTAGGCTTAGGCTAGGGTACCCCGATGCTTAGGCGAGGGCACCCCTAGGCTTATTATAGGGCACCCCTAGGCTTAGGCTAGGGCACCCCTACGCTTAGTCTAGGGCACCCCTAGGCTTAGGCTAGGGCACCCCTAGGCTTAGGCAAAGGCTAGGTCTCCCCTAGCCTCAGGCTAGGACACCCCTAGGCTTATGCTAGGGCACCCCTAGGCTTAGGCTAGGGCACCACTAGGCTTAGGCTAGGGCACCCCTAGGCTTAGGTTAAGGCTAGGGCTCCCCTAGTCTAAGGATATGGCACCCTTAGGCTTAGGCTAGGGTATCCTGAGGCTTAGGCGAGGGCACCCCTAGGCTTAGGCTAGGGCACCCCTAGGCTTAGGCTAGGGCACACCTAGGCTTAGGCTAATGCACCCGTAAGCTTAAGCTATGGCACCCCTAGGCTTAAACAAGGGCGCCCCTAGGCTTAGGGTAAGGCTACGGTTCCCCTAGCCTAAGGATAGGGCACCCCTAGATTCAGGCTAGGACACCCCTAGGCTTATGCTAGGGCACCCCTAGGCTCAGGCTAGTGCACCCCTAGGCTTAGGCTAAGGCTAGGGCTCCCCTAGCCTCAGGCTAGGGCACCCCTAGGCTTAGGCTAGGGCACCCCTAGGCTTAGGCTAGGGCACCCCTAGGCTTAGGCTAAGGCTAGAGCTCCCCTACGCTTAGGTTAGGGTACTCCGAGGCTTAGGGTAGGTCACCTCTAAGCTTAGGCTTGGGCACCCCTAGGCTTAGGCTAGGGCACACCTACGCTAAGGCTAAGGCTAGGGCTCCCCTAGGCTTAGGCTAGGGCACCACTTGGCTTAGGCTAGGGCACACCTACCTTAGGCTAGGGCACCCCTAGGCTTAGGCTAAGGCTATGGCTCCCCTAGCCTTAGGCTAGGCCACCCCTTGGCTTAGGCTAGGGCACACCTAGGCTTAGGCTATGGCACCCCTAGGCTTAGGCTAATGCTAGGGCTCCCCTAGCATTAGGCTAGGGCACCCCTAGGCTTAGGGTAAGATTGGTGCTCCCCTAGCCTATTGTTAGGGCACCACTAGGCTTAGTCTAGGGCACCCCTAATCTTAGGCTAGGTCACCCCTAGGTTTAGGCTAGGGTACCCCGATGCTTAGGCGAGGGCACCCCTAGGCTTATGCTAGGGCACACCTAGGCTTAGGCTAGGGCACCCCTACGCTTAGGCTAGGGCACCCCTAGGCTTTGGCTAGGGCACCCCTAGGCTTAGGCTAAGGCTAGGGCTCCCCTAGGCTCAGGCTAGGGCACCACTAGGCTTAGGCTGGGGCACCCCTAGGCTTAGGCTAAGGCTAGGTCTCCCCTAGACTCAGGCTAGGCCACCCCTAGGCTTATGCTAGGGCACCTCTAGGCTTAGGCTAGGGCACCAATAAGCTTAGGCTAGGGCACCCCTAAGCTTAGGTTAAGGCTAGGGCTCCCCTAGTCTAAGGATAGGACACCCCTAGGCTTAGGCTAGGGTACCCTGAGGCTTAGGCTAGGGCACCCCTAGGCTTAGGCTGGGGCACCCCTAGGCTTAAGATAGGGCACCCCTAGGCTTTGGCTAAGGCTAGGGCTCCCCTAGGCTAAGGCTAGGGCACCCCTAGGCTTTGGTTAGGGCACCCCTAGACTTAGGGTAGGGCAATCCTAGGCTTAGGCTAAGGCTAGGATTCCCCTAGCCTCAGGGTAGGGCACCCCAGGCTCATGCTAGGGCACACCTAGTCTCAGGCTAGGGCACCCCTAGGCTTAGGCTAAGGCTAGGGCTCCCCTAGCCTAAGGCTAGGGCACCCCTAGGCTTAGGCTAGGGCACCGCTAGGCTTAGGCTAGGGCACCCCTAGGCTTAAACTAGGGCACCCCTAGGCTTAGGCTAAGGCTACGGCTCCTCTAGCCTAAGGCTAGGGCACCCCTAGACTCAGGCTATGGCACCCCTAGGCTCAGGCTAGGGCACCCCTAGGCTTAGGCTAAGGCTAAGGCTCCCGTAGCCCAAGGCTAGGGCACCCCTAGGCTTAGGCGAGGGTACCCCTAAGCATAGGCAAGGGAACCCCAAGGTTTAGGTTAGGGCACTCCTAGGCTTAGGCTATGGCACCCCTAGGCTTAGGCTAGGGCACCCCTAGGCTTAGGCTAAGACTTCGGCTCCACTAGCCTCAGGCTAGGGCACCCATAGACCCATGCTATGGCACCCCTAGGCTTAGGCTAGGGCAATCATAGGCTAGACTAAGGCTAGGGATCCCCTAGCCTCAGACTAGAGTACCCGTAGGCTCAGGCTAGGCCACCCCTAGTCTCACTCTAGGGCACCCCTAGGCTTAGGCTAGGGCACACCTAGGCTTAGGCTATGGCACCCCTAGGCTTAGGCTAATGCTAGGGCTCCCCTAGCATTAGGCTAGGGCACCCCTAGGCTTAGGGTAAGATTAGTGCTCCCCTAGCCTATTGTTAGGGCACCACTAGGCTTAATCTAGGGCACCCCTAATCTTAGGCTATGGCACCCCTAGGCTTAGGCGAGGACACCCCTAGGCTTAGGCTAGGGCACACCTAGGCTTAGGCTAGGGCACCCCTAGGCTTAGGCTAAGGCTAGGGCTCCCCTATCCTAAGGCTAGGGCTCCCATAGGCTAAGGCTAGGGCACCCCTAGGCTTAGGCTCGGGCACCCCTACGCTTAGGGTAAGGCTAGGACTCCCCTAGCCTAAGGCTAGGGCACCCCTAGGCTTAGGCTAGGGCACCCCTAGGCTTTGGCTAGGGCACCCCTAGGCTTAGGCTAGGGCACCCCTAGGCTTAGGCTAAAGCTAGGGCTCCCCTACCCTAAGGCTAGGGCACCCCTAGGCTCAGGCTAGGGCACCCCTAGGCTCAGGCTAGGGTACCCCTAGGCTTAGGCTAGGGCACCCCTAGGCTTAGGCTAGGGCACCCCTTGGCTAGACTAAGGCTAGTGCTCCTCTAGCCTCAGGTTAGGGCACCCCTAGGCTCAGGCTAGGGCACCACTAGGCTTAGGCTAAGCTCGGGCTCCCCTAGCCTCAGGCTAGGGCACCCCTAGGATTATGCTAGGTCACCCCTAGTCTTGGGTTAAGGTTAAGGCTCCCCTAGCCTAAGGCTAGAGCACCCCTAGGCTTAGACTAGGGCACCCCTAGGCTTAGGCTATGGCTAGGTCTCCCCTAGCCTAAGGCTAGGGCACCCCTAGGCTTAGGCTAGGGCACCCCTAGTCTTAGGCTAGGGCACCCCTAGGCTTAGGTTAAGGCTAGGGCTCCCCTAGTCTAAGGATAGGGCACCCCTAGGCTTAGGCTAGGGTACCCCGAGGCTTAGGCTAGAGCACCCAAAGGCTTAGGCTAGGGCAACCCTAGGCTTAGGCTAGGGCACCACTTGGCTTAGACTAGGGCACACCTACCTTAGGCTAGGGCACCCCTAGGCTTAGACTAAGGCTATGGCTCCCCTAGCCTTAGGCCGGCCACCCCTTGGCTTAGGCTAGGGCACACCTAGGCTTAGGCTATGGCACCCCTAGGCTTAGGCTAATGCTAGGGCTCCCCTAGCATTAGGCTAGGGCACCCCTAGGCTTAGGGTAAGATTAGTGCTCCCCTAGCCTATTGTTAGGGCACCACTAGGCTTAGTCTAGGGCACCCCTAATCTTAGGCTATGGCACCCCTAGGCTTAGGCGAGGACACCCCTAGGCTTAGGCTAGGGCACACCTAGGCTTAGGCTAGGGCACCCCTAGGCTTAGGCTAAGGCTAGGGCTCCCCTATCCTAAGGCTAGGGCTCCCATAGGCTAAGGCTAGGGCACCCCTAGGCTTAGGCTCGGGCACCCCTACGCTTAGGGTAAGGCTAGGACTCCCCTAGCCTAAGGCTAGGGCACCCCTAGGCTTAGGCTAGGGCACCCCTAGGCTTTGGCTAGGGCACCCCTAGGCTTAGGCTAGGGCACCCCTAGGCTTAGGCTAAAGCTAGGGCTCCCCTACCCTAAGGCTAGGGCACCCCTAGGCTCAGGCTAGGGCACCCCTAGGCTCAGGCTAGGGTACCCCTAGGCTTAGGCTAGGGCACCCCTAGGCTTAGGCTAGGGCACCCCTTGGCTAGACTAAGGCTAGTGCTCCTCTAGCCTCAGGTTAGGGCACACCTAGGCTCAGGCTAGGGCACCACTAGGCTTAGGCTAAGCTCGGGCTCCCCTAGCCTCAGGCTAGGGCACCCCTAGGCTTATGCTAGGTCACCCCTAGTCTTGGGTTAAGGTTAAGGCTCCCCTAGGCTAAGGCTAGAGCACCCCTAGGCTTAGACTAGGGCACCCCTAGGCTTAGGCTAAGGCTAGGTCTCCCCTAGCCTAAGGCTAGGGCACCCCTAGGCTTAGGCTAGGGCACCCCTAGGCTTAGGCTAGGGCACCCCTAGGCTTAGGTTAAGGCTAGGGCTCCCCTAGTCTAAGGATAGGGCACCCCTAGGCTTAGGCTAGGGTACCCCGAGGCTTAGGCTAGAGCACCCAAAGGCTTAGGCTAGGGCACCCCTACGCTTAAAGTAGGGCACCCCTAGGCTTAGGCTAAGGCTACTGCTCCCCAACCTCAGGCTAGGGCACCCCTAGGCTTAGGCTAGGGCACCCCTAGGCTCAGGCTAGGGCACCCCTAGGCTTAGGCTAAGGCTAAGGCTCCCGTAGCCTAAGGCTAGGGAACCCCTAGACTCAGGCTATGGCACCCCTAGGCTTAGGCTAGGGCAATCCTAGGCTAGATCAGGCTAGGACTCCCCTAGCCTCAGGCTAGGGCACCCATAGGCTCAGGCTAGTGCACCCCTAGGCTTAGGTTAATGCTAGGGCTCACCCAGCCTCAGGATAGGGCACCCTAGGCTTAGGCTTGGGCACCCCTTGGCTTAGGCTAGGGCACCCCTAGGATTAGGCTAAGGCTAGGGCTCCCCTAGCCTACATGTAGAGCACCCCTAGACTTAGGCTAGGGCATCCCTAGGCTTAGGCTAAGTCTAGAGCTCCCCTAACCTAAGGCTAGAGCACCCCTAGGCTTAGGCTAGGGCAACCCTAGGCTTAGGCTAGGGCACATCTAGGCTTAGGCTATAGCTAGGGATCCCCTAGCCTAAGGCTAGGGCACCCGTAGGCTTAGGCTAGGGCACCCCTAGGCTTAGGCTAGGGCACCCCTAGGCTTAGGCTAGGATAACCCTAGGCTTAGGCTAGGGCACCCCTAGGCTAAGGCTAAGGCTAGGGCTTCTCTAGCCTAAGGCTAGGGCACCCATAGACTTAGGATAGGGCACCACTAGGCTTAGGATAGGGCACCCCTAGGCTTAGGAAAGGGCACCCATAGGGTTAGGTTAGGTCACTCCTAGGCTTACGCTAGGGCACCCCTAGGCTTAGGCTAAGGCTAGGGCTCCCCTAGCCTAAGGGTAGGGCAATCCTAGGCTTAGGCTAGGGAACCCCTAGTCTTAGGCTAGCGCACCCCTAGGCTTAGGCTAAGACTTCGGCTCCACTAGCCTCAGGCTAGGGCACCCATAGACCCATGCTATGGCACCCCTAGGCTTAGGCTAGGGCAATCATAGGCTAGACTAAGGCTAGGGATCCCCTAGCCTCAGGCTAGAGTACCCGTAGGCTCAGGCTAGGCCACCCCTAGTCTCACTCTAGGGCACCCCTAGGCTTAGGCTAGGGCACCCCTAGGCTTAGGCTAAAGCTAGAGCTCCCCTAACCTAAGGCTAGAGCACCCCTAGGCTTAGGCTAGGGCAACCCTAGGCTTAGGCTAGGGCACAACTAGGCTTAGGCTAAAGCTAGGGATCCCCTAGCCTAAGGCTAGGGCACCCGTAGGCTTAGGCTAGGGCACCCCTAGGCTTAGGCTAGGGCACCCCTAGGCTTAGGCTAGGATAACCCTAGGCTTAGGCTAGGGCACCCCTAGGCTAAGGCTAAGGCTAGGGCTTCTCTAGCCTAAGGCTAGGGCACCCATAGGCTTAGGATAGGGCACCACTAGGCTTAGGATAGGGCACCCCTAGGCTTAGGCTAGGGCACCCATAGGGTTAGGTTAGGTCACTCCTAGGCTTACGCTAGGGCACCCTTAGGCTTAGGCTAAGGCTAGGGCTCCCCTAGCCTAAGGGTAGGGCAACCCTAGGCTTAGGCTAGGGAACCCCTAGTCTTAGGCTAGGACACCCCTAGGCTTAGGCTAAGGCTAGGGCTCCCACAGCCTAAGGCTAGGGCACCCCTAGGCTAAGGTTAGGGTACCCCTAGGCTTAGGAAAGGGCACCCCTAGGCTTAAGCTAGGGCACAGCTAGGCTTAGGCTAAGGCTAGGGCTCCCCTAGCCTAAGGCTAGGGCACCCCTAGGCTTAGGTTAGAGCACCCCTAGGCTTAGGCTAGGGCACCCCTAGGCTTAGGCTAGGGCACCCCTAAGCTTAGGTGAGGGCACCCCTAGGCTTAGGCTAGGACACCCCTAGGCTTAGGCTAGGGCACCCCTAGGCTAAGGCTAAGGCTGCGGCTTCTCTAGCCTAAGGCTAGGGCACCCCTAGGCTTAGGCTAGGGCACCCCTAGGGTTAGGCTAGGGCACCCCTAGGCTTAGGCTAAGGCTAGGGCTCCCATAGCCTAAGGCTAGGGCACCCCTAGGCTTAGGCTAGGGCACCCTAGTCTTAGGCTTGGGCACACCTAGGCTTAAGCTATGGCACCGCTAGGCTTAGGCTAAGGCTAGGGCTACCCTAGTCTAAGGATAGGGCACCCCTAGGCTTAGGCTAGGGTACCCCGAGGCTTAGGCTAGAGCACCCAAAGGCTTAGGCTAGGGCAACCCTAGGCTTAGGCTAGGGCACCACTTGGCTTAGGCTAGGGCACACCTACCTTAGGCTAGGGCACCCCTAGGCTTAGACTAAGGCTATGGCTCCCCTAGCCTTAGGCCGGCCACCCCTTGGCTTAGGCTAGGGCACACCTAGGCTTAGGCTATGGCACCCCTAGGCTTAGGCTAATGCTAGGGCTCCCCTAGCATTAGTCTAGGGCACCCCTAGGCTTAGGGTAAGATTAGTGCTCCCCTAGCCTATTGTTAGGGCACCACTAGGCTTAGTCTAGGGCACCCCTAATCTTTGGCTATGGCACCCCTAGGCTTAGGCGAGGACACCCCTAGGCTTAGGCTAGGGCACACCTAGGCTTAGGCTAGGGCACCCCTAGGCTTAGGCTAAGGCTAGGGCTCCCCTATCCTAAGGCTAGGGCTCCCATAGGCTAAGGCTAGGGCACCCCTAGGCTTAGGCTCGGGCACCCCTACGCTTAGGGTAAGGCTAGGACTCCCCTAGCCTAAGACTAGGGCACCCCTAGGCTTAGGCTAGGGCACCCCTAGGCTTTGGCTAGGGCACCCCTAGGCTTAGGCTAGGGCACCCCTAGGCTTAGGCTAAAGCTAGGGCTCCCCTACCCTAAGGCTAGGGCACCCCTAGGCTCAGGCTAGGGCACCCCTAGGCTCAGGCTAGGGTACCCCTAGGCTTAGGCTAGGGCACCCCTAGGCTTAGGCTAGGGCACCCCTTGGCTAGACTAAGGCTAGTGCTCCTCTAGCCTCAGGTTAGGGCACCCCTAGGCTCAGGCTAGGGCACCACTAGGCTTAGGCTAAGCTCGGGCTCCCCTAGCCTCAGGCTAGGGCACCCCTAGGCTTATGCTAGGTCACCCCTAGTCTTGGGTTAAGGTTAAGGCTCCCCTAGGCTAAGGCTAGAGCACCCCTAGGCTTAGACTAGGGCACCCCTAGGCTTAGGCTAAGGCTAGGTCTCCCCTAGCCTAAGGCTAGGGCACCCCTAGGCTTAGGCTAGGGCACCCCTAGGCTTAGGCTAGGGCACCCCTAGGCTTAGGTTAAGGCTAGGGCTCCCCTAGTCTAAGGATAGGGCACCCCTAGGCTTAGGCTAGGGTACCCCGAGGCTTAGGCTAGAGCACCCAAAGGCTTAGGCTAGGGCACCCCTACGCTTAAAGTAGGGCACCCCTAGGCTTAGGCTAAGGCTACTGCTCCCCAACCTCAGGCTAGGGCACCCCTAGGCTTAGGCTAGGGCACCCCTAGGCTCAGGCTAGGGCACCCCTAGGCTTAGGCTAAGGCTAAGGCTCCCGTAGCCTAAGGCTAGGGAACCCCTAGACTCAGGCTATGGCACCCCTAGGCTTAGGCTAGGGCAATCCTAGGCTAGATCAGGCTAGGACTCCCCTAGCCTCAGGCTAGGGCACCCATAGGCTCAGGCTAGTGCACCCCTAGGCTTAGGTTAATGCTAGGGCTCACCCAGCCTCAGGATAGGGCACCCTAGGCTTAGGCTTGGGCACCCCTTGGCTTAGGCTAGGGCACCCCTAGGATTAGGCTAAGGCTAGGGCTCCCCTAGCCTACATGTAGAGCACCCCTAGACTTAGGCTAGGGCATCCCTAGGCTTAGGCTAAGGCTAGAGCTCCCCTAACCTAAGGCTAGAGCACCCCTAGGCTTAGGCTAGGGCAACCCTAGGCTTAGGCTAGGGCACAACTAGGCTTAGGCTATAGCTAGGGATCCCCTAGCCTAAGGCTAGGGCACCCGTAGGCTTAGGCTAGGGCACCCCTAGGCTTAGGCTAGGGCACCCCTAGGCTAAGGCTAAGGCTAGGGCTTCTCTAGCCTAAGGCTAGGGCACCCATAGACTTAGGATAGGGCACCACTAGGCTTAGGATAGGGCACTCCTAGGCTTAGGCTAGGGCACCCATAGGGTTAGGTTAGGTCACTCCTAGGCTTACGCTAGGGCACCCCTAGGCTTAGGCTAAGGCTAGGGCTCCCCTAGCCTAAGGGTAGGGCAATCCTAGGCTTAGGCTAGGGAACCCCTAGTCTTAGGCTAGGGCACCCCTAGGCTTAGGCTAAGACTTCGGCTCCACTAGCCTCAGGCTAGGGCACCCATAGACCCATGCTATGGCACCCCTAGGCTTAGGCTAGGGCAATCATAGGCTAGACTAAGGCTAGGGATCCCCTAGCCTCAGGCTAGAGTACCCGTAGGCTCAGGCTAGGCCACCCCTAGTCTCACTCTAGGGCACCCCTAGGCTTAGGCTAGGGCACCCCTAGGCTTAGGCTAAAGCTAGAGCTCCCCTAACCTAAGGCTAGAGCACCCCTAGGCTTAGGCTAGGGCAACCCTAGGCTTAGGCTAGGGCACAACTAGGCTTAGGCTAAAGCTAGGGATCCCCTAGCCTAAGGCTAGGGCACCCGTAGGCTTAGGCTAGGGCACCCCTAGGCTTAGGCTAGGGCACCCCTAGGCTTAGGCTAGGATAACCCTAGGCTTAGGCTAGGGCACCCCTAGGCTAAGGCTAAGGCTAGGGCTTCTCTAGCCTAAGGCTAGGGCACCCATAGGCTTAGGATAGGGCACCACTAGGCTTAGGATAGGGCACCCCTAGGCTTAGGCTAGGGCACCCATAGGGTTAGGTTAGGTCACTCCTAGGCTTACGCTAGGGCACCCTTAGGCTTAGGCTAAGGCTAGGGCTCCCCTAGCCTAAGGGTAGGGCAACCCTAGGCTTAGGCTAGGGAACCCCTAGTCTTAGGCTAGGACACCCCTAGGCTTAGGCTAAGGCTAGGGCTCCCACAGCCTAAGGCTAGGGCACCCCTAGGCTAAGGTTAGGGTACCCCTAGGCTTAGGAAAGGGCACCCCTAGGCTTAAGCTAGGGCACAGCTAGGCTTAGGCTAAGGCTAGGGCTCCCCTAGCCTAAGGCTAGGGCACCCCTAGGCTTAGGTTAGAGCACCCCTAGGCTTAGGCTAGGGCACCCCTAGGCTTAGGCTAGGGCACCCCTAAGCTTAGGTGAGGGCACCCCTAGGCTTAGGCTAGGACACCCCTAGGCTTAGGCTAGGGCACCCCTAGGCTAAGGCTAAGGCTACGGCTTCTCTAGCCTAAGGCTAGGGCACCCCTAGGCTTAGGCTAGGGCACCCCTAGGGTTAGGCTAGGGCACCCCTAGGCTTAGGCTAAGGCTAGGGCTCCCATAGCCTAAGGCTAGGGCACCCCTAGGCTTAGGCTAGGGCACCCTAGTCTTAGGCTTGGGCACACCTAGGCTTAAGCTATGGCACCGCTAGGCTTAGGCTAAGGCTAGGGCTACCCTAGTCTAAGGATAGGGCACCCCTAGGCTTAGGCTAGGGTACCCCGAGGCTTAGGCTAGAGCACCCAAAGGCTTAGGCTAGGGCAACCCTAGGCTTAGGCTAGGGCACCACTTGGCTTAGGCTAGGGCACACCTACCTTAGGCTAGGGCACCCCTAGGCTTAGACTAAGGCTATGGCTCCCCTAGCCTTAGGCCGGCCACCCCTTGGCTTAGGCTAGGGCACACCTAGGCTTAGGCTATGGCACCCCTAGGCTTAGGCTAATGCTAGGGCTCCCCTAGCATTAGGCTAGGGCACCCCTAGGCTTAGGGTAAGATTAGTGCTCCCCTAGCCTATTGTTAGGGCACCACTAGGCTTAGTCTAGGGCACCCCTAATCTTAGGCTATGGCACCCCTAGGCTTAGGCGAGGACACCCCTAGGCTTAGGCTAGGGCACACCTAGGCTTAGGCTAGGGCACCCCTAGGCTTAGGCTAAGGCTAGGGCTCCCCTATCCTAAGGCTAGGGCTCCCATAGGCTAAGGCTAGGGCACCCCTAGGCTTAGGCTCGGGCACCCCTACGCTTAGGGTAAGGCTAGGACTCCCCTAGCCGAAGGCTAGGGCACCCCTAGGCTTAGGCTAGGGCACCCCTAGGCTTTGGCTAGGGCACCCCTAGGCTTAGGCTAGGGCACCCCTAGGCTTAGGCTAAAGCTAGGGCTCCCCTACCCTAAGGCTAGGGCACCCCTAGGCTCAGGCTAGGGCACCCCTAGGCTCAGGCTAGGGTACCCCTAGGCTTAGGCTAGGGCACCCCTAGGCTTAGGCTAGGGCACCCCTTGGCTAGACTAAGGCTAGTGCTCCTCTAGCCTCAGGTTAGGGCACCCCTAGGCTCAGGCTAGGGCACCACTAGGCTTAGGCTAAGCTCGGGCTCCCCTAGCCTCAGGCTAGGGCACCCCTAGGCTTATGCTAGGTCACCCCTAGTCTTGGGTTAAGGTTAAGGCTCCCCTAGCCTAAGGCTAGAGCACCCCTAGGCTTAGACTAGGGCACCCCTAGGCTTAGGCTAAGGCTAGGTCTCCCCTAGCCTAAGGCTAGGGCACCCCTAGGCTTAGGCTAGGGCACCCCTAGTCTTAGGCTAGGGCACCCCTAGGCTTAGGTTAAGGCTAGGGCTCCCCTAGTCTAAGGATAGGGCACCCCTAGGCTTAGGCTAGGGTACCCCGAGGCTTAGGCTAGAGCACCCAAAGGCTTAGGCTAGGGCACCCCTACGCTTAAAGTAGGGCACCCCTAGGCTTAGGCTAAGGCTACTGCTCCCCAACCTCAGGCTAGGCACCCCTAGGCTTAGGCTAGGGCACCCCTAGGCCCAGGCTAGGGCACCCCTAGGCTTAGGCTAAGGCTAAGGCTCCCGTAGCCTAAGGCTAGGGAACCCCTAGACTCAGGCTATGGCACCCCTAGGCTTAGGCTTGGGCAATCCTAGGCTAGATCAGGCTAGGACTCCCCTAGCCTCAGGCTAGGGCACCCATAGGCTCAGGCTAGGGCACCCCTAGGCTAAGGCTAAGGCTAGGGCTCCCCTAGCCTACATGTAGAGCACCCCTAGACTTAGGCTAGGGCATCCCTAGGCTTAGGCTAGGGCACCCCTAGGCTTAGGCTAAGGCTAGGGCTCGCCTAGCCTAAGGCTAGGGCACCCCAAAGCTTAGGCTAGGGCACCCCTAGGCTAAGGCTAAGGCTAGGGCTCCCCTAGCCTTAGGCTAGGGCCCCCAAAGCTTAGGCTAGGGCACCCCTAGGCCTACGCTAGGGCACCCCTAGGCTTAGGCTAAGGCTAGGGCTCACCTAGCCTCAGGCTTGGGCACCCCTAGGCTTAGGCTTGGGCACCCCTTGGCTTAGGCTAGGGCACCCCTAGGCTTAGGCTAATGCTAGGGCTCCCCTAGCCTACATGTAGAGCACCCCTAGACATAGGATAGGGCATCCCTAGGCTTAGGCTAGGGCACCCCTAGGCTTAGGCTAAGGCTAGGGCTCGCATAGCCTAAGGCTAGGGCACCCCAAAGCTTAGGCTAGGGCAACCCTAGACTTAGGCTAGGGCACCCCTAGGCTTAGGCTAGTGCACCCCTAGGCTTAGGCTAAGGCTACGGCTCCCCTAGCCTCAGGCTAGGGCACCCATAGACTCATGCTGTGGCACCCCTAGGCTTAGGCTAGGGCAATCCTAGGCTAGACTAAGGCTAGGCTTCCCCTAGCCTCAGGCTAGGGCACCCCTAGGCTCAGGCTAGGGCACGCCTAGGCTTAGGCTAGGGCACCCCTAGGCTTAGGCTAAAGCTAGGGCTCCCCTTACCTCAGGCTAGGGAACCCCTAGGCTTAGGCTAAGGCACCCTAGCCTAAGGCTAGACCACCCCAAGGCTTAGGTTAGGGCACCCCTAGGCTTAGGCTAGGGCACAACTAGGCTTAGGCTAAACTAGGGCTCCCCTAGACTAAGGCTTGGGCACCCGTAGGCTTAAGCTAAGGTACCCCTAGGCTTAGGCTAGGGCACCCCTAGGCTTAGGCAAGGATACCCCTAGGCTTAGGCTAGGGCTCCCCTAGGCTAAGGCTAAGGCTAGGGCTTCTCTAGCCTAAGGCTAGGGCAACCCTAGGCTTAGGCTAGGGCACCCCTAGGCTTAGGCTAGGGCACCCCTAAGCTTAGGTGAGGGCACCCCTAGGCTTAGGCTAGGACACCCCTAGGCTTAGGCTAGGGCACCCCTAGGCTAAGGCTAAGGCTACGGCTTCTCTAGCCTAAGGCTAGGGCACCCCTAGGCTTAGGCTAGGGCACCCCTAGGGTTAGGCTAGGGCACCCCTAGGGTTAGGCTAGGGCACTCCAAGGCTTACGCTAGGGCACCCCTAGACTTAGGCTAAGGCTAGGGTTCCCGTAGCCTAAGGCTAGGGCACACCTAGGCTTAGGCTAGGGCACCCTAGTCTTAGGCTTGGGCACACCTAGGCTTAAGCTATGGCACCGCTAGGCTTAGGCTAAGGCTAGGGCTCCCCTAGCCTAAGGCTAGGGCACCCCTAGGCTTAGGTTAGAGCACCCCTAGGCTTAGGCTAGGGCACCCGTAGGCTTAGGCTAGGGCACCCCTAGGAGTAGGCTAAGGAGAGGGCTCCACTAGCCGAATGCTAGGGCACACCTAAGCTTAGGCTAGGGCACCCCTTGGCTTAGGCTAGGGCACCCCTAGGCTTAGGCTAAGGCTACGGCTCCCCTAGCCTAAGGCTTGGGCACCCCTTGGCTTAGGCTTCCGCACCCATAGGCTTAGGCTAGGGCACCCGTAGGCTTAGGCTAGGGTACCCCGATGCTTAGGCGAGGGCACCCCTAGGCTTATGCTAGGGCACACCTAGGCTTAGGCTAGGGCACCCCTATGCTTAGGCTAGGGCACCCCTAGGCTTTGGCTAGGGGACCCCTAGGCTTAGGCTAAGGCTAGGGCTCCCCTAGGCTCAGGCTAGGGCACCACTAGGCTTAGGCTAGGGCACCCCTAGGCTTAGGCTAAGGCTAGGTCTCCCCTAGACTCAGGCTAGGCCACCCCTAGGCTTATGCTAGGGCACCCCTAGGCTTAGGCTAGGGCACCAATAAGCTTAGGCTAGGGCACCCCTAGGCTTAGGTTAAGGCTAGGGCTCCCCTAGTCTAAGGATAGGACACCCCTAGGCTTAGGCTAGGGTACCCTGAGGCTTAGGCGAGGGCACCCCTAGGCTTTGGCTAGGGCACCCCTAGGCTTAGGCTAGGGCACCCGTAAGCTTAAGTTATGGCACCCCTAGGCTTAGGCTAGTGCAGCCCTAGCCTTAGGCTAGGGCACCCCTAGGCTTAGGCTGGGGCACCCCTAGGCTTAAGATAGGGCACCCCTAGGCTTTGGCTAAGGCTAGGGCTCCCCTAGGCTAAGGCTAGGGCACCCCTAGGCTTTGGTTAGGGCACCCCTAGACTTAGGGTAGGGCAATCCTAGGCTTAGGCTAAGGCTAGGATTCCCCTAGCCTCAGGGTAGGGCACCCCAGGCTCATGCTAGGGCACACCTAGTCTCAGGCTAGGGCACCCCTAGGCTTAGGCTAGGGCACCGCTAGGCTTAGGCTAGGGCACCCCTAGGCTTAAACTAGGGCACCCCTAGGCTTAGGCTAAGGCTACGGCTCCTCTAGCCTAAGGCTAGGGCACCCCTAGACTCAGGCTATGGCACCCCTAGGCTCAGGCTAGGGCACCCCTAGGCTTAGGCTAAGGCTAAGGCTCCCGTAGCCCAAGGCTAGGGCACCCCTAGGCTTAGGCGAGGGTACCCCTAAGCATAGGCAAGGGAACCCCAAGGTTTAGGTTAGGGCACTCCTAGGCTTAGGCTACGGCACCCCTAGGCTTAGGCTAGGGCACCCCTAGGCTTAGGCTAAGACTTCGGCTCCACTAGCCTCAGGCTAGGGCACCCATAGACCCATGCTATGGCACCCCTAGGCTTAGGCTAGGGCAATCATAGGCTAGACTAAGGCTAGGGATCCCCTAGCCTCAGGCTAGAGTACCCGTAGGCTCAGGCTAGGCCACCCCTAGTCTCACTCTAGGGCACCCCTAGGCTTAGGCTAGGGCACCCCTAGGCTTAGGCTAAAGCTAGAGCTCCCCTAACCTAAGGCTAGAGCACCCCTAGGCTTAGGCTAGGGCAACCCTAGGCTTAGGCTAGGGCACAACTAGGCTAAGGCTAAAGCTAGGGATCCCCTAGCCTAAGGCTAGGGCACCCGTAGGCTTAGGCTAGGGCACCCCTAGGCTTAGGCTAGGGCACCCCTAGGCTTAGGCTAGGATAACCCTAGGCTTAGGCTAGGGCACCCCTAGGCTAAGGCTAAGGCTAGGGCTTCTCTAGCCTAAGGCTAGGGCACCCATAGGCTTAGGATAGGGCACCACTAGGCTTAGGATAGGGCACCCCTAGGCTTAGGCTAGGGCACCCATAGGGTTAAGTTAGGTCACTCCTAGGCTTACGCTAGGGCACCCCTAGGCTTAGGCTAAGGCTAGGGCTCCCCTAGCCTAAGGGTAGGGCAAACCTAGGCTTAGGCTAGGGAACCCCTAGTCTTAGGCTAGGACACCCCTAGGCTTAGGCTAAGGCTAGGGCTCCCACAGCCTAAGGCTAGGGCACCCCTAGGCTAAGGTTAGGGTACCCCTAGGCTTAGGAAAGGGCACCCCTAGGCTAAAGCTAGGGCACAGCTAGGCTTAGGCTAAGGCTAGGGCTCCCCTAGCCTAAGGCTAGGGCACCCCTAGGCTTAGGTTAGAGCACCCCTAGGCTTAGGCTAGGGCACCCCTAGGCTTAGGCTAAGGCTAGGGCACCCCTAAGCTTAGGCTAGGGCACCCCAAAGCTTAGGCTAGCTCACCCCTAGGCTTAGGCTAGGGCACCCCTAGGCTTAGGCTAAGGCTACGGCTCCCCTAGCCTCAGGCTAGGGCACCCCTAGTCTCCGGCTATGTCACCCCTAGGCTTAGGCTAGGGCAATCCTAGGTTAGACTAAGGCTAGGGCTCCCCTTGCCTCAGGCTAGGGCACCCGGTGGCTCAGGCTAGAGCACCCCTTGGCTCAGGCTAGGGCACCCCTATGCTTAGGCTAGGGCACCCCTAGGCTTAGGCTAAAGCTAGGGCTCCCCTAGCCTCAGGCTAGGGCACCCCTAGGCTTAGGCTAGGGAACCCCTAGGCTTAGGCTAGGGCACAGCTAGGCTTAGGCTAAGGCTAGGGCTCCCCTAGGCTTAGGCTAGGGCATCCCTAGGCTCAGGATAAGGCTAGGGCTCCCCTAGCCTAAGGCTAGAGCACCCCTAGGCTTAGGCTAGGGCACCCCTAGGCTTAGGCTAAAGCTAGGGCACCCCTAGGCAAAGGCTAGGGCACCCGTAGGCTTAGGCTAGGGCACCCCTAGGCTTAGGTTAAGGCTAGGGCTCCCCTAGCCGAAGGCTAGTGCACCCCTAGGCTTAGGCTAGGGCACCCCTAGGCTTAGGCTAGGGCACCCCTTGGCTTAGGTTAGGGCACCCCTAGGCGTAGGCTAAGGCTAGGGCTCCCCTAGCCTAAGGCTAGGGCACCCCTAAGCTTAGGCTAGGGCACCCATAGGCTTAGGCTAGGGCACCCCTAGGCTTAGGCTAAGGCTAGGGCTCCCCTAGCCTAAGGCAAGGGCACCCTTATGCTTAGGCTAGGGTACCCCGAGGCTTAGGCGAGGGCACCCCTAGGCTTATGCTAGGGCACCCCTAGGCGTAGGCTAGGGCACACCTAAGCTTAGGCTAGGGCACCCCTAGTCTTAGGCTAGGGCACCCCTAGGATTAGGCTAAGGCTAGGGCTCCCCTAGCCTAAGGCTAGGTCACCCCTAGGTTAGGCTAGGGCACCCCTAGTCTTAGGCTAGGGCACCCCTAGGTTTTGTTTAGGGCACCAGTAAGCTTAGGCTAGGGTACCCCTAGGCATAGGAAAAGGCTAAGGCTCCCCTAGCCTAAGGCTAGGGCACCCCTAGGTTAGGCTAGGGCACCCCTAGGCTTAGGCTAAAGCTACGGCTCCCCTAGCCTAAGGCTAGGGCACCCATTGGCTCAGGCTAGGGCACGCGTAGGCTTAGGCTAGGGCACACTTAGGCTTAGGATAAGACTAGGACTCCCCTAGCCTAAGGATAGGGCACCCCTAGGCTTAGGCTAGGGCACCCCTAGGCTTAGGCTAAGGCTACGGCTCCCCTTGCCTCAGACTATTGCACCCCTAGACTCAGGCTATGGTACTTCTAGGCTTAGGCTAGGGCAATCCTAGGCTAGACTAAGGCTAGGGCTCCCCTAGGCTTAGTCTAGGACACCCCTAGGCTTAGGCTAGGGCACCCCTAGGCTTAGGCTAGGGCAATCCTAGGTTTAGGCTAAGGCTAGGACTCCCCAAGCCTCTGGCTAGGGCACCCCTAGGCTCAGGCTAGGTCACCACTAGGTTTAGGCTAAGGCTAGGGCACCCCTAGCCTAAGGCTAGGGCACCCATAAGCTTAGTCTAAGGCTAAGGCTCCCGTAGCCTAAGGCTAGAGCACCCCTAGGATAGGCTAGGGCACCGCTAGACTTAGGCTAAGGCTAGGGCTCCCCCAGCCTAAGGCTAGGGCACCCCTAGGCTTAGGCTAGGGCACCCCAAGGCTTAGGCTAGGGCACCCCAAGGCTTAGGCTAGGGCACCCCTAAGCTTAGGCTAGGGCACCCTTAGACTCAGGCTAGGGTACCCCTAGGGTTAGGCTAGGGCACCCCTAGGCTTACGCTAGGGCACCCCTAGTCTAAGGCTAAGGTTAGGGCTCCTCTAGCCTAAGGCTAGGGCACCCCATGGCTTAGGCTAGGGCACCCCTAGGCTTAGGCTAGGGCACCCCTAGGGTTAGGCTAGGGTACCCCTTGGCTTACGCTAGGGCACCCCTAGGCTTAGGCTAAGGCTAGGGCTCTCCTAGCCTAATGCTAGGGCACCCCTAGTCTTACGCTAAGGCCACGGCTCTCCTAGCCTCAGGCTAGGGCACCCTTAGATCAGGCTAGGGCACCCCTAGTCTTACGCTAGGGCACCCCTAAGCTTAGCCTATGGCTAGGGCACCCCTAGGCTTAGGATAGGGCACCCCTAGGCTTAGGGAAAGGCTAAGGCTCCCCTAGCCTAAGGCTAGAGCACCCCTAGGCTTAGGCTAGGGCACCCTTAGGCTTAGGCTAGGGCACCCCTAGGAGTAGGCTAAGGCTAGGGCTACACTAGCCGAAGGCTAGGGCACACCTAGGCTTAGGCTAGGGCACCCCTTGGCTTAGGCTAGGGCACGCCTAGGCTTAGGCTAAGACTAGGGCTCCCCTAGCCTAAGGCTAGGGCACCCCTAGGCTTAGGCTAGGGTACCTCGATGCTTAGGCGAGGGCACCCCTAGGCTTATGCTGGGCACCCCTAGGCTTAGGCTAGGGCACCCCTACGCTTAGGCTAGGGCACCTCTAGGCTTTGGCTAGGGCACCCCTATGCTTAGGCTAATGCTAGGGCACCCCTAGGCTCAGGCTAGGGCACCACTAGGCTTAGGCTAGGGCACCCCTAGGCTTAGGCTAAGGCTAGGTCTCCCCTAGCCTCAGGCTAGGCCACCCCTAGGCTTATGCTAGGGCACCCCTAGGCTTATGCTAGGGCACCACTAGGCTTAGGCTAGGGCACCCCTAGGCTTAGGTTAAGGCTAGGGCTCCCCTAGTCTAAGGATAGGGCACCCCTAGGCTTAGGCTAGGGTACCCTGAGGCTTAGGCGAGGGCACCCCTAGGCATAGGCTAGGGCACCCCTAGGCTTAGGCTAGGGCACACCTAGGCTTAGGCTAAGGAACCCGTAAGCTTAAGTTATGGCACCCCTAGGCTTAGGCTAGGGCACCCTTAGGCTTAGGTTGGGGCACCCCTAGTCTTAGGCTAGGGCACCCCTAGGCTTAGGCTAAGGCTAGGGCTCCCCTAGGCTAAGGCTAGGGCACCCCTAGGCTTTGGTTAGGGCACCCCTAGATTTAGGCTAGGGCAATCCTAGGCTTAGGCCAAGGCTAGGATTCCCCTAGCCTCAGGGTAAGGCACCCCAGGCTCAGGCTAGGTCACACCTAGTCTCAGGTTATGGCACCCCAAGGCTTAGGCTAAGGCTAGGGCTCCCCTAGCCTAAGGCTAGGGCACCCCTAGGCTTAGGCTAGGGCACCGCTAGGCTTAGGTTAGGGCACCCCTAGGCTTAAACTAGGGCGCCCCTACGCTTAGGCTAAGGCTACGGCTCCCCTAGTCTAAGGCTAGGGCAACCCTAGATTCAGGCTATGGCACCGCTAGGCTTAGGCTAGGGTAATCCTTGGCTAGACTCAGGCTAGGACTCCCATAGCCTCAGGCTAGGGCACCGGTAGGCTCAGGCTAGGGCACCCCTAGGCTCAGGCTAGTGCACCCCTAGGCTTAGGCTAAGGCTAGGGCTCCCCTAGCCTCAGGCTAGGGCACCCCTAGGCTTAAGCTAGGGCACCCTTAGGCTCAGGCCAGGGCACCCCTAGGCTTAGGCTAAGGCTAAGGCTCCCGTAGCCCAAGGCTAGGGCACCCCAGGCTTAGGCGAGGGTACCCCTAAGCTTAGGCTAGGGCACCCCAAGGTTTAGGTTAGGGCACCCCTAGGCTTAGGCTACGGCATCCCTAGGCTTAGGCTAGGGCACCCCTAGGCTTAGGCTAAGGCTACGGCTCCACTAGCCTCAGGCTAGGGCACCCATAGACCCATGCTATGGCACCCCTAGGCTTAGGCTAGGACAATCATAGGCTAGACTAAGGCTAGGGATCCCCTAGCCTCAGGCTAGGGTACCCGTAGGCTCAGGCTAGGGCACCCCTAGTCTCAGGCTAGGGCACCCCTAGGCTTAGGCTAGGGCACCCCTAGGCTTAGGTTAAGGCTAGGGCTCCCCTAGCCGAAGGCTAGGGCACCCCTAGGCTTAGGCTAGGGCACCCCTTGGCTTAGGTTAGTGCACCCCTAGGCGTAGGCTAAGGCTAGGGCTCCCCTAGCCTAAGGCTAGGGCACCCCTAAGCTTAGGCTAGGGCACCCATAGGCTTAGGCTAGGGCACCCCTATGCTTAGGCTAAGGCTAGGGCTCCCCTAGCCTAAGGCAAGGGCACCCTTATGCTTAGGCTAGGGTACCCCGAGGCTTAGGCGAGGGCACCCCTAGGCTTATGCTAGGGCACCCCTAGGCTTAGGCTAGGGCACACCTAAGCTTAGGCTAGGGCACCCCTAGTCTTAGGCTAGGGCACCCCTAGGATTAGGCTAAGGCTAGGGCTCCCATAGCCTAAGGCTAGGTCACCCCTAGGTTAGGCTAGGGCACCCCTAGACTTAGGCTAGGGCACCCCTAGGTTTTGTTTAGGGCACCACTAAGCTTAGACTAGGGTACCCCTAGGCATAGGAAAAGGCTAAGGCTCCCCTAGCCTAAGGCTAGGGCACCCCTAGGTTAGGCTAGGGCACACCTAGGCTTAGGCTAAAGCTACGGCTCCCCTAGCCTAAGGCTAGGGCACCCATTGGCTCAGGCTAGGGCACGCGTAGGCTTAGGCTAGGGCACACTTAGGCTTAGGATAAGACTAGGACTCCCCTAGCCTAAGGCTAGGGCACCCCTAGGCTTAGGCTAGGGCACCCCTAGGCTTAGGCTAAGGCTACGGCTCCCCTAGCCTCAGACTATGGCACCCCTAGACTCAGGCTATGGTACTTCTAGGCTTAGGCTAGGGCAATCCTAGGCTAGACTAAGGCTAGGGCTCCCCTAGGCTTAGTCTAGGACAACCCTAGGCTTAGGCTAGGGCACCCCTAGGCTTAGGCTAGGGCAATCCTAGGTTTAGGCTAAGGCTAGGGCTCCCCAAGCCTCTGGCTAGGGCACCCCTAGGCTCAGGCTAGGGCACCACTAGGTTTAGTCTAAGGCTAGGGCACCCCTAGCCTAAGGCTAGGGCACCCCTAAGCTTAGGCTAAGGCTAAGGCTCCCGTAGCCTAAGGCTAGAGCACCCCTAGGATAGGCTTGGGCACCGCTAGGCTTGGGCTAAGGCTAGGGCTCCCCCAGCCTAAGGCTAGGGCACACCTAGGCTTAGGCTAGGGCACCCCTAAGCTTAGGCTAGGGCACCCCAAGGCTTAGGCTAGGGCACCCCTAAGCTTAGGCTAGTGCACCCTTAGACTCAGGCTAGGGCACCCCTAGGGTTAGGCTAGGGCACCCCTAGGCTTACGCTAGGGCACCCCTAGTCTAAGGCTAAGGTTAGGGCTCTTCTAGCCTAAGGCTAGGGCACCCTAGGCTTAGGCTAGGGCACCCCTAGGCTTAGGCTAGGGCACCCCTAGGGTTAGGCTAGGGTACCCCTTGGCTTACGCTAGGGCACCCCTAGGCTTAGGCTAAGGCTAGGGCTCTCCTCGCCTAATGCTAGGGCACACCTAGGCTTAGGCTAAGGCCACGGCTCTCCTAGCCTCAGGCTAGGGCACCCTTAGATCAGGCTAGGGCACCCCTAGTCTTACGCTAGGGCACCCCTAAGCTTAGTCTATGGCTAGGGCACCCCTAGGCTTAGGATAGGGCACCCCTAGGCTTAGGGAAAGGCTAAGGCTCCCCTAGCCTAAGGCTAGAGCACCCCTAGGCTTAGGCTAGGGCACCCGTAGGCTTAGGCTAGGGCACCCGAAGGAGTAGGCTAAGGCTAGGGCTCCACTAGCCGAAGGCTAGGGCACACCTAGGCTTAGGCTAGGGCACCCCTAGGCTTAGGCTAGGGCACCCCTAGGCTTAGGCTAGGGCACCCCTACGCTTAGGCTAGGGCACCTCTAGGCTTTGGCTAGGGCACCCCTATGCTTAGGCTAATGCTAGGGCACCCTTAGGCTCAGGCCAGGGCACCCCTAGGCTTAGGCTAAGGCTAAGGCTCCCGTAGCCCAAGGCTAGGGCACCCCAGGCTTAGGCGAGGGTACCCCTAAGCTTAGGCTAGGGCACCCCAAGGTTTAGGTTAGGGCACCCCTAGGCTTAGGCTACGGCATCCCTAGGCTTAGGCTAGGGCACCCCTAGGCTCAGGCTAAGGCTACGGCTCCACTAGCCTCAGGCTAGGGCACAAATAGACGCATGCTATGGCACCCCTAGGCTTAGGCTAGGACAATCATAGGCTAGACTAAGGCTAGGGATCCCCTAGCCTCAGGCTAGGGTACCCGTAGGCTCAGGCTAGGGCACCCCTAGTCTCAGGCTAGGGCACCCCTAGGCTTAGGCTAGGGCACCCCTAGGCTTAGGTTAAGGCTAGGGCTCCCCTAGCCGAAGGCTAGGGCACCCCTAGGCTTAGGCTAGGGCACCCCTTGGCTTAGGTTAGGGCACCCCTAGGCGTAGGCTAAGGCTAGGGCTCCCCTAGCCTAAGCTAGGGCACCCCTAAGCTTAGGCTAGGGCACCCATAGGCTTAGGCTAGGGCACCCCTATGCTTAGGCTAAGGCTAGGGCTCCCCTAGCCTAAGGCAAGGGCACCCTTATGCTTAGGCTAGGGTACCCCGAGGCTTAGGCGAGGGCACCCCTAGGCTTATGCTAGGGCACCCCTAGGCTTAGGCTAGGGCACACCTAAGCTTAGGCTAGGGCACCCCTAGTCTTAGGCTAGGGCACCCCTAGGATTAGGCTAAGGCTAGGGCTCCCATAGCCTAAGGCTAGGTCACCCCTAGGTTAGGCTAGGGCACCCCTAGACTTAGGCTAGGGCACCCCTAGACTTAGGCTAGGGCACCCCTAGGTTTTGTTTAGGGCACCACTAAGCTTAGGCTAGGGTACCCCTAGGCATAGGAAAAGGCTTAGGCTCCCCTCGCCTAAGGCTAGGGCACCCCTAGGTTAGGCTAGGGCACACCTAGGCTTAGGCTAAAGCTACGGCTCCCCTAGCCTAAGGCTAGGGCACCCATTGGCTCAGGCTAGGGCACGCGTAGGCTTAGGCTAGGGCACACTTAGGCTTAGGATAAGACTAGGACTCCCCTAGCCTAAGGCTAGGGCACCCCTAGGCTTAGGCTAGGGCACCCGTAGGCTTAGGCTAAGGCTACGGCTCCCCTAACCTCAGACTATGGCACCCCTAGACTCAGGCTATGGTACTTCTAGGCTTAGGCTAGGGCAATCCTAGGCTAGACTAAGGCTAGGGCTCCCCTAGGCTTAGTCTAGGACAACCCTAGGCTTAGGCTAGGGCACCCCTAGGCTTAGGCTAGGGCAATCCTAGGTTTAGGCTAAGGCTAGGGCTCCCCAAGCCTCTGGCTAGGGCACCCCTAGGCTCAGGCTAGGGCACCACTAGGTTTAGTCTAAGGCTAGGGCACCCCTAGCCTAAGGCTAGGGCACCCCTAAGCTTAGGCTAAGGCTAAGGCTCCCGTAGCCTAAGGCTAGAGCACCCCTAGGATAGGCTAGAGCACCCCTAGGCTTAGGCTAGGGCACCCGTGGGCTTAGGCTAGGGCACCCGTAGGAGTAGGCTAAGGCTAGGGCTCCACTAGCCGAAGGCTAGGGCACACCTAGGCTTAGGCTAGGGCACCCCTAGGCTTAGGCTAGGGCACCCCTAGGCTTAGGCTAGGGCACCCCTACGCTTAGGCTAGGGCACCTCTAGGCTTTGGCTAGGGCACCCCTATGCTTAGGCTAATGCTAGGGCTCCCCTAGGCTCAGGCTAGGGCACCACTAGGCTTAGGCTAGGGCACCCCTAGGCTTAGGCTAAGGCTAGGTCTCCCCTAGCCTCAGGCTAGGCCACCCCTAGGCTTATGCTAGGGCACCCCTAGGCTTATGCTAGGGCACCACTAGGCTTAGGCTAGGGCACCCCTAGGCTTAGGTTAAGGCTAGGGCTCCCCTAGTCTAAAGATAGGGCACCCCTAGGCTTAGGCTAGGGTACCCTGAAGCTTAGGCGAGGGCACCCCTAGGCATAGGCTAGTGCACCCCTAGGCTTAGGCCAGGGCACACCTAGGCTTAGGCTAAGGAACCCGTAAGCTTAAGTTATGGCACCCCTAGGCTTAGGCTAGGGCACCCCTAGGCTTAGGCTGGGCACCCCTAGTCTTAGGCTAGGGCACCCCTAGGCTTAGGCTAAGGCTAGGGCTCCCCTAGGCTAAGGCTAGGGCACCCCTAGGCTTTGGTTAGGGCACCCCTAGACTTAGGCTAGGGCAATCCTAGGCTTAGGCCAAGGCTAGGATTCCCCTAGCCTCAGGGTAAGGCACCCCAGGCTCAGGCTAGGGCACACCTAGTCTCAGGCTAGGGCACCCCAAGGCTTTGGCTAAGGCTAGGGCTCCCCTAGCCTAAGGCCAGGGCACCCCTAGCCTTAGGCTAGGGCACCGCTAGGCTTAAGCTAGGGCACCCCTAGGCTTAAACTAGGGCGCCCCTACGCTTAGGCTAAGGCTACGGCTCCCCTAGTCTAAGACTAGGGCAACCCTAGACTCAGGCTATGGCACCGCTAGGCTTAGGCTAGGGTAATCCTTGGCTAGACTCAGGCTAGGACTCCCATAGCCTCAGGCTAGGGCACCGGTAGGCTCAGGCTTGGGCACCCCTAGGCTCAGGCTAGTGCACCCCTAGGCTTAGGCTAAGGCTAGGGCTCCCCTAGCCTCAGGCTAGGGCACCCCTAGGCTTAGGTTAGGGCACCCTTAGGGTCAGGCCAGGGCACCCCTAGGCTTAGGCTAAGGCTAAGGCTCCGGTAGCCCAAGGCTAGGGCACCCCAGGCTTAGGGGAGGGTACCCCTAAGCTTAGGCTAGGGCACTCCAAGTTTTAGGTTAGGGCACCCCTAGGCTTAGGCTACGGCATCCCTAGGCTTAGGCTAGGGCACCCCTAGGCTTAGGCTAAGGCTACGGCTCCACTATCCTCAGGCTAGGGCACCCATAGACCCATGCTATGGCACCCCTAGGCTTAGGCTAGGACAATCATAGGCTAGATTAAGGTTAGGGATCCCCTAGCCTCAGGCTAGGGTACCCGTAGACTCAGGCTAGGGCACCCCTAATCTCAGGCTAGGGCACCCCTAGGCTTAGGCTAGGGCACCCCTAGGCTTAGGCTAAAGCTAGGGCTCCACTAGCCTAAGGCTAGAGCACCGCTAGGCTTAGGCTACGATACCCCTAGGCTTAGGCTAGGGCACCCCTAGGCTTAGGCTAGGGCACCCCTAAGCTTAGGCTAGGGCACCCCTAGGCTAAGGCTAAGGCTTGGTCTCCCCTAGCTTAAGGCTAGGGCACCCCTAGGCTTAGGCTAGGGTACCCCTAGGCTTAGGCTAGGGAACCCCTAGTCTTAGGCTAGGACACCCCTAGGCTTAGGCTAAGGCTTGGGCTCCCACAGCCTAAGGCTAGGGTACCCACAAGGCTTAGGATAGGGCACCTCTAGGCTTAAGCTAGGGCACCGCTAGGCTTAGGCTAAGGCTAGGGCACCCCTAGGCTTAGTCTAGGGCACCCCTAGGCTTAGGCTAAAGCTAGGGCACCCCTAGGCTCAGGCTAGGGCACCCGTAGGCTTAGGCTAGGGCACCCCTAGGCTTAGGCTAAGGCTAGGGCTCCCCTAGCCGAAGGCTAGGGCACCCCTAGGCTTAGGCTAGGGCACCCCTTGGCTTAGGCTAGGGCACCCCTAGGCTTAGGCTAAGGCTAGGGCTCCCCTAGCCTAAGGCTAGGGCACCCCTAGGCTTAGGCTAGGGCACCCATAGGCTTAGGCTAGGGCACCCCTAGGCTTAGGCTAAGGCTAGGGCTCCCGTAGCCTAAGGCTTGGGCACCCCTATGCTTAGGCTAGGGTACCCCGAGGCTTAGGCGAGGGCACCCCTAGGCTTAGTCTAGGGCACCCCTAGACTTAGGCTAGGGCACCCCTAGACTTAGGCTAGGGCACCCCTAGGTTTTGTTTAGGGCACCATTAAGCTTAGGCTAGGGTACCCCTAGGCATAGGAAAAGGCTAGGGCTCCCCTAGCCTAAGGCTAGGGCACTCCTAGGTTAGGCTAGGGCACCCCTTGGCTTAGGCTAGGGGACCCCTAGGTTTATGCTTGTGCTACCCTAGGCTTAGGCTAAAGCTACGGCTCCCCTAGCCTAAGGCTAGGGCACGCCTAGGCTCAGGCTAGGGCACGCGTAGGCTTAAGCTAGGGCACACCGAGGTTTAGGATAAGACTAGGACTCCCCTAGCCTAAGGCTAGGGCACCACTAGGCTTAGGCTAGGGCACCCCTAGGCTTAGGCTAAGGCTACGGCTCCCCTAGCCTCAGACTAGGGCACCCCTAGACTCAGGCTATATCACTTCTAGGCTTAGGCTAGGGCAATCCTAGACTAGACTAAGGCTAGGGCTCCCGTAGGCTTAGTCTAGGGCGCCCCTAGGCTTAGGCTAGGGCACCCCTAGGCTTAGGCTAGGGCAATCCTAGGCTTAGGCTAAGGCTAGGGCTCCCCAAGCCTCTGGCTAGGGCACACCTAGGCTCAGCCTAGGGCACCACTAGGCTTAGGGTAAGGCTAGGGCACCCCTAGCCTAAGGCTAGGGCACCCCTAAGCTTAGGCTAAGGCTAAGACTCCCGTAGCCAAAGGCTAGAGCACCCCTAGGATAGGCTAGGGCACCCCTAGGCTTAGGCTAGGGCACCGCTAGGCTTAGGCTAAGGCTAGGGCTCCCCGAGCCTAAGGCTAGGGCACCCCTAGGCTTAGGCTAGGGCACCCCTAAGCATAGGTTAGGGCACCCCAAGGCTTAGGCTAGGGCACCCCTAAGCTTAGGCTAGGGCACCCTTAGACTCAGGCTAGGGCACCCGTAGGGTTAGGCTAGGGCACCCCAAGGCTTAGGCTAGGGCACCCCTAGGCTTAGGCTAGGGCACCCCTAGGGTTAGGCTAGGATACCCCTAGGCTTACGCTAGGGCACCCGTAGGCTTAGACTAAGGCTAGGACTCTCCTCGCCTAATGCTAGGGCACCCCTAGGCTTAGGCTAAGGCCACGGCTCTCCTAGCCTCAGGCTAGGGCACCCTTAGACTCAGCCTAGGGCACCCCTAGTCTTACGCTAGGGCACCCCTAAGCTTAGGCTAATGCTAGGGCTCCCCTAGCCTATGGCTAGTGCACCCCTAGGCTTAGGCTAGGGCACCCCTAGGCTTAGGCTAGGGCACCCCTAGTCTTAGGCTAGGGCACCCCTAGTCTTAGGCAAGGGCACCCCTAGTCTAAGGCTAAGGTTAGGGCTCCTCTAGCCTAAGGCTAGGGCACCCCAAGGCTTAGGCTAGGGCACCCCTAGGCTTAAGTTAGGGCACCCCTAGTCTTAGGCTAGGGCACCCCAAGGCTTAGGCTAAGGCTAGGGCTCCCATAGCCTAAGGCTAGGACACCCCTAGGCTTAGGTTAGGGCACACCTAGGCTTAGGCTAGGGCACCCCTAGGCTTACGCTAAGGCTAGGACTCCCCAAACCTAAGGCTAGGGCAGGCCTAGGCTTAGGCTAGGTAATGCTAGGCTTAGGTTAGAGCACCCCTAGCCTTAGGCTAAGGCTAGGGCTCTCCTCGCCTAATGCTATGGCTCCCCTAGGCTTAGGCTAGGGCACCCCTAGGCTTAGGCTAGGCCACCCCTAGCTTAGGCTAAGGCTTGGGCTCCCAGTCTAAGGCTAGGGCACCCCTAGGCTTAGGATTGGGCACCCGTAGGCTTAGGCTAGTGCACCCCTAGGCTTAGGCTAGGGCACCCCTAGGCTTAGGCTAGGACACCCTTAGTTTTAGACTAAGGCTAGGGCTCCCCTAGCCTAAGGCTTGGGCTCCAATAGGCTTAGGCTGAATCACCCCTAGGCTTAGGCTAGGGCACCCCTAGGCTTAGGCTAGGACACACCTAGGCTTAGGCTACGGCTCCCCTAGGCTTAGGCTAAGGCTACGGCTCCCCTAGCCTCAGGCTAGGGCACCCCTAGACTCAGGCTATGGCACCCCTAGGCTTAGGCTAGGGCACCCCTAGTCTTAGGCTAAAGCTAGGGCTCCCAGGCCTAAGGCTAGGGCACCCGAAGGCTTAGGCTAGGGCACCCCTAGGCTTAGGCTAGGGCACGCCTAGGTTTTGTTTAGGGCACACCTAGGCTTAGGCTAGGGTACCCCTAGGCATCGGAAAAGGCTAGGGCTCCCCTAGCCTAAGGTTAGGGCAACCCTAGGTTAGGCTAGTGCACCCCTAGGCTTAGGCTAGGGGACCCCTAAGTTTATGCTTGGGCTCCCCTAGGCTTAGGCTAAAGCTACGGCTCCCCTAACCTAAGGCTAGGGCACCCCTAGGCTCAGGCTATGGCACGCGTAGGCTTAGGCTAGGGCACACCTAGGCTTAGGATAAGACTAGGTCTCCCCTAGCCTAAGGCTAGGGCACCCCTAGGCTTAGGCTAGGGCACCCCTAGGCTTAGGCTAAGGCTACGGCTCCCCTAGCCACAGACTAGGTCACCCCTAGGCTCAGGCTAGGGCACACCTAGACAGGCTAGGGCAATCCTAGGCTTAGGCTAAGGCTAGGGCTCCCCAAGCCTCTGGCTAGGCACCCCTAGGCTTAAGCTAGGGAACCACTAGGCTTAGGCTATGGCTAGGGTTCCCCAACCCTCTGGCTAGGGCAGCCCTAGGCTCAGGCTTGGGCACCTCTAGGATTAGGGTAAGGCTAGGGCACCCCTAGCCTAAGGCTAGGGCACCCCTAAGCTTAGGCTAAGGCTAAGGCTCGCGTAGCCTAATGCTAGAGCACCCCTAGGATAGGCTAGGGCACCCCTAGGCTTAGGTTTGGGCACCGCTAGGCTTAGGCTAAGGCTCGAGCTCCCCCAGCCTAAGGCTAGGGCACCCCTAGGCTTAGGCTTGGGCACCCCTAAGCTTAGGCTAGGGCACCCTTAGGCTTAGGCTAAGGCCACCGCTCTCCGGGCTTCAGGCTAGGACACCCTTAGACTCAGGTTAGGCCACCCCTAGTGTTAGGCTAGGGCATCCCTAGGCTTACGCTATGGCACCCCTAGGCTTAGGCTAAGGCTAGGGCTCCCATAGCCTAAGGCTAGGGCACCCCTAAGCTTAGCCTAAGGCACCCCAAGGCTTAGGCTAGGGCACCCCTAGACTTAGGCTACGGCACCGCTAGGCTTAGGCTAAGGCTTGGGCTCCCCTAGCCTAAGGCTTGGGCACCTCTAGGCTTAGGTTAGGGCACCCCTAGGCTTAGGCTAGGGCACCCCTAGGCTTAGGCTAAGGCTAGGACTCCCCAAACCTAAGGCTAGGGCACGCCTAGGCTTAGGCTAGGTAATGCTAGGCTTAGGTTAGGGTATCCCTAGGATTAGGCTAAGGCTAGGGCTCCCCTACCCTAAGGCTAGGTCACCCGTAGGCTTAGGCTAGGGCACCCCTAAGCTTAGGCTAAGGCTAAGGCTCCCCTAACCTAAGGCTAGAGAACCCCTAGGCTTAGGCTACTGCACCCGTAGGCTTTGGCTACGGCACCCATAGGCTTAGGCTAAGGCTAGGTCTCCCCTAGCCTAAGGCTAGGGCACCGCTAGGCTTTGGCTCGGGCACCCTAGGCTTAGGCGAGGGCACCCCTAGGCTTAGGCTATGGCTAGGGCTGCCCTAGCCTAAGGCTATGGCACCCCTAGGCTTAGGCTAGGGCACCCCTAGGCTTAGGCTAGGGCACGCCTAGGTTTAGGCTAGGGCACCCCTAGGCTTAGGCTAAGGCTAGGGCTCCCCTAGCCTAAGGCTAGGACACCCCTACGCTTAGGGTAGGGTACCCCGAGGCTTAGGCAAGGGAACCCCTAGGCTTAGATTAGGGCACCCCTAGGCTTAGGCTAGGGCACACCTAGGCTTAGGCTAAGGCTAGGGCTCCCCTAGCCTAAGGCTAGGGCACCCCTAGGCTTAGGCTATGGCACCCCTAGGCTTAGGCTAGGGCACCCCTAGGCTTAGGCTAGGACACCCCTAGGCTTGGGCTAGGGCACCCCTAGGCTTAGGCTAAGGCTAGAGCTCCCCTAGGCTTAAGCTTGTGCACCCCTAGGCTTAGGCTGGGGTACCCCTAGGCTTGGTTAGCTTGGGCTAGGACACCCCTAGGCTTAGGCTAGGGCACCCCTAGGCTCAGGCTAAGGTTAGGGCTCCCCTAGCCTAAGGCTAAGGCACCCCTAGGCTTAGGTTAGGGTACCCCGAGGCTTAGGCTAGGCCACCCCTAGGCTTAGGTTAGGCACCCCTAGGCTTAGGCTAGGGCACACCTAGCCTTAGGCTAAGACTAGGGCACCCCAAGGCTTAGGCTATGGCACCCCTTGGCTTAGGCTAGAGCACATCTAGGCTTGGGCTAGGGCATCCCTAGGCGTAGGCTAAGGCTAAGGCTCCCCTAACCTAAGGCTAGAGCACCCCTAGGCTTAGGCTACTGCACCCGTAGGCTTTGGTTAGGGCACCCATAGGCTTAGGCTAAGGCTAGGGCTCCCCTAGCCTAAGGCTAGGGCACCGCTAGGCTTTGGCTCGGGCACCCTAGGCTTAGGCGAGGGCACCCCTAGGCTTAGGCTATGGCTAGGGCTGCCCTAGCCTAAGGCTATGGCACCCCTAGGCTTAGGCTAGGGCACCCCTAGGCTTAGGCTAGGGCACCCCTAGGTTTAGGCTAGGGCACCGCTAGGCTTAGGCTAAGGCTAGGGCTCCCCTAGCCTAAGGCTAGGACACCCCTACGCTTAGGGTAGGGTACCCCGAGGCTTAGGCAAGGGAACCCCTAGGCTTAGGCTAGGGCACCCCTAGGCTTAGGCTAGGGCACACCTAGGCTTAGGTTAAGGCTAGGGCTCCCCTAGCCTAAGGCTAGGGCACCCCTAGGCTTAGGCTATGGCACCCCTAGGCTTCGGCTAGGGCACCCCTAGGCTTAGGCTAGGACACCCCTAGGCTTGGGCTAGGGCACCCTTAGGCTTAGGCTAAGGCTAGAGCTCCCCTAGGCTTAGGCTTGTGCACCCCTAGGCTTAGGTTGGGGTACCCCTACGCTTGGCTAGCTTGGGCTAGGACACCCCTCGGCTTAGGCTAGGGCACCCCTAGGCTCAGGCTAAGGTTAGGGCTCCCCTAGCCTAAGGCTAAGGCACCCCTAGGCTTAGGTTATCGTACCCCGAGGCTTAGGCTAGGCCACCCCTAGGCTTAGGCTAGGGCACCCCTAGGCTTAGGCTAGGGCACACCTAGCCTTAGGCTAAGACTAGGGCACCCCTAGGCTTAGGCTATGGCACCCCTTGGCTTAGGCTAGAGCACATCTAGGCTTGGGCTAGGGCATCCCTAGGCTTAGGCTAAGGCTAGGGCTCCCTAGCCTAAGGCTAGGGCACCCCTAGAATTAGGCTAGGGCACCCCTAGGTTTTGGTTAGGGCACCCCTAGGCTTAGGCTAGGGCACCCCTAGGCTTAGGCTAAGGCTAGGGCTCCCTAGCCTAAGGCTAGGGCACACCTACACTTAGGCTAGGGTACCCCGAGGCTTAGGCCAGGGCACCCCTAGGCTTAGGCTAGGGCACCCCTAGGCTTAGGCTAAGGCTAGGGCTCCCCTAGCCTAAGGCTAGGGCACACCTAGGTTTACGCTAGGGCACCCCTAGGCTTAGTCTAGGGCACCCCTACACTTAGGCTAGGGCACCCCTAGGCTAAGGCTAAGGCCAGGGCTCCCCTAGCCTAAGGCTAGGGCATCCCTAGGCGTAGGCTAAGGCAACGGCTCCCCTAGCCTCAGGCTAGGGCACCCCTTGACTCAGGCTAGGGCACCCCTAGGCTCAGGATAGGGCACCCCTAGGCTTAGTCCAGGGGACCCCTAGGCTTAGGCTAAGGCTAGGGCTCCCGTAGCCTCAGCTAGGGCACCCCTAGGCTCAGGCTAGGGCACCTCTAGGCTTAGTCTAGGGCACCCCTAGGCTTAGGCTAAGGCTAGGGCTGCCCTAGCCTCAGGCGTGGGCACCCGTAGGCTCAGGCTAGTTCACCCCTATGCTCAGGCTAGGGCACCCCTAGGCTTAGGCTAGGGCACCACTAGGCTTAGGCTAAGGCTAGGGCTCCCCTAGCCTAAGGCTAGGGCACCCCTAGGCTTAGGTTAAGGCTACGGCTCCCCTAGCCTCATGCTAGGGCACCCCTAGACTCAGGCTATGGCACCCCTAGGCTTAGGCTAGGGCAATCCTAGAATATACTAAGGCTAGTGCTCCCCTAGCCTCAGGCTAGGGCACCCGTAGGTTCAGGCTAGGGCATCCTTAGGCTCAGGCGAGGGCACCACTAGGCTTAGGCTAAGGATATGGCTCCCGTAGCCTAAGGCTAGGGCACCCCTAGGCTTAGGCTAAGGCTACGGCTCCCCTATCCTCATGCTAGGGAACCCCTAGACTCAGGCTATGGCACCCCTAGGATTAGGCTAGGGCAATCCTAGGCTAGACTAAGGCTAGTGCTCCCCTAGCCTCAGGCTAGGGCACCCGTAGGTTCAGGCTAGGGCACCCCTAGGCTCAGGCTAGGGCACCACTAGGCTTAGGCTAATGCTAGGGCTCCCAGAGCCTCAGGCTAGGGCACCACTAGGCTTAGGCTAGGGCACCCCTAGGCTTAGGCTAGGGCACCCCTAGGCTTGGCTAAGGCTAAGGCTCTCCTAGCCTAAGGCTAGAGAACCCCTAGGCTTATGCTAGGGCACCCGTACGCTTACTCTAGGGCACCCCTAGACTTAGGCTAAGGCTAGGGCTCCCCTAGCCTAAGGCTAGGGCACCCCTAGGCTTAGGCTGGGGCACCCCTAGGCTTAGGCTACGTCACCCCTAGGCTTAGGCTAAGGCTAGGGCTCCCCTAGCCTAAGGCTAGGGCACCCCTAGGCTTACGCTAGGGCACCCCTAGGCTTAGGCTAGGACGCCCAAAAGCTTAGGCTAGGGCACCCCAAGGCTTAGGCTAAGGCTAGGGCTCCCCTATACTAAGGCTAGGGCACCCCTAGGCTTAGGCTAGGGCACCCATAGACTTAGGCTAGGGCACCCCTAGGCTTAGGCTAGTGCACCCCTATGCTCAGGCTATGGCACCCCTAGGCTTAGGCTAAGGCAAGGACTCCCCTAGCCTAAGGCTAGGGCACCCCTAGGCTTAGGCTAGGGCACCACTAGGCTTAGGCTAGGGCACCCCTAGTCTTAGTCTAGGGCACCCCTAGGCTTAGGCTAAGGCTATGGCTCCCCTAGGCTTAGGCTAAGGCTAGGGCTCCCCTAGCCTAAGGCTAGGGCACCCCTAGGCTCAGGCTAGGGCACCCCTAGGCTTAGGATAGGGCACCCCTAGGCTTAGGCTAAGGCTAAGGCTCTCCTAGCCTAAGGCTAGAGAACCCCTAGGCTTATGCTAGGGCACCCATACGCTTACTATAGGGCACCCCTAGACTTAGGCTAAGGCTAGGGCTCCCCTAGCTTAAGGCTAGGGCACCCCTAGGCTTACGCTAGGGCACCCCTAGGCTTAGGCTAGGGCGCCCAAAGGCTTAGGCTAGGGCACTCCAAGGCTTAGGCTAAGTCTAGGGCTCCCCTAGCCTAAGGCTAGGGCTCCCCTAGGCTTACGCTAGGGCACCCCTAGGCTTAGGCTAGGGCGCCCAAAGGCTTAGGCTAGGGCACTCCAAGGCTTAGGCTAAGGCTAGGGCTCCCCTATACTAAGGCTAGGGCACCCCTAGGCTTAGGGTAGGGTACCCCGAGGCTTAGGCGAGGGCACCCCTAGGCTTAGGCTAGGGCAATCCTAGGCAGACTAAGCCTAGTGATCCCCTAGCCTCAGGCGAGGGCACCCGTAGGTTCAGGCTAGGGCACCCCTAGTCTCAGGCTAGGGAACCCCTAGGCTTAGGCTAAGGCTAGGGCTCCCCTAGCCTCAGGCTAGGGCACCCCTAGACCCAGTCTAGGGCACCCCTAGGCTTAGGCTAAGGCTAGGGCTCCCCTAGCCTATTGCTAGGGCACCCCTAGGCTTAGGCTAGGACACCCCTAGGCTTAGGCTAAGGCTAAGGCTCTCCTAGCCTAAGGATAGAGAACCCCTAGGCTTATGCTAGGGCACCCAAATGCTTAGGCTAGGGCACCCCTAGACTAAGGCTAGGGCACCCCTAGTCTTAGGTTAGCGCACCCCTAAGCTTAGGCTAGGTCACCCCTAGGCTTAGGCTAAGGCTAGGGCTCCCCTAGCCTAAGGCTAGGGCACCCCTAGGCTTAGGCTATGGCACCCCTAGGCTTAGGCTAGGGCACCCAAAGGCTTAGGCTAGGGCACCCCTAGGCTTAGTCTAAGGCTAGGGCTCCCCTATACTAAGGTTAGGGCACCCCTAGGCTTAGGGTAGGGTACCCCGAGACTTAGGCGAGGGCACCCCTAGGCTTAGGCTAGGGTGCCCCTAGGCTTAGGCTAGGGTACCCCTAGGTTTAGGCTAAGGCTAGGGATCCCCTAGCCTAAGGTTAGGGCACCCCTAGGCTTAGGCTAAGGCTAGGATTCCCCTAGCCTCAGGCTAGGGCACCCCTAGGCTCAGGCTAGGTCACCCCTAGTCTCAGGCTAGGGCACCTCTAGGCTTAGGCTCAGGCTAGGGCTCCCCTAGCCTATGGGTAGGGCACCCCTAGGCTCAGGCTAGGGCACCCATAGGCTTAGGCTAGTGTACCCCTAGGAATAGGAAAAGGCTAGGGCTCCCCTAGCCTAAGGTTAGGGCACCCATAGGCTCAGGTTAGGGCACCCCTAGGCTTAGGCTAGGGCACCCCTAGGCTTAGGCTAAGGCTAGGACTCCCCTAGCCTAAGACTAGGGCACCCCTAGGCTTAGGCTAAGGCACCCCTAGGCTTAGGCTAGGACACCCCTCGGCTTTGGCTAGGGCACCCCTAGGCTTTGGCTAGGGCACCCCTAGGCTTAGGCTAGGGCAACCGTAGGCTTAGGCTAAGGCAAGGACTCCCCTAGCCTAAGGCTAGGGCACCCCTAGGCTTAAGCTAAGGCTACGGCTCGCCTAGCCTCATGCTAGGGCACCCCTAGACTCAGGCTATGGCACCCCTACGCTTAGGCTAGGGCAATCCTATGCAGACTAAGGCTATTAATCCCCTAGCCTCAGGCGAGGGCACCCGTAGGCTAAGGCTAGGGCTCCCCTAGCCTCAGGCTAGGGCACCCCTAGGCTTAGGCTAGGGCACCACTAGGCTTAGGCTAGGGCACCCCTAGTCTTAGGCTAGGGCACCCCTAGGCTTAGGCTAAGGCTGAGGCTCCCCTAGCTAAGGCTAGAGCACCCCTAGGCTTTGGTAGGGCACCCGTACTCTTTGGCTAGGGCAACCCTAGGCTTAGGCTAAGGCAATGGCTCCCCTAGGCTTAGGCTAAGGCTAAGGCTCTCCTAGCCTAAGGCTAGAGAACCCCTAGGCTTATGCTACGGCTCCCGTACGCTTAGGCTAGGGCACCCCTAGACTAAGGCTAGGGCACCCCTAGTCTTAGGCTAGCGCACCCCTAAGCTTAGGCCAGGTCACCCCTAGGCTTAGGCTAAGGCTAGGGCTCCCCTAGCCTAAGGCTAGGGCACCCCTAGGATTAGGCTAGGGCCCCCCTAGGCTTAGGCTAGGGCACCCCTAAGATTAGGCTAGGGCCCCCCTAGGCTTAGGCTAGGGCGCTCAAAGGCTTAAGCTAGGGCACCCCTAGGCTTAGTCTAAGGTTAGGGCTCCCCTATACTAAGTCTAGGGCACCCCTAGGCTTAGGGTAGGGTACCCCGAGACTTAGGCGAAGGCACCCCTAGGCTTAGGCTAGGGTGCCCCTAGGCTTAGGCTAGGTTACCCCTAGGTTTAGGCTAAGGCTAGGGATCCCCTAGCCTAAGGCTAGGGCACCCCTAGGCTTAGGCTAAGGCTAGGGTTCCCCTAGCCTCAGGCTAGGGCACCCCTAGGCTCAGGCTAGGGCACCCCTAGTCTCACACTAGGGCACCACTAGGCTTAGGCTAAGGCTAGGGCTCCCCTAGCCTATGGGTAGGGCACCCCTAGGCTCAGGCTAGGGCACCCATAGGCTTAGGCTAGGGTACCCCTAGGCATAGGAAAAGGCTAGGGCTCCCCTAGCTTAAGGCTAGGGAACCCATAGGCTCAGGTTAGGGGACCCCTAGGCTTAGCCTAGGGCACCCCTAGGCTTAGGCTAAGGCTAGGACTCCCCTAGCCTAAGGCTAGGGCACCCCTAGGCTTAGGCTAGGGCACCCCTAGGCTTAGGCTAGGGCACCCCTCGGCTTTGGCTAGGGCACCCCTAGGCTTTGGCTAGGGCACCCCTAGGTTTAGGCTAAGGCTACGGCTCCCCTAGCCTCAGGCTGGGGCACCCCTAGATTCAGGCTATGGCACCCCTAGGCTTAGGCTAGGGCAATCCTAGGCTAGATTAAGAGTAGGGCTCCACTAGCCTCAGGCTAGGGCACCCGTAGTTTCAGGCTAGGGCACCCCTAGGCTCAGGCTAGGGAACCCCTAGGCATAGGCTAAGGCTAGGGCTCCCCTAGCCTCAGGCTAGGGCACCCCTAGGCTCAGGCTAGGGCACCCCTAGGCTTAGGCTAGGGCACCACTAGGCTTAGGCTAGGGCACCCCTACTCTTAGGGTAGGGCACCCCTAGGCTTAGGGTAAGGCTAAGGCTCCCCTAGCCAAAGGCTAGAGCACCCCTAGGCTTAGGCTAGGGCACCCGTACGCTTAGGCTAGGTCACCCCTAGGCTTAGGCTAAGGCAACGGCTCCCCTAGCCTCAGGCTAGGGAACGCCTAGACTAAGGCTAGGGCACCCCTAGGCTTAGGCTAAGGCTAGGGCTCCACTAGCCTAAAAATAGGGCACCCCTAGGCTTAGGCTAGGGCACCCCTAGTCTTAGGCTAAGGCTAGGGCTCCAATAGCCTCATGCTCGGGCACCCCTAGACTCAGGCTACGGCACCCCTAGGCTTAGGCTAGGGCAATCCTAGGCTATACTAAGGCTAGTGCTCCCCTAGCCTCACGCTAGGGCATCCGTAGGTTCAGGCTAGTGCACCCTTAGGCTCAGGCGAGGGTACCCCTAGGTTTAGGCTAAGGCTACGGCTCCCCTAGGCTAAGGCTAGGGCACCCCTAGGCTTAGGCTAAGGCTAAGGCTCCCCTAGCCTCATGCTAGGGCACCCCTAGACTCAGGCTATGGCACCCCTAGGCATAGGCTAGGGCAATCCTAGGCTAGACTAAGGCTAGTGCTCCCCTAGCCTCAGACTAGGGCACCCGTAGGTTCAGGCTAGGGCACCCCTAGGCTCAGGCTAGGGAACCCCTAGGATTAGGTTAAGGCTAGGGCTCCCTAGGCTCAGGCTAGGGCACCCCTAGGCTTAGGCTAGGGCACCACTAGGCTTAGGCTAGTGCACCACTACGCTTAGGCTAGGGCACCCCTAGGCTTAGGCTAAGGCTAAGGCTCTCCTAGCCTAAGGCTAGAGAACCCCTAGGCTTATGCTAGGGCACCCATACGCTTAGGATAGGGCACCCGTAGGCTTAGGCTAAGGCTAGGGTTCCCCTAGCCTAAGGCTAGGGCACCCCTAGGCTTAGGCTAGGGCACGCGTACGCTTAGGCTAGGGCACACTTAGGCTTAGGCTAAGGCAACGGCTCCCCTAGCCTCAGGCTAGGGCACCCCTAGATTCAGGCTATGGCACCCCTAGGCTTAGGCGAAGTCTAGGGCTCCCCTAGCCTAAGGCTAGGGCACCCCTAGGCTTAGGCTAGGGCACCACTAGGCTTAGGCTAGGGCACCCTGACGCTTAGGCTAGGGCACCCCTAGGCTTAGGCTAAGGCTAGGGATCCCCTAGCCTAAGGCTAGGGCACCCCTAGACTTAGGCTAAGGCTAGGGCACCCCTAGGCTTAGGCTAAGACTAGGGCTCCCCTAGCCTAAGGCTAGGGCACCCCTAGGCTTAGGCTAAGGCTAGGGCTCCCCTAGCCTCAGGCTAGGGCACCCCTAGGCTTAGGCTAGGGCACCACTAGGCTTAGGCTAGGGCACCCTTACGCTTAGGCTAGGGCACCCCTAGGCTTAGGCTAAGGCTAAGGCTCCCGTAGCCTAAGGCTAGAGCACCCCTAGGCTTAGGTAGGGCACCCGTACTCTTTGGCTAGGGCAACCCTAGGCTTAGGCTAAGGCAACGGCTCCCCTAGCCTCAGGCTAGGGCACCCCTAGGCTTAGGCTAAGGCTAGGGCTCCCCTAGCCTAAGGCTAGGGCACTCATAGGTTTAGGCTAGGGCACCACTAGGCTTAGGCTAGGGCACCTCTAGGCTTAGACTAGGGCACCCCTAGGCTTAGGCTAAGGCTAAGGCTCTCCTAGCCTAAGGCTAGAGAACCCCTAGGCTTATGCTAGGGCACCCGTACGCTTAGGCTAGGGCACCCCTAGACTAAGGCTAGGGCACCCCTAGGCTTAGGCTAGCGCACCCCTAGCCTTAGGCTAGGTCACCCCTAGGCTTTGGCTAAGGCTAGGGCTCCCCTAGCCTAAGGCTAGGGCACCCCAAGGCTTAGGCTAGGGCACCCCTAGGCTTAGGCTAGGGCGCCCAAAGGCTTAGGCTAGGGCACCCCTAGGCTTAGTCTGAGGCTAGGGCTCCCCTATGCTAAGGCTAGGGCACCCCAAGGCTTAGGGTAGGGTACCCCGAGACTTAGGCGAAGGCACCCCTAGGCTTAGGCTAGGGTACCCCTAGGCTTAGGCTAGGGCACCCCTAGGTTTAGGCTAAGGCTAGGGATCCCCTAGCCTAAGGCTAGGGCACCCCTAGGCTTAGGCTAAGGCTAGGGCACCCCTAGGCTTAGGCTAAGGCTAGGGCTCCCCTAGCCTCAGGCTAGGGCACCCATAGGCTTAGGCTAGGGTACCCCTAGGCATAGGAAAAGGCTAGGGCTCCCCTAGCCTAAGGCTAGGGCACCCATAGGCTCAGGTTAGGGCACACCTAGGCTTAGGCTAGGGCACCGCTAGGCTTAGGCTAAGGCTAGGACTCCCGTAGCCTAAGGCTAGGGCACCCCTAGGCTTAGGCTAGGGCACCCCTAGGCTTAGGCTAGGGCACCCCTCGGCTTTGGCTAGGGCACCCCTAGGCTTTTGCTAGGGCACCCCTAGGCTTAGGCTAGGGCACCCCTAGGCTTAGGCTAGGTCACCCCTAGGTTTAGGCTAAGGCTACGGCTCCACTAGCCTCAGGCTAGGGCACCCCTAAATTCAGGCTATGGCACCCCTAGGCTTATGCTAGGGCAATCCTAGGCTAGACTAAGGCTAGGGCTCCACTAGCCTCCGGCTAGGGCACCCGTAGACTCAGGCTAGGGCACCCCTATGCTCAGGCTATGGCACCCCTAGGCTTAGGCTAGGGCACCCCTAGCCTAAGGCTAGGGCACCCCTAGGCTTAGGCTAAGGCTACGGCTCCGCTAGCCTCATGCTAGGGCATCCCTAGACTCAGGCTATGGCACCCCTAGGCTTAGGCTAGGGCAATGCTAGGCTAGACTAAGGTTAGTGCTCCGCTAGGCTCAGGCTAGGGCAACCGTAGGTTCAGGCTAGGGCACCCTTAGGCTCAGGCGATGGCACTCCTAGGCTTAGGCTAAGGCTACGGCTCCCCTAGCCAAAGGCTAGGGTACCCCTAGGCTTAGGCTAAGGCTACGGCTCCCCTAGCTTCATGCTAGGGCACCCCTAGACTCAGGCTATGGCACCCCTAGGCTTAGGCTAGGGCAATCCTAGGCTAGACTAAGGCTAGTGCTCCCCTAGCCTCAGGCTAGGGCACCCGTAGTTTCAGGCTAGGGCACCCCTAGGCTCAGGCTAGGGAACCCCTAGGCTTAGGCTAAGGCTAGGGCTCCCCTAGCCTCAGGCTAGGGCACCCCTAGGCTCAGGCTAGGGCACCCCTAGGCTCAGGCTAGGGCACCACTAGGCTTAGGCTAGGGCGCCCAAAGGCTTAGGCTAGGGCACCCCAAGGCTTATGCTAAGGCTAGGGCTCCCCTATACTAAGGCTAGGGCACCCCTAGGCTTAGGGTAGGGTACCCCGAGGCTTAGGCGAGGGCACCCCTAGGCTTAGGCTAGGGTACCCTTAGGCTTAGGCTAGGGCACCCCTAGGCTTAGGCTAGGGCACCCATAGTCTTAGGCTAGGGCACCCCTAGGCTTAGGCTAGGGCACCCCTATGCTCAGGCTATGGCACCCCTAGGCTTAGGCTAAGGCAAGGACTCCCCTAGCCTAAGACTACGGCTCCCCTAGCCTGATGCTAGAGCACCCCTAGACTCAGGCTATGGCACCCCTAGGCTTAGGCTAGGGCAATCCTAGGCAGACTAAGGCTAGTGATCCCCTAGCCTCAGGCGAGGGCACCCGTAGGTTCAGGCTAGGGCACCCCTAGGCTCAGGCTAGGGAACCCCTAGGCATAGGCTAAGGCTAGGGCTCACCTAGCCTCAGGCTAGGGAACCCCAAGGCTTAGGCTAGGGCACCACTAGGCTTAGGCTAGGGCACCCCTAGTCTTAGGCTAGGGCACCCCTAGGCCTAGGCTAAGGCTAAGGCTCCCTTAGCCTAAGGCTAGAGCACCCCTAGGCTTAGGCTAAGGCTAGTGCTCCCCTAGCCTCAGGCTAGGGCACCCTTAGGCTCAGGCGAGGGCACCCCTAGGTTTCGGATAAGGCTACGGCTCCCCTAGCCTAAGACTAGGGCACCCATAGGCTTAGGCTAAGGCTACGGCTCCCCTAGCCTCATGCTAGGGCACCCCTAGACTCAGGCTATGGCACCCCTCCGCATAGGCTAGGGCAAATCTAGGCTAGACTAAGGCTAGTGCTCCCCTAGCCTCAGCCTAGGGCACCCGTAGGTTCAGGCTAGGGCACCCATAGGCTCAGGCTAGGGAACCCCTAGGATTAGGATTAGGCTAGGGCACCCCTAGGCTTAGGCTAGGGCACCGGTACGCTTAGGCTAGGGCACACCTAGGCTTAGGCTAAGGCAACGGCTCCCCTAGCCTCAGGCTAGGGCACCGCTAGACTCAAGCTAGGGCACCCCTAGGCTTAGGCAAAGGCTAGGGCTCCCCTAGCCTAAGGCTAGGTCACCCCTAGGCTTAGGCTAGGGCAACCCTAGGCTTAGGCTAAGGCAGCCTTAGGCTTAGGCTAGGGCACGCTAAGACTTAGGCTAGGGCACCCCTAGGCTTAGGCTAAGGCTAGGGCTCCCCTATACTAAGGCTGGGGCACCCCTAGGCTTAGGGTAGGGTACCCCGAGGCTTTGGCGAGGGCACCCGTAGGGTTAGGCGAGGGTACCCCTAGGCTTAGGCTAGGGCACCCCTAGGCTTAGGCTAAGGCTAGGGATCCCCTAGCCTAAGGCTAGGGCACCCCTAGACTTAGGCTAAGGCTAGGGCACCCCTAGGCTTAGGCTAAGACTAGGGCTCCCCTAGCCTAAGGCTAGGGCACCCCTAGGCTTAGGCTAGGGCACCCCTAGATTCAGGCTATGGCACCCCTAGGCTTAGGCAAAGCCTAGGGCTCCCCTAGCCTAAGGCTAGGGCACCCCTAGGCTTAGGCTAGGGCACCACTAGGCTTAGGCTAGGGCACCCTTACGCTTAGGCTAGGGCACCCCTAGGCTTAGGCTAAGGCTAAGGCTCTCCTAGCCTAAGGCTAGAGAACCCCTAGGCTTATGCTAGGGCACCCATACGCTTAGGATAGGGCACCCGTAGGCTTAGGCAAAGGCTAGGGCTCCCCTAGCCTAAGGCTAGGGCACCCCTAGGCTTAGGCTAGGGCACCCCTAGGCTTAGGCTAAGGCTAAGGCTCCCTTAGCCTAAGGCTAGAGCACCCCTAGTCTTAGGCTAAGGCTAGTGCTCCCCTAGCCTCAGGCTAGGGCACCCTTAGGCTCAGGCGAGGGCACCCCTAGGTTTAGGATAAGGCTACGGCTCCCCTAGCCTAAGACTAGGGCACCCATAGGCTTAGGCTAAGGCTACGGCTCCCCTAGCCTCATGCTAGGGCACACCTAGACTCAGGCTTTGGCACCCCTCGGCATAGGCTAGGGCAAATCTAGGCTAGACTAAGGCTAGTGCTCCCCTAGCCTCAGCCTAGGGCACCCGTAGGTTCAGGCTAGGGCACCCATAGGCTCAGGCTAGGGAACCCCTAGGATTAGGCTAAGGCTAGGGCTCCCCTAGCCTCAGGCTAGGGTACCCCTAGGCTTAGGCTAGGGCACCCCTAGGCTTAGGCTAGGGCACCCGTACGCTTAGGCTAGGGCACACCTAGGCTTAGGCTAAGGCAACGGCTCCCCTAGCCTCAGGCTAGGGCACCGCTAGACTCAAGCTAGGGCACCCCTAGGCTTAGGCAAAGGCTAGGGCTCCCCTAGCCTAAGGCTAGGTCACCCCTAGGCTTAGGCTAGGGCAACCCTAGGCTTAGGCTAGGGCAGCCTTAGGCTTAGGCTAGGGCGCGCTAAGACTTAGGCTAGGGCACCCCTTGGCTTAGGTTAAGGCTAGGGCTCCCCTATCCTAAGGCTAGGGCACCCCTAGGCTTAGGGTAGGGTACCCCGAGGCTTCAGCGAGGGCACCCGTAGGGTTAGGCGAGGGTACCCCTAGGCTTAGGCTAGGGCACCCCTAGGCTTAGGCTAAGGGTAGGGCACCCCTAGGCTTAGGCTAAGACTAGGGCTCCCCTAGCCTAAGGCTAGGGCACCCCTAGGCTTAGGCTAGGGCACCCCTAGATTCAGGCTATGGCACCCCTAGGCTTAGGCAAAGGCTAGGGCTCCCCTAGCCTAAGGCTAGGGCACCCCTAGGCTTAGGCTAGGGCACCCCTAGGCTTAGGCTAAGGCTAGGGATCCCCTAGCCTAAGGCTAGGGCACCCCTAGACTTAGGCTAAGGCTAGGGCACCCCTAGGCTTAGGCTAAGACTAGGGCTCCCCTAGCCTAAGGCTAGGGCACCCCTAGGCTTAGGCTAAGGCTAGGGCTCCCCTAGCCTCAGGCTAGGGCACCCCTAGGCTTAGGCTAGGGCACCACTAGGCTTAGGCTAGGGCACCACAAGTCTTAGGCTAGGGCACCCCTAGGCTTAGGCTAAGGCTAAGGCTCCCCTAGCCTAAGGCTAGAGCACCCCTAGGCTTAGGTAGGGCACTCGTACTCTTTGGCTAGGGCAACCCTAGGCTTAGGCTAAGGCAACGGCTCCCCTAGCCTCAGGCTAGGGCACCCCTAGGCTTAGGCTAAGGCTAGGGCTCCCCTAGCCTAAGGCTAGGGCACTCCTAGGCTTAGGCTAGGGCACCACTAGGCTTAGGCTAGGGCACCCCTAGGCTTAAGCTAGGGCACCCCTAGGCTTAGGCTAAGGCTAAGGCTCTCCTAGCCTAAGGCTAGAGAACCCCTAGGCTTATGCTAGGGCACCCGTACACTTAGGCTAGGGCACCCCTAGACTAAGGCTAGGGCACCCCTAGGCTTAGGCTAGCGCACCCCTAGGCTTAGGCTAGGTCACCCCTAGGCTTAGGCTAAGGCTAGGGCTCCCCTAGCCTAAGGCTAGGGCACCCCAAGGCTTAGGCTAGGGCACCCCTAGGCTTAGGCTTGGGCGCCCAAAGGCTTAGGCTAGGGCACCCCTAGGCTTAGTCTGAGGCTAGGGCTCCCCTATGCTAAGGCTAGGGCACCCCTAGGCTTAGGGTAGGGTACCCCGAGACTTAGGCGAAGGCACCCCTAGGCTTAGGCTAGGGTACCCCTAGGCTTAGGCTAGGGCACCCCTAGGTTTAGGCTAAGGCTAGGGATCCCCTAGCCTAAGGCTAGGGCACCCCTAGGCTTAGGCTAAGGCTAGGGCACCCCTAGGCTTAGGCTAAGGCTAGGGCTCCCCTAGCCTCAGGCTTGGGCACTCCTAGGCTCAGGCTAGGGCACCCATAGGCTTAGGCTAGGGTACCCCTAGGCATAGGAAAAGGCTAGGGCTCCCCTAGCCTAATGCTAGGGCACCCATAGGCTCAGGTTAGGGCACACCTAGGCTTAGGCTAGAGCACCCCTAGGCTTAGGCTAAGGCTAGGACTCCCCTAGCCTAAGGCTAGGGCACCCCTAGGCTTAGGCTAGGGCACCCCTAGGCTTAGGCTAGGGCACCCCTCGGCTTTGGCTAGGGCACCCCTAGGCTTTTGCTAGGGCACCCCTAGGCTTAGGCTAGGGCACCCCTAGGCTTAGGCTAGGGCACCCCTAGGTTTAGGCTAAGGCTACGGCTCCACTAGCCTCAGGCTAGGGCACCCCTAGATTCAGGCTATGGCACCCCTAGGCTTAGGCTAGGGCAATCCTAGGCTACACTAAGGCTAGGGCTCCACTAGCCTCCGGCTAGGGCACCCGTAGACTCAGGCTAGGGCACCCCTATGCTCACGCTATGGCACCCCTAGGCTTAGGCTAGGGCACCCCTAGGCTTAAGCTAAGGCTAGGGCTCCCCTAGCCTAAGGCTAGGGCACCCCTAGGCTTAGGCTAAGGCTACGGCTCCGCTAGCCTCATGCTAGGGCATCCCTAGACTCAGGCTATGGCACCCCTAGGCTTAGGCTAGGGCAATGCTAGGCTAGACTAAGGTTAGTGCTCCGCTAGGCTCAGGCTAGGGCAACCGTAGGTTCAGGCTAGGGCACCCTTAGGCTCAGGCGAAGGCACTCCTAGGCTTAGGCTAAGGCTACGGCTCCCCTAGCCTCATGCTAGGGCACCCCTAGACTCAGGCTATGGCACCCCTAGGCTTAGGCTAGGGCAATCCTAGGCTACACTAAGACTAGTGCTCCCCTAGCCTCAGGCTAGGGCACCCGTAGTTTCAGGCTAGGGCACCCCTAGGCTCAGGCTAGGGAACCCCTAGGCTTAGGCTAAGGCTAGGGCTCCCCTAGCCTCAGGCTAGGGCACCCCTAGGCTCAGGCTAGGGCACCCCTAGGCTCAGGCTAGGGCACCACTAGGCTTAGGCTAGGGCGCCCAAAGGCTTAGGCTAGGGCACCCCAAGGCTTAGGCTAAGGCTAGGGCTCCCCTATACTAAGGCTAGGGTACCCCTAGGCTTAGGGTAGGGTACCCCGAGGCTTAGGCGAGGGCACCCATAGGCTTAGGCTAGGGTACCCCTAGGCTTAGGCTAGGGCACCCCTAGGCTTAGGCTAGGGCACCCATAGTCTTAGGCTAGGGCACCCCTAGGCTTAGGCTAGGGCACCCCTATGCTCAGGCTATGGCACCCCTAGGCTTAGGCTAAGGCAAGGACTCCCCTAGCCTAAGACTACGGCTCCCCTAGCCTGATGCTAGAGCACCCCTAGACTCAGGCTATGGCACCCCTAGGCTTAGGCTAGGGCAATCCTAGGCAGACTAAGGCTAGTGATCCCCTAGCCTCAGGCGAGGGCACCCGTAGGTTCAGGCTAGGGCACCCCTAGGCTCAGGCTAGGGAACCCCTAGGAATAGGCTAAGGCTAGGGCTCACCTAGCCTCAGGCTAAGGAACCCCAAGGCTTACGCTAGGGCACCAGTAGGCTTAGGCTAGGGCACCTCTAGTCTTAGGCTAGGGCACCCCTAGGCTTAGGCTAAGGCTAAGGTTCCCTTAGCCTAAGGCTAGAGCACCCCTAGGCTTAGGCTAAGGCTAGTGCTCCCCTAGACTCAGGCTAGGGCACCCTTAGGCTCAGGCGAGGGCACCCCTAGGTTTAGGATAAGAATACGGCTCCCCTAGCCTAAGACTAGGGCACCCATTGGCTTAGGCTAAGGCTACGGCTCCCCTAGCCTCATGCTAGGGCACCCCTAGACTCAGGCTATGGCACCCCTCGGCATAGGCTAGGGCAATCCTAGGCTAGACTAAGGCTAGTGCTCCCCTAGCCTCAGCCTAGGGCACCCGTAGGTTCAGGCTAGGGCACCCATAGGCTCAGGCTAGGGAACCCCTAGGATTAGGCTAAGGCTAGGGCTCCCCTAGCCTCAGGCTAGGATACCCCTAGGCTTAGGCAAGGGCACCCCTAGGCTTAGGCTAGGGCACCCGTACGCTTAGGCTAGGGCACACCTAGGCTTAGGCTAAGGCAACGGCTCCCCTAGCCTCAGGCTAGGGCACCGCTAGACTCAAGCTAGGGCACCCCTAGGCTTAGGCAAAGGCTACGGCTCCCCTAGCCTAAGGCTAGGTCACCCCTAGGCTTAGGCTAGGGCAACCCTAGGCTTACGCTAGGGCAGCCTTAGGCTTAGGCTAGGGCGCGCTAAGACTTAGGCTAGGGCACCCCTAGGCTTAGGCTAAGGCTAGGGCTCCCCTATACTAAGGCTAGGGCACCCCTAGGCTTAGGGTAGGGTACCCCGAGGCTTCAGCGAGGGCACCCGTAGGGTTAGGCGAGGGTACCCCTAGGCTTAGGCTAGGGCACCCCTAGGCTTAGGCTAAGGCTAGGGATCCCCTAGCCTAAGGCTAGGGCACCCCTAGACTTAGGCTAAGGCTAGGTCACCCCTAGGCTTAGGCTAAGACTAGGGCTCCCCTAGCCTAAGGCTAGGGCACCCCTAGGCTTAGGCTAGGGCACCCCTAGATTCAGGCTATGGCACCCCTAGGCTTAGGCAAAGGCTAGGGCTCCCCTAGCCTAAGGCTAGGGCACCCCTAGGCTTAGGCTAGGGCACCACTAGGCTTAGGCTAGGGCACCCTTACACTTAGGCTAGGGCACCCCTAGGCTTATGCTAGGGCACCCATACGCTTAGGATAGGGCACCCGTAGGCTTAGGCTAAGGCTAGGGCTCCCCTAGCCTAAGGCTAGGGCACCCCTAGGCTTAGGCTAGGGCACCCCTAGGCTTAGGCTAGGTCACCCCTAGGCTTAGGCTAAGGCTAGGGCTCCCCTAGCCTAAGGCTAGGGCACCCCTAGGCTTAGGCTAGGGCACCCCTAGGCTTAGGCTAAGGCTAGGGATCCCCTAGCCTAAGGCTAGGGCACCCCTAGACTTAGGCTAAGGCTAGGGCACCCCTAGGCTTAGGCTAAGACTAGGGCTCCCCTAGCCTAAGGCTAGGGCACCCCTAGGCTTAGGCTAAGGCTAGGGCTCCCCTAGCCTCAGGCTAGGGCACCCCTAGGCTTAGGCTAGGGCACCACTAGGCTTAGGCTAGGGCACCACTAGTCTTAGGCTAGGGCACCCCTAGGCTTAGGCTAAGGCTAAGGCTCCCCTAGCCTAAGGCTAGAGCACCCCTAGGCTTAGGTAGGGCACTCGTACTCTTTGGCTAGGGCAACCCTAGGCTTAGGCTAAGGCAACGGCTCCCCTAGCCTCAGGCTAGGGCACCCCTAGGCTTAGGGTAAGGCTAGGGCTCCCCTAGCCTAAGGCTAGGGCACTCCTAGGCTTAGGCTAGGGCACCACTAGGCTTAGGCTAGGGCACCCCTAGGCTTAGGCTAGGGCACCCCTAGGCTTAGGCTAAGGCTAAGGCTCTCCTAGCCTAAGGCTAGAGAACCCCTAGGCTTATGCTAGGGCACCCGTACACTTAGGCTAGGGCACCCCTAGACTAAGGCTAGGGCACCCCTAGGCTTAGGCTAGCGCACCCCTAGGCTTAGGCTAGGTCACCCCTAGGCTTAGGCTAAGGCTAGGGCTCCCCTAGCCTAAGGCTAGGGCACCCCAAGGCTTAGGCTAGGGCACCACTAGGCTTAGGCTTGGGCGCCCAAAGGCTTAGGCTAGGGCACCCCTAGGCTTAGTCTGAGGCTAGGGCTCCCCTATGCTAAGGCTAGGGCACCCCTAGGCTTAGGGTAGGGTACCCCGAGACTTAGGCGAAGGCACCCCTAGGCTTAGGCTAGGGTACCCCTAGGCTTAGGCTAGGGCACCCCTAGGTTTAGGCTAAGGCTAGGGATCCCCTAGCCTAAGGCTAGGGCACCCCTAGGCTTAGGCTAAGGCTAGGGCACCCCTAGGCTTAGGCTAAGGCTAGGGCTCCCCTAGCCTCAGGCTTGGGCACTCCTAGGCTCAGGCTAGGGCACCCATAGGCTTAGGCTAGGGTACCCCTAGGCATAGGAAAAGGCTAGGGCTCCCCTAGCCTAATGCTAGGGCACCCATAGGCTCAGGTTAGGGCACACCTAGGCTTAGGCTAGAGCACCCCTAGGCTTAGGCTAAGGCTAGGACTCCCCTAGCCTAAGGCTAGGGCACCCCTAGGCTTAGGCTAGGGCACCCCTAGGCTTAGGCTAGGGCACCCCTCGGCTTTGGCTAGGGCACCCCTCGGCTTTGGCTAGGGCACCCCTAGGCTTTTGCTAGGGCACCCCTAGGCTTAGGCTAGGGCACCCCTAGGCTTAGGCTAGGGCACCCCTAGGTTTAGGCTAAGGCTACGGCTCCACTAGCCTCAGGCTAGGGCACCCCTAGATTCAGGCTATGGCACCCCTAGGCTTAGGCTAGGGCAATCCTAGGCTAGACTAAGGCTAGGGCTCCACTAGCCTCCGGCTAGGGCACCCGTAGACTCAGGCTAGGGCACCCCTATGCTCAGGCTATGGCACCCCTAGGCTTAGGCTAGGGCACCCCTAGGCTTAAGCTAAGGCTAGGGCTCCCCTAGCCTAAGGCTAGGGCACCCCGAGGCTTAGGCTAAGGCTACGGCTCCGCTAGCCTCATGCTAGGGCATCCCTAGACTCAGGCTATGGCACCCCTAGGCTTAGGCTAGGGCAATGCTAGGCTAGACTAAGGTTAGTGCTCCGCTAGGCTCAGGCTAGGGCAACGGTAGGTTCAGGCTAGGGCACCCTTAGGCTCAGGCGAAGGCACTCCTAGGCTTAGGCTAAGGCTACGGCTCCCCTAGCCTCATGCTAGGGCACCCCTAGACTCAGGCTATGGCACCCCTAGGCTTAGGCTAGGGCAATCCTAGGCTAGACTAAGGCTAGTGCTCCCCTAGCCTCTGGCTAGGGCACCCGTATTTTCAGGCTAGGGCACCCCTAGGCTCAGGCTAGGGAACCCCTAGGCTTAGGCTAAGGCTAGGGCTCCCCTAGCCTCAGGCTAGGGCACCACTAGGCTCAGGCTAGGGCACCCCTAGGCTCAGGCTAGGGCACCACTAGGCTTAGGCTAGGGCGCCCAAAGGCTTAGGCTAGGGCACCCCAAGGCTTATGCTAAGGCTAGGGCTCCCCTATACTAAGGCTAGGGCACCCCTAAGCTTAGGGTAGGGTACCCCGAGGCTTAGGCGAGGGCACCCCTAGGCTTAGGCTAGGGTACCCCTAGGCTTAGGCTAGGGCACCCCTAGGCTTAGGCTAGGGCACCCATAGTCTTAGGCTAGGGCACCCCTAGGCTTAGGCTAGGGCACCCCTATGCTCAGGCTATGGCACCCCTAGGCTTAGGCTAAGGCAAGGACTCCCCTAGCCTAAGACTACGGCTCCCCTAGCCTGATGCTAGAGCACCCCTAGACTCAGGCTATGGCACCCCTAGGCTTAGGCTAGGGCAATCCTAGGCAGACTAAGGCTAGTGATCCCCTAGCCTCAGGCGAGGGCACCCGTAGGTTCAGGCTAGGGCACCCCTAGGCTCAGGCTAGGGAACCCCTAGGCATAGGCTAAGGCTAGGGCTCACCTAGCCTCAGGCTAGGGAACCCCAAGGCTTAGGCTAGGGCACCACTAGGCTTAGGCTAGGGCACCCCTAGTCTTAGGCTAGGGCACCCCTAGGCTTAGGCTAAGGCTAAGGTTCCCTTAGCCTAAGGCTAGAGCACCCCTAGGCTTAGGCTAAGGCTAGTGCTCCCCTAGCCTCAGGCTAGGGCACCCTTAGGCTCAGGCGAGGGCACCCCTAGGTTTAGGATAAGAATACGGCTCCCCTAGCCTAAGACTAGGGCACCCTTAGGCTTAGGCTAAGGCTACGGCTCCCCTAGCCTCATGCTAGGGCACCCCTAGACTCAGGCTATGGCACCCCTCGGCATAGGCTAGGGCAATCCTAGGCTAGACTAAGGCTAGTGCTCCCCTAGCCTCAGCCTAGGGCACCCGTAGGTTCAGGCTAGGGCACCCATAGGCTCAGGCTAGGGAACCCCTAGGATTAGGCTAAGGCTAGGGCTCCCCTAGCCTCAGGCTAGGATACCCCTAGGCTTAGGCAAGGGCACCCCTAGGCTTAGGCTAGGGCACCCGTACGCTTAGGCTAGGGCACACCTAGGCTTAGGCTAAGGCAACGGCTCCCCTAGCCTCAGGCTAGGGAACCGCTAGACTCAAGCTAGGGCACCCCTAGGCTTAGGCAAAGGCTAGGGCTCCCCTAGCCTAAGGCTAGGTCACCCCTAGGCTTAGGCTAGGGCAACCCTAGGCTTACGCTAGGGCAGCCTTAGGCTTAGGCTAGGGCGCGCTAAGACTTAGGCTAGGGCACCCCTAGGCTTAGGCTAAGGCTAGGGCTCCCCTATACTAAGGCTAGGGCACCCCTAGGCTTAGGGTAGGGTACCCCGAGGCTTCGGCGAGGGCCCCCGTAGGGTTAGGCGAGGGTACCCCTAGGCTTAGGCTAGGGCACCCCTAGGCTTAGGCTAAGGCTAGGGATCCCCTAGCCTAAGGCTAGGGCACCCCTAGACTTAGGCTAAGGCTAGGGCACCCCTAGGCTTAGGCTAAGACTAGGGCTCCCCTAGCCTAATGCTAGGGCACCCCTAGGCTTAGGCTAAGGCTAGGGATCCCCTAGCCTCAGGCTAGGGCACCCTTAGGCTTAGGCTAGGGCACCACTAGGCTTAGGCTAGGGCACCCCTAGTCTTAGGCTAGGGCACCCCTAGGCTTAGGCTAAGGCTAAGGCTCCCCTAGCCAAAGGCTAGAGCACCCCTAGGCTTAGGTAGGGCACCCGTACTCTTTGGCTAGGGCAACCCTAGGCTTAGGCTAAGGCAACGGCTCCCCTAGCCTCAGGCTAGGGCACCCCTAGACCCAGGCTAGGGCACCCCTAGGCTTAGGCTAAGGCTAGGGCTCCGCTAGCCTAAGGCTAGGGCACTCCTAGGCTTAGTCTAGGGCACCACTAGGCTTAGGCTAGGGCACCCCTAGGCTTAGGCTAGGGCACCCCTAGGCTTAGGCTAAGGCTAAGGCTCTCCTAGCCTAAGGCTAGAGAACCCCTAGGCTTATGCTAGGGCACCCGTATGCTTAGGCTAGGGCACCCCTAGACTAAGGCTAGGGCACCCCTAGGCTTAGGCTAGCGCACCCCTAGGCTTAGGCTAGGTCACCCCTAGGCTTAGGCTAAGGCTAGGGCTCCCCTAGCCTAAGGCTAGGGCACCCCTAGGCTTAGGCTAGGGGACCCCTAGGCTTAGTCTAAGGCTAGGGCTCCCCTATACTAAGGCTAGGGCACCCCTAGGCTTAGGGTAGGGTACCCCGAGACTTAGGCGAAGGCAGCCCTAGGCTTAGGCTAGGGTACCCCTAGGCTTAGGCTAGGGCACCCCTAGGCTTAGGCTAAGGCTAGGGCTCCCGTAGCCTAAGGCTCGGGCACCCCTAGGCTTAGGCTAAGGCTAGGGTTCCCCTAGCCTCGGGCTAGGGCACCCCTAGGCTCAGGCTAGGGCACACCTAGTCTCAGGCTAGGGCACCACTAGGCTTAGGTTAAGGCTAGGGCTCCCCTACCCTATGGCTAGGGCACCCCTAGTCTCAGGTTAGGGCACCCATAGGCTTAGGCTAGGGTACCCCTAGGCATAGGAAAAGGCTAGGGCTCCCCTAGCCTAAGGCTAGGGCACCCATAGGCTCAGGTTAGGGCACCCGTAGGCTTAGGATAAGGCTAGGGCTCCCGTAGCCTAAGGCTCAGGCACCCCTAGGCTTAGGCTAAGGTTAGGGTTCCCCTAGCCTCAGGCTAGGGCACCCCTAGGATCAGGCTAGGGCACACCTAGTCTCAGGCTAGGGCACCACTAGGCTTAGGTTAAGGCTAGGGCTCCCCTACCCTAGGGCTAGGGCAACCCTAGCCTCAGGTTAGGGCACCCATAGGCTTAGGCTAGGGTACCCCTAGGCATAGGAAAAGGCTAGGGCTCCCCTAGCCTAAGGCTAGGGCACCCATAGGCTCAGGTTAGGGCACCCGTAGGCTTAGGCTAGGGCACCCCTAGGCTTAGGCTAAGGCTAGGACTCCCCTAGCCTAAGGCTAGGGCACCCCTAGGCTTAGGCTAGGGCACCCCTCGGCTTAGGCTAGGGCACCCCTCGGGTTTGTCTAGGGCACCCCTCGGCTTTGGCTAGGGCACCCCTAGGCTTAGGCTAGGGCACCCCTAGGCTTAGGCTAGGGCACCCCTAGGTTTAGGCTAAGGCTACGGCTCCCCTAGCCTCATGCTAGGGCACTCCTAGACTCAGGCTATGGCACCCCTAAGCTTAGGCTAGGGCAATCCTAGGCTAGACTAAGGCTAGGGCTCCAATAGCCTCAGGCTAGGGAACCCGTAGACTCAGGCTAGGGCACCCCTCTGCTCAGGCTAGGGCACCCCTAGGCTTAGGCTAAGGCTACGGCTCCGCTAGCCTCATGCTAGGGCACCCCTAGGCTCAGGCTAGGGCACACCTAGTCTCAGGCTAGGGCACCACTAGGCTTAGGTTAAGGCTAGGGCTCCCCTAACCTATGTCTAGGGCACTCCTAGCCTCAGGTTAGGGCACCCATAGGCTTAGGCTAGGGTACCCCTAGGCATAGGAAAAGGCTAGGGCTCCCCTAGCCTAAGGCTAGGGCACCCATAGGTTCAGGTTAGGGCACCCGTAGGCTTAGGCTAGGGCACCCCTAGGCTTAGGCTAAGGCTAGGACTCCCCTAGCCTAAGGATAGGGCACCCCTAGGCTTAGACTAGGGCACCCCTAGGCTTAGGCTAGGGCACCCCTAGGCTTAGGCTAGGGCACCCCTAGGTTTAGGCTAAGGCTACGGCTCCCCTAGCCTAAGGCTAGGGCACCCCTAGATTCAGGCTATTGCACCCCTAAGCTTAGGCTAGGGCAATCCTAGGCTAGACTAAGGCTAGGGCTCCAATAGCCTCAGGCTAGGGCACCCGTAGACTCAGGCTAGGGCACCCCTATGCTCAGGCTATGGCACCCCTAGGCTTAGGCTAGGGCACCCCTAGGCTTAAGCTAAGGCTAGGGCTCCCCTAGCCTCAGGCTAGGGCACCCCTAGGCTCAGGCTAGGGCACCTCTAGTCTCAGGCTAGGGCACCACTAGGCTTAGGCTAAGGCTAGGGCTCCCCTAGCCTATGGCTTGGGCACACCTAGGCTCAGGTTAGGGTACGCCTAGGCATAGGAAAAGTCTAGGGCTCCAATGGCCTAAGGCTAGGGCACCCTTAGGCTCAGGTTGGGGCACCCCTAGGCTTAGGCTAAGGCTTGGACTCCCCTAGCCTAAGGCTAGGGCACCCCTAGGCTTAGGCTAGGGCACCCCTAAGCTTAGGCGAGGGCACCCCTAGGCTTAGGCTAAGGCTACGGCTCCCCTAGCCTCAGGCTAGGGCACCCGTAGTTTCAGGCTAGGGCTCCCCTAGCCTCAGGCTAGGGAACCCCCAGGCTTAGGCTAGGGCACCACTAGGCTTAGGCTAGGGCACCCCTAGGCTTAGGCTAGGGCACCCCTAGGATTAGGATAAGGCTAAGGCCCCCCTAGCCTAAGGCTAGAGCACCCATAGGCTTAGGCTAGGGCACCCGTACTGTTAGGCTAGGTCATCCCTAGGCTTAGGCTAATGCAACGGCTCCCCTAGCCTCAGGCTAGGGCACCCCTAGACTCATGCTAGGGCACCCCTAGGCTTAGGCTAAGGCTAGGGCTCCCCTAGCCTAAGGCAAGGGCACCCCTAGGCTTAGGCTAGGGCACCCCTAGGCTTAGTCTAGGGCACCCCTAGACTCAGGCTAGGGCACCCCTAGGCTTAGGCTAAGGCAACGGCTCACCTAGCCTCTGGTTAGGGCACCCCTAGACTCAGGCTAGGCCTCCCCTAGCCTCAGGCTAGGGCACCCCTAGGCTCAGGCTAGGGCACCCCTAGGCTTAGTCTAGGGCACCCCTAGGCTTAGGCTAAGGCTAGGGTTCCTCTAGCCTCAGGCTAGGGAACGCCAAGGCTCAGGCTGGGGCATACCTAGGCTCAGGCTAGGGCACCAGTAGGCTTAGGCTAAGGCAAGGGCTCCCCTAGCAAAAGGCTAGGGTACCCCTGGCTCAGGCTAGGGCACCCATAGGCTTAGGCTAGGGCACCCCTAGGCATAGGAAATGGCTAAGGCTCCTCTAGCCTTAGGCTATGGCACCCCTAGGCTCAGGCTATGGCGCCCCTAGGCTTAGGCTAGGGCAATCCTAGGCTAGGCTAAGGCTAGGGCTCCCCTAGCATAAGGCGAGGGCACCCCTAGGCTCAGGCTAGGGCACCCGTAGGCTCAGGCTAGGGCACCCCTAGGCTCAGGCTAGGGCACCCCTAGGCTTAGGCTAAGGCAACGGCTCCCCTAGCCTCAGGCTAGGGCACCCCTAGACTCAGGCTAGGGCACCCCTAGACTCAGGCTAGGGCACCCCTAGGCTTAGTCTAGGGCAATCCTAGGCTAGACTAAGGCTAGTGCTCCCCTAGGCTCAGGCTAGGGCATCCGTAGGTTCAGGCTAGGGCACCGTTAGGCTCAGGCGAGGGCAACCCTAGGCTTAGGCTAAGGCTACGGCTCCCCTAGCCAAAGGCTAGGGCACCCCTAGGCTTAGGCTAAGGCTACGGCTCCCCTAGCCTCATGTTAGGGCACCCCTAGACCCAGGCTATGGCACCCCTATACTTAGGCTAGGGTAACACAAGGCTTAGGCTAGGGCACCCCTACGCTTAGGCTAAGGCACCCATAGGCTTAGGCTAAGGTTAAGGCTCTCCTAGCCTAAGGCTAGAGAACCCCTAGGCTTATGCTAGGGCACCCATACGCTTAGACTCGGGCACCCATAGGCTTAGGCTAAGGCTAGGGCTCCCCTAGCCTAAGGCTAGGGCACCCCTAGGCTTAGGCTAGGGCACCCCTAGTCTTAGGCTAGGTCACCCCTAGGCTTAGGCTAAGGCTAGGGCTCCCCTAGCCTAAGGATAGGGCACCCCTAGGCTTAGGGTAGGGCACCCCTAGGCTTAGGCTAGGGCGCGCTAAGGCTTAGGCTAGGGCACCCATAGGCTTAGGCTAAGGCTAGGGCTCCCCTATACTAAGGCTAGGGCACCCCTAGGCTTAGGGTAGGGTAACCCGAGGCTTAGGCGAGGGCACCCCTAGGGTTAGGCGAGGGTACCCCTAGGCTAAGGCTAGGACACCCCTAGGCTTAGGCTAAGGCTAGGGATCCCCTAGCCTAAGGCTAGGGCACCCCTAGACTTAGGCTAAGTCTAGGGCACCCCTAGGCTTAGGCTAAGACTAGGGCTCCCCTAGCCTAAGGCTAGGGGACCCCAAGGCTTAAGCTAAGGCTAGGGTTCCCCTAGCCTCAGGCTTGGGCACCCCTAGGCTTAGGCTAGGACACCCCTAGTCTCAGGCTAGGGCACCACTAGGCTTAGGCTAAGGCTAGGGCTCCCCTAGCCTATGGCTAAGGCACCCCTAGGCTCATGTTAGGGTAGCCCTAGGCATAGGAAAAGGCTAGGCCTCCAATGGCCTAAGGCTAGGGCACCCCTAGTCTCAGGCTAAGGCACCACTAGGCTTAGGCTAAGGCTAGGGCTCCCCTAGCCTATGGCTAGGGCACCCCTAGGCTCAGGTTAGGGTAGCCCTAGGCATAGGAAAAGGCTAGGCCTCCAATGGCCTAAGGCTAGGGCACCCCTAGGCTCAGCTTAGGGCACCCCTAGGCTTAGGCTAGGGCACCCCTAAGCTTAGGCTAGGGCACCCCTAGGCTTAGGCTAAGGCTACGGCTCCCCTAGCCTCAGGCTAGGGCACCCCTAGATTCAGGCTATGGCACCCCTAGGCTTAGGCTAGGGCAATCCTAGGCTAGACTAAGGCTAGGACTCCCCTAGCATCAGGCTAGGGCACCCGTAGGCTCAGGCTAGGGCACCCCTATGCTCAGGGTATGACACCCCTAGGCTTTGGCTAGGGCACCCCTAGGCTTAGGCTAAGGCTAGGACTCCCCTAGCCTAAGGCTACGGCACCCCTAGGCTTAGGCTAAGGCTACGGCTCCCCTAGCCTCATGCTAGGTCACCCCTAGACTCCGGCTATGGCAGCCCTAGGCTTAGTCTAGTGCAATCCTAGGCTAGACTAAGGCTATGGCTCCCCTAGGCTCAGGCTAGGGCATCCGTAGGTTCAGGCTAGGGCACCGTTAGGCTCAGGCGAGGGCAACCCTAGGCTTAGGCTAAGGCTACGGCTTCCCTAGCCTAAGGCTAGGGCACTCCTAGGATTAGACTAAGGCTACGGCTCCCCTAGCCTCATGCTAGGGCACCCCTAGACTCAGGCTATGGCACCCCTAGACTTATGCTAGGGCAATCCTACGCTAGACTAAGGCTAGTGCCCCCCTAGCCTCAGGCTAGGGCACCCGTAGTTTCAGGCTAGGGCTCCCCTAGCCTCAGGCTAGGGCACCCCAAGGCTTAGGCTAGGGCACCCCTAGTCTTAGGCTAGGGCACCCCTAGGCTTAGGATAAGGCTAAGGCCCCCCTAGCCTAAGGCTAGAGCACCCCTAGGCTTAGGCTAGGGCACCCGTACTGTTAAGCTAGGTCATCCCTAGTCTTAGGCTAAGGCAACGGCTCCCCTAGGCTTAGGCTAGGGCACCCCTAGATTCAGGCTAGGGCACCCCTAGGCTTAGGCTAAGGCTAGGGCTCCCCTAGCCTAAGGCAAGGGCACCCCTAGGCATAGGCTAGGGCACACCTAGACTTAGTCTAGGGCACCCCTAGACTCAGGCTAGGGCACCCCTAGGCTTAGGCTAAGGCAACGGCTCACGTAGCCTCAGGTTAGGGCACCCCTAGGCTCAGGCTAGGGCACCCCTAGGCTTAGTCTAGGGCACCCCTAGGCTTAGGATAAGGCTAAGGCCCCCCTAGCCTAAGGCTAGAGCACCCCTAGGCTTAGGCTAGGGCACCCATACTGTTAGGCTAGGTCATCCCTAGGCTTAGGCTAAGGCAACGGCTCCCCTAGGCTAAGGCTAGGGCACCCCTAGGCTCAGGCTAGGGCACCCGTAGGCTCAGGCAAGGGCACCCCTAGGCTCAGGCTAGGGCACCCCTAGGCTTAGGCTAGGGCACCCCTAGGCTTAGGCTAGGGCACCCCTAGGCTTAGGCTAAGGCAACGGCTTCCCTAGCCTCAGGCTAGGGCACCCCTAAACTCAGGCTAGGGCACCCCTAGACTCAGGCTAGGGCACCCCTAGGCTTAGGCTAAGTCTAGGGCACCCCTAGGCTTAGGCTAGGGCCCCCCTAGGCTTAGGCTAAGGCGAGGGCTCCCCTAGCCTAAGGCTAGGGCAACCCTAAGCTTTGGCTAGGGCACCCCTAGGCTTAGGCTAAGGCTAGGGCTCCTCTAGCCTAAGACTAGGGCACCCCTAGGCTTTGGTTAGGGCACCCCTAGACTTAGGCTAGGGCACCCCTAGGCATAGGAAAAGGCTAGGGCTCCCCTAGCCTAAGGCTAGGGCACCCCTATGCTCAGGCAAGGGCACCCATAAGCTTAGGCTAGGGCACCCCTAGGCATAGGAAAAGGCTAGGGCTCCCCTAGCCTAAGGCTAGGGCACCCGTAGGCTTAGGCTACGGCACCACTAGGCATAGGCTAGGGCACCCCTAGGCTTAGGCTAAGGCTAGGGCTCCCGTAGCCTAAGACTAGGGCACCCCTAGGCTTTGATTAGGGCACCCCTAGACTTAGGCTAGGGCACCCCTAGGCATAGCAAAAGGCTAGGGCTCCCATAGCCTAAGGCTAGGGCACCCCTAGGCTCACGCTAGGGCACCCATAAGCTTAGGCTAGGGCACCCCTAGGCATAGGAAAAGGCTAGGGCTCCACTAGCCAAAGGCTAGGGCACCCGTAGGCTTAGGCTAGGGCACCCCTAGGCATAGGCTAGGGCACCCATAGGCTTAGGCTAAGGCTAGGGCTCCCCTAGCCTAAGACTAGGGCACCCCTAGGCTTTGGTTAGGGCACCCCTACACTTAGGCTAGGGCACCCCTAGGCATAGGAAAAGGCTAGGGCTCCCGTAGCCTAAGGCTAGGGCACCCCTAGGCTCAGGCTAGGGCACCCATAGGCTCAGACTAGGGCACCCCTAGGCTCAGGTTAGGGCACCCCTAAGTTTAGGCTAAGGCTAGGGCTCCCCTAGCCTCAGGCTAGGGCACCCGTAGGTTCAGGCTAGGGCACCCGTATGCTCAGGCTAGGGCACCCCTAGGGTTAAGCTAGGGCACCCCTAGGTTTAGGCTAAGGTTACGGCTCCCGTAGGCTCAGGCTAGGGCCCCCCTAGACTCAGGCTATGGTACCCCTAGGCTTACGCTAGGGCAATCCTAGGCAAGACAAAGGCTAGTGCTCCCGTAGCCTCAGGCTAGGGCACCCGTAGGCTCAGGCTAGGGCACCCCTAGGCTTAGGCTAAGGCTAGGGCTTCCCTAACCTATGGCTAGGGCACGCCTAGGCTTAGGCTAGGTAACCCTAGGCTTCGGCTAGGGAAACCCTAGACTTAGGCCAAGGCTAGGAATCCCCTAGCCTAAGGGTAGGGCACCCCTATTCTTAGGCTAGGGCACCCCTAGGCTTAGGCTAGGGCACCCCTAGGCTTAGGCTAGGGCACCCCTAGGCTTAGGATAGGGCACCCCCTAGGCTTAGGATAGGACACCCCTAGGATTAGGATAGGGCACCCCTAGGCTTAGGCTAAGGCTAGGGCTTCCCTAGCCTAAGGATAGGGCACCCCTAGGCTTAGGTTAGGGCACCCCTAGGCTTAGGCTAGGGCACCCCTAGGCTTAGGGAAGGGCACCCCTAAGCTTAGGCTAGGGCACCCCTAGGATTAGGATAGGGCACCCCTAGAAGTAGCCTAAGGCTAGGGATCCCCTTGCCTAAGGTTAGGGCACCTCTAAGCTTAGGCTAGGGCACCCCTAGGCTTAGGCTAAGTCTAGGGTTTCCCTAGCCTAAGGCTAGGGCACCCCTCGGCTTAGGCGAGGGCACCCCTAGGCTTAGGCTAGGGCACCCCTAGGCTTAGGCTAGGGCACCCCTAGGCTTAGGCTAGGGCAACCCTAGGCTTAGGCTAGGGCAACCCTAGGCTTAGGCTAGGGCACGCCTAGGCTTAGGATAGGGCACTCCTAGGATTAGGATAGGGCACACCTAGGCTTAGGCTAAGGCTAGGGCTTCCCTAGCCTAAGGATAGGGCACCCCTAGGCTTAGGCTAGGGAACCCCTAAGCTTAGGCTAGGGCACCCCTAGGCTTAAGGAAGGGCACCCCTAGGCTTAGACTTGGGCACCCCTAGGCTTAGGCTAAGGCTAGGGCACCCCTAGGCTTAGGCTAGGGCACCCCCAGGCTTAGGCTAGGGCACCCCCAGGCTTAGGCTAAGGCTAGGGATCCCATAGCCTAACGCTAGGGCACCCCTTGGCTCACGATAGGGCACCCCTCGGCTTAGGCCAGGGCACCCCTAGGCTTAGGCTAGGGCACCCCTAGTCTTAGGCTAGGGCACCCCTAGTCTTAGGCTAGGGCACCCCTAGGCTTAGGCAAGGGCACCCCTAGGCTTAGGCTAGGGCACCCCTAGGCTTAGGATAGGGCACCCCTAGGCTTAGGATAGGGCACTCCTAGGATTAGGATAGGGCACACCTAGGCTTAGGCTAAGGCTAGGGCTTCCCTAGCCTAAGGATAGGGCACCCCTAGGCTTAGGCTAGGGAACCCCTAAGCTTAGGCATGGGCACCCCTAGGCTTAAGGAAGGGAACCCCTAGGCTTAGACTTGGGCACCTCTAGGCTTAGGCTAAGGCTAGGGCTCCCCTAGCCTATGGCTAGGGCACACCTAGGCTTAGGCTAGGTAACCCTAGGCTAAGGCTAGGGCACCCCTAGGCTTAGGCTAGGGCACCCCCAGGCTTAGGCTAAGGCTAGGGTTCCCATAGCCTAATGCTAGGGCACCCCTAGGCTTATGATAGGGCACCCCTAGGCTTAGGTTAAGGCTAGGGCTCCCCTAGCCTAAGGCTTGGGCACCCCTAGGCTTAGGCTAGGGCACCCTAGGCTTAGGCTAGGGCACTACTAGGCTTAGGCTTAGGCTAGGGCTCCCCTAGCATAAGGCTAGGGCACCCTTAGGCTTAGGTTTTGGCACCCCTAGGCTTAGGCTATGGCACCCCTAGGCTTAGGCTAGGGCACACCTAAAGTTAGGCTAAGGCTAGGGCTGCCCTAGCCTAAGGCAAGGGCACCCCTAGGTTTAGGCTAAGGCTAGGGCTCCCCTAGCCTAAGGCTAGGACACCCCTAGGGTTAGGCTAGGGCACCCCTAGGCTTCGGCTAGGGCACACCTAGGCTTAGGCTAGGGTACACCTAGGCTTAAGCTAGGGCACCCTTAGATTAGGCTAGGGCACCCCTAGAATTAGCCTAAGACTAGGGATCCCGTAGCCTAAGGTTAGGGCACCACTAGGCTTAGGCTAGGGCACCCCTAGGCTTAGGCTAAGGCTAGGGCTACCCTAGACTAATGCTTGGGCACCCCTAGGCTTAGGCTAGGGCACCCCTAGGCTTAGCCTAAGACTAGGGCTCCCCTAGCCTAAAGCTAGGGCACCCCTAGGCTTAGGCTTGGACCCACCTAGGCTTAGGCTAGGACACACCTAGGCTTAGGCTAAGGCTAGGGCTCCCCTAGCCTAAGGCTTGGGCACCCCTAGGCATAGGCTAGGGCACCCCAGGCTTAGGCTAGGGCACTACTAGGCTTAGGCTTAGGCTAGGGCTCCCCTAGCCTAAGGCTAGGGCACCCTTAGGCTTAGGTTTTGGACCCCTAGGCTTAGGCTATGCCACCCCTAGGCTTAGGCTAGGGCACACCTAGGCTTCGGCTAAGGCTAGGGGTCCCCTAGACTAAGGCTAGGGCACCCCTAGGTTTAGGCTAGGGCACCCCTAGGCTTAGTCTAGGGCACACCTAGGCTTAGGCTAGGGTACACCTAGGCTTAGGCTAGGGCACCACTAAGATTAGGCTAGGACACCCCTAGAATTAGCCTAAGGCTCGGGCACCCCTAGGCTTAGGCTAGGGCACCCCTAGGCTTAGGTTAGGGCACCCTATGCTTAGGATAGGGCACCCCTATGCTTAGGCTAGGGCACCCCTAGGCTTAGGCTAAGGCTATGGTTTCCCTAGCCTAAGGCTATGGAACCCCTCGGCTTAGGCTAGTGCACCCCTAGGCTTAGGCTAGGGCACCCCTAGGCTTAGGCTTGGGCACCCCTAAACTTAGGATAGGGTACCCTAGGCTTAAGCTAGGGCACCCCGCTTGGGCACCCCTAGGCTTAGGCTAGGGCACCCCTAGGTTAGCCTAAGGCTAGGGCTCCCCTAGCCTAAAGCTAGGGCACCCTTAGGCTTAGGCTTTGACACACCTAGGCTTAGGCTAGGACACACCTAGGCTTAGGCTAAGGCTAGGGCTCCACTAGCCTAAGGCTAGGGCACCCATAGGCTTAGGCTAGGGCACCCCTAGGCTAAGGCTAAGGCTAGGGCTCCCCTATTCTTAGGCTGGGCACCCCTAGATTAGGCTAGGGCACACCTAGAATTAGCCTAAGGCTAGGGATCCCCTAGGCTAAGATTTGGGCACCACTAGGCTTAGGCTAGGGCACCCCTAGGCTTAGGCTAGGGCACCCCTAGGCTTAGGCTAGGGCATCCCTAGGCTTAGGCTAGGGCATCCCTAGGCTTAGTCTAAGGCTAGGGCTACCCTAGCCTAAGGATAGGGCATCCCTAGGCTTACGCTAGGGCACCCCTAGGCTTAGGCTAGGGCACGCCTAGGCGTAGGTTAAGGTTAGGACTCCCCTAGCCTAAGGTTAGGACACCCCTAGACTTAGGCTAGGGCACCCCTAGGCTTAGGCTAAGGCTAGGGCTCCCCTAGCCTAAGGCTAGGGCACCTCTAGGCTTAGGCTAGGGCACCCCTAGGCTTAGGCTAGGGCACCCCTAGGCTTACTAGGGCACCCCTAGGCTTAGGCTAGTGCACACCTAGGCTTAGGCTAAGGCTAGGGCTCCCCTAGCCTAAGGCTTGGGCATCCCTAGGCTTAGGCTAGGGCACCCGTAGGTTTAGGCTCGCGCACCCCTAAGCTTAGGCTAAGGCTAGAACTCCCCTAGCCTAAGGCTAGGGTACCTCTAGGCTTAGGCTAGGGCACCCCTAGGCTTAGGCTAGGGCACCCCTAGGCTTACTAGGGCACCCCTAGGCTTAGGCTAGGGCACCCCTAGGCTTAGGCTAAGGCTAGGGCTACCCTAGACTAATGCTTGGGCACCCCTAGGCTTAGCCTAAGACTAGGGCTCCCCTAGCCTAAAGCTAGGGCACCCCTAGGCTTAGGCTTGGACCCACCTAGGCTTAGGCTAGGACACACCTAGGCTTAGGCTAAGGCTAGGGCTCCCCTAACCTAAGGCTTGGGCACCCCTAGGCTTAGGCTAGGGCACCCCAGGCTTAGGCTAGGGCACTACTAGGCTTAGGCTTAGGCTAGGGCTCCCCTAGCCTAAGGCTAGGGCACCCTTAGGCTTAGGTTTTGGACCCCTAGGCTTAGGCTATGCCACCCCTAGGCTTAGGCTAGGGCACACCTAGGCTTCGGCTAAGGCTAGGGGTCCCCTAGACTAAGGCTAGGGCACCCCTAGGTTTAGGCTAGGGCACCCCTAGGCTTAGTCTAGGGCACACCTAGGCTTAGGCTAGGGTACACCTAGGCTTAGGCTAGGGCACCACTAAGATTAGGCTAGGACACCCCTAGAATTAGCCTAAGGCTCGGGCACCCCTAGGCTTAGGCTAGGGCACCCCTAGGCTTAGGTTAGGGCACCCTATGCTTAGGATAGGGCACCCCTATGCTTAGGCTAGGGCACCCCTAGGCTTAGGCTAAGGCTATGGTTTCCCTAGCCTAAGGCTATGGAACCCCTCGGCTTAGGCTAGTGCACCCCTAGGCTTAGGCTAGGGCACCCCTAGGCTTAGGCTTGGGCACCCCTAAACTTAGGATAGGGTACCCTAGGCTTAAGCTAGGGCACCCCGCTTGGGCACCCCTAGGCTTAGGCTAGGGCACCCCTAGGTTAGCCTAAGGCTAGGGCTCCCCTAGCCTAAAGCTAGGGCACCCTTAGGCTTAGGCTTTGACACACCTAGGCTTAGGCTAGGACACACCTAGGCTTAGGCTAAGGCTAGGGCTCCACTAGCCTAAGGCTAGGGCACCCATAGGCTTAGGCTAGGGCACCCCTAGGCTAAGGCTAAGGCTAGGGCTCCCCTATTCTTAGGCTGGGCACCCCTAGGATTAGGCTAGGGCACACCTAGAATTAGCCTAAGGCTAGGGATCCCCTAGGCTAAGGTTTGGGCACCACTAGGCTTAGGCTAGGGCACCCCTAGGCTTAGGCTAGGGCACCCCTAGGCTTAGGCTAGGGCATCCCTAGGCTTAGGCTAGGGCATCCCTAGGCTTAGTCTAAGGCTAGGGCTACCCTAGCCTAAGGATAGGGCATCCCTAGGCTTATGCTAGGGCACCCCTAGGCTTAGGCTAGGGCACGCCTAGGCGTAGGTTAAGGTTAGGACTCCCCTAGCCTAAGGCTAGGACACCCCTAGACTTAGGCTAGGGCACCCCTAGGCTTAGGCTAAGGCTAGGGCTCCCCTAGCCTAAGGCTAGGGCACCTCTAGGCTTAGGCTAGGGCACCCCTAGGCTTAGGCTAGGGCACCCCTAGGCTTACTAGGGCACCCCTAGGCTTAGGCTAGTGCACCCCTAGGCTTAGGCTAAGGCTAGGGCTCCCCTAGCCTAAGGCTTGGGCATCCCTAGGCTTAGGCTAGGGCACCCGTAGGTTTAGGCTCGCGCACCCCTAAGCGTAGGCTAAGGCTAGAACTCCCCTAGCCTAAGGCTAGGGTACCTCTAGGCTTAGGCTAGGGCACCCCTAGGCTTAGGCTAGGGCACCCCTAGGCTTACTAGGGCACCCCTAGGCTTAGGCTAGTGCACCCCTAGGCTTAGGCTAAGGCTAGGGCTCCCCCAGCCTAAGGCTTGGGCATCCCTAGGCTTAGGCTAGGGCACCCCTAGGTTTAGGCTAGGGCACCCCTAGCTTAGGCTAGGGCACCCCTAGGTTTAGTCTAGGGTACCCTTAGGCTTAGGCTAAGGCTAGGGCTCCCATTGCCTATGGCTAGGGCACCCTTAGCCTAAGGCTAGGTCACCGCTAGGCTTAGGCTAAGGCTAGGGCTCCCATAGCCCAAGGCTAGGGCACCCCTAGGCTTAGGCTAGGGCACCCCTAGGCTTAGGCTAGGGCACCCCTAGGCTTAGGCTAAGGCTAGGGCTCCCATAGCCTAAGGCTAGGGCACTCCTAGCATTAGGCTAGGGCACCCCTAGGCTTAGGCTAAGGCACCCCTAGGCTTAGGCTAGGGCAACCCTAGGCTTAGGCTAAGGCTAGGGCTCCCCTAGCCTAAGGCTAGGGCACCCCTAGCCTAAGGCTAGGGCACACCTAGGATTAGGCTAGGGCACCCCTAGCTTAGGCTAAGTCTAGGCCTCCCCTAACCAAAGGCTAGGGCACCCCTTGGCTTAGGCTAGGGCACCCCTAGCTTAGGCTAAGGCTAGGGCATCCCTAGCCTAAGGCTAGGGCACCCCTAATCTAAGGCTAGGGCACCCCTAGGTTTAGGCTAGGGCACCCCTAGGCTTAGGCTAGGGCACCCCTAGAATTATCCTAAGGCTAGGGCTCCCCTAGCCTAAGGCTAGGGCACTCCTAGGCTTAGGTTAAGGCTAGGGCTCCCGTAGTCTAAGGCTAGGGTACCCCTAATATTAGGCTAGGGCACCCCTAGGCTTAGGCTAGGGCACCCCTAGGCTTACGCTAGGGCACCCTTAGGATTAGCCTAAGGCTAGGGCTCCCCTTGCCTAAGGCTAGGGCACCCCGAAGCTTAGGCTAGGGCACCCCTAGGCTTACGATAGGGCACCCCTAGGCTTACGCTAGGGCACCCCTAAGCTTAGGCTAGGGCACCCCTAGGCTTAGGCTAAGGCTAGGGCTACCCTAGCCTAATGCTTGGGCACCCCTAGGCTTAGGCTAGGGCACCTCTAGGCTTAGGCTAAAGCTAGGGCACCCCTAGGCTTAGGCTTGGACACCCGTAGGCTTAGGCTAGGACACACCTAGGCTTAGGCTAAGGCTAGGGCTCCCATAGCCCAAGGCTAGGGCACCCCTTGTCTTAGGCTAGGGCACCCCTAGGCTTAGGCTAGGGCACCCCTAGGCTTAGGCTAGGGCACCCCTAGGCTTAGGCTAAGGCTAGGGCTCCCATAGCCTAAGGCTAGGGCACTCCTAGGATTAGGCTAGGGCACCCCTAGGCTTAGGCTAGGGCTCCCCTATGCTTAGGCTAGGGCATCCCTAGGCTTAGGCTAGGGCATCCCTAGGCTTAGGCTAAGGCTAGGGCTCCCCTAGCCTAAGGATAGGGCATCCCTAAGCTTAGGCTAGGGCACCCCTAGGCTTAGGCTAGGGCACGCCTAGGCGTAGGTTAAGGTTAGGGCTCCCCTAGCCTAAGGCTAGGACACCCCAAGACTTAGGCAAGGGCACCCCTCGGCTTAGGCTAAGGCTACGGCTCCCATAGCCCAAGGCTAGGGTACAAGTAGTCTTAGGCTAGGGCACCCCTAGGCTTAGGCTAGGGCACCCCTAGGCTTAGGCTAAGGCACCCCTAGGCTTAGGCTAGGGCACACCTAGGCATAGGCTAAGGCTAGGGCTCCCCTAGCCTAAGGCTAGGGCACCCCTAGGCTTAGACTAAGGCTACGGCTCGACTAGCCTAAGGCTAGGGCACCCGTAGGCTTAGGCTAGCGCACCCCTAGGCTTAGGCTAAGGCTAGAACTCCCCTAGCCTAAGGCTAGGGCACCTATAGGCTTAGGCTAGGGCACCCCTAGGCTTAGGCTAGGGCACCCCTAGGCTTACTAGGGCACCCCTAGGCTTAGACTACTGCACCCGAGGCTTAGGCTAAGGCTAGGGCTCCCCTAGCCTAAGGCTTGGGCATCCCAAGGCTTAGGTTAGCGCACCCCTAGGCTTAGGCTAAGGCTAGAAATCCCCTAGCCTTAGGCTAGGGCACCTCTAGGCTTAGGCTAGCGCACCCCTAGGCTTAGGCTAAGGCTAGAACTCCCCTAGCCTAAGGCTAGGGCACCTCTAGGCTTAGGCTAGGGCACCCCTAGGCTTAGGCTAGGGCACCCCTAGGCTTAGGCTAAGGCTAGAACTCCCCTAGCCTAAGCCTAGGGCACCCCTAGGCTTAGGCTAGGGCACGCCTAGGCTTAGACTAGGGCACCTCTCGGCTTACTAGGGCACCCCTAGGCTTAGGCTAGTGCACCCCTTGGCATAGGCTAAGACTAGGGCTCCCCTAGCCTAAGGCTTGGGCATCCCTACGCTTAGGCTAGGGCACCCCTAGTTTTAGGCTAGTGCACCCCTAGGCTTAGGCTAAGGCTAGAACTCCCCTAGCCTAAGGCTTGGGCACCTCTAGGCTTAGGCTAGGGCACCCCTAGGCTTAGGCTAGGGCACCCCTAGGCTTACTAGGGCACCCCTAGGCTTAGGCTAGTGCACCCCTAGGTTTAGGCTAAGGCTAGGGCTCCCCTAGCCTAAGGCTTGGGCATCCCTAGGCTTAGGCTAGGGCACCCCTAGGTTTATGCTAGGGCACCCCTAGCTTAGGCTAGGGCACCCCTAGGTTTAGGCTAGGGTTCCCCTAGGCTTAGGCTAAGGCTAGGGCTCCCATTGCCTAAGGCTAGGGCACGCTTAGCCTAAGACTAGGGCACCCCTAGGCTTAGGCTAAGGCTAGGGCTCCCATAGCCCAAGGCTAGGGCACCCCTAGGCTTAGGCTAGGGCACCCCTAGGCTTAGGCTAGGGCACCCCTAGGCTTAGGCTAAGGCTAGGGCTCCCATAGCCTAAGGCTAGGCACTCCTAGCATTAGGCTAGGGCACCCCTAGGCTTAGGCTAGGGCAACCCTAGGCTTAGGCTAAGGCTCGGGCTCCCCTAGCCTAAGGCTAGGGCACCCCTAGCCTAAAGCTAGGGCGCACCTAGGCTTAGGCTAGGGCACCCCTAGCTTAGGCTAAGTCTAGGCCTCCCCTAGCCAAAGGCTAGGGCACCCCTCGGTTTAGGCTAGGGCACCCCTAGCTTAGGCTAAGGCTAGGGCTCCCCTAGCCTAAGGCTAGGGCACCCCTAGGCTTATGATAGGGCACTCCTAGGCTTAGGTTAAGGCTAGGGCTCCCCTATCCTAAGTCTTGGGCACCTCTAGGCTTAGGCTAGGGCACCCTAGGCTTAGGCTAGGGCACCACTAGGCTTAGGCTAAGGCTAGGCCTCCCCTAGCCTCAGGCTAGAGCACCCCTAGGGTTAGGCTAGGGCAACCCTAGGCTTAGGCTAGGGCTAGGGCTCCCCTAGCCTAAGGCTAGGGCACCCCTAGGCTTAGGCTAAGGCTAGGGCTACCCTAGCCTAAAGCTAAGGCACCCCTAGGCTTAGGCTTGTACACCCCTAGGCTTAGGCTAGGACACACCTAGGCTTAGGCTAAGGCTAGGGCTCCCCTAGCCTAAGGCTAGGGCACCACTAGGCTTAGGCTAGGGCACCCCAAGCTTAGGCTAAGGCTACGGCTCCCCTAGCCTAAGGCTAGGGCACCCCTAGGCTTAGGCTAAAGCTAGGGCTCCCCTAATCTTAGGCTGGGCACCCTTAGGATTAGGCTAGGGCACCTCTAGTATTAGCCTAGGGCTAGGGATCCCCTAGGCTAAGGTTAGGGCACCACTAGGCTTAGGTTAGGGCACCCCAAGGCTTAGGCTAGGGCACCCCTAGGCTTAGCCTAAGGCTAGGGCTCCCCTAGCCTAAAGCTAGGGCACCCCTAGACTTAGGCTTGGACACCCCTAGGCTTAGGCTAGGACACACCTAGGCTTAGGTTAAGGCTAGGGCTGCCCTAGCTTAAGGCTAGGGCACCACTAGGCTTAGGCTAGTGCACCCCTAGCTTAGGTAAGGCTACGGCTCCCCAAATCTTGGGCTGGGCACCCTTAGGATTAGGCTAGGGCACCCCTAGAATTAGCCTAAGGCTAGGGATCCCCTAGGCTAAGGTTAGGGCACCACTAGGCTTAGGCTAGGGCACCCCTAGGCTTAGGCTTGGGCACCCCTAGGCTTAGGCTAGGGCATCCCTAGGCTTAGGCTAAGGCTAGGGCTCCCCTAGCCTAAGGCTAGGGCACCACTAGGCTTAGGCTAGGGCACCCCTAGCTTAGGCTAAGCCACGGCTCCCCTAGCCTAAGGCTAGGGCACCCCTAGGCTTAGGCTAGGGCACCCCTAGGCTTAAGCTAAGGCTAGGGCTCCCCTAATCTTAGGCTGGGCACCCTTAGGATTAGGCTTGGGCACCCCTAGAATTAGCCTAAGGCTAGGGTTCCCCTAGGCTAAGGTTAGGGCACCCCTACGCTTAGGCTAGGACACCCCTAGGCTTAGGCTAGGGCATCCCTAGGTTTAGGCTACGGCTAGGGCTCCCCTAGGCGTAGGTTAAGGTTAGGGCTCCCCTAGCCTAAGGCTAGGACACCCCTAGGCTTAGGCTAGGGCACCCCTAGGCTTAGGCTAGGGCACCCCTAGGCTTAGGCTAGGGCAACCCTAAGCTTAGGCTAGGGCACCCTTAGGCTTAGGCTAGCGCACCCCTAGGCTTAGGCTAATGCTAGAGCTCCCCTAGCCTAAGGCTAGGGCACCTCTAGGCTTAGGCTAGGGCACCCCTAGTCTTAGGCTAGGGAACCCCTAGGCTTAGGCTAGGGCACCCCTAGGCTTAGGCTAAGCCTACGGCTCCCCTAGCCTAAGGCTAGGGCACCCCTAGGCTTAGGCTAGGGCACCCCTAGGCTTAGGCTAAGGCTAGGGCTTCCCTAATCTTAGGCTGGGCACCCTTAGGATTAGGCTTGGGCACCCCTAGAATTAGCCTAAGGCTAGGGTTCCCCTAGGCTAAGGTTAGGGCACCCCTACGCTTAGGCTAGGACACCCCTAGGCTTAGGCTAGGGCATCCCTAGGTTTAGGCTACGGCTAGGGCTCCCCTAGGCGTAGGTTAAGGTTAGGGCTCCCCTAGCCTAAGGCTAAGACACCCCTAGGCTTAGGCTAGGGCACCCCTAGGCTTAGGCTAGGGCAACCCTAAGCTTAGGCTAGGGCACCCTTAGGCTTAGGCTAGCGCACCCCTAGGCTTAGGCTAATGCTAGAGCTCCCCTAGCCTAAGGCTAGGGCACCTCTAGGCTTAGGCTAGGGCACCCCTAGTCTTAGGCTAGGGAACCCCTAGGCTTAGGCTAGGGCACCCCTAGGCTTAGGCTAAGTCTAGGGCTCCCCTAGCCTAAGGCTAGGGCATCCCTAGGCTTAGGCTAGGGCACCCCTAGGCTTAGGCTAGGTTACCACTAGGCTTAGGCTTAGGCTAGGGCTCCCCTATCCTAAGGATAGGGCACACTTAGGCTTAGGCTTTGGCACCCCTTGGCTTAGGCTAGGACACCCCTTAGCTTAGGCTAAGGCTAGGGCTCCCCTAGCTTAAGGCTATGGCACCACTAGGCTTAGGCTAGGGCACCCCTAGCTTAGGTAAGGCTACTGCTCCCCTAGCCTAAGGCTAGGGCACCCCTAGGCTTAGGCTATGGCACCCCTAGGCTTAGGCTAAGGCTAGGGCTCCCCAAATCTTAGGCTGGGCACCCTTAGGATTAGGATAGGGCACCCCTAGAATTAGCCGAAGGTTAGGGATCCCCTAGGCTAAGGTTAGGGCACCTCTAGGCTTAGGCTAGGGCACCCCTAGGCTTAGCCTAGGGCACCCGTAGGCGTAGGTTAAGGTTAGGGCTCGCCTAGCCTAAGGCTAGGACACCCCTAGGCTTAGGCTAGGGTACCCCTAGGCTTAGGCTAAGGCTAGGGCTCCCCTAGCCTAAGGCTCGGGCACCCCTAGCCTAAGGCTAGGGCACCCATAGGCTTAGGCTAGGGCACCCCTCGGCTTAGGCTAAGGCTAGGGCTCCTATAGCCCAAGGCTAGGGCACCCCTAGGCTTAGGCTAGGGCACCCCTAGCCTTTGGCTAGGGCACCCCTAGGCTTAGGATAGGGCACCCCTAGGCTTAGGCTAGGGCACCCCTAGGCTTAGGCTAGGGCATCCCTAGGCTTAGGCTAAGGCTAGGGCTCCCCTAGCCTAAGGCTAGGGCACCACTAGGCTTAGGCTAGGGCACCCCTAGCTTAGGCTAAGCCTACGGCTCCCCTAGCCTAAGGCTAGGGCACCCCTAGGCTTAGGCTAGGGCACCCCTAGGCTTAGGCTAAGGCTAGGGCTCCCCTAATCTTAGGCTGGGCACCCTTAGGATTAGGCTTGGGCACCCCTAGAATTAGCCTAAGGCTAGGGTTCCCCTAGGCTAAGGTTAGGGCACCCCTAGGCTTAGGCTAGGACACCCCTAGGCTTAGGCTAGGGCATCCCTAGGTTTAGGCTACGGCTAGGGCTCCCCTAGGCGTAGGTTAAGGTTAGGGCTCCCCTAGCCTAAGGCTAGGACACCCCTAGGCTTAGGCTAGGGCACCCCTAGGCTTAGGCTAGGGCACCCCTAGGCTTAGGCTAGGGCAACCCTAAGCTTAGGCTAGGGCACCCTTAGGCTTAGGCTAGCGCACCCCTAGGCTTAGGCTAATGCTAGAGCTCCCCTAGCCTAAGGCTAGGGCACCTCTAGGCTTAGGCTAGGGCACCCCTAGTCTTAGGCTAGGGAACCCCTAGGCTTAGGCTAGGGCACCCCTAGGCTTAGGCTAAGGCTAGGGCTCCCCTAGCCTAAGGCTAGGGCATCCCTAGGCTTAGGCTAGGGCACCCCTAGGCTTAGGCTAGGTTACCACTAGGCTTAGGCTTAGGCTAGGGCTCCCCTATCCTAAGGATAGGGCACACTTAGGCTTAGGCTTTGGCACCCCTTGGCTTAGGCTAGGGCACCCCTTAGCTTAGGCTAAGGCTAGGGCTCCCCTAGCTTAAGGCTAGGGCACCACTAGGCTTAGGCTAGGGCACCCCTAGCTTAGGTAAGGCTACTGCTCCCCTAGCCTAAGGCTAGGGCACCCCTAGGCTTAGGCTATGGCACCCCTAGGCTTAGGCTAAGGCTAGGGCTCCCCAAATCTTAGGCTGGGCACCCTTAGGATTAGGATAAGGCACCCCTAGAATTAGCCTAAGGTTAGGGATCCCCTAGGCTAAAGTTAGGGCACCTCTAGGCTTAGGCTAGGGCACCCATAGGCTTAGGCTAGGGCACCCGTAGGCGTAGGTTAAGGTTAGGGCTCGCCTAGCCTAAGGCTAGGACACCCCTAGGCTTAGGCTAGGGCACCCCTAGGCTTAGGCTAGGGTACCCCTAGGCTTAGGCTAAGGCTAGGGCTCCCCTAGCCTAAGGCTCGGGCACCCCTAGCCTAAGGCTAGGGCACCCATAGGCTTAGGCTAGGGCACCCCTCGGCTTAGGCTAAGGCTAGGGCTCCTATAGCCCAAGGCTAGGGCACCCCTAGGCTTAGGCTAGGGCACCCCTAGCCTTTGGCTAGGGCACCCCTAGGCTTAGGATAGGGCACCCCAAGGCTTAGGCTAGGGCACCCCTAGCCTTAGGCTAGGCACCCCTAGGCTTAGGCTAAGGCTAGGGCTCCCCTAGCCTAAGGCTAGGGCATCCCTAGACTTAGGCTAGGGCCCCCCTAAGCTTAAGCTAGGGCACCCCTAGGCTTAGGCTAAGGCTAAAGCTCACCTAGCCTAAGGCTAGGGCACCCTAGGCTTAGGGTAGGGCACCCCTAGGCTTAGGCTAAGGCTAGGGCTCCCCTAGCCTAAGGCTAGGGCACCTCTAGGCTTAGGCTAGGGCACCCCTAGGCTTAGGCTAGGGCACCCCTAGGCTTACTAGGGCACCCCTAGGCTTAGGCTAGTGCACCCCTAGGCTTAGGCTAAGGCTAGGGCTCCCCTAGCCTAAGGCTTGGGCATCCCTAGGCTTAGGCTAGGGCACCCGTAGGTTTAGGCTCGCGCACCCCTAAGCGTAGGCTAAGGCTAGAACTCCCCTAGCCTAAGGCTAGGGTACCTCTAGGCTTAGGCTAGGGCACCCCTAGGCTTAGGCTAGGGCACCCCTAGGCTTACTAGGGCACCCCTAGGCTTAGGCTAGTGCACCCCTAGGCTTAGGCTAAGGCTAGGGCTCCCCCAGCCTAAGGCTTGGGCATCCCTAGGCTTAGGCTAGGGCACCCCTAGGTTTAGGCTAGGGCACCCCTAGCTTAGGCTAGGGCACCCCTAGGTTTAGTCTAGGGTACCCTTAGGCTTAGGCTAAGGCTAGGGCTCCCATTGCCTATGGCTAGGGCACCCTTAGCCTAAGGCTAGGTCACCGCTAGGCTTAGGCTAAGGCTAGGGCTCCCATAGCCCAAGGCTAGGGCACCCCTAGGCTTAGGCTAGGGCACCCCTAGGCTTAGGCTAGGGCACCCCTAGGCTTAGGCTAAGGCTAGGGCTCCCATAGCCTAAGGCTAGGGCACTCCTAGCATTAGGCTAGGGCACCCCTAGGCTTAGGCTAAGGCACCCCTAGGCTTAGGCTAGGGCAACCCTAGGCTTAGGCTAAGGCTAGGGCTCCCCTAGCCTAAGGCTAGGGCACCCCTAGCCTAAGGCTAGGGCACACCTAGGATTAGGCTAGGGCACCCCTAGCTTAGGCTAAGTCTAGGCCTCCCCTAACCAAAGGCTAGGGCACCCCTTGGCTTAGGCTAGGGCACCCCTAGCTTAGGCTAAGGCTAGGGCATCCCTAGCCTAAGGCTAGGGCACCCCTAATCTAAGGCTAGGGCACCCCTAGGTTTAGGCTAGGGCACCCCTAGGCTTAGGCTAGGGCACCCCTAGAATTATCCTAAGGCTAGGGCTCCCCTAGCCTAAGGCTAGGGCACTCCTAGGCTTAGGTTAAGGCTAGGGCTCCCGTAGTCTAAGGCTAGGGTACCCCTAATATTAGGCTAGGGCACCCCTAGGCTTAGGCTAGGGCACCCCTAGGCTTACGCTAGGGCACCCTTAGGATTAGCCTAAGGCTAGGGCTCCCCTTGCCTAAGGCTAGGGCACCCCGAAGCTTAGGCTAGGGCACCCCTAGGCTTACGATAGGGCACCCCTAGGCTTACGCTAGGGCACCCCTAAGCTTAGGCTAGGGCACCCCTAGGCTTAGGCTAAGGCTAGGGCTACCCTAGCCTAATGCTTGGGCACCCCTAGGCTTAGGCTAGGGCACCTCTAGGCTTAGGCTAAAGCTAGGGCACCCCTAGGCTTAGGCTTGGACACCCGTAGGCTTAGGCTAGGACACACCTAGGCTTAGGCTAAGGCTAGGGCTCCCATAGCCCAAGGCTAGGGCACCCCTTGTCTTAGGCTAGGGCACCCCTAGGCTTAGGCTAGGGCACCCCTAGGCTTAGGCTAGGGCACCCCTAGGCTTAGGCTAAGGCTAGGGCTCCCATAGCCTAAGGCTAGGGCACTCCTAGGATTAGGCTAGGGCACCCCTAGGCTTAGGCTAGGGCTCCCCTATGCTTAGGCTAGGGCATCCCTAGGCTTAGGCTAGGGCATCCCTAGGCTTAGGCTAAGGCTAGGGCTCCCCTAGCCTAAGGATAGGGCATCCCTAAGCTTAGGCTAGGGCACCCCTAGGCTTAGGCTAGGGCACGCCTAGGCGTAGGTTAAGGTTAGGGCTCCCCTAGCCTAAGGCTAGGACACCCCAAGACTTAGGCAAGGGCACCCCTCGGCTTAGGCTAAGGCTACGGCTCCCATAGCCCAAGGCTAGGGTACAAGTAGTCTTAGGCTAGGGCACCCCTAGGCTTAGGCTAGGGCACCCCTAGGCTTAGGCTAAGGCACCCCTAGGCTTAGGCTAGGGCACACCTAGGCATAGGCTAAGGCTAGGGCTCCCCTAGCCTAAGGCTAGGGCACCCCTAGGCTTAGACTAAGGCTACGGCTCGACTAGCCTAAGGCTAGGGCACCCGTAGGCTTAGGCTAGCGCACCCCTAGGCTTAGGCTAAGGCTAGAACTCCCCTAGCCTAAGGCTAGGGCACCTATAGGCTTAGGCTAGGGCACCCCTAGGCTTAGGCTAGGGCACCCCTAGGCTTACTAGGGCACCCCTAGGCTTAGACTACTGCACCCGAGGCTTAGGCTAAGGCTAGGGCTCCCCTAGCCTAAGGCTTGGGCATCCCAAGGCTTAGGTTAGCGCACCCCTAGGCTTAGGCTAAGGCTAGAAATCCCCTAGCCTTAGGCTAGGGCACCTCTAGGCTTAGGCTAGCGCACCCCTAGGCTTAGGCTAAGGCTAGAACTCCCCTAGCCTAAGGCTAGGGCACCTCTAGGCTTAGGCTAGGGCACCCCTAGGCTTAGGCTAGGGCACCCCTAGGCTTAGGCTAAGGCTAGAACTCCCCTAGCCTAAGCCTAGGGCACCTCTAGGCTTAGGCTAGGGCACCCCTAGGCTTAGGCTATGGCACCCCTAGGCTTAGACTAAGGCTAGAACTCCCCTAGCCTAAGGCTAGGGCACCCCTAGGCTTAGGCTAGGGCACGCCTAGGCTTAGACTAGGGCACCTCTCGGCTTACTAGGGCACCCCTAGGCTTAGGCTAGTGCACCCCTTGGCATAGGCTAAGACTAGGGCTCCCCTAGCCTAAGGCTTGGGCATCCCTACGCTTAGGCTAGGGCACCCCTAGTTTTAGGCTAGTGCACCCCTAGGCTTAGGCTAAGGCTAGAACTCCCCTAGCCTAAGGCTTGGGCACCTCTAGGCTTAGGCTAGGGCACCCCTAGGCTTAGGCTAGGGCACCCCTAGGCTTACTAGGGCACCCCTAGGCTTAGGCTAGTGCACCCCTAGGTTTAGGCTAAGGCTAGGGCTCCCCTAGCCTAAGGCTTGGGCATCCCTAGGCTTAGGCTAGGGCACCCCTAGGTTTATGCTAGGGCACCCCTAGCTTAGGCTAGGGCACCCCTAGGTTTAGGCTAGGGTTCCCCTAGGCTTAGGCTAAGGCTAGGGCTCCCATTGCCTAAGGCTAGGGCACGCTTAGCCTAAGACTAGGGCACCCCTAGGCTTAGGCTAAGGCTAGGGCTCCCATAGCCCAAGGCTAGGGCACCCCTAGGCTTAGGCTAGGGCACCCCTAGGCTTAGGCTAGGGCACCCCTAGGCTTAGGCTAAGGCTAGGGCTCCCATAGCCTAAGGCTAGGCACTCCTAGCATTAGGCTAGGGCACCCCTAGGCTTAGGCTAGGGCAACCCTAGGCTTAGGCTAAGGCTCGGGCTCCCCTAGCCTAAGGCTAGGGCACCCCTAGCCTAAAGCTAGGGCGCACCTAGGCTTAGGCTAGGGCACCCCTAGCTTAGGCTAAGTCTAGGCCTCCCCTAGCCAAAGGCTAGGGCAACCCTCGGTTTAGGCTAGGGCACCCCTAGCTTAGGCTAAGGCTAGGGCTCCCCTAGCCTAAGGCTAGGGCACCCCTAGGCTTATGATAGGGCACTCCTAGGCTTAGGTTAAGGCTAGGGCTCCCCTATCCTAAGTCTTGGGCACCTCTAGGCTTAGGCTAGGGCACCCTAGGCTTAGGCTAGGGCACCACTAGGCTTAGGCTAAGGCTAGGCCTCCCCTAGCCTCAGGCTAGAGCACCCCTAGGGTTAGGCTAGGGCAACCCTAGGCTTAGGCTAGGGCTAGGGCTCCCCTAGCCTAAGGCTAGGGCACCCCTAGGCTTAGGCTAAGGCTAGGGCTACCCTAGCCTAAAGCTAAGGCACCCCTAGGCTTAGGCTTGTACACCCCTAGGCTTAGGCTAGGACACACCTAGGCTTAGGCTAAGGCTAGGGCTCCCCTAGCCTAAGGCTAGGGCACCACTAGGCTTAGGCTAGGGCACCCCAAGCTTAGGCTAAGGCTACGGCTCCCCTAGCCTAAGGCTAGGGCACCCCTAGGCTTAGGCTAAAGCTAGGGCTCCCCTAATCTTAGGCTGGGCACCCTTAGGATTAGGCTAGGGCACCTCTAGTATTAGCCTAGGGCTAGGGATCCCCTAGGCTAAGGTTAGGGCACCACTAGGCTTAGGTTAGGGCACCCCAAGGCTTAGGCTAGGGCACCCCTAGGCTTAGCCTAAGGCTAGGGCTCCCCTAGCCTAAAGCTAGGGCACCCCTAGACTTAGGCTTGGACACCCCTAGGCTTAGGCTAGGACACACCTAGGCTTAGGTTAAGGCTAGGGCTGCCCTAGCTTAAGGCTAGGGCACCACTAGGCTTAGGCTAGTGCACCCCTAGCTTAGGTAAGGCTACGGCTCCCCAAATCTTGGGCTGGGCACCCTTAGGATTAGGCTAGGGCACCCCTAGAATTAGCCTAAGGCTAGGGATCCCCTAGGCTAAGGTTAGGGCACCACTAGGCTTAGGCTAGGGCACCCCTAGGCTTAGGCTTGGGCACCCCTAGGCTTAGGCTAGGGCATCCCTAGCCTTTGGCTAGGGCACCCCTAGGCTTAGGATAGGGCACCCCTAGGCTTAGGCTAGGGCACCCCTAGGCTTAGGCTAGGGCATCCCTAGGCTTAGGCTAAGGCTAGGGCTCCCCTAGCCTAAGGCTAGGGCACCACTAGGCTTAGGCTAGGGCACCCCTAGCTTAGGCTAAGCCACGGCTCCCCTAGCCTAAGGCTAGGGCACCCCTAGGCTTAGGCTAGGGCACCCCTAGGCTTAAGCTAAGGCTAGGGCTCCCCTAATCTTAGGCTGGGCACCCTTAGGATTAGGCTTGGGCACCCCTAGAATTAGCCTAAGGCTAGGGTTCCCCTAGGCTAAGGTTAGGGCACCCCTACGCTTAGGCTAGGACACCCCTAGGCTTAGGCTAGGGCATCCCTAGGTTTAGGCTACGGCTAGGGCTCCCCTAGGCGTAGGTTAAGGTTAGGGCTCCCCTAGCCTAAGGCTAGGACACCCCTAGGCTTAGGCTAGGGCACCCCTAGGCTTAGGCTAGGGCACCCCTAGGCTTAGGCTAGGGCAACCCTAAGCTTAGGCTAGGGCACCCTTAGGCTTAGGCTAGCGCACCCCTAGGCTTAGGCTAATGCTAGAGCTCCCCTAGCCTAAGGCTAGGGCACCTCTAGGCTTAGGCTAGGGCACCCCTAGTCTTAGGCTAGGGAACCCCTAGGCTTAGGCTAGGGCACCCCTAGGCTTAGGCTAAGCCTACGGCTCCCCTAGCCTAAGGCTAGGGCACCCCTAGGCTTAGGCTAGGGCACCCCTAGGCTTAGGCTAAGGCTAGGGCTCCCCTAATCTTAGGCTGGGCACCCTTAGGATTAGGCTTGGGCACCCCTAGAATTAGCCTAAGGCTAGGGTTCCCCTAGGCTAAGGTTAGGGCACCCCTACGCTTAGGCTAGGACACCCCTAGGCTTAGGCTAGGGCATCCCTAGGTTTAGGCTACGGCTAGGGCTCCCCTAGGCGTAGGTTAAGGTTAGGGCTCCCCTAGCCTAAGGCTAGGACACCCCTAGGCTTAGGCTAGGGCACCCCTAGGCTTAGGCTAGGGCAACCCTAAGCTTAGGCTAGGGCACCCTTAGGCTTAGGCTAGCGCACCCCTAGGCTTAGGCTAATGCTAGAGCTCCCCTAGCCTAAGGCTAGGGCACCTCTAGGCTTAGGCTAGGGCACCCCTAGTCTTAGGCTAGGGAACCCCTAGGCTTAGGCTAGGGCACCCCTAGGCTTAGGCTAAGGCTAGGGCTCCCCTAGCCTAAGGCTAGGGCATCCCTAGGCTTAGGCTAGGGCACCCCTAGGCTTAGGCTAGGTTACCACTAGGCTTAGGCTTAGGCTAGGGCTCCCCTATCCTAAGGATAGGGCACACTTAGGCTTAGGCTTTGGCACCCCTTGGCTTAGGCTAGGACACCCCTTAGCTTAGGCTAAGGCTAGGGCTCCCCTAGCTTAAGGCTATGGCACCACTAGGCTTAGGCTAGGGCACCCCTAGCTTAGGTAAGGCTACTGCTCCCCTAGCCTAAGGCTAGGGCACCCCTAGGCTTAGGCTATGGCACCCCTAGGCTTAGGCTAAGGCTAGGGCTCCCCAAATCTTAGGCTGGGCACCCTTAGGATTAGGATAGGGCACCCCTAGAATTAGCCGAAGGTTAGGGATCCCCTAGGCTAAGGTTAGGGCACCTCTAGGCTTAGGCTAGGGCACCCCTAGGCTTAGCCTAGGGCACCCGTAGGCGTAGGTTAAGGTTAGGGCTCGCCTAGCCTAAGGCTAGGACACCCCTAGGCTTAGGCTAGGGTACCCCTAGGCTTAGGCTAAGGCTAGGGCTCCCCTAGCCTAAGGCTCGGGCACCCCTAGCCTAAGGCTAGGGCACCCATAGGCTTAGGCTAGGGCACCCCTCGGCTTAGGCTAAGGCTAGGGCTCCTATAGCCCAAGGCTAGGGCACCCCTAGGCTTAGGCTAGGGCACCCCTAGCCTTTGGCTAGGGCACCCCTAGGCTTAGGATAGGGCACCCCTAGGCTTAGGCTAGGGCACCCCTAGGCTTAGGCTAGGGCATCCCTAGGCTTAGGCTAAGGCTAGGGCTCCCCTAGCCTAAGGCTAGGGCACCACTAGGCTTAGGCTAGGGCACCCCTAGCTTAGGCTAAGCCTACGGCTCCCCTAGCCTAAGGCTAGGGCACCCCTAGGCTTAGGCTAGGGCACCCCTAGGCTTAGGCTAAGGCTAGGGCTCCCCTAATCTTAGGCTGGGCACCCTTAGGATTAGGCTTGGGCACCCCTAGAATTAGCCTAAGGCTAGGGTTCCCCTAGGCTAAGGTTAGGGCACCCCTAGGCTTAGGCTAGGACACCCCTAGGCTTAGGCTAGGGCATCCCTAGGTTTAGGCTACGGCTAGGGCTCCCCTAGGCGTAGGTTAAGGTTAGGGCTCCCCTAGCCTAAGGCTAGGACACCCCTAGGCTTAGGCTAGGGCACCCCTAGGCTTAGGCTAGGGCACCCCTAGGCTTAGGCTAGGGCAACCCTAAGCTTAGGCTAGGGCACCCTTAGGCTTAGGCTAGCGCACCCCTAGGCTTAGGCTAATGCTAGAGCTCCCCTAGCCTAAGGCTAGGGCACCTCTAGGCTTAGGCTAGGGCACCCCTAGTCTTAGGCTAGGGAACCCCTAGGCTTAGGCTAGGGCACCCCTAGGCTTAGGCTAAGGCTAGGGCTCCCCTAGCCTAAGGCTAGGGCATCCCTAGGCTTAGGCTAGGGCACCCCTAGGCTTAGGCTAGGTTACCACTAGGCTTAGGCTTAGGCTAGGGCTCCCCTATCCTAAGGATAGGGCACACTTAGGCTTAGGCTTTGGCACCCCTTGGCTTAGGCTAGGGCACCCCTTAGCTTAGGCTAAGGCTAGGGCTCCCCTAGCTTAAGGCTAGGGCACCACTAGGCTTAGGCTAGGGCACCCCTAGCTTAGGTAAGGCTACTGCTCCCCTAGCCTAAGGCTAGGGCACCCCTAGGCTTAGGCTATGGCACCCCTAGGCTTAGGCTAAGGCTAGGGCTCCCCAAATCTTAGGCTGGGCACCCTTAGGATTAGGATAGGGCACCCCTAGAATTAGCCTAAGGTTAGGGATCCCCTAGGCTAAAGTTAGGGCACCTCTAGGCTTAGGCTAGGGCACCCATAGGCTTAGGCTAGGGCACCCGTAGGCGTAGGTTAAGGTTAGGGCTCGCCTAGCCTAAGGCTAGGACACCCCTAGGCTTAGGCTAGGGCACCCCTAGGCTTAGGCTAGGGTACCCCTAGGCTTAGGCTAAGGCTAGGGCTCCCCTAGCCTAAGGCTCGGGCACCCCTAGCCTAAGGCTAGGGCACCCATAGGCTTAGGCTAGGGCACCCCTCGGCTTAGGCTAAGGCTAGGGCTCCTATAGCCCAAGGCTAGGGCACCCCTAGGCTTAGGCTAGGGCACCCCTAGCCTTTGGCTAGGGCACCCCTAGGCTTAGGATAGGGCACCCCAAGGCTTAGGCTAGGGCACCCCTAGCCTTAGGCTAGGCACCCCTAGGCTTAGGCTAAGGCTAGGGCTCCCCTAGCCTAAGGCTAGGGCATCCCTAGACTTAGGCTAGGGCCCCCCTAAGCTTAAGCTAGGGCACCCCTAGGCTTAGGCTAAGGCTAAAGCTCACCTAGCCTAAGGCTAGGGCACCCTAGGCTTAGGCTAGGGCACCCCTAGGCTTAGGCTAGGGCACCCCTAGCCTTAGGCTAGGGCACCCCTAGGCTTAGGCTAAGGCTAGGGCTCCCCTAGCCTAAGGCTAGGGCATCCCTAGGCTTAGGCTAGGGCCCCCATAAGCTTAAGCTAGGGCACCCCTAGGCTTAGGCTAAGGCACCCCTATGCTTAGCCTAGTTTACCCCTAGGATTAGGCTAAGGCTATGGCTCCCCTAGCCTAATGCTAGGGCACCCGTAGCCTAAGGATAGGGCACACATAGGCTTAGGCTAGGGGACCCCTAGCTTAGGCTAAGTCTAGGGCTCCCCTAGTCTAAGTCTAGGCACCCCTAGGCTTAGACTAAGGCTACGGCTCGACTAGCCTAAGGCTAGGGCACCCCTAGGCTTAGGCTAGCGCACCCCTAGGCTTAGGCTAAGGCTAGAGCTCCCCTAGCCTAAGGCTAGGGCACCTCTAGGCTTAGGCTACGGCACCCCTAGGCTTAGGCTAGGGCACCCCTAGGCTTAGGATAGGGCACCCCTAGGCTTAGGCTAAGGCTAGGGCTCCCCTAGCCTAAGGCTAGGGCATCACTAGGCTTAGGCTAGGGCACCCCTAGGCTTAGGATAGGGCACCCCTAGGCTTAGGCTAAGGCTAGGGCTCCCAAAGCCCAAGGCTAGGGCACCCCTAGGCTTAGGCTAGGGCACCCCTAGGCTTAGGCTAGGGCACCCCTAAGCCTAGGCTAGGGCACCCCAAGGCTTAGGCTAAGGCTAGGGCTCCCATAGCCTAAGGCTAGGGCACTCCTAGGATTAGGCTAGGGCACCACAAGGCTTAGTCTAAGGCACCCCTAGGCTTAGGCTAGGGCACCCCTTGGCTTAGGCTAAGGCTAGGGCTCCCCTAGCCAAATGCTAGGGCACCCCTAGGCTTAGGCTAGGGCACCCCTAGCTTAGGCTAAGGCTAGGGCACCCCTAGACTTAGGCAAGGGCACCCCAAGGCTTAGGCTAAGGCTACGGCTCCCCTGGCCTAAGGCTAGGGCACCCCTAATCTTAGGCTAGGGCACCCCTAGGCTTGGGCTAGGGCACCGCTAGAATTAGCCTAAGGCTAGGGCTCCCCTAGCCTAAGGCTAGGGCACCCCTAGGCTTAGGCTAGGGCACCCATAGGCTTAGGCTAAGGCTAGGGATCCCCTAGCCTATGGCTAGGGCACCCCTAGGCTTAGGCTAGGGCACCCCTAAGTTTATGCTAGGGCACCCCTAAGCTTACGATAGGGCACCCCTAGGCTTACGCTAGGGCACCCCAAAGCTTAGGCTAGGGCACCCCTAGGCTTAGGCTAGGGCATCTCTAGGCTTAGGCTAAAGCTAGGGCACCCCTAGGGTTAGGCTTGGACACCCCTAGGATTAGGCTAGGACACACATAGGCTTAGGCTAAGGCTAGGGCCCCCTAGCCTAAGGCTAGGACACCCCTAGGCTTAGGCTAAGGGTAGGGCTCCCCTAGCCTATGGCTAGGGTATGCCTAGGCTTAGGCTAGGTAACCCTAGGCTTCAGCTAGGGAAACCCTAGGCTTAGGACAAGGCTAGGACTCCCCTTGCCTAAGGCTAGGGCATCCCTAGGCTTAGGCTAAGGCTAGGGCTCCCCTAGCCTAAGGCTAGGGCACTCCTAGGATTAGGCTAGGGCACCCCTAGGCTTAGGATAAGGCACCCCTAGGCTTAGGCTAAGGCTAGGGCTCCCCTAGCCTAAGGCTAAGGCACTCCTATCCTAAGGATAGGGCACCCCTAGCCTAAGGCTAGGGCACACCTAGGCTTAGGCTAGGGCACCCCCAGCTTAGGCTAAGTCTAGGGCTCCCCTAGCCAAAGGCTAGGGCACCCTAGGCTTAGGCTGGGGCACCCCTAGCATAGGCTAAGGCTAGGGCACCCCTAGCCTAAGGCTAGGGCACCCCTAGGCTTAGGCTAGGGCACCCCTAGGCTTAGGCTAAGGTTAGGGCTCCCCTAGCCTAAGGCTAGGGCACCCCTAATCCTAGGCTAGGTTACCCCTAGGCTTAGGCTAGGGCACCCCTAGGCTTAAGCTAAGGCTAGGGCTCCCCTAGCCTAAGTCTAGGGCATCCCTAGGCTTAGGGTAGAGCACCCCTAGGCTTAGGCTAGGGCCCCCCTAAGCTTAGGCTAGGGCACCCCTAGACTTAGGCTAACGCTAAAGCTCCCCTAGCCTAAGGCTTGGGCACCCTAAGCTTAGGCTAGGGCACCCCAAGGCTTAGGCTAAGGCACCCCTATGCTTAGGCTAGTTTACCCATAGGCTTAGAATAAGGCTACGGCTCGACTAGCCTAAGGCTAGGGCACCCCTAGGCTTAGGCTAGTGCACCCCTAGGCTTAGGCTAAGGCTAGAGCTCCCCTAGCCTAAGGCTAGGGCACCTCTAGGCTTAGAGTAGGGCACCCCTAGGCTTGGGCTAGGGCACCCCTAGGCTTAGGCGAGGGTTTCCCCAGGCTTAGGCTAAGGCTAGGGCTCCCCTAGCCTAAGGCTAAGGCATCCCTAGGCTTAGGCTAGGGCACCCCTAGGCTTAGGATAGGGCACCCCTAGGCTTAGGCTAAGGCTAGGGCTCCTATAGCCTAAGGCTCGGGCACTCCTAGGATTAGGCTAGGGCACCCATAGGCTTATGCTAGGGCACCCGTAGGCTTAGGCTAGGGCTAGGGCTCCCCTAGCCTATGGCTAGGGCACGACTAGCCTTAGGCTAGGTAACCCTAGGTTTCGGCTAGGGCACCCCTAGGCTTAGGCCAGGGCTAGGACTCCCCTAGCCTAAGACTAGGGTACCCCTAGGTTTAGGCTAGGGCTCCCCTAGCCTATGGCTAGGGCACGCCTAGGCTTAGACTAGGTAACTGTAGGCTTAGGATGGGGCACTCCTAGGCTTAGGCTAAGGCTAGGGCTGCCCTAGCCTAATGATTGGGCACCCCTAGGCTTAGGCTTGGGCACCCCTAGGCTTAGGCTAAGGCTAGGGCTACCCTAGCCTAATTATTGGGCACCCCTAGGCTTAGGCTAGGGCACCTCTAGGCTTAGGCTAAAGCTAGGGCACCCCTAGGCTTAGGCTTGGACACCCCTAGGCTTAGGCTAGGACACACCTAGGCTTAGTCTAAGGCTAGGGCTCCCATAGCCTAAGGCTAGGGCACGCCTAGGCTTAGGCTAGGGCACCCCTAGGCTTAGGCTAAGGCTAGGGCTCCCCTAGACTATGGCTAGGGCACGACTAGCCTTAGGCTAGGTAACCCTAGGTTTCGGCTAGGGCACCCCTAGGCTTAGGCTAAGGCTAGGGCTCCCCTAGCCTAAGGCTAGGGCACCCCTAGCCTAAGGATAGGGCACCCCTAGCCTAAGGCTAGGGCACACATAGGCTTAGGCTAGGGCACCCCTAGCTTAGGCAAAGTCTAGGGCTCCCCTAAGAAAGGCTAGGGCACCCTAGGCTTAGGCTAGGGCACCCGTAGCCTAAGGCTAGGGCACCCCTAGGCTTAGGCTAGTGCACCCCTAGGCTTAGGCTAAGGTTACGGCTCCCCTAGCCTAAGGCTAGGGCACGCCTAATCCTAGGCTAGGTTACCCCTAGGCTTAGGCTAGGGCACCCCTAGGCTTAAGCTAAGGCTAGGGCTCCCCTAGCCAAAGTCTAGGGCATCCCTAGGCTTAGGGTAGAGCACCCCTAGGCTTAGGCTAGGGCCCCCCTAAGCTTAGGCTAGGGCACCCCTAGGCTTAGGCTAACGCTAAAGCTCCCCTAGCCTAAGGCTAGGGCACCCTAGGCTTAGACTAGGGCACCCCAAGGCTTAGGCTAAGGCACCCCTATGCTTAGGCTAGTATACCCATAGGCTTAGGCTAAGTCTAGGACTCCCCTAGCCTAAGTCTAGGGCACCCCTAGGCTTAGAGTAAGGCTACGGCTCGACTAGCCTAAGGCTAGGGCACCCCAAGGCTTAGGCTAGCGCACCCCTAGCCTTTGGCTAGGGCACCCCTAGGCTTAGGATAGGGCACCCCAAGGCTTAGGCTAGGGCACCCCTAGCCTTAGGCTAGGCACCCCTAGGCTTAGGCTAAGGCTAGGGCTCCCCTAGCCTAAGGCTAGGGCATCCCTAGACTTAGGCTAGGGCCCCCCTAAGCTTAAGCTAGGGCACCCCTAGGCTTAGGCTAAGGCTAAAGCTCACCTAGCCTAAGGCTAGGGCACCCTAGGCTTAGGCTAGGGCACCCCTAGGCTTAGGCTAGGGCACCCCTAGCCTTAGGCTAGGGCACCCCTAGGCTTAGGCTAAGGCTAGGGCTCCCCTAGCCTAAGGCTAGGGCATCCCTAGGCTTAGGCTAGGGCCCCCATAAGCTTAAGCTAGGGCACCCCTAGGCTTAGGCTAAGGCACCCCTATGCTTAGCCTAGTTTACCCCTAGGATTAGGCTAAGGCTATGGCTCCCCTAGCCTAATGCTAGGGCACCCGTAGCCTAAGGATAGGGCACACATAGGCTTAGGCTAGGGGACCCCTAGCTTAGGCTAAGTCTAGGGCTCCCCTAGCCTAAGTCTAGGCACCCCTAGGCTTAGACTAAGGCTACGGCTCGACTAGCCTAAGGCTAGGGCACCCCTAGGCTTAGGCTATCGCACCCCTAGGCTTAGGCTAAGGCTAGAGCTCCCCTAGCCTAAGGCTAGGGCACCTCTAGGCTTAGGCTACGGCACCCCTAGGCTTAGGCTAGGGCACCCCTAGGCTTAGGCTAGGGCACCCCTCGGCTTACGCTAGGGCACCCCTAGACTTAGGCTAAGGCTAGGGCTCCCCTAGCCTATGGCTAGGGCACGACTAGCCTTAGGCTAGGTATCCCTAGGTTTCGGCTAGGGCACCCCTAGGCTTAGGCCAGGGCTAGGACTCCCCTAGCCTAAGACTAGGGCACCCCTAGGTTTAGGCTACGGCTCCCCTAGCCTATGGCTAGGGCACGCCTAGGCTTAGACTAGGTAACTGTAGGCTTAGGATGGGGCACCCCTAGGCTTAGGCTAAGGCTAGGGCTCCCCTAGCCTAATGATTGGGCACCCCTAGGCTTAGGCTTGGGCACCCCTAGGCTTAGGCTAAGGCTAGGGCTACCCTAGCCTAATGATTGGGCACCCCTAGGCTTAGGCTAGGGCACCTCTAGGCTTAGGCTAAAGCTAGGGCACGCCTAGGCTTAGGCTAGGGCACCCCTAGGCTTAGGCTAAGGCTAGGGCTCCCCTAGCCTATGGCTAGGGCACGCCTAGGCTTAGGCTAGGTAACCCTAGGCTTCGGCTAGGGAAACCCTAGGCTTAGGCCAAGGCTAGGACTCCCCTTCCCTAAGGCTAGGGCACCCCTAGACTTAGGCTAGGACACCCCTAGGCTTAGGCTAAGGCTAGGGCTCCCCTAGCCTATGGCTAGGGCACGCCTAGGCTTAGGCTAGGTAACCCTAGCCTTCGGCGAGGGAAACCCTAGGCTTAGGCCAAGGCTAGGACTCCCCTATCCTAAGGCTAGGGCACCCCTAGTCTTAGGCTAGGGCACCCCTAGGCTTAGGCTAGGGCACCCCTAGGCTTAGGCTAGGGCACCCCTAGGCTTAGGATAGGGCACTCCTAAGCTAAGGATAGGGCACCCCTAGGATAAGGATAGGGCACACCTAGGCTTAGGCTAAGGCACCCCTATGCTTGGCAAGGGCACCCTTAGACTTAGGCTAAGGCTAGAGCACACCTAGGCTTAGGCTAGGGCACCCCTAGCTTAGGCTAGGTCTAGGGCTCCCCTAGCCTAAGACTAGCGCACCCCTAGGCTTAGGCTAAGGCTAGAGCTCCCCATGCCTAAGGCTAGGGCACCTCTAGGCTTAGGCTAGGGCACCCCTAGGCTTAGGCTAGGGCACCCCTAGGCTTAGGCTAGGGCACCGCTAGGCTTAGGCTAAGGCTAGGGCTCCCCTAGCCTAAGGCTAGGGCATCCCTAGGCTTAGGCTAGGGCACCACTAGGCTTAGGCTAGGGCAACCCTAGGCTTAGGTTAAGGTTAGGGCTCCCCTAGCCTAAGGCTAGGACACCCCTAGCTTAGGCTAGGGCACCCCTAGATTTCGGCTAGGGCACCCCTAGGCTTAGGCTAGGGCACCCCTAGGCTTAGGCTAAGGCTTGGGCTCCCATAGCCCAAGGCTAGGGCACCCCTAGCCTAAGGCTAGGGCACCCCTAGCGTAGGCTAAGTCTAGGGCTCCCCTAGCCAAAGGCTAGGGCACCCCTAGGCTTAGGCTAGGGCACCCCTAGCTTAGGCTAAGGCTAGGGCACCCCTAGCCTAAGGCTAGGGCACCCCTAAGCTTAGGCTAGGGCACCCCTAGGCTTAGGCTAAGGCTAGGGCTCGCCTAGCCTAAGGCTAGGGCACCCCTAATCTTAGGCTAGGGCACCCCTAGGCGTAGGCTAGGGCACCCCTAGGCTTAGGCTAGGGCACCCCTAGAATTAGCCTAAGGCTAGGGCTCCCCTAGCCTAAGGCTAGGGCACCTCTAGGCTTAGGCTAGGGCACTCCTAGGCTTAGGCTAAGGCTAGGGCTGCCGTAGCCTAAGGCTAGGTCACTCCTAATCTTAGGCTAGGGTACCCATAGACTTAGGCTAGGGCACCCCTAGACTTAGGCTAGGGCACCCCTAGAATTAGCCTAAGGCTAGGGATCCCATAGCCTAAGGTTAGGGCACCCCTAGGCTTAGGCTAGGGCACCCCTAGGCTTAGGCTAGGGCACCCCTAGGCTTACGATAGGGCACCCCTAGACTTACACTAGGGCACCCCTAAGCTTAGGCTAGGGCACCACTAGGCTTAGGCTAGGGCACCCCTAGGTTAGGCTAGGGCACCCCTAGGCTTAGGCTAGGGCACCCCTAGGCTTAGGCTAGGGCACTCCTAGGCTTAAGCTAGGGCACCCCTCGTCTTAGGCTGAGGGTAGGACTCCCCTAGCCTAAGGCTAGGGCACCCCTAGGCTTAGGCTAGGACACCCCTCGGCTTACACTAGGGCACCTCTAGGCTTAGGCTAGGACTCCCCTAGCCAATGGCTAGGGCACGCCTAGGCTTAGGCTAGGTAACTCTAGGCTTAGGCTGGGCACCCCTAGTCTTAGACTAAGGCTAGGGCTCCCCTAGCTTAATGCTTGGGCACCCGTAGGCTTAGTCTGGGGCACCCCTAGGCTTAGGCTAAGGCTAGGGCTACCCTAGCCTAATGCTTGGGCACCCCTAGGCTTAGGCTAGGGCACCTCTAGGCTTAGGCTAAAGCTAGGGCACCCCTAGGCTTAGGCTTGGACACCCCTAGGCTTAGGCTAGGACACACCTAGGCTTAGACTAAGGCTAGGACTCCCTTAGCCTAAGGCTAGGGCACCCCTAGGCTTAGGCTAGGACACACCTAGGCTTAGACTAAGGCTAGGACTCCCCTAGCCTATGGCTAGGGCACGCGTAGGCTTAGGCTAGGTAACCCTAGCCTTCGGCTAGGAAAACCCTAGGCTTAGGCCAAGGCTAGGACTCCCCTAGCCTAAGGCTAGGGCACCCCTAGTCTTAGGCTAGGGCACCCCTAGGCTTAGGCTAGGGCACCCCTAGGCTTAGGCTAGGGCACCCCAAGGCTTAGGTTAAGGCTAGGGCTCCCCTAGCCTATGGCTAGGGCACACCTAGGCTTAGGCTAGGGCACCCCGTGGCTTATGCTAGGGCACACTTAAGCTTAGGCTAGGGCACCCCTAGGCTTTGGCTAGGCCACCCCTAGGCTTAGGCTAAGGCTAGGGATCCCCTAGCCTATGGTACGGGCACGCCTAGGCTTAGGCTAGGGCACCCCTCGTCTTACGCTAGGGCACCCCTAGGCTTAGGCTAAGGCTAGGGCTCCCCTAGCCTATGGCTAGGGCACGCCTAGGCTTAGGGTAGGTAACCCTAGGTTTCGGCCAGGGAACCCCTAGGCTTAGGCCAAGGCTAGGACTCCCCTAGCCTAAGGCTAGGGCACCCCTAGGTTTACGCAAGGGCTTCCCTAGCCTATGGCTAGGGCACGCCTAGGCTTATGCTAGGTAACTCTAGGCTTAGGCTGGGGCACCCCTAGGCTTAGGCTAATGCTAGGGCTCCCCTAGCCTAATGCTTGGGCACCCCTAGGCTTAGGCTAGGGCACCCCTAGGCTTAGGCTAAAGCTAGGGCTACCCTAGCCTAATGCTTGGGCACCCCTAGGCTTATGCTAGGGCACCCCTAGGCTTAGGATTGGACACCCGTAGGCTTAGGCTAGGACACACCTAGGCTTAGGCTAAGGATAGGGCTCCCCTAGCCTAAGGCTAGGGCATCCCAAGGCTTAGGCTAGGGCATCCCTAGGCTTAGGCTAGGGCACCCCTAGCTTAGGCTAAGGCTACGGCTCCCCTAGCCTAAGGCTAGGACACCCCTAGGCTTAGGCTAGGGCACCCCTAGGCTAAGGCTAAGGCTAGGCCTCCCCTAGCCTATGGCTAGGGCACGCCTAGGCTTAGGCTAGGTAACCCTAGGCTTCGACTAGTGAAACCCTAGGCTTAGGCCAAGGCTAGGACTCCACTTGCCTAAGGCTAGGGCACCCCTAGACTTAGGCTAGGACACCCCTAGGCATAGGCTAAGGCACACCTAGGCTTAGGCTAGGGCACCCCTAGGCTTAGGCTAAGGCTAGGGCTCCCCTAGCCTAAGGCTAGGGCACCCCTAGCCTAAGGCTAGAGCACACCTAGGCTTAGGCTAGAGCACCCCTAGGCTTAGGCTAGGGCACCCCTAGGCTTAGGCTAGGGCACCTGTAGGGTTAGGCTAGGGTTAGAGATCCCCTAGGCTTAGGCTAAGGCTAGGGCTACCCTAGCCTAATGCTTGGGCACACCTAGGCTTAGGCTAGGGCACCTCTAGGCTTAGGCTAAAGCTAGGGCACCCCTAGGCTTAGGCTTGGACACCCCTAGGCTTAGGCTAGGACACACCTAGGCTTAGACTAAGGCTAGGACTCCCCTAGCCTATGGCTAGGGCACGCGTAGTCTTAGGCTAGGTAACCCTAGCCTTCGGCTAGGGAAACCCTAGGCTTAGGCCAAGGCTAGGACTCCCCTAGCCTAAGGCTAGGGCACCCCTAGGCTTAGGCTAGGACACACCTAGGCTTAGACTAAGGCTAGGACTCCCCTAGCCTATGGCTAGGGCACGCGTAGGCTTAGGCTAGGTAACCCTAGCCTTCGGCTAGGAAAACCCAAGGCTTAGGCCAAGGCTAGGACTCCCCTAGCCTAAGGCTAGGGCACCCCTAGTCTTAGGCTAGGGCACCCCTAGGCTTAGGCTAGGGCACCCCTAGGCTTAGGCTAGGGCACCCCAAGGCTTAGGTTAAGGCTAGGGATCCCCTAGCCTATGGCTAGGGCACACCTAGGCTTAGGCTAGGGCACCCCGTGGCTTATGCTAGGGCACCCTTAAGCTTAGGCTAGGGCACCCCTAGGCTTAGGCTAAGGCTAGGGCTCCCCTAGCTTAAGGCTAGGGCATCCCTAGGCTTATGCTAGGGCACCCCTAGAGTTAGGTTAAGGTTAGTGCTCCCCTAGCCTAAGGCTAGGACACCCCTAGCTTAGGCTAGCGCACCCCTAGGTTTAGGCTAGGGTACCCCTAGGCTTAGGCTAAGGCTAGGGCTCCCATAGCCTAAGGCTAGGGCACCCCTAACCTAAGGCTAGGGCACCCCTATGCTTAGGCTAGGGCACCCCTAGGCTTAGGCTAAGGCTAGGGCTCCCATAGCCCAAGGGTAGGGCACCCCTAATCTTAGGCTAGGGCACCCATAGAATTAGCCCAAGGCTAGGGCACCCCTAGGCTAAGGCTAAGGCTAGGGCTCCCATAGCCTAAGGCTAGGGCACCACTAATCTTAGGCTAGGGCACCCCTAGGCTTAGGCTAGGTCACCCCTAGGCTTAGGCTAGGGCACCCCTAGAATTAGCCTAAGCCTAGGGCATCCCTAGGCTTAGGATAGGGCACCCCTAGGCTTAGGCTAGGTAACCACTAGGCTTAGGCTTAGGCTAGGGCTCCCCTAGCCTAAGGCTAGGGAACCCTTAGGCTTAGGCTTTCGCACCCCTAGGCTTAGGCTATGGCACCCCTAGGCTTAGGCTAGGGCACCCCTAGCCTTAGGCTATGGCAAGGGCTCCACTAGCCTAAGGCTAGGGCACCCCTAGGGTTAGGCTAAGGCACCCCTAAGATTAGGCTAGGGCACCCCTAGAATTAGCCTAAGGCTAGGGATCCCCTAGCCTAAGGTTAGGGCACCACTAGGCTTAGGCTAGGGCACCCCTAGGCTTTGGCTAAGACTAGGGCTCCCCTAGCCTAAGTCTAGGGCACCCCTAGACTTAGGCTAGGGCACCCCTAGGCTTAGGGTAGGGCACCCCTAGGCTTAGGCTAGGGCACCCCTAGGCTAAGGCTAGGGCACCCCGAGGCTTAGGCTAGGGCTCCCGTCGGCTTAGGCTAGGGCACCCCCAAGCTTAGGGTATGGCACCCCTAGGCTTAGGCTAGGGCACCCCTAGGCTTAGATTAGGGCACCCCTAGGCTTAGGCTTGGGCACCCCTAGGCTTAGGTTAAGGCTAGGGCTCCCCTAGCCTAGGGCTAGGGCACCCCAAGACTTAGGCTAGGGCACCCCTAGGCTTAGTCTAGGACACCCCTAGGTTTAGGGTTGGGCACCCCTCGGCTTAGGCTAGGGCACCCCTAGGCTTAGGCTAAGGCTACGGCTCGACTAGCCTAAGGCTAAGGCACCCCTAGTCTTAGGCAAGGGCACCCCTAGGCTTAGGCTAAGGCTAGGGCTCCCCTAGCCTAAGGCTAGGGCACCTCTAGGCTTAGGCTAGGGCACCCCTAGGCTTAGGCTAGGGCACCCCTATGCTTAGGCTAGGGCACCCCTAGGCTTAGGCTAGGGCACCCCTAGGCTTAGGCTAGGGCACCCCTAGGCTTAGGCTAAGGCTAGGGCTCCCATAGCCTAAGGCTAGGGCACCCCTAGGCTTAGTTCAGGGCACCCCTAGGCTTAGGCTAGGACACCCCTAGGCTTAGGCTAAGGCTAGGGCTCCCCTAGCCTAAAGCTAGGGCACCCCTAGACTTAGGCTAGGGCACCCCTAGGCTTATACTAGGACACCCCTAAGCTTAGGCTAAGGCTAGGGCTCCCATAGCATAAGGCTAGGGCTCCCCTAGGCTTAGGCTAGTGCACCCCAAGGCTTAGGGTAAGTCCATGGCTCCTCTCGCCTATGGCTAGGGCACCTCTAGACTTAGGCTAGGACACCCCTAGGCTTAGGCTAGGGCACCCCTAGCTTAGGCTAAGGCTAGGGATCCCCTATCCTAAGGCTAGGGCACCCCTAGGCTTAGGCTAAGGCTAGGGCTCCCCTAGCCTAAGGCTAGGGCACCCCTAATCTTAGGCTAGGGCACCCCTAGGCTTAGGCTAGGGCACCCCTAGAATTAGCCTAAGGCTAGGGCTCCCCTATCCTAAGGCTAGGGCACCCCTAGGTTTAGGCTAGGGCACCCCTAGGCTTAGGCTAGGGCACCCCAAGGCTTAGGGTAGGGCACCCCTAGGCTTAGGCTAGGGCACCCCTAGGCTTAGGCTACGGCACCCCTAGGCTTACGCTAAGGCTAGGGCTGCCCTAGCCCAAGGCTTAGGCACCCCTAGGTTTAGGCTAGGTCACCCCTAGGTTTAGGCTAGGGCACCCCTAGAATTAGCCTAAGGCCAGGGATCCCCTAGCCTAAGGTTAGGACACCCCTAGGCTTAGGCTAGGGCACCCCTAGGCTTAGGCAAGGGCACCCCTAGGCTTAGGCTAGGGCACCCCTAGGCTTAGGCTAGGGCACCCTTAGACTTAGGCTAAGGCTAGGGCACACCTAGGCTTAGGCTAGGGCACCCCTAGGCTTAGGCTAAGGCTAGAGCTCCCCAAGCCTAAGGCTAGGGCACCTCTAGGCTTAGGCTAGGGCACCCCTAGGCTTAGGCTAGGGCACCCTTAGGCTTAGGCTAGGGCACCGCTAGGCTTAGGCTAAGGCTAGGGCTCCCCTAGCCTAAGGCTAGGGCATCCCTAGGCTTAGGCTAGGGCACCACTAGGCTTAGGCTAGGGCACCCCTAGGCTTAGGTTAAGGTTAGGGCTCCCCTAGCCTAAGGCTAGGACACCCCTAGCTTAGGCTAGGGCACCCCTAGATTTCGGCTAGGGCACCCCTAGGCTTAGGCTAGGGCATCCCTAGGCTTAGGCTAAGGCTTGGGCTCCCATAGCCCAAGGCTAGGGCACCCCTAGCCTAAGGCTAGGGCACCCCTAGCGTAGGGTAAGTCTAGGGCTCCCCTAGCCAAAGGCTAGGGCACCCCTAGGCTTAGGCTAGGGCACCCCTAGCTTAGGCTAAGGCTAGGGCACCCCTAGCCTAAGGCTATGGCACCCCTAAGCTTAGGCTAGGGCACCCCTAGGCTTAGGCTAAGGCTAGGGCTCGCCTAGCCTAAGGCTAGGGCACCCCTAATCTTAGGCTAGGGCACCCCTAGGCGTAGGCTAGGGCACCCCTAGGCTTAGGCTAGGGCACCCCTAGAATTAGCCTAAGGCTAGGGCTCCCCTAGCCTAAGGCTAGGGCACCTCTAGGCTTAGGCTAGGGCACTCCTAGGCTTAGGCTAAGGCTAGGGCTGCCGTAGCCTAAGGCTAGGTCACTCCTAATCTTAGGCTAGGGTACCCATAGGCTTAGGCTAGGGCACCCCTAGACTTAGGCTAGGGCACCCCTAGAATTAGCCTAAGGCTAGAGATCCCATAGCCTAAGGTTAGGGCACCCCTAGGCTTAGGCTAGGGCACCCCTAAGCTTAGGCTAGGGCACCCCTAGGCTTACGATAGGGCACCCCTAGACTTACAGTAGGGCACCCCTAAGCTTAGGCTAGGGCACCACTAGGCTTAGGCTAGGGCACCCCTAGGTTAGGCTAGGGCACCCCTAGGCTTAGGCTAGGGCACCCCTAGGCTTAGGCTAGGGCACTCCTAGGCTTAAGCTAGGGCACCCCTCGTCTTAGGCTGAGGCTAGGACTCCCCTAGCCTAAGGCTAGGGCACCCCTAGGCTTAGGCTAGGACACCCCTCGGCTTACACTAGGGCACCCCTAGGCTTAGGCTAGGACTCCCCTAGCCAATGGCTAGGGCACGCCTAGGCTTAGGCTAGGTAACTCTAGGCTTAGGCTGGGGCACCCCTAGTCTTAGACTAAGGCTAGGGCTCCCCTAGCCTAATGCTTGGGCACCCGTAGGCTTAGTCTGGGGCACCCCTAGGCTTAGGCTAAGGCTAGGGCTACCCTAGCCTAATGCTTGGGCACCCCTAGGCTTAGGCTAGGGCACCTCTAGGCTTAGGCTAAAGCTAGGGCACCCCTAGGCTTAGGCTTGGACACCCCTAGGCTTAGGCTAGGACACACCTAGGCTTAGACTAAGGCTAGGACTCCCCTAGCCTATGGCTAGGGCACGCGTAGGCTTAGGCTAGGTAACCCTAGCCTTCCGCTAGGAAAACCCTAGGCTTAGGCCAAGGCTAGGACTCCCCTAGCCTAAGGCTAGGGCACCCCTAGGCTTAGGCTAGGACACACCTAGGCTTAGACTAAGGCTAGGACTCCCCTAGCCTATGGCTAGGGCACGCGTAGGCTTAGGCTAGGTAACCCTAGCCTTCGGCTAGGAAAACCCTAGGCTTAGGCCAAGGCTAGGACTCCCCTAGCCTAAGGCTAGGGCACCCCTAGTCTTAGGCTAGGGCACCCCTAGGCTTAGGCTAGGGCACCCCTAGGCTTAGGCTAGGGCACCCCAAGGCTTAGGTTAAGGCTAGGGCTCCCCTAGCCTATGGCTAGGGCACACCTAGGCTTAGGCTAGGGCACCCCGTGGCTTATGCTAGGGCACCCTTAAGCTTAGGCTAGGGCACCCCTAGGCTTTGGCTAGGCCACCCCTAGGCTTAGGCTAAGGCTAGGGATCCCCTAGCCTATGGTACGGGCACGCCTAGGCTTAGGCTAGGGCACCCCTCGTCTTACGCTAGGGCACCCCTAGGCTTAGGCTAAGGCTAGGGCTCCCCTAGCCTATGGCTAGGGCACGCCTAGGCTTAGGGTAGGTAACCCTAGGTTTCGGCTAGGGAACCCCTAGGCTTAGGCCAAGGCTAGGACTCCCCTAGCCTAAGGCTAGGGCACCCCTAGGTTTACGCAAGGGCTTCCCTAGCCTATGGCTAGGGCACGCCTAGGCTTATGCTAGGTAACTCTAGGCTTAGGCTGGGGCACCCCTAGGCTTAGGCTAATGCTAGGGCTCCCCTAGCCTAATGCTTGGGCACCCCTAGGCTTAGGCTAGGGCACCCCTAGGCTTAGGCTAAAGCTAGGGCTACCCTAGCCTAATGCTTGGGCACCCCTAGGCTTATGCTAGGGCACCTCTAGGCTTAGGCTAAAGCTAGGGCACCCCTATGCTTAGGATTGGACACCCGTAGGCTTAGGCTAGGACACACCTAGGCTTAGGCTAAGGATAGGGCTCCCCTAGCCTAAGGCTAGGGAATCCCAAGGCTTAGGCTAGGGCATCCCTAGGCTTAGGCTAGGGCACCCCTAGCTTAGGCTAAGGCTACGGCTCCCCTAGCCTAAGGCTAGGACACCCCTAGGCTTAGGCTAGGGCACCCCTAGGCTAAGGCTAAGGCTAGGCCTCCCCTAGCCTATGGCTAGGGCACGCCTAGGCTTAGGCTAGGTAACCCTAGGCTTCGACTAGTGAAACCCTAGGCTTAGGCCAAGGCTAGGACTCCCCTTGCCTAAGGCTAGGGCACCCCTAGGCTTAGGCTAGGACACCCCTAGGCATAGGCTAAGGCACACCTAGGCTTAGGCTAGGGCATCCCTAGGCTTAGGCTAGGGCACCACTAGGCTTAGGCTAGGGCACCCCTAGGCTTAGGTTAAGGTTAGGGCTCCCCTAGCCTAAGGCTAGGACACCCCTAGCTTAGGCTAGGGCACCCCTAGATTTCGGCTAGGGCACCCCTAGGCTTAGGCTAGGGCATCCCTAGGCTTAGGCTAAGGCTTGGGCTCCCATAGCCCAAGGCTAGGGCACCCCTAGCCTAAGGCTAGGGCACCCCTAGCGTAGGGTAAGTCTAGGGCTCCCCTAGCCAAAGGCTAGGGCACCCCTAGGCTTAGGCTAGGGCACCCCTAGCTTAGGCTAAGGCTAGGGCACCCCTAGCCTAAGGCTATGGCACCCCTAAGCTTAGGCTAGGGCACCCCTAGGCTTAGGCTAAGGCTAGGGCTCGCCTAGCCTAAGGCTAGGGCACCCCTAATCTTAGGCTAGGGCACCCCTAGGCGTAGGCTAGGGCACCCCTAGGCTTAGGCTAGGGCACCCCTAGAATTAGCCTAAGGCTAGGGCTCCCCTAGCCTAAGGCTAGGGCACCTCTAGGCTTAGGCTAGGGCACTCCTAGGCTTAGGCTAAGGCTAGGGCTGCCGTAGCCTAAGGCTAGGTCACTCCTAATCTTAGGCTAGGGTACCCATAGGCTTAGGCTAGGGCACCCCTAGACTTAGGCTAGGGCACCCCTAGAATTAGCCTAAGGCTAGGGATCCCATAGCCTAAGGTTAGGGCACCCCTAGGCTTAGGCTAGGGCACCCCTAAGCTTAGGCTAGGGCACCCCTAGGCTTACGATAGGGCACCCCTAGACTTACAGTAGGGCACCCCTAAGCTTAGGCTAGGGCACCACTAGGCTTAGGCTAGGGCACCCCTAGGTTAGGCTAGGGCACCCCTAGGCTTAGGCTAGGGCACCCCTAGGCTTAGGCTAGGGCACTCCTAGGCTTAAGCTAGGGCACCCCTCGTCTTAGGCTGAGGCTAGGACTCCCCTAGCCTAAGGCTAGGGCACCCCTAGGCTTAGGCTAGGACACCCCTCGGCTTACACTAGGGCACCCCTAGGCTTAGGCTAGGACTCCCCTAGCCAATGGCTAGGGCACGCCTAGGCTTAGGCTAGGTAACTCTAGGCTTAGGCTGGGGCACCCCTAGTCTTAGACTAAGGCTAGGGCTCCCCTAGCCTAATGCTTGGGCACCCGTAGGCTTAGTCTGGGGCACCCCTAGGCTTAGGCTAAGGCTAGGGCTACCCTAGCCTAATGCTTGGGCACCCCTAGGCTTAGGCTAGGGCACCTCTAGGCTTAGGCTAAAGCTAGGGCACCCCTAGGCTTAGGCTTGGACACCCCTAGGCTTAGGCTAGGACACACCTAGGCTTAGACTAAGGCTAGGACTCCCCTAGCCTATGGCTAGGGCACGCGTAGGCTTAGGCTAGGTAACCCTAGCCTTCCGCTAGGAAAACCCTAGGCTTAGGCCAAGGCTAGGACTCCCCTAGCCTAAGGCTAGGGCACCCCTAGGCTTAGGCTAGGACACACCTAGGCTTAGACTAAGGCTAGGACTCCCCTAGCCTATGGCTAGGGCACGCGTAGGCTTAGGCTAGGTAACCCTAGCCTTCGGCTAGGAAAACCCTAGGCTTAGGCCAAGGCTAGGACTCCCCTAGCCTAAGGCTAGGGCACCCCTAGTCTTAGGCTAGGGCACCCCTAGGCTTAGGCTAGGGCACCCCTAGGCTTAGGCTAGGGCACCCCAAGGCTTAGGTTAAGGCTAGGGCTCCCCTAGCCTATGGCTAGGGCACACCTAGGCTTAGGCTAGGGCACCCCGTGGCTTATGCTAGGGCACCCTTAAGCTTAGGCTAGGGCACCCCTAGGCTTTGGCTAGGCCACCCCTAGGCTTAGGCTAAGGCTAGGGATCCCCTAGCCTATGGTACGGGCACGCCTAGGCTTAGGCTAGGGCACCCCTCGTCTTACGCTAGGGCACCCCTAGGCTTAGGCTAAGGCTAGGGCTCCCCTAGCCTATGGCTAGGGCACGCCTAGGCTTAGGGTAGGTAACCCTAGGTTTCGGCTAGGGAACCCCTAGGCTTAGGCCAAGGCTAGGACTCCCCTAGCCTAAGGCTAGGGCACCCCTAGGTTTACGCAAGGGCTTCCCTAGCCTATGGCTAGGGCACGCCTAGGCTTATGCTAGGTAACTCTAGGCTTAGGCTGGGGCACCCCTAGGCTTAGGCTAATGCTAGGGCTCCCCTAGCCTAATGCTTGGGCACCCCTAGGCTTAGGCTAGGGCACCCCTAGGCTTAGGCTAAAGCTAGGGCTACCCTAGCCTAATGCTTGGGCACCCCTAGGCTTATGCTAGGGCACCTCTAGGCTTAGGCTAAAGCTAGGGCACCCCTAGGCTTAGGATTGGACACCCGTAGGCTTAGGCTAGGACACACCTAGGCTTAGGCTAAGGATAGGGCTCCCCTAGCCTAAGGCTAGGGAATCCCAAGGCTTAGGCTAGGGCATCCCTAGGCTTAGGCTAGGGCACCCCTAGCTTAGGCTAAGGCTACGGCTCCCCTAGCCTAAGGCTAGGACACCCCTAGGCTTAGGCTAGGGCACCCCTAGGCTAAGGCTAAGGCTAGGCCTCCCCTAGCCTATGGCTAGGGCACGCCTAGGCTTAGGCTAGGTAACCCTAGGCTTCGACTAGTGAAACCCTAGGCTTAGGCCAAGGCTAGGACTCCCCTTGCCTAAGGCTAGGGCACCCCTAGGCTTAGGCTAGGACACCCCTAGGCATAGGCTAAGGCACACCTAGGCTTAGGCTAGGGCATCCCTAGGCTTAGGCTAGGGCACCACTAGGCTTAGGCTAGGGCACCCCTAGGCTTAGGTTAAGGTTAGGGCTCCCCTAGCCTAAGGCTAGGACACCCCTAGCTTAGGCTAGGGCACCCCTAGATTTCGGCTAGGGCACCCCTAGGCTTAGGCTAGGGCATCCCTAGGCTTAGGCTAAGGCTTGGGCTCCCATAGCCCAAGGCTAGGGCACCCCTAGCCTAAGGCTAGGGCACCCCTAGCGTAGGGTAAGTCTAGGGCTCCCCTAGCCAAAGGCTAGGGCACCCCTAGGCTTAGGCTAGGGCACCCCTAGCTTAGGCTAAGGCTAGGGCACCCCTAGCCTAAGGCTATGGCACCCCTAAGCTTAGGCTAGGGCACCCCTAGGCTTAGGCTAAGGCTAGGGCTCGCCTAGCCTAAGGCTAGGGCACCCCTAATCTTAGGCTAGGGCACCCCTAGGCGTAGGCTAGGGCACCCCTAGGCTTAGGCTAGGGCACCCCTAGAATTAGCCTAAGGCTAGGGCTCCCCTAGCCTAAGGCTAGGGCACCTCTAGGCTTAGGCTAGGGCACTCCTAGGCTTAGGCTAAGGCTAGGGCTGCCGTAGCCTAAGGCTAGGTCACTCCTAATCTTAGGCTAGGGTACCCATAGGCTTAGGCTAGGGCACCCCTAGACTTAGGCTAGGGCACCCCTAGAATTAGCCTAAGGCTAGGGATCCCATAGCCTAAGGTTAGGGCACCCCTAGGCTTAGGCTAGGGCACCCCTAAGCTTAGGCTAGGGCACCCCTAGGCTTACGATAGGGCACCCCTAGACTTACAGTAGGGCACCCCTAAGCTTAGGCTAGGGCACCACTAGGCTTAGGCTAGGGCACCCCTAGGTTAGGCTAGGGCACCCCTAGGCTTAGGCTAGGGCACCCCTAGGCTTAGGCTAGGGCACTCCTAGGCTTAAGCTAGGGCACCCCTCGTCTTAGGCTGAGGCTAGGACTCCCCTAGCCTAAGGCTAGGGCACCCCTAGGCTTAGGCTAGGACACCCCTCGGCTTACACTAGGGCACCCCTAGGCTTAGGCTAGGACTCCCCTAGCCAATGGCTAGGGCACGCCTAGGCTTAGGCTAGGTAACTCTAGGCTTAGGCTGGGGCACCCCTAGTCTTAGACTAAGGCTAGGGCTCCCCTAGCCTAATGCTTGGGCACCCGTAGGCTTAGTCTGGGGCACCCCTAGGCTTAGGCTAAGGCTAGGGCTACCCTAGCCTAATGCTTGGGCACCCCTAGGCTTAGGCTAGGGCACCTCTAGGCTTAGGCTAAAGCTAGGGCACCCCTAGGCTTAGGCTTGGACACCCCTAGGCTTAGGCTAGGACACACCTAGGCTTAGACTAAGGCTAGGACTCCCCTAGCCTATGGCTAGGGCACGCGTAGGCTTAGGCTAGGTAACCCTAGCCTTCCGCTAGGAAAACCCTAGGCTTAGGCCAAGGCTAGGACTCCCCTAGCCTAAGGCTAGGGCACCCCTAGGCTTAGGCTAGGACACACCTAGGCTTAGACTAAGGCTAGGACTCCCCTAGCCTATGGCTAGGGCACGCGTAGGCTTAGGCTAGGTAACCCTAGCCTTCGGCTAGGAAAACCCTAGGCTTAGGCCAAGGCTAGGACTCCCCTAGCCTAAGGCTAGGGCACCCCTAGTCTTAGGCTAGGGCACCCCTAGGCTTAGGCTAGGGCACCCCTAGGCTTAGGCTAGGGCACCCCAAGGCTTAGGTTAAGGCTAGGGCTCCCCTAGCCTATGGCTAGGGCACACCTAGGCTTAGGCTAGGGCACCCCGTGGCTTATGCTAGGGCACCCTTAAGCTTAGGCTAGGGCACCCCTAGGCTTTGGCTAGGCCACCCCTAGGCTTAGGCTAAGGCTAGGGATCCCCTAGCCTATGGTACGGGCACGCCTAGGCTTAGGCTAGGGCACCCCTCGTCTTACGCTAGGGCACCCCTAGGCTTAGGCTAAGGCTAGGGCTCCCCTAGCCTATGGCTAGGGCACGCCTAGGCTTAGGGTAGGTAACCCTAGGTTTCGGCTAGGGAACCCCTAGGCTTAGGCCAAGGCTAGGACTCCCCTAGCCTAAGGCTAGGGCACCCCTAGGTTTACGCAAGGGCTTCCCTAGCCTATGGCTAGGGCACGCCTAGGCTTATGCTAGGTAACTCTAGGCTTAGGCTGGGGCACCCCTAGGCTTAGGCTAATGCTAGGGCTCCCCTAGCCTAATGCTTGGGCACCCCTAGGCTTAGGCTAGGGCACCCCTAGGCTTAGGCTAAAGCTAGGGCTACCCTAGCCTAATGCTTGGGCACCCCTAGGCTTATGCTAGGGCACCTCTAGGCTTAGGCTAAAGCTAGGGCACCCCTAGGCTTAGGATTGGACACCCGTAGGCTTAGGCTAGGACACACCTAGGCTTAGGCTAAGGATAGGGCTCCCCTAGCCTAAGGCTAGGGAATCCCAAGGCTTAGGCTAGGGCATCCCTAGGCTTAGGCTAGGGCACCCCTAGCTTAGGCTAAGGCTACGGCTCCCCTAGCCTAAGGCTAGGACACCCCTAGGCTTAGGCTAGGGCACCCCTAGGCTAAGGCTAAGGCTAGGCCTCCCCTAGCCTATGGCTAGGGCACGCCTAGGCTTAGGCTAGGTAACCCTAGGCTTCGACTAGTGAAACCCTAGGCTTAGGCCAAGGCTAGGACTCCCCTTGCCTAAGGCTAGGGCACCCCTAGACTTAGGCTAGGACACCCCTAGGCATAGGCTAAGGCACACCTAGGCTTAGGCTAGGGCACCCCTAGGCTTAGGCTAAGGCTAGGGCTCCCCTAGCCTAAGGCTAGGGCACCCCTAGCCTAAGGCTAGAGCACACCTAGGCTTAGGCTAGAGCACCCCTAGGCTTAGGCTAGGGCACCCCTAGGCTTAGGCTAGTGCACCTGTAGGGTTAGGCTAGGGATAGAGCTCCCCTAGGCTAAGGCTAAGGCACCTCTAGGCTTAGGCTAGGACACCCCTAGCCTTAGGCTAGGGCACCCCTAGGCTTAGGCTAGGGCACCCCTAGGCTTAGGCTAAGGCTAGGGCTCCCCTAGCTTAAGGCTAGGGCATCCCTAGGCTTAGGATAGGGCACCCCTAGGCTTATGCTAGGGCACCCCTAGAGTTAGGTTAAGGTTAGTGCTCCCCTAGCCTAAGGCTAGGACACCCCTAGCTTAGGCTAGCGCACCCCTAGGTTTAGGCTAGGGTACCCCTAGGCTTAGGCTAAGGCTAGGGCTCCCATAGCCTAAGGCTAGGGCACCCCTAACCTAAGGCTAGGGCACCCCTATGCTTAGGCTAGGGCACCCCTAGGCTTAGGCTAAGGCTAGGGCTCCCATAGCCCAAGGGTAGGGCACCCCTAATCTTAGGCTAGGGCACCCCTAGAATTAGCCCAAGGCTAGGGCACCCCTAGGCTAAGGCTAAGGCTAGGGCTCCCATAGCCTAAGGCTATTGCACCACTAATCTTAGGCTAGGGCACCCCTAGGCTTAGGCTAGGTCACCCCTAGGCTTAGGCTAGGGCACCCCTAGAATTAGCCTAAGCCTAGGGCATCCCTAGGCTTAGGATAGGGCACCCCTAGGCTTAGGCTAGGTAACCACTAGGCTTAGGCTTAGGCTAGGGCTCCCCTAGCCTAAGGCTAGGGAACCCTTAGGCTTAGGCTTTGGCACCCCTAGGCTTAGGCTATGGCACCCCTAGGCTTAGGCTAGGGCACCCCTAGGCTTAGGCTATGGCTAGGGCTCCCCTAGCCTAAGGCTAGGGCACCCCTAGGGTTAGGCTAGGGCACCCCTAAGATTAGGCTAGGGCACCCCTAGAATTAGCCTAAGGCTAGAGATCCCCTAGGCTAAGGTTAGGGCACCACTAGGCTTAGGCTAGGGCACCCCTAGGCTTAGGCTAAGACTAGGGCTCCCCTAGCCTAAGTCTAGGGCACCCCTACACTTAGGCTAGGGCACCCCTAGGCTTAGGGTAGGGCACCCCTAGGCTTAGGCTAGGGCACCCCTAGGCTAAGGCTAGGGCACCCCGAGGCTTAGGCTAGGGCTCCCGTCGGCTTAGGCTAGGGCACCCCCAAGCTTAGGGTATGGCACCCCTAGGCTTAGGCTAGGGCACCCCTAGGCTTAGATTAGGGCACCGCTAGGCTTAGGCTTGGGCACCCCTAGGCTTAGGTTAAGGTTAGGGCTCCCCTAGCCTAGGGCTAGGGCACCCCAAGACTTAGGCTAGGGCACCCCTAGGCTTAGTCTAGGACACCCCTAGGTTTAGGGTAGGGCACCCCTCGGCTTAGGCTAGGGCACCCCTAGGCTTAGGCTAAGGCTACGGCTCGACTAGCCTAAGGCTAAGGCACCCCTAGTCTTAGGCAAGGGCACCCCTAGGCTTAGGCTAAGGCTAGGGCTCCCCTAGCCTAAGGCTAGGGCACCTCTAGGCTTAGGCTAGGGCACCCCTAGGCTTAGGCTAGGGCACCCCTAGGCTTAGGCTAGGGCACCCATAGGCTTAGGCTAGGGCACCCCTAGGCTTAGGCTAGGGCACCCCTAGGCTTAGGCTAAGGCTAGGGCTCCCATAGCCTAAGGCTAGGGCACCCCTAGGCTTAGTTCAGGGCACCCCTAGGCTTAGGCTAGGACACCCCTAGGCTTAGGCTAAGGCTAGGGCTCCCCTAGCCTAAGGCTAGGGCACCCCTAGACTTAGGCTAGGGCACCCCTAGGCTTATACTAGGACACCCCTAAGCTTAGGCTAAGGCTAGGGCTCCCATAGCATAAGGCTAGGGCTCCCCTAGGCTTAGGCTAGGGCACCCCTATGCTTCGGTAGGACACCCCAAGGCTTAGGCTAAGGCACCCCTAAGCTTAGGCTAGGGCACCCCTAGGCCTAGGCTAGGGCACCCATAGGTTTAGGCTAGGGCACCCCTAGGCTTAGGCTAAGGCTAGGGCTCCCATAGCCTAAGGCTAGGGCACCCCTAGACTTAGGCTAGTGCACTCCTAGGCTTAGACTAGGGCATCCCAAGGCTTAGGCTAGGGCACCCCAAGGCTTAGGCTAAGGCTAGGGCTCCCCTAGCCTAAGGCTAGGGCACCCCTAGGCTTAGGCTAGGGCACCCCTAGGCTTAGGCTAAGGCTAGGACACCCCTAGCCCAAGGCTAAGGCACCCCTAGGTTTAGGCTAGTGTACCCCTAAGTTTAGGCTAGGGAACCCCTAGAATTGGCCTAAGGCTAGGGATCCCCTAGCCTAAGGTTAGGGCACCCCTAGGATTAGGCTATGGCACCCCTAGTCTTAGGCTAGGGAACCCCTAGGCTTAGGCTAAGGCTAGGGTTCCCCTAGCGTAAGGCTAGGACACCCCTAGGCTTAGGCTAAGGCACCCATAAGCTTAGGCTAGGGCACCCCTAGGCTTATACTAGGAAACCCCTAGGCTTAGGCTAAGGCTAGGGCTCTCATAGCATAAGGCTAGTGCTCCCCTAGGCTTAGGCTAGGGCATCCCTAGAATTAGCCTAAGGCTAGGGCTCCCCTATCCTAATGCTAGGGCACCCCTAGACTTAGGCTAGGGCACCCCTAGGCTTAGGCTAGGGCACCGCAAGGCTTAGGGTAGGGCACCCCTAGGCTTAGGCTACGGCACCCCTAGGCTTAGGCTAAGGCTAGGGTTCCCCTAGCCCAAGGCTTAGGCACCCCTAAGTTTAGGCTAGGTCACCCCTAGGTTTGGGCTAGGGCACCCCTAGAATTAGCCTAAGGCCAGGGATCCCATAGCCTAAGGTTAGGGCACCCCTAGGCTTATGCTAGGGCACCCCTAGACTTAGGCTAGGGCACCCCTAGGCTTAGGCTGAGGCTACGGCTCGACAAGCCTAAGGCTAGGGCACCCCTTGGCTTCGGCTAGGGCACCCCTAGGCTTAGGCTAGGGCACCCCTAGGATTAGGCTAAGGCTAGGTATCCCCTAGCCTAAGGCTAGGGCACCCTTAGGCTTAGGTTAGGACACCTTTAGGCTTAGGCTAGGGCACCCCTAGGCTTAGGCTAGGGCACCCCAAGTGTTAGACCAGGGCACCCCTAGTCTTAGGCTAGGGCACCCCTAGGCTTAGGCTAGGGCACCCCTAGGCTTAAGCTAAGACTAGGGCTCCCCTAGCCTAAGGCTAATGCACCCCTAGGCTTAGGCTAGGGCACCCGTAGGCTTAGGCTAGGGCACCCCTAGGCTTAGGCTAAGGCTAGGGCACCCCTAATCTAAGGCTAGGGCACCCCTAGCCTAAGGCTAGGGCACCCCTAGGCTTAGGCTAGGGCACCACTAGGCTTAGGCTAGGGCACCCCTAGGCTTAGGCTAAGGCTAGGTCTCCCATAGCATAAGGCTAGGGCACCCCTAGGATTAGGCTAGGGAACTCCTAGGCCTAGGCTACTGCACCCCTAGGCTTAGCCTAGGGCACCCCTAGGCTTAGGCTAAGGGTAGGGCTCCCATAGCCTAAGGCTAGGGCACCCCTAGGCTTAGGCTAGGGAACCCCTAGTCTTAGGCTAGGGCACCCCTAGGCTTAGGCTAGGACACCCCTAGGCTTAGGCTAAGGCTAGGGCACCCCTAGGATTAGGCTAGGGCACTCCTAGGCCTAGGCTACTGCACCCCTAGGCTTAGCCTAGGGCACTCCTAGGCTTAGGCTAAGGGTCGGGTTCCCATAGCCTAAGGCTAGGGCTCCCCTAGGCTTAGGCTAGGGCACCCCAAGGCTTAGGGTAAGTCCATGGCTCCCCTCGCCTATGGCTAGGGCACCCCTAGACTTAGGCTAGGACACCCCTAGGCTTAGGCTAGGGCACCCCTAGCTTAGGCTAAGGCTAGGGATCCCCTATCCTAAGGCTAGGGCACCCCTAGACTTAGGCTAAGGCTAGGGATCCCCTAGCCTAAGGCTAGGGCATGACTAATCTTAGGCTAGGGCACCCCTAGGCTTAGATTAGGGCACCCCTTGGCTTTGGCTTGGACACCCCTAGGCTTAGGCTAGGGCACACCTAGGCTTAGGCTAGGGCACAACTAAGCTTAGGCTAGGGCACGCCTAGGCTTAGGCTAGGGCACCCCTAGGCTTAGGCTAGGGCACCCCTAGGCTTAGGCTAGGGCACCCCTAGGCTTAGGCTAGGTTACCCCCAAGTTTAGTCTACGGTTAGGGATCCAATAACCTAAGGCTATGGCACCCCTAGGCTTAGGCTAGGGCACCCCTAGGCTTAGGCTAGGGAACCCCTAGGCTTAGGCTAGGGCACGCCTAGGCTTAGGCTAGGGCACCTCTAGGCTTAGGCTAGGGCACCCTAGGCTTAGGCTAAGGCTAGGGCTCCCGTAGCCTAAGGCTAGGGCACCCCTAGGCTTAGGTTAGGGCACCCCTTGGCTTAGGCTAGGGCACCCCTAGGCTTAGGCTAGGGCACGCCTAAGCTTAGGCTAGGGCACTCCTAGGCTTAGGCTAGGGCACCCCTAGGCTTAGGGAAGGGCACCCCTAGGCTTAGGCTAGGGCACCCCTAGGCTTAGGCTAGGGCACCCCCAAGTTTAGGCTACGGTTAGGGTTCCAATAACCTAAGGCTATGGCACCCCTAGGCTTAGGCTAGGGCACGCCTAGGCTTAGGCTAGGGCACCCCTAGGCTTAGACTAGGGCACGCCTAGGCTTAGGCTAGGTCCTAGGTTAGGTTAGGGCACCCCTAGGCTTAGGATAAGGCTAGGGCTCCCCTAGCCTAATGCTTGGGCACCCCTATTCTTAGGCTAGGGCACCCCTAGGATTAGACTAAGGTTAGGGCTCCCCTAACCTAAGGCTAGGGCACCCCAAGGCTTAGGCTAGGGCACCCCTATGCTTAGGTTAGGGCACCCCTGGCTTAGGCTTGGACACCCCTAGGCTTAGGCTAGGGAACAACTAGGCTTAGGCTAAGGCTAGTGCTCCCCTAGCCTAAGGCTAGGGCACCCCTAGGATTAGGCTAGGGCACCCCTAGAATTAGCCTAAGGCTATGGCTCCCCTAGCCTAAGGCTAGGGCACCCCTAGGCTTAGGCTAGGGCACCCCTAGGCTTAGGTAAGGCACCCCAAGGCTTAGGCTGGGGCACCCCTAAGTTTAGGCTAGGGCACCCCTAGGCCTAGGCTAGGGCACCCATAGGCTTAGGCTAGGGCACCCCTAGGCTTAGGCTAAGGCTAGGGCTCCCATAGCCTAAGGCTAGGGCACCCCTAGAGTTAGGCTAGTGCACCCCTAGTCTTAGACTAGGGCATCCCAAGGCTTAGGCTAGGGCATCCCTAGGCTTAGGCTAGGGCACCCCTAGGCTTAGGCTAGGGCACCCCTAGGCTTAGTCTAAGGCTAGGGCACCCCTAGGCTTAGGCTAGGGCACCCCTAGGCTTAGGCTAGGGCACCCCTAGGCTTAGGCTAGGGCACCCCTAGGCTTAGTCTAAGGCTAGGGCTCCCCTAGCCCAAGGCTAAGGCACCCCTAGGTTTAGGCTAGGGCACCCCTAGGTTTAGGCTAGGGAACCCCTAGAATTGGCCTAAGGCTAGTGATCCCCTAGCCTAAGGTTAGGGCACCCCTAGGATTAGGCTATGGCACACCTAGTCTTAGGCTAGGGAACCCCTAGGCTTAGGCTAAGGATAGGGCTCCCCTAGCGTAAGGCTAGGACACCCCTAGGCTTAGGCTAGGGCACCCATAAGCTTAGGCTATGGCACCCCTAGGCTTATACTAGGACACCCCTAGGCTTAGGCTAAGTCAAGGGCTCCCATAGCATAAGGCTAGGGCTCCCGTAGGCTTAGGCTAGGGCACCCCAAGGCTTAGGGTAAGTCCATGGCTCCCCTCGCCTATGGCTAGGGCACCCCTAGACTTAGGCTAGGACACCCCTCGGCTTAGGCTAGGGCACCCCTAGGCTTAGGCTAAGGCTAGGGCTCCCCTAGCCTAAGGCTAGGGCACCCCTAATCTTAGGCTAGGGCACCCCTAGGCTTAGGCTAGGGTACCCCTAGGCTTAGGCTAGGGCACCCCAAGGCTTAGGGTAGGGCACCCCTAAGCTTAGGCTAGGGCACCCCGAGGCGGCTACGGCACCCCTAGGCTTAGGCTAAGGCTAGGGCTCCCCTAGCCCAAGGCTTAGGCACCCCTAGGTTTAGGCTAGGTCACCCCTAGGTTTAGGCTTGGGCAACACTAGAATTAGAATAAGGCCAGGGATCCCATAGCCTAAGGTTAGGGCACACCTAGGCTTATGCTAGGGCACCCCTAGGCTTAGGCTAGGGCACCCCTAGGCTTAGGCTAAGGCTACGGCTCGACAAGCCTAAGGCTAGGGCATCCCTAGGTTTAGGCTAGGGCACCCCTAGGCTTAGGCTAGGGCACACCTAGGCTTAGGCTAAGGCTAGGGCTCCCCTAGCCTAAGGCTAGGGCACCCTTAGGCTTAGGTTAGGACACCCCTAGGCTTAGGCTAGGGCACGCCTAGGCTTAGGCTAGGGCACCCCAAGTGTTAGACCAGGGCACCCCTAGTCTTAGGCTAGGGCACCCCTATGTTTAGGATAGGGCACGCCTAGTCTTAGGCTAAGGCTAGGGCATCCCTAGGCTTAGGCTAAGGTACCCCTAGGCTTAGGCTAGGGCACCCCTAGGCTTAAGCTAAGACTAGGGCTCCCCTAGCCTAAGGCTAATGCACCCCTAGGCTTAGGCTAGGGCACCCGTAGGCTTAGGCTAGGGCACCACTAGGCTTAGGATAAGGCTAGGGCACCCCTAATTTAAGGCTAGGGCACCCCTAGCCTAAGGCTAGGGCACCCCTAGGCTTAGGCTAGGCCACCACTAGGTTTAGGCTAGGGCACCCCTAGGCTTAGGCTAGGGCACCCCTAGGCTTAGGCTAGGGCACACCTAGGCTTAGGCTAGGGCACCCCTAGGCTTAGGCTAAGGCTAGGGCTCCCATAGCCTAAGGCTAGGGCACCCCTAGACTTAGGCTAGTGCACACCTAGGCTTAGACTAGGGCATCCCAAGGCTTAGGCTGGGGCACCCCTAGGCTTAGGCTAGGGCACCCCTAGGCTTAGGCTAGGGCACCCCTAGGCTTAGGCTAGGACACCCCTAGGCTTAGGCTAAGGCTAGGGCTCCCCTAGCCTAAGGCTTGGGCACCCCTAGACTTAGGCTAGGGCACCCCGAAGTTTATACTAGGACACCCCTAGGCTTAGGCTAAGGCTAGGGCTCCCATAGCATAAGGCTAGGGCTCCCCTAGGCTTAGGCTAGGGCACCCCAAGGCTTAGGGTAAGTCCATGGCTCCCCTCGCCTATGGCTAGGGAACCCCTAGACTTAGGCTAGGACACCCCTAGGCTTAGGCTAGGGCACCCCTAGCTTAGGCTAAGGCTAGGGATCCCCTATCCTAAGGCTAGGGCACCCCTAGACTTAGGCTAAGGCTAGGGTACCCATAGGCTTAGGTTAGGGCACCCCTGGCTTAGGCTTGGACACCCCTAGGCTTAGGCTAGGGCACACCTAGGCTTAGGCTAAGGCTAGCGCTCCCTTAGCCTAAGGCTAGGGCACCCCTAGGCTTAGGCTAAGGCTAGGGCACCCATAGGCTTAGGTTAGGGCACCCCTGGCTTAGGCTTGGACACCCCTAGGCTTAGGCTAGGGCACACCTAGGCTTAGGCTAAGGCTAGCGCTCCCTTAGCCTAAGGCTAGGGCACCCCTAGGCTTAGGCTAGGTTACCGCTAACTTAGGCTAAGGCTAGGGATCCCCTATCCTAAGACTAGGGCACCCCTAAGCTTAGGCTAAGGCACCCCAAGGCTTAGGCTAAGGCTAGGGCTCTCCTAGCCTAAGGTTGGGCACCCCTAATCTTAGGCTAGGGCACCCCTAGGCTTGGGCTAGGGCACCCCTAGGCTTAGGCTAGGGCACCCCTAGTATTAGGCTAGGGCACCCTTAGAATTAGCCTAAGGCTAGGGCTCCCCTTGCCTAAGGCTAGGGCACCCCTAGGCTTAGGCTAGGGCACCCCTAGGCTTAGGTAGGGCACCCCAAGGCTTAGGCTAAGGCACCCCTAAGCTTAGGCCAGGGCACCCCTAGGCCTAGGCTAGGGCACCCCTAGACTTAGGCTAGTGCACACCTAGGCTTAGACTAGGGCATCCCAAGGCTTAGGCTGGGGCACCCCTAGGCTTAGGCTAGGGCACCCCTAGGCTTAGGCTAAGGCTAGGGCACCCCTAGTCTAAGGCTAGGGCACCCCTAGCCTAAGGCTAGGGCACCCCTTCGCTTAGGCTAGGGCACCACTAGGCTTAGGCTAGGGCACCCCTAGGCTTAGGCTAGGGCACCCCTAGGCTTAGGCTAAGGCTAGGGCACCCCTAGTCTAAGGCTAGGGCACCCCTAGCCTAAGGCTAGGGCACCCCTAGGCTTAGGCTAGGGCACCACTAGGCTTAGGCTAGGGCACCCCTAGGCTTAGGCAAGGGCACCCCTAGGCTTAGGCTACGGCACCCCCAGGTTTAGGCTACGGCTAGGGTTCCCATAGCCTAAGGCTATGGCACCCCTACATTTAGGCTAGGGCACCCCTAGGCTTAGACTAGGGCACGCCTAGGCTTAGGCTAAGGCTAGGGCTCCCCTAGCCTAATGCTTGGGCACCCCTAGGCTTAGGCTAGGGCACCCCTAGGATTAGACTAAGGTTAGGGCTCCCCTAATCTAAGGCTAGGGCACCCCTAGGCTTAGGCTAGGGCACCCCTAGGTTTAGGTTAGGGCACGCCTTGGCTTAGGCTTGGACACCCATAGGCTTAGGCTAGGGCACACCTAGGCTTAGGCTAGGGCACCACTAAGCTTAGGCTAGGGCACGCCTAGGCTTAGGCTAGGGCACCACTAGTCTTAGGCTAGGGCACCCCTAGTCTTAGGCTAAGGCTAGGGCTCCACTAGCCTAAGGCTAGGGCTCCCCTAGGCTTAGGATAGGGCACCCCTAGGCTTAGGCTAGGGCACCCTAGGCTTAGGCTAAGGCTAGGGCTCCCCTAGCCTAAGGCTACGGCACCCCTAGGCTTAGGTTAGGGCACCCCTAGGCTTAGGCTAGGGCACCCCTAGGCTTAGGCTAGGGCACCCCTAAGCTTAGGATAGGGCACGCCTAGGCTTAGGCTAGGGCACCCCTAAGCTTAGGCTAGGGCACCCCTAGGCTTAGGCTAGGGCACCCCTAGGCTTAGGCTAGGGCACCCCCAAGTTTAGGCTACGGTTAGGGTTCCAATAACCTAAGGCTATGGCACCCCTAGGCTTAGGCTAGGGCACCCCTAGGCTTAGGCTAGGGAACCCCTAGGCTTAGGCTAGGGCACGCCTAGGCTTAGGCTAGGGCACCCCTAGGCTTAGACTAGGGCACGCCTAGGCTTAGGCTAGGTAACCCTAGGCTTAGGTTAGGGCCCCCCTTAGGCTTAGGCTAAGGCTAGGGCTTCCCTAGCCTAATGCTTGGGCACCCCTATTCTTAGGCTAGGGCACCCCTAGGATTAGACTAAGGTTAGGGCTCCCCTTAACCTAAGGCTAGGGCACCCCTAGGCTTAGGCTAGGGCACACCTAGGCTTAGGTTAGGGCACCCCTGGCTTAGGCTTTGACACCCCTAGGCTTAGGCTAGGGCACAACTAGGCATGGGCTAAGGCTAGCGCTCCCCTAGCCTAAGGCTAGGGCACCCGTAGGCTTAGGCTAAGGTACCCCTAGCTTAGGCTAAGGCTAGGGATCCCCTATCCTAAGACTAGGGCACCCCTAGGCTTAGGCTAGGGCACCCCAAGGCTTAGGCTAAGGCTAGGGCTCTCCTAGCCTAAGGCTAGGGCACCCCTAATCTTAGGCTAGGGCACCCCTAGGCTTATGCTGGGGCACCCCTAGGCTTGGCTAGGGCACCCCTAGGCTTAGGCTAGGGCACCCCTAGGATTAGGCTAGGGCACCCCTAGAATTAGCCTAAGGCTAGGGCTCCCCTAGCCTAAGGCTAGGGCACCCCGAGGCTTAGGCTAGGGCACCCCTAGGCTTAGGTAAGGCACCCCAAGGCTTAGGCTAGGGCACCCCTAAGCTTAGGCTAGGGCACCCCTAGGCCTAGGATAGGGCACCCATAGGCTTAGGCTAGGGCACCCCTAGGCTTAGGCTAAGGTTCGGGCTACCATAGCCTAAGGCTAGGGCACCCCTAGACTTAGGCTAGTGCACCCCTAGTCTTAGACTAGGGCATCCCCAGGCTTAGGCTAGGGCACCCCAAGGCTTAGGTTAAGGCTAGGGCTCCCCTAGCCTAAGACTACGGCACCCCTAGGCTTAGGCTAGGGCACCCCTAGGCTTAGGCTAGGGCACTCTTAGGCTTAGTCTAAGGCTAGGGCTCCCCTAGCCCAAGGATAAGGCACATCTAGGTTAAGGCTAGGGCACCCCTAGGTTTAGGCTAGGGAACCCCTAGAATTGGCCTAAGGCTAGGGATCCCCTAGCCTAAGGTTAGAGCACCCCTAGGCTTATGCTAGGGCACCCCTAGACTTAGGCTAGGGCACCCCTAGGCTTAGGCTAAGGCTACGGCTCGACAAGCCTAAGGCTAGGGCACCCCTTGGCTTAGGCTAGGGCACCCCTAGGCTTAGGCTAGGGCACCCCTAGGATTAGCCTAAGGCCAGGGATCCCATAGCCTAAGGTTAGGGCACCCCTAGGCTTATGCTAGGGCACCCCTAGACTTAGGCTAGGGAACCCCTAGGCTTAGGCTAAGGCTACGGCTCGACAAGCCTAAGGCTAGGGCACCCCTTGGCTTAGGCTAGGGCACTCCTAGGCTTAGGCTAGGGCACCCCTAGGATTAGGCTAAGGCTAGGGCTCCCCTAGCCTAAGGCTAGGGCACCCTTAGGCTTAGGTTAGGACACCTTTAGGCTTAGGCTAGGGCACCCCTAGGCTTAGGCTAGGGCACCCCAAGTGTTAGACCAGGGCACCCCTAGTCTTAGGCTAGGGCACCCCTAGGTTTAGGATAGGGCACGCCTAGTCTTAGGCTAAGGCTAGGGCATCCCTAGGCTTAGGCTAGGGCACCCCTAGGCTTAGGCTAGGGCACCCCTAGGCATAAGCTAAGACTAGGGCTCCCCTAGCCTAAGGCTAATGCACCCCTAGGCTTAGGCTAGGGCACCCGTAGGCTTAGGCTAGGGCACCCCTAGGCTTAGGCTAAGGCTAGGGCACCCCTAATCTAAGCCTAGGGCACCCCTAGCCTAAGACTAGGGCACCCCTAGGCTTAGGCTAGGGCACCACTAGGCTTAGGCTAGGGCACCCCTAGGCTTAGGCTAAGGGTAGGGCTCCCATAGCCTAAGGCTAGGGCACCCCTAGGCTTAGGCTAGGGAACCCCTAGTCTTAGGCTAGGGCACCCCTAGGCTTATGCTAGGACACCCCTAGGCTTAGGCTAAGGCTAGGGCACCCCTAGGATTAGGCTAGGGCACTCCTAGGCCTAGGCTACTGCACCCCTAGGCTTAGCCTAGGGCACCCCTAGGCTTAGGCTAAGGGTCGGGTTCCCATAGCCTAAGGCTAGGGCTCCCCTAGGCTTAGGCTAGGGCACCCCAAGGCTTAGGGTAAGTCCATGGCTCCCCTCACCTATGGCTTGGGCACCCCTAGACTTAGGCTAGGACACCCTTAGACTTAGGCTAGGGCACCCCTAGCTTAGGCTAAGGCTAGGGATCCCCTATCCTAAGGCTAGGGCACACCTAGACTTAGGCTAAGGCTAGGGCTCCCCTAGCCTAAGGCTAGGGCACCACTAATCTTAGGCTAGGGCACCCCTAGGCTTAGATTAGGGCACCCCTTGGCTTTGGCTTGGACACCCCTAGGCTTAGGCTAGGGCACAACTAAGCTTAGGCTAGGGCACGCCTAGGCTTAGGCTAGGGCACCCCTAGGCTTAGGCTAGGGCACCCCTAGGCTTAGGCTAGGGCACCCCTAGTCTTAGGCTAGGGCACCCCCAAGTTTAGGCTACGGTTAGGGTTCCAATAACCTAAGGCTATGGCTCCCCTAGGCTTATGCTAGGGCACCCCTAGGCTTAGGCTAGGGAACCCCTAGGCTTAGGCTAGGGCACGCCTAGGCTTAGGCTAGGGCACCTCTAGGCTTAGGCTAGGGCACCCTAGGATTAGGCTAAGGCTAGGGCTCCCCTAGCTCACGGCTAGGGCACCCCTAGGCTTAGGTTAGGGCACCCCTAGGCTTAGGCTAGGGCACCCCTAGGCTTAGGCTAGGGCACCCCTAAGCTTAGGCTAGGGCACTCCTAGGCTTAGGCTAGGGCACCCCTAGGCTTAGGGAAGGGCACCCCTAGGCTTAGGCTAGGGCACCCCTAGGCTTAGGCTAGTGCACCCCCAAGTTTAGGCTACGGTTAGGGTTCCAATAACCTAAGGCTATGGCACCCCTAGGCTTAGGCTAGGGCACCCCTAGGCTTAGGCTAGGGAACCCCTAGGCTTAGGCTACGGCACGCCTAGGCTTAGGCTAGGGCACCCCTAGGCTTAGACTAGGGCACGCCTAGGCTTAGGCTAGGTCCTAGGCGTAGGTTAGGGCACCCCTAGGCTTAGGATAAGGCTAGGGCTCCCCTAGCCTAATGCTTGGGCACCCCTATTCTTAGGCTAGGGCACCCCTAGGATTAGACTAAGGTTAGGGCTCCCCTAACCTAAGGCTAGGGCACCCCAAGGCTTAGGCTAGGGAACCCCTATGCTTAGGTTAGGGCACCCCTGGCTTAGGCTTGGACACCCCTAGGCTTAGGCTAGGGAACAACTAGGCTTAGGCTATGGCTAGCGCTCCCCTAGCCTAAGGCTAGGGCACCCCTAGGATTAGGCTAGGGCACCCCTAGAATTAGCCTAAGGCTATGGCTCCCCTAGCCTAAGGCTAGGGCACCCCTAGGCTTAGGCTAGGGCACCCCTAGGCTTAGGTAAGGAACCCCAAGGCTTAGGCTAGGGCACCCCTAAGCTTAGGCTAGGGCACCCCTAGGCCTAGGCTAGGGCACCCATAGGCTTAGGCTAGGGCACCCCTAGGCTTAGGCTAAGGCTAGGGCTCCCATAGCCTAAGGCTACGGCACCCCTAGACTTAGGCTAGTGCACCCCTAGTCTTAGACTAGGGCATCCCAAGGCTTAGGCTAGGGCATCCCAAGGCTTAGGCTAAGGCTAGGGCTCCCCTAGCCTAAGGCTAGGGCACCCCTAGGCTTAGGCTAGGGCACCCCTAGGCTTAGGCTAGGGCACCCCTAGGCTTAGGCTAGGGCACCCCTAGGCTTAGTCTAAGGCTAGGGCTCCCCTAGCCCAAGGCTAAGGCACCCCTAGGTTTAGGCTAGGGCACCCCTAGGTTTAGGCTAGGGAACCCCTAGAATTGGCCTAAGGCTAGGGATCCCCTAGCCTAAGGTTAGGGCACCCCTAGGATTAGGCTATGGCACCCCTAGTCTTAGGCTAGGGAACCCCTAGGCTTAGGCTAAGGATAGGGCTCCCCTAGCGTAAGGCTAGGACACCCCTAGGCTTAGGCTAGGGCACCCATAAGCTTAGGCTATGGCACCCCTAGGCTTATACTAGGACACCCCTAGGCTTAGGCTAAGGCAAGGGCTCCCATAGCATAAGGCTAGGGCTCCCGTGGGCTTAGGCTAGGGCACCCCAAGGCTTAGGGTAAGTCCATGGCTCCCCTCGCCTATGGCTAGGGCACCCCTAGACTTAGGCTAGGACACCCCTCGGCTTAGGCTAGGGCACCCCTAGGCTTAGGCTAAGGCTAGGGCTCCCCTAGCCTAAGGCTAGGGCACCCCTAATCTTAGGCTAGGGCACCCCTAGGCTTAGGGTAGGGCACCCCTAAGCTTAGGCTAGGGCACCCCCAGGCTTAGGCTACGGCACCCCTAGGCTTAGGCTAAGGCTAGGGTTCCCCTAGCCCAAGGCTTAGGCACCCCTAGGTTTAGGATAGGTCACCCCTAGGTTTAGGCTTGGGCAACACTAGAATTAGAATAAGGCCAGGGATCCCATAGCCTAAGGTTAGGGCACCCCTAGGCTTATGCTAGGGCACCCCTAGGCTTAGGCTAGGGCACCCCTAGGCTTAGGCTAAGGCTACGGCTCGACAAGCCTAAGGCTAGGGCATCCCTAGGCTTAGGTTAGGACACCCCTAGGCTTAGGCTAGGGCACGCCTAGGCTTAGGCTAGGGCACCCCAAGTGTTAGACCAGGGCACCCCTAGTCGTAGGCTAGGGCACCCCTAGGTTTAGGATAGGGCACGCCTAGTCGTAGGCTAAGGCTAGGGCACCCCTAGGCTTAGGCTAGGGCACCCCTAGGCTTAGGCTAAGGCTAGGGCTCCCCTAGCCTAAGGTTAGAGCACCTCTAGGCTTAGACTAGGGCACCCATAACTTAGGTTAGGGCACCCCTAGGCTTAGGCTAGGGCACCCCTAGGCTTAGGCTAGGGCACCCCTAGGCTTAGGCTAGGGCACCCCTAGGCTTAGGCTAAGGCTAGGGCACCCCTAGTCTAAGGCTAGGGCACCCCTAGCCTAAGGCTAGGACACCCCTAGGCTTAGGCTAGGGCACCCCTAGGCTTAGGCTAGGGCACCCCTAGGCTTAGGCTAGGGCACCCCTAGGCTTAGGCTAGGACACCCCTAGGCTTAGGCTAAGGCTAGGGCTCCCCTAGCCTAAGGCTGGGGCACCCCTAGACTTAGGCTAGGGCACCCCGAGGCTTATACTAGGACACCCCTAGGCTTAGGCTAAGGCTAGGGCTCCCATAGCATAAGGCTAGGGCTCCCCTAGGCTTAGGCTAGGGCACCCCAAGGCTTAGGGTAAGTCCATGGCTCCCCTCGCCTATGGCTAGGGAACCCCTAGACTTAGGCTAGGACACCTCTAGGCTTAGGCTAGGGCACCCCTAGGCTTAGGGAAGGGCACCCCTAGGCTTAGGCTAGGGCACCCCTAGGCTTAGGCTAGTGCACCCCCAAGTTTAGGCTACGGTTAGGGTTCCAATAACCTAAGGCTATGGCACCCCTAGGCTTAGGCTAGGGCACCCCTAGGCTTAGGCTAGGGCACCCCTAGGCTTAGGCTAGGGCACGCCTAGGCTTAGGCTAGGGCACCCCTAGGCTTAGACTAGGGCACGCCTAGGCTTAGGCTAGGTCCTAGGCGTAGGTTAGGGCACCCCTAGGCTTAGGATAAGGCTAGGGCTCCCCTAGCCTAATGCTTGGGCACCCCTATTCTTAGTCTAGGGCACCCCTAGGATTAGACTAAGGTTAGGGCTCCCCTAACCTAAGGCTAGGGCACCCCTATGCTTAGGTTAGGGCACCCCTGGCTTAGGCTTGGACACCCCTAGGCTTAGGCTAGGGAACAACTAGGCTTAGGCTATGGCTAGCGCTCCCCTAGCCTAAGGCTAGGGCACCCCTAGGATTAGGTTAGGGCACCCCTAGAATTAGCCTAAGGCTATGGCTCCCCTAGCCTAAGGCTAGGGCACCCCTAGGCTTAGGCTAGGGCACCCCTAGGCTTAGGTAAGGCACCCCAAGGCTTAGGCTAGGGCACCCCTAAGCTTAGGCTAGGGCACCCCTAGGCCTAGGCTAGGGCACCCATAGGCTTAGGCTAGGGCACCCCTAGGCTTAGGCTAAGGCTAGGGCTCCCATAGCCTAAGGCTAGGGCACCCCTAGACTTAGGCTAGTGCACCCCTAGTCTTAGACTAGGGCATCCCAAGGCTTAGGCTAGGGCATCCCAAGGCTTAGGCTAAGGCTAGGGCTCCCCTAGCCTAAGGCTAGGGCACCCCTAGGCTTAGGCTAGGGCACCCCTAGGCTTAGGCTAGGGCACCCCTAGGCTTAGGCTAGGGCACCCCTAGGCTTAGTCTAAGGCTAGGGCTCCCCTAGCCCAAGGCTAAGGCACCCCTAGGTTTAGGCTAGGGCACCCCTAGGTTTAGGCTAGGGAACCCCTAGAATTGGCCTAAGGCTAGGGATCCCCTAGCCTAAGGTTAGGGCACCCGTAGGATTAGGCTATGGCACCCCTAGTCTTAGGCTAGGGAACCCCTAGGCTTAGGCTAAGGATAGGGCTCCTCTAGCGTAAGGCTAGGACACCCCTAGGCTTAGGCTAGGGCACCCATAAGCTTAGGCTATGTCACCCCTAGGCTCATACTAGGACACCCCTAGGCTTAGGCTAAGGCAAGGGCTCCCATAGCATAAGGCTAGGGCTCCCGTGGGCTTAGGCTAGGGCACCCCAAGGCTTAGGGTAAGTCCATGGCTCCCCTCGCCTATGGCTAGGGCACCCCTAGACTTAGACTAGGACACCCCTCGGCTTAGGCTAGGGCACCCCTAGGCTTAGGCTAAGGCTAGGGCTCCCCTAGCCTAAGGCTAGGGCACCCCTAATCTTAGGCTAGGGCACCCCTAGGCTTAGGGTAGGGCACCCCTAAGCTTAGGCTAGGGCACCCCCAGGCTTAGGCTACGGCACCCCTAGGCTTAGGCTAAGGCTAGGGCTCCCCTAGCCCAAGGCTTAGGCACCCCTAGGTTTAGGATAGGTCACCCCTAGGTTTAGGCTTGGGCAACACTAGAATTAGAATAAGGCCAGGGATCCCATAGCCTAAGGTTAGGGCACCCCTAGGCTTATGCTAGGGCACCCCTAGGCTTAGGCTAGGGCACCCCTAGGCTTAGGCTAAGGCTACGGCTCGACAAGCCTAAGGCTAGGGCATCCCTAGGCTTAGGTTAGGACACCCCTAGGCTTAGGCTAGGGCACGCCTAGGCTTAGGCTAGGGCACCCCAAGTGTTAGACCAGGGCACCCCTAGTCGTAGGCTAGGGCACCCCTAGGTTTAGGATAGGGCACGCCTAGTCGTAGGCTAAGGCTAGGGCACCCCTAGGCTTAGGCTAGGGCACCCCTAGGCTTAGGCTAAGTCTAGGGTTCCCCTAGCCTAAGGTTAGAGCACCTCTAGGCTTAGACTAGGGCACCCATAGACTTAGGTTAGGGCACCCCTAGGCTTAGGCTAGGGCACCCCTAGGCTTAGGCTAGGGCACCCCTAGGCTTAGGCTAGGGCACCCCTAGGCTTAGGCTAAGGCTAGGGCACCCCTAGTCTAAGGCTAGGGCACCCCTAGCCTAAGGCTAGGACACCCCTAGGCTTAGGCTAGGGCACCCCTAGGCTTAGGCTAGGGCACCCCTAGGCTTAGGCTAGGGCACCCCTAGGCTTAGGCTAGGGCACCCCGAGGCTTATACTAGGACACCCCTAGGCTTAGGCTAAGGCTAGGGCTCCCATAGCATAAGGCTAGGGCTCCCCTAGGCTTAGGCTAGGGCACCCCAAGGCTTAGGGTAAGTCCATGGCTCCCCTCGCCTATGGCTAGGGAACCCCTAGACTTAGGCTAGGACACCCCTAGGCTTAGGCTAGGGCACCCCTAGCTTAGGCTAAGGCTAGGGATCCCCTATCCTAAGGCTAGGGCACCCCTAGACTTAGGCTAAGGCTAGGGTACCCATAGGCTTAGGTTAGGGCACCCCTGGCTTAGGCTTGGACACCCCTAGGCTTAGGCTAGGGCACACCTAGGCTTAGGCTAAGGCTAGCGCTCCCTTAGCCTAAGGCTAGGGCACCCCTAGGCTTAGGCTAAGGCTAGGGCACCCATAGGCTTAGGTTAGGGAACCCCTGGCTTAGGCTTGGACACCCCTAGGCTTAGGCTAGGGCACACCTAGGCTTAGGCTAAGGCTAGCGCTCCCTTAGCCTAAGGCTAGGGCACCCCTAGGCTTAGGCTAGGTTACCGCTAGCTTAGGCTAAGGCTAGGGATCCCCTATCCTAAGACTAGGGCACCCCTAAGCTTAGGCTAGGGCACCCCAAGGCTTAGGCTAAGGCTAGTGCTCTCCTAGCCTAAGGTTGGGCACCCCTAATCTTAGGCTAGGGCACCCCTAGGCTTGGGCTAGGGCACCCCTAGGCTTAGGCTAGGGCACCCCTAGTATTAGGCTAGGGCACCCTTAGAATTAGCCTAAGGCTAGGGCTCCCCTAGCCTAAGGCTAGGGCACCCCTAGGCTTAGGCTAGGGCACCCCTAGGCTTAGGTAGGGCACCCCAAGGCTTAGGCTAAGGCACCCCTAAGCTTAGGCCAGGGCACCCCTAGGCCTAGGCTAGGGCACCCATAGGCTTAGGCTAGGGCACCCCTAGGCTTAGGCTAAGTCTAGGGCTCCCATAGCCTAAGGTTAGGGCACCCCTAGACTTAGGCTAGTGCACCCCTAGGCTTAGGCTAGGGCACCCCTAGGCTTAGGCTAAGGCTAGGGCACCCCTAGTCTAAGGCAAGGGCACCCCTAGCCTAAGGCTAGGGCACCCCTTCGCTTAGGCTAGGGCACCACTAGGCTTAGGCTAGGGCACCCCTAGGCTTAGGCTAGGGCACCCCTAGGCTTAGGCTAAGGCTAGGGCACCCCTAGTCTAAGGCTAGGGCACCCCTAGCCTAAGGCTAGGGCACCCCTAGGCTTAGGCTAGGGCACCACTAGGCTTAGGCTAGGGCACCCCTAGGCTTAGGCTAGGGCACCCCTAGGCTTAGGCTACGGCACCCCCAGGTTTAGGCTAAGGCTAGGGTTCCCATAGCCTAAGGCTATGGCACCCCTAGGCTTAGGCTAGGGCACCCCTAGGCTTAGACTAGGGCACGCCTAGGCTTAGGCTAAGGCTAGGGCTCCCCTAGCCTAATGCTTGGGCACCCCTAGGCTTAGGCTAGGGCACCCCTAGGATGAGACTAAGGTTAGGGCTCCCCTAATCTAAGGCTAGGGCACCCCTAGGCTTAGGCTAGGGCACCCCTGGTTTAGGTTAGGGCACCCCTTGGCTTAGGCTTGGACACCCATAGGCTTAGGCTAGGGCACACCCAGGCTTAGGCTAGGGCACCACTAAGCTTAGGCTAGGGCACGCCTAGGCTTAGGCTAGGGCACCACTAGGCTTAGGCTAGGGCACCCCTAGGCTTAGGCTAAGGCTAGGGCTCCACTAGCCTAAGGCTAGGGCTCCCCTAGGCTTAGGATAGGGCACCCCTAGGCTTAGGCTAGGGCACCCTAGGCTTAGGCTAAGGCTAGGGCTCCCCTAGCCTAAGGCTAGGGCACCCCTAGGCTTAGGTTAGGGCACCCCTAGGCTTAGGCTAGGGCACCCCTAAGCTTAGGCTAGGGCACCCCTAGGCTTAGGCTAGGGCACAACTAGTCTTAGGCTAGGGCACCCCCAAGTTTAGGCTACGGTTAGGGTTCCAATAACCTAAGGCTATGGCACCCCTAGGCTTGGGCTAGGGCACCCCAAGGCTTAGGCTAGGGAACCGCTAGGCTTAGGCTAGGGCACGCCTAGGCTTAGGCTAGGGCACCCCTAGGCTTAGACTAGGGCACGCCTAGACTTAGGCTAGGGCACGCCTAGGCTTAGGCTAGGTAACCCTAGGCTTAGGTTAGGGCCCCCCTTAGGCTTAGGCTAAGGCTAGGGAACCGCTAGGCTCAGGCTAGGGCACCCCTAAGCTTAGGCTAGGGCACCCCTAGGATTAGACTAAGGTTAGGGCTCCCCTTAACCTAAGGCTAGGGCACCCCTAGGCTTAGGCTAGGGCACACCTAGGCTTAGGTTAGGGCACCCCTGGCTTAGGCTTGGACACACCTAGGCTTAGGCTAGGGCACAACTAGTCATAGGCTAAGGCTAGCGCTCCCCTAGCCTAAGGCTAGGGCACCCGTAGGCTTAGGCTAGGGTAACCCTAGCTTAGGCTAAGGCTAGGGATCCCCTATCCTAAGACTAGGGCACCCCTAGGCTTAGGCTAGGGCACCCCAAGGCTTAGGCTAAGGCTAGGGCTCTCCTAGCCTAAGGCTAGGGCACCCCTAATCTTAGGCTAGGGCACCCCTAGGCTTAGGCTAGGGCACCCCTAGGCTTGGCTAGGGCACCCCTAGGCTTAGGCTAGGGCACCCCTAGGATTAGGCTAGGGCACCCCTAGAATTAGCCTAAGGCTAGGGCTCCCCTAGCCTAAGGCTAGGGCACCCCGAGGCTTAGGCTAGGGCACCCCTAGGCTTAGGTAAGGCACCCCAAGGCTTAGGCTAGGGCACCCCTAAGCTTAGGCTAGGGCACCCCTAGGCCTAGGCTAGGGCACCCATAGGCTTAGGCTAGGGCACCCCTAGGCTTAGGCTAAGGTTTGGGCTACCATAGCCTAAGGCTAGGGCACCCCTAGACTTAGGCTAGTGCACCCCTAGTCTTAGACTAGGCATCCCCAGGCTTAGGCTAGGGCACCCCAAGGCTTAGGTTAAGGCTAGGGCTCCCCTAGCCTAAGACTAGGGCACCCCTAGGCTTAGGCTAGGGCACCCCTAGGCTTAGGCTAGGGCACTCTTAGGCTTAGTCTAAGGCTAGGGCTCCCCTAGCCCAAGGATAAGGCACCCCTAAATTTAGGCTAGGGCACCCCTAGGTTTAGGCTAAGGAACCCCTAGAATTGGCCTAAGGCTAGGGATCCCCTAGCCTAAGGTTAGAGCACCCCTAGGATTAAACTATGGCACCCCTAGTCTTAGGCTAGGGAACCCCTAAGCTTAGACTAAGGCTAGGGCTCCCCTAGCGTAAGGCTAGGACACCCCTAGGCTCAGGCTAGGGCACCCATAAGCTTAGGCTATGGCACCCCTAGGCTTATACTAGGACACCCCTCGGCTTAGGCTAAGGCTAGGGATCCCCTATCCTAAGGCTAGGGCACCCCTAGGCTTAGGCTAAGGCTAGGGCTCCCCTAGCCTAAGGCTAGGGCACTCCTAGGCTTAGGCTAGGGCACCCCTAGGCATAGGCTAAGGCTTGGGCTCCCCTAGCCTAAGGCTAAGGCACCCCAAGGCTTAGGCTAGGGCACCCTTTGTCTTAGGCTTGGACACCCGTATGCTTAGGCTAGGGCACCCCTAGGCTTAGGCTAAGGCTAGGGCTCCCCTAGCCTAAGGCAAGGCCACCCCTAGCCTTAGGCTAGGTCACCTCTTGGCTTAGGCTAGGGCATCCCTAGGCTTAGGCTAGGGCACACCAAGACTTAGGCTAGGGCACCCCTAAGCTTATACTAGAACACCCCTAGGCTTAGGCTAAGGCTAGGGCTCCCATAGCCTAAGGCTAGGGCATCCCTAGGCTTAGGCTAGGGTACCCTAAGGCTTAGGGAAAGTCTAGAGCTCCCTTAGCCTAAGGCTAGGGCACCCCTAGGCTTGGGCTAGGGCACCCCTAGGCTTAGGCTAAGGCTAGGGCTCCCCTAGCCTAAGGCTAAGGCACCCCTAGGCTTAGGCTAGGGCACCCCTCGGCTTAGGCTTGGACACCACTAAGCTTAGGCTAGGGCACCCCAAGGCTTAGGCTAAGGCTAGGGCTCCCCTAGCCTAAGGCAAGGCCACCCCTAGCCTTAGGCTAGGTCACCTCTTGGCTTAGGCTAGGGCATCCCTAGGCTTAGGCTAGGGCACACCAAGACTTAGGCTAGGGCACCCCTAAGCTTATACTAGAACACCCCTAGGCTTAGGCTAAGGCTAGGACTCCCATAGCCTAAGGCTAGGGCATCCCTAGGCTTAGGCTAGGGTACCCTAAGGCTTAGGGAAAGTCTAGAGCTCCCTTAGCCTAAGGCTAGGGCACCCCGAGGCTTAGGCTAGGGCACGCCTAGGCTTAGGCTAAGGCTAGGGCTCCCCTAGCCTAAGGCTAAGGCACCCCTAGGCTTAGGCTAGGGCACCCCTCGGCTTAGGCTTGGACACCACTAAGCTTAGGCTAGGGCACCCCAAGGCTTAGGCTAAGGCTAGGGCTCCCCTAGCCTAAGGCAAGGCCACCCCTAGCCTTAGGCTAGGTCACCTCTTGGCTTAGGCTAGGTCATCCCTAGGCTTAGGCTAGGACACACCTAGACTTAGGCTAGGGCACCCCTAAGTTTATACTAGAACACCCCTAGGCTTAGGCTAATGCTAGGGCTCCCTTAGCCTAAGGCTAGGGCACCCCTAGGCTTAGGCTAAGGCTAGGGTTTCCCTAGCCTAAGCCTGTGGAACCCCTAGGCTTAGGCTAGGGCACCCCTAGGCTTAGGCTTGGGCACCCCTAGGATTAGGCTAAGGCTAGGGTTCCCATAGCCTAAGGCTAGGGCACCGCTAGGCTTAGGCTAGGGCACACCTAGGCTTAGGTTAGGGCACCCCTACGCTTAGGCTAGGGCACCCCTAGGCTTAGGCTAAGGCTACGGTTCCCCTAGCCTAAGGCTAGGGCATCCCTAGGCTTAGGCTAGGGCACGCCTAGGCTTAGGATAGGGCAACCCTAGGCTTAGGCTAGGGCACCCCTAGGCTTAGGCTAGGGCACCCCTAGGCTTAGGCTAGGGCACCCCTAGGCTTAGGCTAGGGCACCCCTATGCTTAGGCTAAGGCTAGGATTCCCCTAGCCTAAGGCTTGGGCACCCCTTGGCTTAGACTAGGGCACCTCTAGGCTTAGGCTAAGGCTAGGGCATCCCTACCCTATGGCTAGGGCACGCCTAGGCTTAGGCTAGGTAACCCTAGGCTTAGGCTAGGACACCCCTAGGCTTAGGCTAGGGCACCCCCAGGCTTAGGTAAGGGTAGGGTTCCCATAGCCTAAGGCTAGGGCACCACTAGGCTTAGGTTAGGGCACCGCTAGGCTTAGGCTAGGGCACCCCTAAGCTTAGGATAGGGCACCCCTAGGCTTAGGATAGGGCAACCCTAGGCTTAGGCTAAGGTTAGGGCTTCCCTAGCCTAAGGCTAGGGTTCCCCTAGGCTTAGGCTAGGGCTCCCCTAGGCTTAGTCTAGGGCACCCCTAGGCTTAGGTTAGGGCACCCCAAGGCTTAGGCTAGGGCACCCCTAGGCTTAGGCTAGGGCTCCCATAGGCTTAGGCTAAGGCAGCCCCAGGCTTAGGCTAAGGCTAGCGTTCCCATAGACTAAGGCTAGATAACGCCTAGGCTTAGGCTAGGGCACCCCTAGGCATAGGCTAGTGCACCCCTAGGCTTAGGCTAAGGTTAGGGCTCCCCTAACCTAAGGTTAGGGCACCCCTAGGCTTAGGCTAGGGCACCCCTAGGCTTAGGCTAAGGCTAGGGCTCCCCTAGCCTAAGGCAAGGCCACCCCTAGCCTTAGGCTAGGTCACCTCTTGGCTTAGGCTAGGGCATCCCTAGGCTTCGGCTAGGGCACACCAAGACTTAGGCTAGGGCACCCCTAAGCTTATACTAGAACACCCCTAGGCTTAGGCTAAGGCTAGGGCTCCCATAGCCTAAAGCTAGGGCATCCCTAGGCTTAGGCTAGGGTACCCTAAGGCTTAGGGAAAGTCTAGAGCTCCCTTAGCCTAAGGCTAGGGCACCCCTAGGCTTAGGCTAGGGCACTCTTAGGCTTAGTCTAAGGCTAGGGCTCCCCTAGCCCAAGGATAAGGCACCCCTAGGTTTAGGCTAGGGCATCCCTAGGTTTAGGCTAAGGAACCCCTAGAATTGGCCTAAGGCTAGGGCTCCCCTAGCGTAAGGCTAGGACACCCCTAGGCTCAGGCTAGGGCACCCATAAGCTTAGGCTATGGCACCCCTAGGCTTATACTAGGACACCCCTCGGCTTAGGCTAAGGCTAGGGATCCCCTATCCTAAGGCTAGGGCACCCCTAGGCTTAGGCTAAGGCTAGGGCTCCCCTAGCCTAAGGCTAGGGCACTCCTAGGCTTAGGCTAGGGCACCCCTAGGCATAGGCTAAGGCTTGGGCTCCCCTAGCCTAAGGCTAAGGCACCCCAAGGCTTAGGCTAGGGCACCCTTTGTCTTAGGCTTGGACACCCGTATGCTTAGGCTAGGGCACCCCTAGGCTTAGGCTAAGGCTAGGGCTCCCCTAGCCTAAGGCAAGGCCACCCCTAGCCTTAGGCTAGGTCACCTCTTGGCTTAGGCTAGGGCATCCCTAGGCTTAGGCTAGGGCACACCAAGACTTAGGCTAGGGCACCCCTAAGCTTATACTAGAACACCCCTAGGCTTAGGCTAAGGCTAGGGCTCCCATAGCCTAAGGCTAGGGCATCCCTAGGCTTAGGCTAGGGTACCCTAAGGCTTAGGGAAAGTCTAGAGCTCCCTTAGCCTAAGGCTAGGGCACCCCTAGGCTTGGCTAGGGCACCCCTAGGCTTAGGCTAAGGCTAGGGCTCCCCTAGCCTAAGGCTAAGGCACCCCTAGGCTTAGGCTAGGGCACCCCTCGGCTTAGGCTTGGACACCACTAAGCTTAGGCTAGGGCACCCCAAGGCTTAGGCTAAGGCTAGGGCTCCCCTAGCCTAAGGCAAGGCCACCCCTAGCCTTAGGCTAGGTCACCTCTTGGCTTAGGCTAGGGCATCCCTAGGCTTAGGCTAGGGCACCCCTAAGCTTATACTAGAACACCCCTAGGCTTAGGCTAAGGCTAGGACTCCCATAGCCTAAGGCTAGGGCATCCCTAGGCTTAGGCTAGGGTACCCTAAGGCTTAGGGAAAGTCTAGAGCTCCCTTAGCCTAAGGCTAGGGCACCCTGAGGCTTAGGCTAGGGCACACCTAGGCTTAGGCTAAGGCTAGGGCTCCCCTAGCCTAAGGCTAAGGCACCCCTAGGCTTAGGCTAGGGCACCCCTCGGCTTAGACTTGGACACCACTAAGCTTAGGCTAGGGCACCCCAAGGCTTAGGCTAAGGCTAGGGCTCCCCTAGCCTAAGGCAAGGCCACCCCTAGCCTTAGGCTAGGTCACCTCTTGGCTTAGGCTAGGTCATCCCTAGGCTTAGGCTAGGACACACCTAGACTTAGGCTAGGGCACCCCTAAGTTTATACTAGAATACCCCTAGGCTTAGGCTAATGCTAGGGCTCCCTTAGCCTAAGGCTAGGGCACCCCTAGGCTTAGGCTAAGGCTAGGGTTTCCCTAGCCTAAGGCTGTGGAACCCCTAGGCTTAGGCTAGGGCACCCCTAGGCTTAGGCTTGGGCACCCCTAGGATTAGGCTAAGGCTAGGGTTCCCATAGCCTAAGGCTAGGGCACCGCTAGGCTTAGGCTAGGGCACACCTAGGCTTAGGTTAGGGCACCCCTACGCTTAGGCTAGGGCACCCCTAGGCTTAGGCTAAGGCTACGGTTCCCCTAGCCTAAGGCTAGGGCATCCCTAGGCTTAGGCTAGGGCACGCCTAGGCTTAGGATAGGGCAACCCTAGGCTTAGGCTAGGGCACCCCTAGGCTTAGGCTAGGGCACCCCTAGGCTTAGGCTAGGGCACCCCTAGGCTTAGGCTAGGGCACCCCTATGCTTAGGCTAAGGCTAGGATTCCCCTAGCCTAAGGCTTGGGCACACCTTGGCTTAGACTAGGGCACCTCTAGGCTTAGGCTAAGGCTAGGGCATCCCTACCCTATGGCTAGGGCACGCCTAGGCTTAGGCTAGGTAACCCTAGGCTTAGGCTAGGACACCCCTAGGCTGAGGCTAGGGCACCCCCAGGCTTAGGTAAGGGTAGGGTTCCCATAGCCTAAGGCTAGGGCACCACTAGGCTTAGGTTAGGGCACCGCTAGGCTTAGGCTAGGGCACCCCTAAGCTTAGGATAGGGCACCCCTAGGCTTAGGATAGGGCAACCCTAGGCTTAGGCTAAGGTTAGGGCTTCCCTAGCCTAAGGCTAGGGTTCCCCTAGGCTTAGGCTAGGGCTCCCCTAGGCTTAGTCTAGGGCACCCCTAGGCTTAGGTTAGGGCACCCCAAGGCTTAGGCTAGGGCACCCCTAGGCTTTGGCTAGGGCTCCCATAGGCTTAGGCTAAGGCAGCCCCAGGCTTAGGCTAAGGCTAGCGTTCCCATAGACTAAGGCTAGATAACGCCTAGACTTAGGCTAGGGCACCCCTAGGCATAGGCTAGTGCACCCCTAGGCTTAGGCTAAGGTTAGGGCTCCCCTAACCTAAGGTTAGGGCACCCCTAGGCTTAGGCTAGGGCACCCCTAGGCTTAGGCTAAGGCTAGGGCTCCCCTAGCCTAAGGCAAGGCCACCCCTAGCCTTAGGCTAGGTCACCTCTTGGCTTAGGCTAGGGCATCCCTAGGCTTCGGCTAGGGCACACCAAGACTTAGGCTAGGGCACCCCTAAGCTTATACTAGAACACCCCTAGGCTTAGGCTAAGGCTAGGGCTCCCATAGCCTAAAGCTAGGGCATCCCTAGGCTTAGGCTAGGGTACCCTAAGGCTTAGGGAAAGTCTAGAGCTCCCTTAGCCTAAGGCTAGGGCACCCCTAGGCTTAGGCTAGGGCAACCCTAGGCTTAGGCTAAGGCTAGGGCTCCCCTAGCCTAAGGCTAAGGCACCCCTAGCCTTAGGCTAGGGCACCCCTCGGCTTAGGCTTGGACACCACTAAGCTTAGGCTAGGGCACCCCAAGGCTTAGGCTAAGACTAGGGCTCCCCTAGCCTAAGGCAAGGCCACCCCTAGCCTTAGGCTAGGTCACCTCTTGGCTTAGGCTAGGGCATCCCTAGGCTTAGGCTAGGGCACACCAAGACTTAGGCTAGGGCACCCCTAAGCTTATATTAGAACACCCCTAGGCTTAGGCTAAGGCTAGGGCTCCCATAGCCTAAGGCTAGGGCATCCCTAGGCTTAGGCTAGGGTACCCTAAGGCTTAGGGAAAGTCTAGAGCTCCCTTAGCCTAAGGCTAGGGCACCCCTAGGCTTAGGCTAGGGCACCCCTAGGCTTAGGCTAAGGCTAGGGCTCCCCTAGCCTAAGGCTAAGGCACCCCTAGGCTTAGGCTAGGGCACCCCTCAGCTTAGGCTTGGACACCACTAAGCTTAGGCTAGGGCACCCCAAGGCTTAGGCTAAGGATAGGGCTCCCCTAGCTTAAAGCAAGGCCACCCCTAGCCTTAGGCTAGGTCACCTCTTGGCTTAGGCTAGGGCATCCCTAGGCTTAGGCTAGGACACACCTAGACTTAGGCTAGGGCACCCCAAAGTTTATACTAGAACACCCCTAGGCTTAGGCTAATGCTAGGGCTCCCTTAGCCTAAGGCTAGGGCACCCCTAGGCTTAGGCTAAGGCTAGGGTTTCCCTAGCCTAAGGCTGTGGAACCCCTAGGCTTAGGCTGGGGCACCCCTAGGCTTAGGCTAGGGTACCCCTAGGATAAGGCTAAGGCTAGGGTTCCCATAGCCTAAGGCTAGGGCACCCCTAGGCTTAGGCTAGGGCACACCTAGGCTTAGGTTAGGGCACCCCTACGCTTAGGCTAGGGCACCCCTAGGCTTAGGCTAAGCTAGGGTTCCCCTAGCCTAAGGCTAGGGCATCCCTAGGCTTAGGCTAGGGCACGCCTAGGCTTAGGAAAGGGCAACCCTAGGCTTAGGCTAGGGCACCCCTAGGCTTAGGCTAGGGCACCCCTAGGCTTAGGCTAGGGCACCCCTATGCTTAGGCTAAGGCTAGGATTCCCCTAGCCTAAGGCTTGGGCACCCCTTGGCTTAGACTAGGGCACCTCTAGGCTTAGACTAAGGCTAGGGCATCCCTACCCTATGGCTAGAGCACGCCTAGGCTTAGGCTAGGTAACCCTAGGCTTAGGCTAGGACACCCCTAGGCTTAGGCTAGGGCACCCCCAGGCTTAGGTAAGGGTAGGGTTCCCATAGCCTAAGGCTAGGGCACCACTAGGCTTAGGTTAGGGCACCGCTAGGCTTAGGCTAGGGCACCCCTAAGCTTAGGATAGGGCACCCCTAGGCTTAGGATAGGGCACCCCTAGGCTTAGGCTAAGGTTAGGGCTTCCCTAGCCTAAGGCTAGGATTCCCCTAGGCTTAGGCTAGTTCACCCCAAGTGTTAGGCTAGGGCACCCCAAGGCTTAGGCTAGGGCACCCCTAGGCTTAGGCTAGGGCTCCCATAGGCTTAGGCTAAGGCAGCCCCAGGCTTAGGCTAAGGCTAGCGTTCCCATAGACTAAGGCTAGATAACGCCTAGGCTTAGGCTAGGGCACCCCTAGGCATAGGCTAGGGCACCCCTAGGCTTAGGCTAAGGTTAGGGCTCCCCTAACCTAAGGTTAGGGCACCCCTAGGCTTAGGCTAGGGCACCCCTAGGCTTAGGCTAAGGCTAGGGCTCCCCTAGCCTAAGGCAAGGGCACCCCTAGCCTTAGGCTAGGTCACCTCTTGGCTTAGGCTAAGGCATCCCTAGGTTTAGGCTAGGGCACACCTAGGCTTAGGCTAAGGCTAGGGCTCCCCTAGCCTAAGGCTAGGGCACCCCTAGGCTTAGGGTAGGGCACCCCTAGGCTTGGGCTAGGGCACTCCTAGGCTTAGGCTAGGGCACCCCTAGGATTAGGCTAAGGCTAGGGTTCCCATAGCCTAAAGCTAGGGCATCCCTTGGCTTAGGCTAGGGTAGCCCAAGGCTTAGGGTAAGTCTAGGGCTCCCTTAGCCGAAGGCTAGGGCACCCTTAGGCTTAGGCTAGGGCACCCCTAGGCTTAGGCTAAGTTTAGGGCTCCCCTAGCCTGAGGCTTGGGCACCCCTAGGCTTAGGCTAGGGCACAACTAGGCTTAGGCAAGGAGACCCCTAGGCTTTGGCTAGGGCACCCCTCGGCTTAGGCTAAGGCTAGGGCTCCCCAAGCCTAAGGTTTGGGCACCCCTAGGCTTAGGTTAGGGCACCCCTAGGCTTAGGCTAGGGCACCCCTAGGCTTAGGGTAAGGCTAGGGTTTCCCTAGCCTAAGGCTAGGGAACCCCTAGGCTTAGGCTAGGACACCCCTAGGCTTAGGCTAAGGCACCCCTAGGCTTAGGCTAAGGCTAGGGTTCCCATAGCCTAAGGCTAGGGCACCCCTAGGCTTAGGCTAGGGCACCCCTAGGCTTAGGCTATGGCACACCTAGGCTTAGGTTAGGGCACCCCTAGGCTTAGGCTAGAGCACCGCTAGGCTTAGGCTAAGGCTAGGGCTCCCCTAGCCTAAGGCTAGGGCATCCCTAAGCTTAGGCTAGGGCACGCCTATGCTTAGGCTAGGGCATCCCTAGGCTTAGGATAGGGCAACCCTATGCTTAGGCTAGGGCACCCTTAGGCTTAGGCTAGGGCACCCCTAGGCTTAGGCTAAGGCACCCCTAGGCTTAGGCTAAGGCTAGGGTTCCCATAGCCTAAGGCTAGGGCACCCCTAGGCCTAGGCTGTGGCACACCTAGCCTTAGGTTAGGGCACCCTTAGGCTTAAGCTAGGGCACCCCTAGGCTTAGGCTAAGGCTAGGGCTCCCCTAACCTAAGGCTAGGGCATCCCTAGGCTTAGGCTAGGGCACCCCTAGGCTTAGGCTAGGGCACCCCTAGGCTTAGGCTAGGGCACCCCTAGGCTTAGGCTTGGACACCCCTAAGCTTAGGCTAGGGCACCCCTAGGCTTAGGCTAAGGCTAGGGCTCCCCTAGCCTAAGGCAAGGCCACCCCTAGCCTTAGGCTAGGTCACCTCTTGGCTTAGGCTAGGGCATCCCTAGGCTTAGGCTAGGGCACACCAAGACTTAGGCTAGGGCACCCCTAAGCTTATACTAGAACACCCCTAGGCTTAGGCTAAGGCTAGGGCTCCCATAGCCTAAGGCTAGGGCATCCCTAGGCTTAGGCTAGGGTACCCTAAGGCTTAGGGAAAGTCTAGAGCTCCCTTAGCCTAAGGCTAGGGCACCCCTAGGCTTAGGCTAGGGCACCCCTAGGCTTAGGCTAAGGCTAGGGCTCCCCTAGCCTAAGGCTAAGGCACCCCTAGGCTTAGGCTAGGGCACCCCTCGGCTTAGGCTTGGACACCACTAAGCTTAGGCTAGGGCACCCCAAGGCTTAGGCTAAGGCTAGGGCTCCCCTAGCCTAAGGCAAGGCCACCCCTAGCCTTAGGCTAGGTCACCTCTTGGCTTAGGCTAGGGCATCCCTAGGCTTAGGCTAGGACACACCTAGACTTAGGCTAGGGCACCCCTACGTTTATACTAGAACACCCCTAGGCTTAGGCTAATGCTAGGGCTCCCTTAGCCTAAGGCTAGGGCACCCCTAGGCTTAGGCTAAGGCTAGGGCTCCCCTAGCCTAAGGCAAGGGCACCCCTAGCCTTAGGCTAGGTCACCTCTTGGCTTAGGCTAAGGCATCCCTAGGTTTAGGCTAGGGCACACCTAGGCTTAGGCTAAGGCTAGGGCTCCCCTAGCCTAAGGCTAGGGCAACCCTAGACTTAGGGTAGGGCACCCCTAGGCTTGGGCTAGGGCACTCCTAGGCTTAGGCTAGGGCACCCGTGGGATTAGGCTAAGGCTAGGGTTCCCATAGCCTAAAGCTAGGGCATCCCTTGGCTTAGGCTAGGGTAGCCCAAGGCTTAGGGTAAGTCTAGGGCTCCCTTAGCCGAGGGCTAGGGCACCCTTAGGCTTAGGCTAGGGCACCCCTAGGCTTAGGCTAAGTTTAGGGCTCCCCTAGCCTGAGGCTTGGGCACCCCTAGGCTTAGGCTAGGGCACAACTAGGCTTAGGCAAGGAGACCCCTAGGCTTTGGCTAGGGCACCCCTCGGCTTAGGCTAAGGCTAGGGCTCCCCAAGCCTAAGGTTTGGGCACCCCTACGCTTAGGTTAGGGCACCCCTAGGCTTAGGCTAGGGCACCCCTAGGCTTAGGCTTAGGCTAGGTAGCCTAAGGCTAGGGCACCCTTAGGCTTAGGCTAGGGCACCCCTAGGCTTAGGTTAGGGCACCCCTAGGCTTAGGCTAGGGCACCCCTAGGCTTAGGGTAAGGCTAGGGTTTCCCTAGCCTAAGGCTAGGGAACCCCTAGGCTTAGGCTAGGGCACCCCTAGGCTTAGGCTAAGGCACCCCTAGGCTTAGGCTAAGGCTAGGGTTCCCATAGCCTAAGGCTAGGGCACCCCTAGGCTTAGGCTAGGGCACCCCTAGGCTTAGGCTATGGCACACCTAGGCTTAGGTTAGGGCACCCCTAGGCTTAGGCTAGAGCACCGCTAGGCTTAGGCTAAGGGTAGGGCTCCCCTAGCCTAAGGCTAGGGCATCCCTAAGCTTAGGCTAGGGCACGCCTATGCTTAGGCTAGGGCATCCCTAGGCTTAGGATAGGGCAACCCTATGCTTAGGCTAGGGCACCCCTAGGCTTAGGCTAAGGCTAGGGTTTCCCTAGCCTAAGGCTAGGGAACCCCTAGGCTTAGGCTAGGGCACCCCTAGGCTTAGGCTAAGGCACCCCTAGGCTTAGGCTAAGGCTAGGGTTCCCATAGCCTAAGGCTAGGGCACCCCTAGGCTTAGGCTAGGGCACCCCTAGGCCTAGGCTGTGGCACACCTAGCCTTAGGTTAGGGCACCCCTAGGCTTAAGCTAGGGCACCCTAGGCTTAGGCTAAGGCTAGGGCTCCCCTAACCTAAGGTTAGGGCATCCCTAGGCTTAGGCTAGGGCACCCCTAGGCTTAGGCTAGGGCACCCCTAGGCTTAGGCTAGGGCACCCCTAGGCTTAGGCTTGGACACCCCTAAGCTTAGGCTAGGACACCCCTAGGCTTAGGCTAAGGCTAGGGCTCCCCTAGCCTAAGGCAAGGCCACCCCTAGCCTTAGGCTAGGTCACCTCTTGGCTTAGGCTAGGGCATCCCTAGGCTTAGGCTAGGGCACACCAAGACTTAGGCTAGGGCACCCCTAAGCTTTTACTAGAACACCCCTAGGCTTAGGCTAAGGCTAGAGCTCCCATAGCCTAAGGCTAGGGTATCCCTAGGCTTAGGCTAGGGTACCCTAAGGCTTAGGGAAAGTCTAGAGCTCCCTAAGCCTAAGGCTAGGGCACCCCTAGGCTTAGACTAGGGCACCCCTAGGCTTAGGCTAAGGCTATGGCTCCCCTAGCCTAAGGCTAAGGCACCCCTAGGCTTAGGCTAGGGCACCCCTCGGCCTAGGCTTGGACACCACTAAGCGTAGGCTAGGGCACCCCAAGACTTAGGCTAAGGCTAGGGCTCCCCTAGCCTAAGGCAAGGCCACCCCTAGCCTTAGGCTAGGTCACCTCTTGGCTTAGGCTAGGGCATCCCTAGGCTTAGGCTAGGGCACACCAAGACTTAGGCTAGGGCACCCCTAAGCTTATACTAGAACACCCCTAGGCTTAGGCTAAGGCTAGGCCTCCCATAGCCTAAGGCTAGGGCATCCCTAGGCTTAGGCTAGGGTACCCTAAGGCTTAGGGAAAGTCTAGAGCTCCCTTAGCCTAAGGCTAGGGCACCCCTAGGCTTAGGCTAGGGCACCCCTAGGCTTAGGCTAAGGCTAGGGCTCCCCTAGCCTAAGGCTAAGGCACCCCTAGGCTTAGGCTAGGGCACCCCTCGGCTTAGGCTTGGACACCACTAAGCTTAGGCTAGGGCACCCCAAGGCTTAGGCTAAGGCTAGGGCTCCCCTAGCCTAAGGCAAGGCCACCCCTAGCCTTAGGCTAGGTCACCTCTTGGCTTAGGCTAGGGCATCCCTAGGCTTAGGCTAGGACACACCTAGACTTAGGCTAGGGCACCCCTAAGTTTATACTAGAACACCCCTAGGCTTAGGCTAATGCTAGGGCTCCCTTAGCCTAAGGCTAGGGCACCCCTAGGCTTAGGCTAAGGCTAGGGTTTCCCTAGCCTAAGGCTGTGGACCCCTAGGCTTAGGCTAGGGCACACCTAGGCTTAGGCTAGGGCACCCCTAGGCTTAGGCTAAGTTTAGGGCTCCCCTAGCCTGAGGCTTGGGCACCCCTAGGCTTAGGCTAGGGCACAACTAGGCTTAGGCAAGGAGACCCCTAGGCTTTGGCTAGGGCACCCCTCGGCTTAGGCTAAGGCTAGGGCTCCCCAAGCCTAAGGTTTGGGCACCCCTAGGCTTAGGTTAGGGCACCCCTAGGCTTAGGCTAGGGCACCCCTAGGCTTAGGGTAAGGCTAGGGTTTCCCTAGCCTAAGGCTAGGGAACCCCTAGGCTTAGGCTAGGACACCCCTAGGCTTAGGCTAAGGCACCCCTAGGCTTAGGCTAAGGCTAGGGTTCCCATAGCCTAAGGCTAGGGCACCCCTAGGCTTAGGCTAGGGCACCCCTAGGCTTAGGCTATGGCACACCTAGGCTTAGGTTAGGGCACCCCTAGGCTTAGGCTAGAGCACCGCTAGGCTTAGGCTAAGGCTAGGGCTCCCCTAGCCTAAGGCTAGGGCATCCCTAAGCTTAGGCTAGGGCACGCCTATGCTTAGGCTAGGGCATCCCTAGGCTTAGGATAGGGCAACCCTATGCTTAGGCTAGGGCACCCCTAGGCTTAGGCTAGGGCACCCCTAGGCTTAGGCTAAGGCACCCCTAGGCTTAGGCTAAGGCTAGGGTTCCCATAGCCTAAGGCTAGGGCACCCCTAGGCCTAGGCTGTGGCACACCTAGCCTTAGGTTAGGGCACCCTTAGGCTTAAGCTAGGGCACCCCTAGGCTTAGGCTAAGGCTAGGGCTCCCCTAACCTAAGGCTAGGGCATCCCTAGGCTTAGGCTAGGGCACCCCTAGGCTTAGGCTAGGGCACCCCTAGGCTTAGGCTAGGGCACCCCTTGGTTTAGGCTTGGACACCCCTAAGCTTAGGCTAGGGCACCCCTAGGCTTAGGCTAAGGCTAGGGCTCCCCTAGCCTAAGGCAAGGCCACCCCTAGCCTTAGGCTAGTTCACCTCTTGGCTTAGGCTAGGGCATCCCTAGGCTTAGGCTAGGGCACACCAAGACTTAGGCTAGGGCACCCCTAAGCTTATACTAGAACACCCCTAGGCTTAGGCTAAGGCTAGGGCTCCCATAGCCTAAGGCTAGGGCATCCCTAGGCTTAGGCTAGGGTACCCTAAGGCTTAGGGAAAGTCTAGAGCTCCCTTAGCCTAAGGCTAGGGCACCCCTAGGCTTAGGCTAGGGCACCCCTAGGCTTAGGCTAAGGCTAGGGCTCCCCTAGCCTAAGGCTAAGGCACCCCTAGGCTTAGGCTAGGGCACCCCTCGGCTTAGGCTTGGACACCACTAAGCTTAGGCTAGGGCACCCCAAGACTTAGGCTAAGGCTAGGGCTCCCCTAGCCTAAGGCAAGGCCACCCCTAGCCTTAGGCTAGGTCACCTCTTGCCTTAGGCTAGGGCATCCCTAGGCTTAGGCTAGGACACACCTAGACTTAGGCTAGGGCACCCCTACGTTTATACTAGAACACCCCTAGGCTTAGGCTAATGCTAGGGCTCCCTTAGCCTAAGGCTAGGGCACCCCTAGGCTTAGGCTAAGGCTAGGGCTCCCCTAGCCTAAGGCAAGGGCACCCCTAGCCTTAGGCTAGGTCACCTCTTGGCTTAGGCTAAGGCATCCCTAGGTTTAGGCTAGGGCACACCTAGGCTTAGGCTAAGGCTAGGGCTCCCCTAGCCTAAGGCTAGGGCACCCCTAGACTTAGGGTAGGGCACCCCTAGGCTTGGGCTAGGGCACTCCTAGGCTTAGGCTAGGGCACCCCTAGGATTAGGCTAAGGCTAGGGTTCCCATAGCCTAAAGCTAGGGCATCCCTTGGCTTAGGCTAGGGTAGCCCAAGGGTTAGGGTAAGTCTAGGGCTCCCTTAGCCGAGGGCTAGGGCACCCTTAGGCTTAGGCTAGGGCACCCCTAGGCTTAGGCTAAGTTTAGGGCTCCCCTAGCCTGAGGCTTGGGCACCCCTAGGCTTAGGCTAGGGCACAACTAGGCTTAGGCAAGGAGACCCCTAGGCTTTGGCTAGGGCACCCCTCGGCTTAGGCTAAGGCTAGGGCTCCCCAAGCCTAAGGTTTGGGCACCCCTAGGCTTAGGTTAGGGCACCCCTAGGCTTAGGCTAGGGCACCCCGAGGCTTAGGCTTAGGCTAGGTAGCCTAAGGCTAGGGCACCCTTAGGCTTAGGCTAGGGCACCCCTAGGCTTAGGTTAGGGCACCCCTAGGCTTAGGCTAGGGCACCCCTAGGCTTAGGGTAAGGCTAGGGTTTCCCTAGCCTAAGGCTAGGGAACCCCTAGGCTTAGGCTAGGGCACCCCTAGGCTTAGGCTAAGGCACCCCTAGGCTTAGGCTAAGGCTAGGGTTCCCATAGCCTAAGGCTAGGGCACCCCTAGGCTTAGGCTAGGGCACCCCTAGGCTTAGGCTATGGCACACCTAGGCTTAGGTTAGGGCACCCCTAGGCTTAGGCTAGAGCACCGCTAGGCTTAGGCTAAGGGTAGGGCTCCCCTAGCCTAAGGCTAGGGCATCCCTAAGCTTAGGCTAGGGCACGCCTATGCTTAGGCTAGGGCATCCCTAGGCTTAGGATAGGGCAACCCTATGCTTAGGCTAGGGCACCCCTAGGCTTAGGCTAAGGCACCCCTAGGCTTAGGCTAAGGCTAGGGTTCCCATAGCCTAAGGCTAGGGCACCCCTAGGCTTAGGCTAGGGCACCCCTAGGCCTAGGCTGTGGCACACCTAGCCTTAGGTTAGGGCACCCCTAGGCTTAAGCTAGGGCACCCTAGGCTTAGGCTAAGGCTAGGGCTCCCCTAACCTAAGGTTAGGGCATCCCTAGGCTTAGGCTAGGGCACCCCTAGGCTTAGGCTAGGGCACCCCTAGGCTTAGGCTAGGGCACCCCTAGGCTTAGGCTTGGACACCCCTAAGCTTAGGCTAGGACACCCCTAGGCTTAGGCTAAGGCTAGGGCTCCCCTAGCCTAAGGCAAGGCCACCCCTAGCCTTAGGCTAGGTCACCTCTTGGCTTAGGCTAGGGCATCCCTAGGCTTAGGCTAGGGCACACCAAGACTTAGGCTAGGGCACCCCTAAGCTTTTACTAGAACACCCCTAGGCTTAGGCTAAGGCTAGGGCTCCCATAGCCTAAGGCTAGGGTATCCCTAGGCTTAGGCTAGGGTACCCTAAGGCTTAGGGAAAGTCTAGAGCTCCCTAAGCCTAAGGCTAGGGCACCCCTAGGCTTAGACTAGGGCACCCCTAGGCTTACGCTAAGGCTAGGGCTCCCCTAGCCTAAGGCTAAGGCACCCCTAGGCTTAGGCTAGGGCACCCCTCGGCCTAGGCTTGGACACCACTAAGCTTAGGCTAGGGCACCCCAAGGCTTAGGCTAAGGCTAGGGCTCCCCTAGCCTAAGGCAAGGCCACCCCTAGCCTTAGGCTAGGTCACCTCTTGGCTTAGGCTAGGGCATCCCTAGGCTTAGGCTAGGGCACACCAAGACTTAGGCTAGGGCACCCCTAAGCTTATACTAGAACACCCCTAGGCTTAGGCTAAGGCTAGGGCTCCCATAGCCTAAGGCTAGGGCATCCCTAGGCTTAGGCTAGGGTACCCTAAGGCTTAGGGAAAGCCTAGAGCTCCCTTAGCCTAAGGCTAGGGCACCCCTAGGCTTAGGCTAGGGCACCCCTAGGCTTAGGCTAAGGCTAGGGCTCCCCTAGCCTAAGGCTAAGGCACCCCTAGGCTTAGGCTAGGGCAGCCCTCGGCTTAGGCTTGGACACCACTAAGCTTAGGCTAGGGCACCCCAAGGCTTAGGCTAAGGCTAGGGCTCCCCTAGCCTAAGGCAAGGCCACCCCTAGCCTTAGGCTAGGTCACCTCTTGGCTTAGGCTAGGGCATCCCTAGGCTTAGGCTAGGACACACCTAGACTTAGGCTAGGGCACCCCTAATTTATACTAGAACACCCCTAGGCTTAGGCTAATGCTAGGGCTCCCTTAGCCTAAGGCTAGGGCACCCCTAGGCTTAGGCTAAGGCTAGGGTTTCCCTAGCCTAAGGCTGTGGACCCCCTAGGCTTAGGCTAGGGCACACCTAGGCTTAGGCTAGGGCACCCCTAGGATAAGGTTAAGTCTAGGGTTCCCATAGCCTAAGGCTAGGGCACCCCTAGGCTTAGGCTAGGGCACACCTAGGCTTAGGTTAGGGCACCCCTACGCTTAGGCTAGGGCACCCCTAGGCTTAGGCTAAGGCTAGGGTTCCCCTAGCCTAAGGCTAGGGCATCCCTAGGCTTAGGCTAGGGCACGCCTAGGCTTAGGATAGGGCAACCCTAGGCTTAGGCTAGGGCACCCCTAGACTTAGGTTAGGGCACCCCTAGGCTTAGGCTAGGGCACCCCTATGCTTAGGCTAAGGCTAGGATTCTTCTAGCCTAAGGCTTGGGCACCCCTTGGCTTAGATTAGGGCACCTCTAGGCTTAGGCTAAGGCTAGGGCATCCCTACCCTATGGCTAGGGCACGCCTAGGCTTAGGCTAGGTAACCCTAGGCTTAGGCTAGGACACCCCTAGGCTTAGGCTAGGGCACCCCTAAGCTTTTACTAGAACACCCCTAGGCTTAGGCTAAGACTAGGGCTCCCATAGCCTAAGGCTAGGGTATCCCTAGGCTTAGGCTAGGGTACCCTAAGGCTTAGGGAAAGTCTAGAGCTCCCTAAGCCTAAGGCTAGGGCACCCCTAGGCTTAGACTAGGGCACCCCTAGGCTTAGGCTAAGGCTAGGGCTCCCCTAGCCTAAGGCTAAGGCACCCCTAGGCTTAGGCTAGGGCACCCCTCGGCCTAGGCTTGGACACCACTAAGCTTAGGCTAGGGCACCCCAAGGCTTAGGCTAAGGTTAGGGCTCCCCTAGCCTAAGGCAAGGCCACCCCTAGCCTTAGGCTAGGTCACCTCTTGGCTTAGGCTAGGGCATCCCTAGGCTTAGGCTAGGGCACACCAAGACTTAGGCTAGGGCACCCCTAAGCTTTTACTAGAACACCCCTAGGCTGAGGCTAAGGCTAGGGCTCCCATAGCCTAAGGCTAGGGCATCCCTAGGCTTAGGCTAGGGTACCCTAAGGCTTAGGGAAAGTCTAGAGCTCCCTTAGCCTAAGGCTAGGGCACCCCTAGGCTTAGGCTAGGGCACCCCTAGGCTTAGGCTAAGGCTAGGGCTCCCCTAGCCTAAGGCTAAGGCACCCCTAGGCTTAGGCTAGGGCACCCCTCGGCTTAGGCTTGGACACCACTAAGCTTAGGCTAGGGCACCCCAAGGCTTAGGCTAAGGCTAGGGCTCCCCTAGCCTAAGGCAAGGCCACCCCTAGCCTTAGGCTAGGTCACCTCTTGGCTTAGGCTAGGGCATCCCTAGGCTTAGGCTAGGACACACCTAGACTTAGGCTAGGGCACCCCTAAGTTTATACTAGAACACCCCTAGGCTTAGGCTAATGCTAGGGCTCCCTTAGCCTAAGGCTAGGGCACCCCTAGGCTTAGGCTAAGGCTAGTGTTTCCCTAGCCTAAGGCTGTGGACCCCCTAGGCTTAGGCTAGGGCACACCTAGGCTTAGGCTAGGGCACCCCTAGGCTTAGGCTAAGTTTAGGGCTCCCCTAGCCTGAGGCTTGGGCACCCCTAGGCTTAGGCTAGGGCACAACTAGGCTTAGGCAAGGAGACCCCTAGGCTTTGGCTAGGGCACCCCTCGGCTTAGGCTAAGGCTAGGGCTCCCCAAGCCTAAGGTTTGGGCACCCCTAGGCTTAGGTTAGGGCACCCCTAGGCTTAGGCTAGGGCACCCCTAGGCTTAGGGTAAGGCTAGGGTTTCCCTAGCCTAAGGCTAGGGAACCCCTAGGCTTAGGCTAGGACACCCCTAGGCTTAGGCTAAGGCACCCCTAGTCTTAGGCTAAGGCTAGGGTTCCCATAGCCTAAGGCTAGGGCACCCCTAGGCTTAGGCTAGGGCACCCCTAGGCTTAGGCTATGGCACACCTAGGCTTAGGTTAGGGCACCCCTAGGCTTAGGCTAGAGCACCGCTAGGCTTAGGCTAAGGCTAGGGCTCCCTTAGCCTAAGGCTAGGGCATCCCTAAGCTTAGGCTAGGGCACGCCTATGCTTAGGCTAGGGCATCCCTAGGCTTAGGATAGGGCAACCCTATGCTTAGGCTAGGGCACCCCTAGGCTTAGGCTAGGGCACCCCTAGGCTTAGGCTAAGGCACCCCTAGGCTTAGGCTAAGGCTAGGGTTCCCATAGCCTAAGGCTAGGGCACCCCTAGGCCTAGGCTGTGGCACACCTAGCCTTAGGTTAGGGCACCCTTAGGCTTAAGCTAGGGCACCCCTAGGCTTAGGCTAAGGCTAGGGCTCCCCTAACCTAAGGCTAGGGCATCCCTAGGCTTAGGCTAGGGCACCCCTAGGCTTAGGCTAGGGCACCCCTAGGCTTAGGCTAGGGCACCCCTTGGCTTAGGCTTGGACACCCCTAAGCTTAGGCTAGGGCACCCCTAGGCTTAGGCTAAGGCTAGGGCTCCCCTAGCCTAAGGCAAGGCGACCCCTAGCCTTAGGCTAGGTCACCTCTTGGCTTAGGCTAGGGCATCCCTAGGCTTAGGCTAGGGCACACCAAGACTTAGGCTAGGGCACCCTAAGCTTATACTAGAACACCCCTAGGCTTAGGCTAAGGCTAGGGCTCCCATAGCCTAAGGCTAGGGCATCCCTAGGCTTAGGCTAGGGTACCCTAAGGCTTAGGGAAAGTCTAGAGCTCCCTTAGCCTAAGGCTAGGGCACCCCTAGGCTTAGGCTAGGGCACCCCTAGGCTTAGGCTAAGGCTAGGGCTCCCCTAGCCTAAGGCTAAGGCACCCCTAGGCTTAGGCTAGGGCACCCCTCGGCTTAGGCTTGGACACCACTAAGCTTAGGCTAGGGCACCCCAAGGCTTAGGCTAAGGCTAGGGCTCCCCTAGCCTAAGGCAAGGCCACCCCTAGCCTTAGGCTAGGTCACCTCTTGGCTTAGGCTAGGGCATCCCTAGGCTTAGGCTAGGACACACCTAGACTTAGGCTAGGGCACCCCTACGTTTATACTAGAACACCCCTAGGCTTAGGCTAATGCTAGGGCTCCCTTAGCCTAAGGCTAGGGCACCCCTAGGCTTAGGCTAAGGCTAGGGCTCCCCTAGCCTAAGGCAAGGGCACCCCTAGCCTTAGGCTAGGTCACCTCTTGGCTTAGGCTAAGGCATCCCTAGGTTTAGGCTAGGGCACACCTAGGCTTAGGCTAAGGCTAGGGCTCCCCTAGCCTAAGGCTAGGGCAACCCTAGACTTAGGGTAGGGCACCCCTAGGCTTGGGCTAGGGCACTCCTAGGCTTAGGCTAGGGCACCCCTAGGATTAGGCTAAGGCTAGGGTTCCCATAGCCTAAAGCTAGGGCATCCCTTGGCTTAGGCTAGGGTAGCCCAAGGCTTAGGGTAAGTCTAGGGCTCCCTTAGCCGAGGGCTAGGGCACCCTTAGGCTTAGGCTAGGGCACCCCTAGGCTTAGGCTAAGTTTAGGGCTCCCCTAGCCTGAGGCTTGGGCACCCCTAGGCTTAGGCTAGGGCACAACTAGGCTTAGGCAAGGAGACCCCTAGGCTTTGGCTAGGGCACCCCTCGGCTTAGGCTAAGGCTAGGGCTCCCCAAGCCTAAGGTTTGGGCACCCCTAGGCTTAGGTTAGGGCACCCCTAGGCTTAGGCTAGGGCACCCCTAGGCCTAGGCTTAGGCTAGGTAGCCTAAGGCTAGGGCACCCTTAGGCTTAGGCTAGGGCACCCCTAGGCTTAGGTTAGGGCACCCCTAGGCTTAGGCTAGGGCACCCCTAGGCTTAGGGTAAGGCTAGGGTTTCCCTATCCTAAGGCTAGGGAACCCCTAGGCTTAGGCTAGGGCACCCCTAGGCTTAGGCTAAGGCACCCCTAGGCTTAGGCTAAGGCTAGGGTTCCCATAGCCTAAGGCTAGGGCACCCCTAGGCTTAGGCTAGGGCACCCCTAGGCTTAGGCTATGGCACATCTAGGCTTAGGTTAGGGCACCCCTAGGCTTAGGCTAGAGCACCGCTAGGCTTAGGCTAAGGGTAGGGCTCCCCTAGCCTAAGGCTAGGGCATCCCTAAGCTTAGGCTAGGGCACGCCTATGCTTAGGCTAGGGCATCCCTAGGCTTAGGATAGGGCAACCCTATGCTTAGGCTAGGGCACCCCTAGGCTTAGGCTAAGGCTAGGGTTTCCCTAGCCTAAGGCTAGGGAACCCCTAGGCTTAGGCTAGGGCACCCCTAGGCTTAGGCTAAGGCACCCCTAGGCTTAGGCTAAGGCTAGGGTTCCCATAGCCTAAGGCTAGGGCACCCCTAGGCTTAGGCTAGGGCACCCCTAGGCCTAGGCTGTGGCACACCTAGCCTTAGGTTAGGGCACCCCTAGGCTTTAGCTAGGGCACCCTAAGCTTAGGCTAAGGCTAGGGCTCCCCTAACCTAAGGTTAGGACACCCCTAGGCTTAGGCTAAGGCACCCCTAGTCTTAGGCTAAGGCTAGGGTTCCCATAGCCTAAGGCTAGGGCACCCCTAGGCTTAGGCTAGGGCACCCCTAGGCTTAGGCTATGGCACACCTAGGCTTAGGTTAGGGCACCCCTAGGCTTAGGCTAGAGCACCGCTAGGCTTAGGCTAAGGCTAGGGCTCCCTTAGCCTAAGGCTAGGGCATCCCTAAGCTTAGGCTAGGGCACGCCTATGCTTAGGCTAGGGCATCCCTAGGCTTAGGATAGGACAACCCTATGCTTAGGCTAGGGCACCCCTAGGCTTAGGCTAGGGCACCCCTAGGCTTAGGCTAAGGCACCCCTAGGCTTAGGCTAAGGCTAGGGTTCCCATAGCCTAAGGCTAGGGCACCCCTAGGCCTAGGCTGTGGCACACCTAGCCTTAGGTTAGGGCACCCTTAGGCTTAAGCTAGGGCACCCCTAGGCTTAGGCTAAGGCTAGGGCTCCCCTAACCTAAGGCTAGGGCATCCCTAGGCTTAGGCTAGGGCACCCCTAGGCTTAGGCTAGGGCACCCCTAGGCTTAGGCTAGGGCACCCCTTGGCTTAGGCTTGGACACCCCTAAGCTTAGGCTAGGGCACCCCTAGGCTTAGGCTAAGGCTAGGGCTCCCCTAGCCTAAGGCAAGGCGACCCCTAGCCTTAGGCTAGGTCACCTCTTGGCTTAGGCTAGGGCATCCCTAGGCTTAGGCTAGGGCACACCAAGACTTAGGCTAGGGCACCCTAAGCTTATACTAGAACACCCCTAGGCTTAGGCTAAGGCTAGGGCTCCCATAGCCTAAGGCTAGGGCATCCCTAGGCTTAGGCTAGGGTACCCTAAGGCTTAGGGAAAGTCTAGAGCTCCCTTAGCCTAAGGCTAGGGCACCCCTAGGCTTAGGCTAGGGCACCCCTAGGCTTAGGCTAAGGCTAGGGCTCCCCTAGCCTAAGGCTAAGGCACCCCTAGGCTTAGGCTAGGGCACCCCTCGGCTTAGGCTTGGACACCACTAAGCTTAGGCTAGGGCACCCCAAGGCTTAGGCTAAGGCTAGGGCTCCCCTAGCCTAAGGCAAGGCCACCCCTAGCCTTAGGCTAGGTCACCTCTTGGCTTAGGCTAGGGCATCCCTAGGCTTAGGCTAGGACACACCTAGACTTAGGCTAGGGCACCCCTACGTTTATACTAGAACACCCCTAGGCTTAGGCTAATGCTAGGGCTCCCTTAGCCTAAGGCTAGGGCACCCCTAGGCTTAGGCTAAGGCTAGGGCTCCCCTAGCCTAAGGCAAGGGCACCCCTAGCCTTAGGCTAGGTCACCTCTTGGCTTAGGCTAAGGCATCCCTAGGTTTAGGCTAGGGCACACCTAGGCTTAGGCTAAGGCTAGGGCTCCCCTAGCCTAAGGCTAGGGCAACCCTAGACTTAGGGTAGGGCACCCCTAGGCTTGGGCTAGGGCACTCCTAGGCTTAGGCTAGGGCACCCCTAGGATTAGGCTAAGGCTAGGGTTCCCATAGCCTAAAGCTAGGGCATCCCTAGGCTTAGGCTAGGGCACCCCTAGGCTTAGGCTTGGACACCCCTAAGCTTAGGCTAGGACACCCCTAGGCTTAGGCTAAGGCTAGGGCTCCCCTAGCCTAAGGCAAGGCCACCCCTAGCCTTAGGCTAGGTCACCTCTTGGCTTAGGCTAGGGCATCCCTAGGCTTAGGCTAGGGCACACCAAGACTTAGGCTAGGGCACCCCTAAGCTTTTACTAGAACACCCCTAGGCTTAGGCTAAGGCTAGGGCTCCCATAGCCTAAGGCTAGGGTATCCCTAGGCTTAGGCTAGGGTACCCTAAGGCTTAGGGAAAGTCTAGAGCTCCCTAAGCCTAAGGCTAGGGCACCCCTAGGCTTAGACTAGGGCACCCCTAGGCTTAGGCTAAGGCTAGGGCTCCCCTAGCCTAAGGCTAAGGCACCCCTAGCCTTAGGCTAGGGCACCCCTCGGCCTAGGCTTGGACACCACTAAGCTTAGGCTAGGGCACCCCAAGGCTTAGGCTAAGGCTAGGGCTCCCCTAGCCTAAGGCAAGGCCACCCCTAGCCTTAGGCTAGGTCACCTCTTGGCTTAGGCTAGGGCATCCCTAGGCTTAGGCTAGGGCACACCAAGACTTAGGCTAGGGCACCCCTAAGCTTATACTAGAACACCCCTAGGCTTAGGCTAAGGCTAGGGCTCCCATAGCCTAAGGCTAGGGCATCCCTAGGCTTAGGCTAGGGTACCCTAAGGCTTAGGGAAAGTCTAGAGCTCCCTTAGCCTAAGGCTAGGGCACCCTTAGGCTTAGGCTAGGGCACCCCTAGGCTTAGGCTAAGGCTAGGGCTCCCCTAGCCTAAGGCTAAGGCACCCCTAGGCTTAGGCTAGGGCACCCCTCGGCTTAGGCTTGGACACCACTAAGCTTAGGCTAGGGCACCCCAAGGCTTAGGCTAAGGCTAGGGCTCCCCTAGCCTAAGGCAAGGCCACCCCTAGCCTTAGGCTAGGTCACCTCTTGGCTTAGGCTAGGGCATCCCTAGGCTTAGGCTAGGACACACCTAGACTTAGGCTAGGGCACCCCTAAGTTTATACTAGAACACCCCTAGGCTTAGGCTAATGCTAGGGCTCCCTTAGCCTAAGGCTAGGGCACCCCTAGGCTTAGGCTAAGGCTAGGGTTTCCCTAGCCTAAGGCTGTGGACCCCCTAGGCTTAGGCTAGGGCACACCTAGGCTTAGGCTAGGGCACCCCTAGGATAAGGCTAAGTCTAGGGTTCCCATAGCCTAAGGCTAGGGCACCCCTAGGCTTAGGCTAGGGCACACCTAGGCTTAGGTTAGGGCACCCCTACGCTTAGGCTAGGGCACCCCTAGGCTTAGGCTAAGGCTAGGGTTCCCCTAGCCTAAGGCTAGGGCATCCCTAGGCTTAGGCTAGGGCACTCCTAGGCTTAGGATAGGGCAACCCTAGGCTTAGGCTAGGGCACCCCTAGGCTTAGGCTAGGGCACCCCTAGGCTTAGGCTAGGGCACCCCTATGCTTAGGCTAAGGCTAGGATTCCCCTAGCCTAAGGCTTGGGCACCCCTTGGCTTAGATTAGGGCACCTCTAGGCTTAGGCTAAGGCTAGGGCATCCCTACCCTATGGCTAGGGCACGCCTAGGCTTAGGCTAGGTAACCCTAGGCTTAGGCTAGGACACCCCTAGGCTTAGGCTAGGGCACCCCCAGGCTTAGGTAAGGGTAGGGTTCCCATAGCCTAAGGCTAGGGCACCACTAGGCTTAGGTTAGGGCACAGCTAGGCTTAGGCTAGGGCACCCCTAAGCTTAGGATAGGGCACCCCTAGGCTTAGGATAGGGCACCCCTAGGCTTAGGCTAAGGTTAGGGCTTCCCTAGCCTAAGGCTAGGGTTCCCCTAGGCTTAGGCTAGGGCACCCCAAGTGTTAGGCTAGGGCACCCCTAGGCTTAGTCTAGGGCACCCGTAGGTTTAGGTTAGGGCACCCCAAGGCTTAGGCTAGGGCACCCCGAGGCTTAGGCTAGGGCTCCCATAGGCTTAGGCTAAGGCAGCCCCAGGCTTAGGCTAATGCTAGCGTTCCCATAGACTAAGGCTAGATAACGCCTAGGCTTAGGCTAGGGCACCCCTAGGCATAGGCTAGGGCACCCCTAGGCTTAGGCTAAGGTTAGGGCTCCCCTAACCTAAGGTTAGGGCACCCCTAGGCTTAGGCTAGGGCACCCCTAGGCTTAGGCTAAGGCTAGGGCTCCCCTAGCCTAAGGCAAGGGCACCCCTAGCCTTAGGCTAGGTCACCTCTTGGCTTAGGCTAAGGCATCCCTAGGTTTAGGCTAGGGCACACCTAGGCTTAGGCTAAGGCTAGGGCTCCCCTAGCCTAAGGCTAGGGCTCCCCTAGGCTTAGGGTAGGGCAACCCTAGGCTTGGGCTAGGGCACTCCTAGGCTTAGGCTAGGGCACCCCTAGGATTAGGCTAAGGCTAGGGTTCCCATAGCCTAAAGCTAGGGCATCCCTTGGCTTAGGCTAGGGTAGCCCAAGGCTTAGGGTAAGTCTAGGGCTCCCTTAGCCGAAGGCTAGGGCACCCTTAGGCTTAGGCTAGGGCACCCCTAGGCTTAGGCTAAGTTTAGGGCTCCCCTAGCCTGAGGCTTGGGCACCCCTAGGCTTAGACTAGGGCACAACTAGGTTTAGGCAAGGAGACCCCTAGGCTTTGGCTAGGGCACCCCTCGGCTTAGGCTAAGGCTAGGGCTCCCCAAGCCTATGGTTTGGGCACCCCTAGGCTTAGGTTAGGGCACCCCTAGGCTTAGGCTAGGGCACCCCTAGGCTTAGGCTTAGGCTAGGTAGCCTAAGGCTAGGGCACCCTTAGGCTTAGGCTAGGGCACCCCTAGGCTTAGGTTAGGGCACCCCTAGGCTTAGGCTAGGGCACCCCTAGGCTTAGGCTAAGGCTAGGGATCCCCTAGCCTAAGGCTAGAGCATCCCTAGGCTTAGGCTAGGGCACGCCTATGCTTAGGCTAGGGCACCCCTAAGCTTAGGATAGGGCAACCCTATGCTTAGGCTAGGGCACCCCTAGGCTTAGGGTAAGGCTAGGGTTTCCCTAGCCTAAGGCTAGGGAACCCCTATGCTTAGGCTAGGGCACCCCTAGGCTTAGGCTAAGGCACCCCTAGGCTTAGGCTAAGGCTAGGGTTCCCATAGCCTAAGGCTAGGGCACCCCTAGGCTTAGGCTAGGGCACCCCTACGCTTAGGCTATGGCACACCTAGGCTTAGGTTAGGGCACCCCTAGGCTTAGGCTAGAGCACCGCTAGGCTTAGGCTAAGGCTAGGGCTCCCCTAGCCTAAGGCTAGAGAATCCCTAAGCTTAGGCTGGGGCACGCCTATGCTTAGGCTAGGGCATCCCTAGGCTTAGGATAGGGCAACCCTATGCTTAGGCTAGGGCACCCCTAGGCTTAGGCTAAGGCTAGGGTTTCCCTAGCCTAAGTCTAGGGAACCCCTAGGCTTAGGCTAGGGCACCCCTAGGCTTAGGCTAAGGCACCCCTAAGCTTAGGCTAAGGCTAGGGTTCCCATAGCCTAAGGCTAGGGCACCCCTAGGCTTAGGCTAGGGCACCCCTAGGCCTAGGCTGTGGCACACCTAGCCTTAGGTTAGGGCACCCCTAGGCTTAAGCTAGGGCACCCCTAGGCTTAGGCTAAGGCTAGGGCTCCCCTAACCTAAGGCTAGGGCATCCCTAGGCTTAGGCTAGGGCACCCCTAGGCTTAGGCTAGGGCACCCCTAGGCTTAGGCTAGGGCACCCCTAGGCTTAGGCTAGGGCTAGGGATCCCCTAGCCTAAGGCTAGGGCACCCTTAATCTTAGGCTAGGGCACCCCTAGGCTTAGGCTAGGGCACACCTAGGCTTAGGCTAGGGCACCCCTAGGATTAGGCTAGGGTACCCCTAGATTAGTCTAAGGCTAGGGATCCCCTAGCCTAAGGTTAAGGCACCACTAAGCTTAGGCTAGGGCACCCCTAGGCTTAGGTTAGGGCACCCATAGGCTTAGGCTCAGGAACCCCTAGACTTAGGCTAGGGCACCCCTAGGCTTAGGCTAGGGCAACCCTTGGCTTAGGCTCGGGCACGCCTAGGCTTAGGCTAAGGCTAGGGCTTCCCTAGCCTAAGGCTAGGGCACCCCTAGGCTTAGCCTTGGGCACCCCTAGGCTTAGGCTAGGGCACACCTAGGCTTAGGCTAGGGCACCCCTAGGCTTAGGCTAGGGCACCCCTCGGCTTAGGCTAAGGCTAGGACTCCCCTAGCCTAAGGCTTGGGCACCCCTTGGCTTAGGCTAGGGCACCTCTAGGCTTAGGCTAAGGCTAGGTCTCGCCTACCCTATGGCTAGGGCACGCCTAAGCTTAGGCTAGGTAACCCTAGGCTTAGGCTAGGACACCCCTAGGCTTAGGCTAGGGTACCCCCAGGCTTAGGCTAAGGGTAGGGTTCCCATAGCCTAAGGCTAGGGCACCCCTAGGCTTAGGCTAGGGCACCCCTCGGCTTAGGCTAGGTCACCCCTAAGCTTAGGATAGGGCACCAGTAGGCTTAGGATAGGGCACCCCTAGGCTTAGGCTAAGGGTAGGGTTTCTCTAGCCTAAGGCTAGGGCACCCCTAGGCGTAGGCTAGGGCACCCCAAGTGTTAGGCTATGGCACCCCTAGGCTTAGGTGAGGGCACCCCTAGGCTTAGGTTAGGGCACCCCAAGGCTTAGGCTAGGACACCCCTAGGCTTAGGCTATGGCTCCCCTAGGCTTAGGCTAGGGCAGCCCCAGGCTTAGGCTAAGGATAGCGTTCCAATAGCCTAAGGCTAGGGCACGCCTAAGCTTAGGCTAGGGCACCTCCAGGCTTAGGTTAGGGCACCCCTAGGCTTAGTCTAAGGTTAGGGCTCCCCTAACCTAACGCTAGGGCACCCCTAGGCTTAGGCTTGGGCACCCCTAGGCTTAGTCTAAGGTTAGGGCTCCCCTAACCTAACGCTAGGGCACCCCTAGGCTTATGCTAGGCCACCCCTTGGCTTAGGCTTGGACACCCCTAAGCTTAGGCTAGGTCACCTCTTGGCTTAGGCTAGGGCACACCTAGGCTTAGGCTAAGGCTAGGGCTCCCCTAGCCTAAGGCTAGGGCACCCCTAGGCTTGGGCTAGGGCACCCCTAGGCTTAGGCTAGGGCACCCCTAGGATTAGGCTAGGGCACCCCTAGAATAAGCCTAAGGCTTGGGCTCCCCTAACCTAAGGTTAGGACACCACTAGGCTTAGGCTAGGGCACCCCAAGGCTTAGGCTAAGTCTAGGGCTCCCCTAGCCTAAGGCTAGGGCACCCCTAGGCTTAGGCTACGGCACCCCTAGGCTTAGGCTACGGCACCCCTAGGCTTAGGCTAATGCTAGGGCTCCCCTAGCTTAAGGCTAAGGCACCCCAAAGCTTAGGCTAGGGCACCGCTAGGCTTAGTCTAGGGCACCCCTAGGCGTAGGCTAGGGCACCCGTAGGCTTAGGCTAGGGCACCCCTAAGCTTAGGCTAGGGCACCCCGAGGCTTAGGCTATGGCTAGGGCTCCCCTAGTCCAAGGCTAGGGCACCCCTAGGCTTAGGCTAGGGCACCCCTAGGTTTAGGCTAGGGCACCCCGAGGCTTAGGCTAGGACACACCTAGACTTAGGCTAGGGCACCCCTAAGTTTATACTAGAACACCCCTAGGCTTAGGCTAATGCTAGGGCTCCCTTAGCCTAAGGCTAGGGCACCCCTAGGCTTAGGCTAAGGCTAGGGTTTCCCTAGCCTAAGGCTGTGGAACCCCTAGGCTTAGGCTAGGGCACACCTAGGCTTAGGCTAGGGCACCCCTAGGATAAGGCTAAGGCTAGGGTTCCCATAGCCTAAGGCTAGGGAACCCCTAGGCTTAGGCTAGGGCACACCTAGGCTTAGGTTAGGGCACCCCTACGCTTAGGCTAGGGCACCCCTAGCTTAGGCTAGGGCACGCCTAGGCCTAGGATAGGGCAACCCTAGGCTTAGGCTAGGGCACCCCTAGGCTTAGGCTAGGGCACCCCTAGGCTTAGGCTAGGGCACCCCTATGCTTAGGCTAAGGCTAGGATTCCCCTAGCCTAAGGCTTGGGCACCCCTTGGCTTAGACTAGGGCACCTCTAGGCTCAGGCTAAGGCTAGGGCATCCCTACCCTATGGCTAGGGCACGCCTAGGCTTAGGCTAGGTAACCCTAGGCTTAGGCTAGGACACCCCTAGGCTTAGGCTAGGGCACCCCCAGGCTTAGGTAAGGGTAGGGTTCCCATAGCCTAAGGCTAGGGCACCACTAGGCTTAGGTTAGGGCACCGCTAGGCTTAGGCTAGGGCACCCCTAAGCTTAGGATAGGGCAGCCCTAGGCTTAGGATAGGGCACCCCTAGGCTTAGGCTAAGGTTAGGGCTTCCCTAGCCTAAGGCTAGGGTTCCCCTAGACTTAGGCTAGGGCACCCCAAGTGTTATGCTAGGGCACCCCTAGGCTTAGTCTAGGGCACCCCTAGGCTTAGGTTAGGGCACCCCAAGGCTTAGGCTAGGGCACCCCTAGGCTTAGGCTAGGGCTCCCATAGGCTTAGGCTAAGGCAGCCCGAGGCTTAGGCTAAGGCTAGCGTTCCCATAGACTAAGGCTAGATAACGCCTAGGCTTAGGCTAGGGCACCCCTAAGCATAGGCTAGGGCACCCCTAGGCTTAGTCTAAGGTTAGGGCTCCCCTAACCTAAGGTTAGGGCACCCCTAGGCTTAGGCTAGGGCACCCCTAGGCTTAGGCTAAGGCTAGGGCTCCCCTAGCCTAAGGCAAGGGCACCCCTAGCCTTAGGCTAGGTCACCTCTTGGCTTAGGCTAAGGCATCCCTAGGTTTAGGCTAGGGCACACCTAGGCTTAGGCTAAGGCTAGGGCTCCCCTAGCCTAAAGCTAGGGCACCCCTAGGCTTAGGGTAGGGCACCCCTAGGCTTGGGCTAGGGCACTCCTAGGCTTAGGCTAGGGCACCCCTAGGATTAGGCTAAGGCTAGGGTTCCCATAGCCTAAAGCTAGGGCATCCCTTGGCTTAGGCTAGGGTAGCCCAAGGCTTAGGGTAAGTCTAGGGCTCCCTTAGCCGAAGGCAAGGGCACCCTTAGGCTTAGGCCAGGGCACCCCTAGGCTTAGGCTAAGTTTAGGGCTCCCCTAGCCTGAGGCTTGGGCACCCCTAGGCTTAGGCTAGGGCACAACTAGGCTTAGGCAAGGAGACCCCTAGGCTTTTGCTAGGGCACCCCTCGGCTTAGGCTAAGGCTAGGGCTCCCCAAGCCTAAGGTTTGGGCACCCCTAGGCTTAGGTTAGGGCACCCCTAGGCTTAGGCTAGGGCACCACTAGGCTTAGGCTTAGGCTAGGTAGCCTAAGGCTAGGGCACCCTTAGGCTTAGGCTAGGGCACCCCTAGGCTTAGGTTAGGGCACCCCTAGGCTTAGGCTAGGGCACCCCTTGGCTTAGGCTAAGGCTAGGGATCCCCTAGCCTAAGGCTAGAGCATCCCTAGGCTTAGGCTAGGGCACGCCTATGCTTAGGCTAGGGCACCCCTAAGCTTAGGATAGGGCAACCCTATGCTTAGGCTAGGGCACCCCTAGGCTTAGGGTAAGGCTAGGGTTTCCCTATCCTAAGGCTAGGGAACCCCTAGGCATAGGCTAGGGCACCCCTAGGCTTAGGCTAAGGCACCCCTAGGCTTAGGCTAAGGCTAGGGTTCCCATAGCCTAAGGCTAGGGCACCCCTAGGCTTAGGCTAGGGCACCCCTAGGCTTAGGCTATGGCACACCTAGGCTTAGGTTAGGGCACCCCTAGGCTTAGGCTAGAGCACCGCTAGGCTTAGGCTAAGGCTAGGGCTCCCCTAGCCTAAGGCTAGGGCATCCCTAAGCTTAGGCTAGGGCACGCCTATGCTTAGGCTAGGGCACCCCTAGGCTTAGGATAGGGCAACCCTATGCTTAGGCTAGGGCACCCCTAGGCTTAGGCTAAGGCTAGGGTTTCCCTAGCCTAAGGCTAGGGAACCCCTAGCTTAGGCTAGGGCACCCCTAGGCTTAGGCTAAGGCACCCCTAGGCTTAGGCTAAGGCTAGGGTTCCCATAGCCTAAGGCTAGGGCACCCCTAGGCTTAGGCTAGGGCACCCCTAGGCCTAGGCTGTGGCACACCTAGCCTTAGGTTAGGGCACCCCTAGGCTTAAGCTAGGGCACCCCTAGGCTTAGGCTAAGGCTAGGGCTCCCCTAACCTAAGGCTAGGGCATCCCTAGGCTTAGGTTAGGGCACCCCTAGGCTTAGGCTAGGGCACCCCTAGGCTTAGGCTAGGGCACCCCTAGGCTTAGGCTTGGACACCCCTAAGCTTAGGCTAGGGCACCCCTAGGCTTAGACTAAGGCTAGGGCTCCCCTAGCCTAAGGCAAGGCCACCCCTAGCCTTAGGCTAGGTCACCTCTTGGCTTAGGCTAGGGCATCCCTAGGCTTAGGCTAGGGCACACCAAGACTTAGGCTAGGGCACCCCTAAGCTTATACTAGAACACCCCTAGGCTTAGGCTAAGGCTAGGGCTCCCATAGCCTAAGGCTAGGGCATCCCTAGGCTTAGGCTAGGGTACCCTAAGGCTTAGGGAAAGTCTAGAGCTCCCTTAGCCTAAGGCTAGGGCACCCCTAGGCTTAGGCTAGGGCACCCCTAGACTTAGGCTAAGGCTAGGGCTCCCCTAGCCTAAGGCTAAGGCACCCCTAGGCTTAGGCTAGGGCACCCCTCGGCTTCGGCTTGGACACCACTAAGCTTAGGCTAGGGCACCCCAAGGCTTAGGCTAAGGCTAGGGCTCCCCTAGCCTAAGGCAAGGCCACCCCTAGCCTTAGGCTAGGTCACCTCTTGGCTTAGGCTAGGGCATCCCTAGGCTTAGGCAAGGGCACACCAAGACTTAGACTAGGGCACCCCTAAGCTTATACTAGAACACCCCTAGGCTTAGGCTAAGGCTAGGGCTCCCATAGCCTAAGGCTAGGGCATCCCTAGGCTTAGGCTAGGGTACCCTAAGGCTTAGGGAAAGTCTAGAGCTCCCTTAGCCTAAGGCTAGGGCACCCCTAGGCTTAGGCTAGGGCACCCCTAGGCTTAGGCTAAGGCTAGGGCTCCCCTAGCCTAAGGCTAAGGCACCCCTAGGCTTAGGCTAGGGCACCCCTCGGCTTAGGCTTGGACACCATTAAGCTTATGCTAGGGCACCCCAAGGCTTAGGCTAAGGCTAGGGCTCCCCTAGCCTAAGGCAAGGCCACCCCTAGCCTTAGGCTAGGTCACCTCTTGGCTTAGGCTAGGGCATCCCTAGGCTTAGGCTAGGACACACCTAGACTTAGGCTAGGGCACCCCTAAGTTTATACTAGAACACCCCTAGGCTTAGGCTAATGCTAGGGCTCCCTTAGCCTAAGGCTAGGGCACCCCTAGGCTTAGGCTAAGGCTAGGGTTTCCCTAGCCTAAGGCTGTGGAACCCCTAGGCTTAGGCTAGGGCACCCCTAGGCTTAGGCTAGGGCACCCCTAGGATAAGGCTAAGGCTAGGGTTCCCATAGCCTAAGGCTAGGGCACCCCTAGGCTTAGGCTAGGGCACACATAGGCTTAGGTTAGGGCACCCCTACGCTTAGGCTAGGGCACCCCTAGGCTTAGGCTAAGGCTAGGGTTCCCCTAGCCTATGGCTAGGGCATCCCTAGGCTTAGGCTAGGGCATGCCTAGGCTTGGGATAGGGCAACCCTAGGCTTAGGCTAGGGCACCCCTAGGCTTAGGCTAGGGCACCCCTAGGCTTAGGGTAGGGCACCCCTATGCTTAGGCTAAGGCTAGGATTCCCCTAGCCTAAGGCTTGGGCACCCCTTGGCTTAGTCTAGGGCACCTCTAGGCTTAGGCTAAGGCTAGGGCATCCCTACCCTATGGCTAGGGCACGCCTAGGCTTAGGCTAGGTAACTCTAGGCTTAGGCTAGGACACCCCTAGGCTTAGGCTAGGGCACCCCTAGGCTTAGGCTAGGGCACCCCTATGCTTAGGCTAAGGCTAGGATTCCCCTAGCCTAAGGCTTGGGCACCCCTTGGCTTAGACTAGGGCACCTCTAGGCTTAGGCTAAGGCTAGGGCATCCCTACCCTATGGCTAGGGCACGCCTAGGCTTAGGCTAGGTAACCCTAGGCTTAGGCTAGGACACCCCTAGGCTTAGGCTAGGGCACCCCCAGGCTTAGGTAAGGGTAGGGTTCCCATAGCCTAAGGCTAGGGCACCACTAGGCTTAGGTGAGGGCACCGCTAGGCTTAGGCTAGGGCACCCCTAAGCTTAGGATAGGGCACCCCTAGGCTTAGGATAGGGCACCCCTAGGCTTAGGCTAAGGTTAGGGCTTCCCTAGCCTAAGGCTAGGGTTCCCCTAGGCTTAGGCGAGGGCACCCCAAGTGTTAGGCTAGGTCACCCCTAGGCTTAGTCTAGGGCACCCCTAGGCTTAGGTTAGGGCACCCCAAGGCTTAGGCTAGGGCAGCCCTAGGCTTAGGCTAGGGCTCCCATAGGCTTAGGCTAAGGCAGCCCCAGGCTTAGGCTAAGGCTAGCGTTCCCATAGACTAAGGCTAGATTACGCCTAGGCTTAGGCTAGGGCACCCCTAGGCATAGGCTAGGGCACCCCTAGGCTTAGGCTAAGGTTGGGGCTCCCCTAACCTAAGGTTAGGGCACCCCTAGGCTTAGGCTAGGGCACCCCTAGGCTTAGGCTAAGGCTAGGGCTCCCCTAGCCTAAGGCAAGGGCACCCCTAGCCTTAGGCTAGGTCACCTCTTGGTTTAGGCTAAGGCATCCCTAGGTTTAGGCTAGGGCACACCTAGGCTTAGGCTAAGGCTAGGGCTCCCCTAGCCTAAGGCTAGGGCACCCCTAGGCTTAGGGTAGGGCACCCCTAGGCTTGGGCTAGGGCACTCCTAGGCTTAGGCTAGGGCACCCCTAGGATTAGGCTAAGGCTAGGGTTCCCATAGCCTAAAGCTAGGGCATCCCTTGGCTTAGGCTAGGGTAGCCCAAGGCTTAGGGTAAGTCTAGGGCTCCCTTAGCCGAAGGCTAGGGCACCCTTAGGCTTAGGCTAGGGCACCCCTAGGCTTAGGCTAAGTTTAGGGCTCCCCTAGCCTGAGGCTTGGGCACCCCTAGGCTTAGGCTAGGGCACAACTAGGTTTAGGCAAGGAGACCCCTAGGCTTTGGCTAGGGCACCCCTCGGCTTAGGCTAAGGCTAGGGCTCCCCAAGCCTAAGGTTTGGGCACCCCTAGGCTTAGGTTAGGGCACCCCTAGGCTTAGGCTAGGGCACCCCTAGGCTTAGGCTTAGGCTAGGTAGCCTAAGGCTAGGGCACCCTTAGGCTTAGGCTAGGGCACCCCTAGGCTTAGGTTAGGGCACCCCTAGGCTTAGGCTAGGGCACCCCTAGGCTTAGGCTAAGGCTAGGGATCCCCTAGCCTAAGGCTAGAGCATCCCTAGGCTTAGGCTAGGGCACGCCTATGCTTAGGCTAGGGATCCCCTAGCCTAAGGCTAGAGCATCCCTAGGCTTAGGCTAGGGCACGCCTATGCTTAGGCTAGGGCACCCCTAAGCTTAGAATAGGGCAACCCTATGCTTAGGCAGGGCACCCCTAGGCGTAGGCTAAGGCACCCCTAGGCTTAGGCTAAGGCTAGGGTTCCCATAGCCTAAGGCTAGGGCACCCCTAGGCTTAGGCTTTGGCACCCCTAGGCTTAGGCTATGGCACACCTAGGCTTAGGTTAGGGCACCCCTAGGCTTAGGCTAGAGCACCGCTAGGCTTAGGCTAAGGCTAGGGCTCCCCTAGCCTAAGGCTAGGGCATCCCTAAGCTTAGGCTAGGGCACGCCTATGCTTAGGCTAGGGCATCCCTAGGCTTAGGATAGGGCAACCCTATGCTTAGGCTAGGGCACCCCTAGGCTTAGGCTAAGGCTAGGGTTTTCCTAGCCTAAGGCTAGGGAACCCCTAGGCTTAGGCTAGGGCACCCCTAGGCTTAGGCTAAGGCACCCCTAGGCTTAGGCTAAGTCTAGGGTTCCCATAGCCTAAGGCTAGGGCACCCCTAGGCTTAGGCTAGGGCACCCCTAGGCCTAGGCTGTGGCACACCAAGCCTTAGGTTAGGGCACCCCTAGGCTTAAGCTAAGGCACCCCTAGGCTTAGGCTTAGGCTAGGGCACCCCTAGGCTTAGGCTAGGGCACCCCTAGGCTTAGGCTAGGGCACCCCTAGGCTTAGGCTAAGGCTAGGGATCCCCTAGCCTAAGGCTAGGGCACCCCTAATCTTAGGCTAGGGCACCCCTAGGCTTAGGCTAGGGCACACCTAGGCTTAGGCTAGGGCACCCCTAGGATTAGGCTAGGGTACCCCTAGATTAGTCTAAGGGTCGGGATCCCCTAGCCTAAGGTTAAGGCACAACTAACTTAGGCTAGGGCACCCCTAGGCTTAGGTTAGGGCACCCCTAGGCTTAGGCTCAGGAACCCCTAGACTTAGGCTAGGGCACCCCTAGGCTTAGGCTAGGGCAACCCTTGTCTTAGGCTCGGGCACGCCTAGGCTTAGGCTAAGGCTAGGGCTTCCCTAGCCTAAGGCTAGGGCACCCCTAGGCTTAGCCTTGGGCACCCCTAGGCTTAGGCTAGGGCACACCTAGGCTTAGGCTAGGGCACCCCTAGGCTTAGGCTAGGGCACCCCTCGGCTTAGGCTAAGGCTAGGACTCCCCTAGCCTAAGGCTTAGGCACCCCTTGGCTTAGGCTAGGGCACCTCTAGGCTTAGGCTAAGGCTAGGTCTCGCCTACCCTATGGCTAGGGCACGCCTAGGCTTAGGCTAGGTAACCCTAGGCTTAGGCTAGGACACCCCTAGGCTTAGGCTAGGGTACCCCCAGGCTTAGGCTAAGGGTAGGGTTCCCATAGCCTAAGGCTAGGGCACCCCTAGGCTTAGGCTAGGGCACCCCTAGGCTTAGGCTAGGTCACCCCTAAGCTTAGGATAGGGCACCCCTAGGCTTAGGATAGGGCACCCCTAGGCTTAGGCTAAGGGTAGGGTTTCTCTAGCCTAAGGCTAGGGCACCCCTAGGCGTAGGCTAGGGCACCTCTAGTGTTAGGCTATGGCACCCCTAGGCTTAGGCGAGGGCACCCCTAGGCTTAGGTTAGGGCACCCCAAGGCTTAGGCTAGGGCACCCCTAGGCTTAGGCTATGGCTCCCCTAGGCTTAGACTAGGGCAGCCCCAGGCTTAGGCTAAGGCTAGCGTTCCAATAGCCTAAGGCTAGGGCACGCCTAAGCTTAGGCTAGGGCACCCCCAGGCTTAGGTTAGGGCACCCCTAGGCTTAGTCTAAGGTTAGGGCTCCCCTAACCTAACGCTAGGGCACACCTAGGCTTAGGCTTGGGCACCCCTAGGCTTAGGCTAAGGCTAGGGCTCCCCTACCCTAAGGCTAAGGCACCCCTAGGCTTATGCTAGGGCACCCCTTGGCTTAGGCTTGGACACCCCTAAGCTTAGGCTAGGTCACCTCTTGGCTTAGGCTAGGGCACACCTAGGCTTAGGCTAAGGCTAGGGCTCCCCTAGCCTAAGGCTAGGGCACCCCTAGGCTTGGGCTAGGGCACCCCTAGACTTAGGCTAGGGCACCCCTAGGATTAGGCTAGGGCACCCCTAGAATAAGCCTAAGGCTTGGGCTCCCCTAACCTAAGGTTAGGACACCACTAGGCTTAGGCTAGGGCACCCCAAGGCTTAGGCTAAGTCTAGGGCTCCCCTAGCCTAAGGCTAGGGCACCCCTAGGCTTAGGCTACGGCACCCCTAGGCTTAGGCTACGGCACCCCTAGGCTTAGGCTAATGCTAGGGCTCCCCTAGCATAAGGCTAAGGCACCCCAAAGCTTAGGCTAGGGCACCGCTAGGCTTAGTCTAGGGCACCCCTAGGTGTAGGCTAGGGCACCCTTAGGCTTAGGCTAGGGCACCCCTAAGCTTAGGCTAGGGCACCCCGAGGCTTAGGCTAAGGCTAGGGCTCCCCTAGTCCAAGGCTAGGGCACCCCTAGGCTTAGGCTAGGGCACCCCTAGGTTTAGGCTAGGGCACCCAGAGAATTAGCCTAAGGCAAGGGATCCCCTAGCCTAAGGTTAGGGCACTCCTAGGCTTAGGCTAGGCCACCCCTAAGCTTAGGCTAGGGCACCCCTAGGCTTGGGCTAAGGCTCCGGCTCGACTAGCCTAAGGCTAGGGCACGCCTAGGCTTAGGCTAGGCTACCCCAAGGCTTAGGCTAGGGCACCCCTAGGCTTAGGCTAAGGCTATTGCTCCCCTAGCGTAAGGCTGGGACACCCCTTGGCTTAGGCTAGGGCACCCATAGGCTTAGGCTAAGACACCCCTAGGCTTAGACTAAGGCTACGGCTCGACTAGCATAAGGCTAGGGCACCCCTAGGCTTAGGCTAGGGCACACCTAGGCTTAGGCTAGGGCACCTGTAGGCTTAGGCTAAGGCTAGGGCTCCCCTAGCCTAAGGCTAGGGCAACCCTAGCCTAGGGCTAGGGCACCCCAAGGCTTAGGCTATGGCACCCCTAGGCTTAGGCTAGGGCACCTCTAGGCTTAGGCTAAGGGTAGGGCTCCCATAGCCTAAGGTTAGGGCACCCCTAGGCTTAGGCTAGGGCACACCTAAGCTTAGGCCAGGGCACCCCAAGCCTTAGGCAAGGGCACCCCAAGGATTAGGCTAAAGTTAGGGCTCCCCTTGCCTAAGGCTAGGGCACCCCTAGGCTTAGGCTAGGGCACCACCAGGATTAGTCTATGGCACCCCTAGGCTTAGGTTAGGGTACCCCTAGGCTTAGGCTAAGGCTAGGGCTACCCTAGCCTAAGGCAAGGGCACCCCTAGGCTAAGGGTAGGTCACCCCTAGGCTTAGGCTAGGGCACCCCTAGGCTTAAGCTAAGGTTAGGACTCCCCTAGTCTAAGGCTAGGGCTCCCCTAGGCTTAGGCTTGGGCACCCCTAGGCTTAGGTTAGGGCACCCTTAGGCTTAGGCTAGGGCACCCCTAGGCTTAGGCTAGGGCTAGGGATCCCCTAGCCTAAGGCTAGGGCACCCCTAATCTTAGGCTAGGGCACCCCAAGGCTTAGGCTAGGGCACACGTAGGCTTAGGCTAGGGCACCCCTAGGATTAGGCTAGGGCACCCCTAGATTAGCCTAAGGCTAGGGATCCCCTAGCCTAAGGTTAATGAACCACTAAGCTTAGACTAGGGCACCCCTAGGCTTAGGCTAGGGAACCCCTAGGCTTAGGCTAGGGCACCCCTAAGCTTAGGCTAGGGCACCCCTAGGCTTAGGCTAGGGCAACCCTTGGCTTAGGCTAGGGCACCCCTAGGCTTAGGCTAAGGCTAGGGCTTCCCTAGCCTAAGGCTAGGGCACCCCTAGGCTTAGCCTTGGGCACCCCTAGGCTTAGGCTAGGGCACACCTAGGCTAAGGCTAGGGCACCCCTAGGCTTAGGCTAGGGCACCACTCGGCTTAAGGTAAGGCTAGGACTCCCCTAGCCTAAGGCTTGGGCACCCCTTGGCTTAGGCTAGGGCACCTCTAGGCTTAGGCTAAGGCTAGGGCTCCCCTACCCTATGGCTAGGGCACGCCTAGGCTTAGGCTAGGTATCCCTAGGCTTAGGCAAGGACACCCCTATGCTTAGGCTAGGTTACCCCCAGGCTTAGGCTAAGGGTAGGGTTCCCATAGCCTAAGGCTACGGCACCCGTAGGCTTAGGCTAGGGCACCCCTAGGCTTAGGCTAGGTCACCCCTAAGCTTAGGATAGGGCACCCCTAGGCTTAGGATAGGGCACCCCTAGGCTTAGGCTAGGGCAGCCTAGTGTTAGGCTAGGGCACCCCTAGGATTAGGCTAGGGCACCCCTAGGCTTAGGTTAGGGCACCCCAAGGCTTAGGCTAGGGCACCCCTAGGCTTAGGCTAGGGCTCCCCTAGGCTTAGGCTAGGGCAGCCCCAGGCTTAGGCTAAGGCTAGCGTTCCAATAGCATAAGGCAAGGGCACGCCTAAGCTTAGGCTAGGGCACCCCCAGGCTTAGGCTTGGGCACCCCTAGGCTTAGGCTAAGGCTAGGGCTCCTCTACCTTAAGGCTAAAGCAACCCTAGGCTTAGGCTAGGGCACCCCTTGGCTTAGGCTTGGACACCCCTAAGCTTAGGCTAGGGCACGCCTAGGCTTAGGCTAGGGCAATCCTAGGCTTAGGCTAGGGCACCCCTAGGCTTAGGCTAGGGCACCCCTAGGCTTAGGCTAAGGCTATTGCTCCCCTAGCGTAAGGCTAGGACACCCCTTGGCTTAGGCTACGGCACCCATAGGCTTAGACTAGGGCACCCCTAGGCTTAGACTAAGGCTACGGCTCGACTAGCCTAAGGCTAGGGCACCCCTAGGCTTAGGCTAGGGCACCCCTAGGCTTAGGCTAAGGCTAGGGATCCCCTAGCCTAAGGCTAGGGCACCTCTAGGCTTAGGCTAGGGCACCACTAGGCTTAGGCTAGGGCACCCCTAGCCTTAGGCTAAGGCTAGTGCTCCCGTAGCCCAAGGCTAGGGCATCCCTAGGCTTAGGCTAGATCACACCTAAGCTTAGGCTAGGGCACCCCTAGGCTTAAGCTAAGGCTACGGCTCCCCAAGCCTAAGGCTAGGGCACCCCTATCTTAGGCTAGGACACCCCTAGGCTTAGGCTAGGGCACCTCTAGGCTTAGGCTAAGGCTAGGGCTCCCCTAGCCTAAGGCTAGGGCAACCCTAGCCTAAGGCTTGGGCACCACTAGGCTTAGGATAGGGTACCCCTAGGTTTAGGCTAGGGCACCTCTAGGCTTAGGCTAAGGGTAGGACTCCCATAGCCTAAGGTTAGGGCACCCCTAGCCTTAGGCTAGGGCACACCTAGGCTTAGGCCAGGGCACCCCAAGCCTTAGGCTAGGGCACCTCAAGGATTAGGCTAAAGCTAGGGCTCCCCTAGCCTAAGGCTAGGGCACCCCTAGGCTTAGGCTAGGGCACACCCAGGCTTAGGCTATGGCACCCCTAGGCTTAGGTTAGGGCACCCCTAGGCTTAGGCTAAGGCTAGGGCTCCCCTAGCCTAAGGCAAGGGCACCCCTAGGCTTAGGGTAGGGCACCCCTAGGCTTAGGTTGGGCACCACTAGGCTTAAGCTAAGGTTAGGACTCCCCTAGCCTAAGGCTAGGGCACCCCTAGGCTTAGGCTTGGGCACCTTTAGGCTTAGGCTAGGGCACCCCTAAGCTTAGGCTAGGGCACTCCTAGGCTTAGGCTAAGGCTAGGGTTCCCATAGCCTAAGGCTAGGGCACCCCTAGGCTTAGGTTAGGGCACCCCTAGGCTTAGGCTAGGGCACGCCTAGACTTAAGCTAAGGCTAGGGCACCCCTAGGCTTAGGAGAGGGCACCCCTGTGCTTATTCTAGGGCACCCCTAGGCTTACGCTAGGGCACCCCTAGGCTTAGACTAAGGCTAGGGTTCCCATAGCCTAAGGCTAGGGCACCCCTAGGCTTAAGCTAGGGCACCCCTAGGCTTAGGCTAAGGCACACCTAGGCTTAGGTTAGGGCACCCCTAGGCTTAGGCTAGGGCACCCCTAGGCTTAGACTAAGGCTAGGGTTCCCATAGCCTAAGGCTAGGGCACCCGTAGGCTTAAGCTAGGGCATCCCTAGGCTTAGGCTAGGGCACGCCAAGGCTTAGGCTAGGGCACCCCTAGGCTTAGGCTAGGGCTCTCCTAAGCTTAGACTATGGCAACCCCAGGCTTAGGCTAGGGCTCCCCTAGGCTTAGGCTAGGGCACCCCTAGGCTTAGGCTAAAGCTAGGGCTCCCCTAGCCTAAGGCTCGGGCACCCCTAATCTTAGGCTAGGGCACCCCTAGGCTTAGGCTAGGCCACACCTAGGCTTAGGTTAGGGCACCCCTAGGATTAGGCTAGGGCACCCGTAGATTAGCCTAAGGCTAGGGATCCCCTAGCCTAAGGTTAGTGCACCACTAAGCTTAGGCTAGGGCACCGCTAGGCTTAGGCTAAGTCTAGGGCCCCTCTAGCCTAAGGCTAGGGCACCCCTAGGCTTAGGCTAGGGCACCCCTAGGCTTAGGCTAATGGTAGGCATCCCCTAGCCCAAGGCTAGGGCACCCCTAGGTATAGGCTGGGGCACCCCTAGGTTTAAGCTGGGGCACCCCTAGAATTAGCCTAAGGCTAGGGATCCCCTAGCCTAAGGATAGGGCACCCCTAGGCTTAGGCTAGGGCACCCCTAAGCTTAGGCTAGGGCACTCCTAGGCTTAGGCTAAGGCTAGGGTTCTCATAGCCTAAGGCTAGGGCACCCCTAGGCTTAGGCTAGGGCACCCCTAGGCTTAGGTTAGGGCACCCCTAGGCTTAGGCTAGGGCACGCCTAGGCTTAGGCTAAGGCTAGGGCACCCCTAGGCTTAGGAGAGGGCACCCCTGTGCTTATTCTAGGGCACCCCTAGGCTTAGGCTAGGGTACCCCTAGGCTTAGACTAAGGCTAGGGTTCCCATAGCCTAAGGCTAGGGCACCCCTAGGCTTAAGCTAGGGCACCCCTAGGCTTAGGCTAAGGCACACCTAGGCTTAGGTTAGGGCACCCCTAGGCTTAGGCTAGGGCACCCCTGGGCTTAGGCTAAGGCTAGGGCTCCCCTAGCCTAAGGCTAGGGCATCCCTAGGCTTAGGCTAGGGCACGCCAAGGCTTAGGCTAGGGCACCCCTAGGCTTAGGCTAGGGCACCCCTAGGCTTAGGCTAGGGCTCTCCTAGGCTTAGACTATGGCACCCCTAGGCTTAGGCTAGGGCTCCCCTAGGCTTAGGCTAGGGCACCCCTAGGCTTAGGCTAAAGCTAGGGCTCCCCTAGCCTAAGGCTAGGGCACCCCTAATCTTAGGCTAGGGCACCCCTAGGCTTAGGCTAGGGCACAAGTAGGTTTAGGCTAGGGCACCCCTAGGATTAGGCTAGGGCACCCGAAGATTAGCCTAAGGCTAGGGATCCCCTCGCCTAAGGTTAGGGTACCACTAAGCTTAGGCTAGGGCACCCCTAGGCTTAGGCTAAGTCTAGGGCCCCTCTAGCCTAAGGCTAGGGCACCCCTAGGCTTGGGCTTGGGCACCCCTAGGCTTAGGCTAGGGGACCCCTAGGCTTAGGCTAGGGCACCCCTAGGCTTTGGCTAGGGCACCCCTAGGCTTAGGCTATGGCAATCCTAGGCTTAGGCTAGGGAACCCTAGGCTTAGGCTAAGGCTAGGGCTTCCCTAGCCTAAGGCTAGGGCACCCCTAGGCTTAGGCTTGGGAACCCCTAGGCTTAGGCTAGGGCACACCTAGGCTTAGGCTACGGCACCCCTAGGCTTATACTAGGCCACCCCTCGGCTTAGGCTAAGGCTAGGACTCCCCTAGCCTAAGGATTGGGCACCCCTAGGCTTAGGCTAGGGCACCTCTAGGCTTAGGCAAAGGCTAGGGCTCCCCTACCCTATGGCTAGGGCACGCATAGGCTTAGGCTAGGTAACCCTAGGCTTAGGCTAGGACACCCCTAGGCTTAGGCTAGTGCACCCCTAGGCTTAGGATAGGGCACCCCAAGGCTTAGGGTAAGGGTAGGGCTTCCCTACCCTAAGGCTTGGGCACCCCTAGGCTTAGGCTAGGGCACCCCTAGTGTTAGGCTAGGGCACCCCTAGGCTTAGGTTAGGGCACCCCAAGGCTTAGGCTAGGGCACACCTAGGCTTAGACTAGGGCTCCCCTAGGGTTAGGCTAGGGCAGCTCCAGGCTTAGGCTAAGGTTATCGTTCCCATAGCCTAAGGCTACGGGACGCCTAGGCATAGGCTAGGCCACCCCTAGGCTAAGGCTAGGGCAACCCTAGGATTAGGCTAAGGTTAGGGCTCCCCTAACCTAAGGCTAGGGCACCCCTATGCTTAGCCTAGGGCACCCCTACACTTAGGCTAAGGCTAGGGCTCCCCTAGCCTAAGGCTAAGACACCCCTAGGCTTAGGCTGGGGCACCCCTAGACTTAGGCTAGGGCACCTCTAGGCTTAGGCTAAGACTCCGGCTCGACTAGCCTAAGGCTAGGGCACGCCTAGGCATAGGCTAGGGCACCCCTAGGCTTAGGCTAGGGCACCCCTAGGCTTAGGCTAAGGCTAGGGCTCCCCTAGCGTAAGGCTAGGACACCCCTAGGCTTAGGCTAGGGTACCCATAGGCTTAGGCTAGGGTACCCCTAGGCTTAGACTAAGGCTACGGCTCGACTAGCCTAAGGCTAGGGCACCCCTAGGCTTAGGTTAGGGCACCCCTAGGCTTAGGCTAGGGCACCCCTAGGCATAGGCTAAGGCTAGGGATCCCCTAGCCTAAGGCTAAGACACCTCTAGGATTAGGCTAGGGCACCCCTAGGCTTAGGCTAGGGTACCCCTAGCCTTAGGCTAAGGCTAGGGCTCCCCTAGCCCAAGGCTAGGGCATCCCTAGGCTTAGGCTAGGGCACCCCTAGGCTTAGGCTAGGGCACCCCTAGGCTTAAGCTAAGGCTACGGCTCCCCTAGACTAAGGCTAGGGCACCCCTAGTCTTAGTCTTGGGCACCCCTAGGCTTAGGCTAGGGCACCTCTAGGCTTAGGCTAAGGGTAGGGCTCCCCTAACCTAAGGCTAGGGCAACCCTAGCCTAAGGCTAGGGCACCCCTAGGCTTAGGCTAGGGCACCCCTAGGCTTAGGCTAGGGCACCTCTAGGCTTAGGCTAAGGCTAGGGCTCCCATAGCCTAAGGCTAGGGCACCCCTAGGCTTAGGTTAGGGCACCCCTAGGCTTAGGCCAGGGCACCCCAAACCTTAGGCTAGGTCACCCCAAGGCTTAGGCTAAAGCTAGGGCTCCCCTAGCCTAAGGCTAGGGCACCCCTAGGCTTAGGCTAGGGCACCCCTAGGCTTAGGCAAAGGCTAGGTCTCCCCTAGCATAAGTCTAGGGCAGCCCTAGGCTTAGGCTATGGCACCCCTAGGCTTAGGCTAGGGCACCCCTAGGCTAAGGCTAGGGCTCCTCTAGCCTAAGGCTAGGGTACCCCTAGGCTTAGGCTAGGGCACCCTAGGCTTACTAGGGCACCCCTAGGCTTAGACTAGGGCACCCCTAGGCTTAGGGTAGGGCACCCCTAGGCTTAGGCTAGGGCACACCTAGGCTTAGGCTAAGGCTAGGGCTCCTCGAGCCTAAGATTAGGGCACCCCTAGGCTTAGGGTTGGGCACCCCTAGGCTTAGGCCAGGGCACCCCTAGCCTTAGGCTAGGGCACCCCTAGGCTTAGGCTAAGGCTAGGGCACCCCTAGGCTTAGGAGAGGGCACCCCTGTGCTTATTCTAGGGCACCCCTAGGCTTAGGCTAGGGTACCCCTAGGCTTAGACTAAGGCTAGGGTTCCCATAGCCTAAGGCTAGGGCACCCCTAGGCTTAAGCTAGGGCACCCCTAGGCTTAGGCTAAGGCACACCTAGGCTTAGGTTAGGGCACCCCTAGGCTTAGGCTAGGGCACCCCTGGGCTTAGGCTAAGGCTAGGGCTCCCCTAGCCTAAGGCTAGGGCATCCCTAGGCTTAGGCTAGGGCACGCCAAGGCTTAGGCTAGGGCACCCCTAGGCTTAGGCTAGGGCACCCCTAGGCTTAGGCTAGGGCTCTCCTAGGCTTAGACTATGGCACCCCTAGGCTTAGGCTAGGGCTCCCCTAGGCTTAGGCTAGGGCACCCCTAGGCTTAGGCTAAAGCTAGGGCTCCCCTAGCCTAAGGCTAGGGCACCCCTAATCTTAGGCTAGGGCACCCCTAGGCTTAGGCTAGGGCACAAGTAGGTTTAGGCTAGGGCACCCCTAGGATTAGGCTAGGGCACCCGAAGATTAGCCTAAGGCTAGGGATCCCCTCGCCTAAGGTTAGGGTACCACTAAGCTTAGGCTAGGGCACCCCTAGGCTTAGGCTAAGTCTAGGGCCCCTCTAGCCTAAGGCTAGGGCACCCCTAGGCTTGGGCTTGGGCACCCCTAGGCTTAGGCTAGGGGACCCCTAGGCTTAGACTAGGGCACCCCTAGGCTTTGGCTAGGGCACCCCTAGGCTTAGGCTATGGCAATCCTAGGCTTAGGCTAGGGAACCCTAGGCTTAGGCTAAGGCTAGGGCTTCCCTAGCCTAAGGCTAGGGCACCCCTAGGCTTAGGCTTGGGAACCCCTAGGCTTAGGCTAGGGCACACCTAGGCTTAGGCTACGGCACCCCTAGGCTTATACTAGGCCACCCCTCGGCTTAGGCTAAGGCTAGGACTCCCCTAGCCTAAGGATTGGGCACCCCTAGGCTTAGGCTAGGGCACCTCTAGGCTTAGGCAAAGGCTAGGGCTCCCCTACCCTATGGCTAGGGCACGCATAGGCTTAGGCTAGGTAACCCTAGGCTTAGGCTAGGACACCCCTAGGCTTAGGCTAGTGCACCCCTAGGCTTAGGATAGGGCACCCCAAGGCTTAGGGTAAGGGTAGGGCTTCCCTACCCTAAGGCTTGGGCACCCCTAGGCTTAGGCTAGGGCACCCCTAGTGTTAGGCTAGGGCACCCCTAGGCTTAGGTTAGGGCACCCCAAGGCTTAGGCTAGGGCACACCTAGGCTTAGACTAGGGCTCCCCTAGGGTTAGGCTAGGGCAGCTCCAGGCTTAGGCTAAGGTTATCGTTCCCATAGCCTAAGGCTACGGGACGCCTAGGCATAGGCTAGGCCACCCCTAGGCTAAGGCTAGGGCAACCCTAGGATTAGGCTAAGGTTAGGGCTCCCCTAACCTAAGGCTAGGGCACCCCTATGCTTAGCCTAGGGCACCCCTACACTTAGGCTAAGGCTAGGGCTCCCCTAGCCTAAGGCTAAGACACCCCTAGGCTTAGGCTGGGGCACCCCTAGACTTAGGCTAGGGCACCTCTAGGCTTAGGCTAAGACTCCGGCTCGACTAGCCTAAGGCTAGGGCACGCCTAGGCATAGGCTAGGGCACCCCTAGGCTTAGGCTAGGGCACCCCTAGGCTTAGGCTAAGGCTAGGGCTCCCCTAGCGTAAGGCTAGGACACCCCTAGGCTTAGGCTAGGGTACCCATAGGCTTAGGCTAGGGTACCCCTAGGCTTAGACTAAGGCTACGGCTCGACTAGCCTAAGGCTAGGGCACCCCTAGGCTTAGGCTAGGGCACCCCTAGGCTTAGGCTAGGGCACCCCTAGGCATAGGCTAAGGCTAGGGATCCCCTAGCCTAAGGCTAAGACACCTCTAGGATTAGGCTAGGGCACCCCTAGGCTTAGGCTAGGGTACCCCTAGCCTTAGGCTAAGGCTAGGGCTCCCCTAGCCCAAGGCTAGGGCATCCCTAGGCTTAGGCTAGGGCACCCCTAGGCTTAGGCTAGGGCACCCCTAGGCTTAAGCTAAGGCTACGGCTCCCCTAGACTAAGGCTAGGGCACCCCTAGTCTTAGTCTTGGGCACCCCTAGGCTTAGGCTAGGGCACCTCTAGGCTTAGGCTAAGGGTAGGGCTCCCCTAACCTAAGGCTAGGGCAACCCTAGCCTAAGGCTAGGGCACCCCTAGGCTTAGGCTAGGGCACCCCTAGGCTTAGGCTAGGGCACCTCTAGGCTTAGGCTAAGGCTAGGGCTCCCATAGCCTAAGGCTAGGGCACCCCTAGGCTTAGGTTAGGGCACCCCTAGGCTTAGGCCAGGGCACCCCAAACCTTAGGCTAGGTCACCCCAAGGCTTAGGCTAAAGCTAGGGCTCCCCTAGCCTAAGGCTAGGGCACCCCTAGGCTTAGGCTAGGGCACCCCTAGGCTTAGGCAAAGGCTAGGTCTCCCCTAGCATAAGTCTAGGGCAGCCCTAGGCTTAGGCTATGGCACCCCTAGGCTTAGGCTAGGGCACCCCTAGGCTAAGGCTAGGGCTCCTCTAGCCTAAGGCTAGGGTACCCCTAGGCTTAGGCTAGGGCACCCTAGGCTTACTAGGGCACCCCTAGGCTTAGACTAGGGCACCCCTAGGCTTAGGGTAGGGCACCCCTAGGCTTAGGCTAGGGCACACCTAGGCTTAGGCTAAGGCTAGGGCTCCTCGAGCCTAAGATTAGGGCACCCCTAGGCTTAGGGTTGGGCACCCCTAGGCTTAGGCCAGGGCACCCCTAGCCTTAGGCTAGGGCACCCCTAGGCTTAGGCTAAGGCTAGGGCTCCCCTACCCTAAGGCTAGGGCACCCCTAGACTTAGGCTAGGGCACCCCTAGGCTTATACTAGGACACCCCTAGGCTTAGGCTAAGGCTAGGTCTCCCATAGCATAAGGCTAGGGTTACCCTAGGCTTATGCTAGGGCACCCCAAGGCTTAGGGTAAGTCCATGGCTCCCCTCGCCTAAGGCTAGGGCACCCCTAGCCTTAGGCTAAGTTTAGGGCTCCTCTAGCCTAAGGCTAGGGCACCCCTAGGCTATGGCTAGGGCTCCCCTAGCCTAAGGTTAGGGCACCCCTAAGCTTAGGCTAGGCCATCCCTAGGCTTAGGCTAAGGCTACGGATCGACTAGCCTAAGGCTAGGGCACCCCTAGGCTTAGGCTAGGGTACCCCTAGGCTTAGGCTAAGGCTAGGGCTCCCCTAGCGTAGGGCTAGGACACCCCTAGGATTAGGCTAGGGCACCCATAGTCTTAGGCTAGGGCACCCCTAGGCTTAGACTAAGGCTACGACTCGACTAGCCTAAGGCTAGGGCACCCCTAGGCTTAGGCTAAGGCTAGGGCTCCCATAGCCTAAGGCTAGGGCACCTCTAGCCTTAGGCTAGGGCACCCCAAGGCTTAGGCTAGGGCACCCCAAGGCTTAGGCTAGGTCACCCCAAGGCTTAGGCTAAGGCACCCCTAGGCTTAGGCTAGGGCACCCCTAGGCTTAGGCTAAGGCTAGGGCTCCCCTAGCCTAAGGCTAGGGCACCCCTAGGCTAAGGTTAGGGCACCCTTAGGCTTAGGCTAGGGTACCACTAGGATTAGGCTAAGGCTAGGGCTCCCCTAGCCTAAGACTAGGGCACCCCTAGGCTTAGGCCAGGGCACCCCTAGGCTTAGGCCAGGTCACCCCTTGGCTTAGGCCAGGGCACCCCTAGGCTTAGGCTAGGGCACCCCTAGGCTTAGGTTAGGGCACCCCTAGGCTTAGGCTAAGGCTAGGGCTCCCCCAGCCTAAGACTAGGGCACCCCTAGCTTAGGCCAGGGCACCCCTAGGCTTAGGCTAAGGCCAGGGCTCCCCTAGCCTAAGACTAGGGCACCCCTAGGCTTAGGCCAGGGCACCCCTAGGATTAGGCCTGGGCACCCCTAGGCTTAGGCAACGGCACCCCTAGGCTTAGGCTAGGGCACCCCTAGGTTTAGGTTAGGGCACCCCTAGGCTTAGGCTAAGGCTAGGGCTCCCCTAGCCTAAGACTAGGGCACCCCTAGGCTTAGGCTAGGGCACCCCAAGGCTTGGGCTAGGGCACCCCAAGGTTTAGGCTAAGGCTAGGGCTCCCCTAGCCTAAGGCTAGGGCACCTCTAGGCTTAGGCTAAGGCACCCCTAGGCTTAGGCTAGGGCACCCCTAGGCTTAGGCTAAGGCTAGCGCTCCCCTAGCCTTAGGCCAGGGCACCCCTAGGATTAGGCCAGGGCACCCCTAGGCTTAGGCCACGGCACCCCTAGGCTTAGGCTAGGGCACCCCTAGGTTTAGGTTAGGGCACCCCTAGGCTTAGGCTAAGCCTAGGGCTCCCCTAGCCTAAGACTAAGGCACCCCTAGGCTTAGACCAGGGCACCCCTAGGCTTAGGCCAGGGCACCCCTAGGCTTAGGCCAGTACACCCCTAGGCTTAGGCTAGGGAACCCCTAGGCTTAGGCTAAGGCTAGGGCTCCCATAGCCTAAGGCTAGGGCACCCCTAGGCTTAGGCAGGGCACCCGTAGGCTTACTAGGGCACCCCTAGGCTTACTAGGGCACCCCTAGGCTTAGGCTATGGCACCCCTAGGCTTAGGATTGGGAACCCCTAGGCTTATACTAGGACACCCCTAGGCTTAGGCTAAGGCTAGGGCTCCCATAGCATAAGTCTAGGGCACCCCTAGGCTTAGGCTAGGGCACCCTTAGGCTTATACTAGGACACCCCTAGGCTTAGGCTAAGGCTAGGGCTCCCATAGCCTAAGGCTAGGGTTCCCCTAGGCTTATGCTAGGGCACCCCAAGGCTTAGAGTAAGTCCATGGCTCCCCTCGCCTAAGGCTAGGGCACCCCTAGACTTAGGCTAGGGCACCCCTAGGCTTAGGCTAAGTTTAGGGCTCCTCTAGCCTAAGGCTAGGGCACCCCTAGGCTTAGGCTAGGGCACCCCTAGGCTTACGCTAGGGCACCCCTAGGCTTAGGCTAGGGCACCCCTTGGCTTAGGCTAAGGGTAGGGATCCCCTAGCCCAAGGCTAGGGCACCCCTAGGCTTAGGCTGGGGCACCCCTAGGTTTAAGCTGGGGCACCCCTAGAATTAGCCTAAGGCTAGGGATCCTGAGCCTAAGGTTAGGGCACCCCTAGGCTTAGGCTAGGCCACCCCTTGGCTTAGACTAAGGCTACGGCTCGACTAGCCTAAGGCTAGGGCACCCCTAGGCTTAGGCTAAGGCTAGGGCTACCATAGCCTTAGGCTAGGGCACCCCTAGGCTTAGGCTAGAGCACCCAAAGGCTTAGGCTAGGGCACCCCAAGGCTTAGGCTAAGGCTAGGGCTCCCCTAGCCTAAGGCTAGGGCACCCCTAGGCTTAGGCTAAGGCACCCCTAGTCTTAGGCTAGGGCACCCCTAGGCTTAGGCTAAGGCTAGCGCTCCCCTAGCCTAAGGCTAGGGCACCCCTAGGCTTAGGTTTGAGCACCCCTCGGCTTAGGCTAGGGCACCCCTAGGCTTAGGCTAAGGCTAGGGCTCCCCTATCCTAAGACTAGGGCACCCCTAGGCTTAGGCCAGGGCACCCCTAGGCTTAGGCCAGGGCAACCCTAGGCTTAGGCCAGGGCACCCCTAGGCTTAGGCTAGGGCACCTCTAGGCTTAGGTTAGGGCACCCCTAGGCTTAGCTTAAGGCTAGGGCTCCCCCAACCTAAGACTAGGGCACCCCTAGCTTAGGCCAGGGCACCCCTAGGCTTAAGCTAAGGCTAGGGCTCACCTAGCCTAATTCTAGGGCACCCCTAGGCTTAGGCCAGGGCACCCCTAGGCTTAGGCCAGGTTACCCCTAGGCTTAGGCCACGGCACCCCTAGGCTTAGGTTAGTGCACCCCTAGGTTTAGGTTAGGGCACCCCTAGGTTTATACTAGGACACCCCTAGGCTTAGGCTAAGGCTAGGGCTCCCATAGCATAAGTCTAGTGCACCCCTAGGCTTAGGCTAGGACACCCTTAGGCTTATACTAGGAAACCCCTAGGCTTAGGCTAAGGCTAGGGCTCCCATAGCATAAGGCTAGGGTTCCCGTAGGCTTATGCTAGGGCACCCCAAGGCTTAGGGTAAGTCCATGGCTCCCCTCGCCTAAGGCTAGGGCACCCCTAGACTTAGGCTAGGGCACCCCTGGGCTTAGGCTAGGGCACCCCTAGGCTTAGGCTAGGGCACCCCTAGGCTTAGGCTAAGGCTAGGGATCCCCTAGCCTAAGGCTAAGACACCTCTAGGATTAGGCTAGGGCACCCCTAAGCTTAGGCTAGGGTACCCCTAGCCTTAGGCTAAGGCTAGGGATCCCCTAGCCCAAGGCTAGGGCATCCCTAGGCTTAGGCTAGGGCACCCCTAGGCTTAGGCTAGGGCACACCTAGGCTTAAGCTAAGGCTACGGCTCCCCTAGCCTAAGGCTATGGCACCCCTAGTCTTAGTCTAGGGCACCCCTAGGCTTAGGCTAGGGCACCCCTAGGCTTAGGCTAGGGCACCTCTAGGCTTAGGCTAAGGCTAGGGCTCCCATAGCCTAAGGCTAGGGCACCCCTAGGCTTAGGTTAGGGCACCCCTAGGCTTAGGCCAGGGCACCCCAAACCTTAGGCTAGGTCACCCCAAGGCTTAGGCTAAAGCTAGGGCTCCCCTAGCCTAAGGCTAGGGCACCCCTAGGCTTAGGCTAGGGCACCCCTAGGCTTAGGCTAAGGCTAGGTCTCCCCTAGCATAAGTCTAGGGCAGCCCTAGGCTTAGATTAGGGCACCCCTAGGCTTAGGCTATGGCACCCCTAGGCTTAGGCTAGGGCACCCCTAGGCTAAGGCTAGGGCTAATCTAGCCTAAGGCTAGGGTACCCCTAGGCTTAGGCTAGGGCACCCCTAGGCTTACTAGGGCACCCCTAGGCTTAGACTAGGGCACCCCTAGGCTTAGGGTAGGGCACCCCTAGGCTTAGGCTAGGGCACACCTAGGCTTAGGCTAAGGCTAGGGCTCCTCGAGCCTAAGATTAGGGCACCCCTAGGCTTAGGGTTGGGCACCCCTAGGCTTAGGCCAGGGCACCCCTAGCCTTAGGCTAGGGCACCCCTAGGCTTAGGCTAAGGCTAGGGCTCCCCTACCCTAAGGCTAGGGCACCCCTAGACTTAGGCTAGGGCACCCCTAGGCTTATACTAGGACACCCCTAGGCTTAGGCTAAGGCTAGGTCTCCCATAGCATAAGGCTAGGGTTCCGCTAGGCTTATGCTAGGGCACCCCAAAGCTTAGGGTAAGTCCATGGCTCCCCTCGCCTAAGGCTAGGGCACCCCTAGCCTTAGGCTAAGTTTAGGGCTCCTCTAGCCTAAGGCTAGGGCACCCCTAGGCTATGGATAGGGCTCCCCTAGCCTAAGGTTAGGGCACCCCTAAGCTTAGGCTAGGCCATCCCTAGGCTTAGGCTAAGGCTACGGATCGACTAGCCTAAGGCTAGGGTACCCCTAGGCTTAGGCTAAGGCTAGGGCTCCCCTAGTGTAGGGCTAGGACACCCCTAGGATTAGGCTAGGGCACCCATAGTCTTAGGCTAGGGCACCCTAGGCTTAGACTAAGGCTACGACTCGACTAGCCTAAGGCTAGGGCACCCCTAGGCTTAGGCTAAGGCTAGGGCTCCCATAGCCTAAGGCTAGGGCACCTCTAGCCTTAGGCTAGGGCACCCCAAGGCTTAGGCTAGGGCACCCCAAGGCTTAGGCTAGGGAACCCCAAGGCTTAGGCTAAGGCACCCCTAGGCTTAGGCTAGGGCACCCCTAGGCTTAGGCTAAGGCTAGGGCTCCCCTAGCCTAAGGCTAGGGCACCCCTAGGCTAAGGTTAGGGCACCCTTGGGCTTAGGCTAGGGTACCACTAGGATTAGGCTAAGGCTAGGGCTCCCCTAGCCTAAGACTAGGGCACCCCTAGGCTTAGGCCAGGGCACCCCTAGGCTTAGGCCAGGTCACCCCTAGGCTTAGGCCAGGGCCCCCTAGGCTTAGGCTAGGGCACCCCTAGGCTTAGGTTAGGGCACCACTAGGCTTAGGCTAAGGCTAGGGCTCCCCCAGCCTAAGACTAGGGCACCCCTAGCTTAGGCCAGGGCACCCCTAGGCTTAGGCTAAGGCCAGGGCTCCCCTACCCTAAGACTAGGGCACCCCTAGGCTTAGGCCAGGGCACCCCTAGGATTAGGCCTGGGCACCCCTAGGCTTAGGCAACGGCACCCCTAGGCTTAGGCTAAGGCACCCCTAGGTTTAGGTTAGGGCACCCCTAGGCTTAGGCTAAGGCTAGGGCTCCTCTAGCCTAAGACTAGGGCACCCCTAGGCTTAGGTTAGGGCACCCCAAGGCTTAGGCTAGGGCACCCCAAGGCTTAGGCTAAGGCTAGGGCTCCCCTAGCCTAAGGCTAGGGCACCTCTAGGCTTAGGCTAAGGCACCCCTAGGCTTAGGCTAGGGCACCCCTAGGCTTAGGCTAAGGCTAGCGCTCCCCTAGCCTTAGGCCAGGGCACCCCTAGGATTAGGCCAGGGCACCCCTAGGCTTAGGCCACGGCACCCCTAGGCTTAGGCTAGGGCACCCCTAGGTTTAGGTTAGGGCACCCCTAGGCTTAGGCTAAGCCTAGGGCTCCACTAGCCTAAGACTAAGGCACCCCTAGGCTTAGGCCAGGGCTCCCATAGCCTAAGGCTAGGGCACCCCTAGGCTTAGGCTATGACACCCCTAAGCTTAGGATTGGGCACCCCTAGGCTTATACTAGGACAGCCCTAGGCTTAGGCTAAGGCTAGGGCTCCCATAGCATAAGTCTAGTGCACCCCTAGGCTTAGGCTAGGACACCCTTAGGCTTATACTAGGAAACCCCTAGGCTTAGGCTAAGGCTAGGGCTCCCATAGCATAAGGCTAGGGTTCCCGTAGGCTTATGCTAGGGCACCCCAAGGCTTAGGGTAAGTCCATGGCTCCCCTCGCCTAAGGCTAGGGCACCCCTAGACTTAGCCTAGGGCACCCCTGGGCTTAGGCTAGGGCACCCCTAGGCTTAGGCTAGGGCACCCCTAGGCTTAGGCTAAGGCTAGGGATACCCTAGCCTAAGGCTAAGACACCTCTAGGATTAGGCTAGGGCACCCCTAAGCTTAGGCTAGGGTACCCCTAGCCTTAGGCTAAGGCTAGGGATCCCCTAGCCCAAGGCTAGGGCATCCCTAGGCTTAGGCTAGGGCACCCCTAGGCTTAGGCTAGGGCACCCCTAGGCTTAAGCTAAGGCTACGGCTCCCCTAGCCTAAGGCTAGGGGACCCCTAGTCTTAGTCTAGGGCACCCCTAGGCTTAGGCTAGGGCACCTCTAGGCTTAGGCTAAGGGTAGGGCTCCCCTAGGCTTAGGTTAGGGCACCCCTAGGCTTAGGCCAGGGCACCCCAAACCTTAGGCTAGGTCACCCCAAGGCTTAGGCTAAAGCTAGGGCTCCCCTAGCCTAAGGCTAGGGCACCCCTAGGCTTAGGCTAGGGCACCCCTAGGCTTAGGCTAAGGCTAGGTCTCCCCTAGCATAAGTCTAGGGCAGCCCTAGGCTTAGATTAGGGCACCCCTAGGCTTAGGCTATGGCACCCCTAGGCTTAGGCTAGGGCACCCCTAGGCTAAGGCTAGGGCTCCTCTAGCCTAAGGCTAGGGTACCCCTAGGCTTAGGCTAGGGCACCCCTAGGCTTACTAGGGCACCCCTAGGCTTAGACTAGGGCACCCCTAGGCTTAGGGTAGGGCACCCCTAGGCTTAGGCTAGGGCACACCTAGGCTTAGGCTAAGGCTAGGGCTCCTCGAGCCTAAGATTAGGGCACCCCTAGGCTTAGGGTTGGGCACCCCTTGGCTTAGGCCAGGGCACCCCTAGCCTTAGGCTAGGGCACCCCTAGGCTTAGGCTAAGGCTAGGGCTCCCCTACCCTAAGGCTAGGGCACCCCTAGACTTAGGCTAGGGCACCCCTAGGCTTATACTAGGACACCCCTAGGCTTAGGCTAAGGCTAGGTCTCCCATAGCATAAGGCTAGGGTTCCCCTAGGCTTATGCTAGGGCACCCCAAGGCTTAGGGTAAGTCCATGGCTCCCCTCGCCTAAGGCTAGGGCACCCCTAGCCTTAGGCTAAGTTTAGGGCTCCTCTAGCCTAAGGCTAGGGCACCCCTAGGCTATGGATAGGGCTCCCCTAGCCTAAGGTTAGGGCACCCCTAAGCTTAGGCTAGGCCATCCCTAGGCTTAGGCTAAGGCTACGGATCGACTAGCCTAAGGCTAGGGTACCCCTAGGCTTAGGCTAAGGCTAGGGCTCCCCTAGCGTAGGGCTAGGACACCCCTAGGATTAGGCTAGGGCACCCATAGTCTTAGGCTAGGGCACCCTAGGCTTAGACTAAGGCTACGACTCGACTAGCCTAAGGCTAGGGCACCCCTAGGCTTAGGCTAAGGCTAGGGCTCCCATAGCCTAAGGCTAGGGCACCTCTAGCCTTAGGCTAGGGCACCCCAAGGCTTAGGCTAGGGCACCCCAAGGCTTAGGCTAGGGCACCCCAAGGCTTAGGCTAAGGCACCCCTAGGCTTAGGCTAGGGCACCCCTAGGCTTAGGCTAAGGCTAGGGCTCCCCTAGCCTAAGGCTAGGGCACCCCTAGGCTAAGGTTAGGGCACCCTTGGGCTTAGGCTAGGGTACCACTAGGATTAGGCTAAGGCTAGGGCTCCCCTAGCCTAAGACTAGGGCACCCCTAGGCTTAGGCCAGGGCACCCCTAGGCTTAGGCCAGGTCACCCCTAGGCTTAGGCCAGGGCACCCCTAGGCTTAGGCTAGGGCACCCCTAGGCTTAGGTTAGGGCACCACTAGGCTTAGGCTAAGGCTAGGGCTCCCCCAGCCTAAGACTAGGGCACCCCTAGCTTAGGCCAGGGCACCCCTAGGCTTAGGCTAAGGCCAGGGCTCCCCTAGCCTAAGACTAGGGCACCCCTAGGCTTAGGCCAGGGCACCCCTAGGATTAGGCCTGGGCACCCCTAGGCTTAGGCAACGGCACCCCTAGGCTTAGGCTAAGGCACCCCTAGGTTTAGGTTAGGGCACCCCTAGGCTTAGGCTAAGGCTAGGGCTCCTCTAGCCTAAGACTAGGGCACCCCTAGGCTTAGGCTAGGGCACCCCAAGGCTTAGGCTAGGGCACCCCAAGGCTTAGGTTAAGGCTAGGGCTCCCCTAGCCTAAGGCTAGGGCACCTCTAGGCTTAGGCTAAGGCACCCCTAGGCTTAGGCTAGGGCACCCCTAGGCTTAGGCTAAGGCTAGCGCTCCCCTAGCCTTAGGCCAGGGCACCCCTAGGATTAGGCCAGGGCACCCCTAGGCTTAGGCCACGGCACCCCTAGGCTTAGGCTAGGGCACCCCTAGGTTTAGGTTAGGGCACCCCTAGGCTTAGGCTAAGCCTAGGGCTCCACTAGCCTAAGACTAAGGCACCCCTAGGCTTAGGCCAGGGCTCCCATAGCCTAAGGCTAGGGCACCCCTAGGCTTAGGCAGGGCACCCGTACGCTTACTATGGCACCCCTAGGCTTAGGCTATGGCACCCCTAAGCTTAGGATTGGGCACCCCTAGGCTTATACTAGGACACCCCTAGGCTTAGGCTAAGGCTAGGGCTCCCATAGCATAAGTCTAGTGCACCCCTAGGCTTAGGCTAGGACACCCTTAGGCTTATACTAGGAAACCCCTAGGCTTAGGCTAAGGCTAGGGCTCCCATAGCATAAGGCTAGGGTTCCCGTAGGCTTATGCTAGGGCACCCCAAGGCTTAGGGTAAGTCCATGGCTCCCCTCGCCTAAGGCTAGGGCACCCCTAGACTTAGGCTAAGGCACCCCTGGGCTTAGGCTAGGGCACCCCTAGGCTTAGGCTAGGGCACCCCTAGGCTTAGGCTAAGGCTAGGGATCCCCTAGCCTAAGGCTAAGACACCTCTAGGATTAGGCTAGGGCACCCCTAAGCTTAGGCTAGGGTACCCCTAGCCTTAGGCTAAGGCTAGGGATCCCCTAGCCCAAGGCTAGGGCATCCCTAGGCTTAGGCTAGGGCACCCCTAGGCTTAGGCTAGGGCACCCCTAGGCTTAAGCTAAGGCTACGGCTCCCCTAGCCTAAGGCTAGGGCACCCCTAGTCTTAGTCTAGGGCACCCCTAGGCTTAGGCTAGGGCACCTCTAGGCTTAGGCTAAGGGTAGGGCTCCCCTAGCCTAAGGCTAGGGCAAACCTAGCCTAAGGCTAGGGCACCCCTAGGCTTAGGCTAGGGCACCCCTAGGCTTAGGCTAGGGCACCTCTAGGCTTAGGCTAAGGCTAGGGCTCCCATAGCCTAAGGCTAGGGCACCCCTAGGCTTAGGTTAGGGCACCCCTAGGCTTAGGCCAGGGCACCCCAAACCTTAGGCTAGGTCACCCCAAGGCTTAGGCTAAAGCTAGGGCTCCCCTAGCCTAAGGCTAGGGCACCCCTAGGCTTAGGCTAGGGCACCCCTAGGCTTAGGCTAAGGCTAGGTCTCCCCTAGCATAAGTCTAGGGCAGCCCTAGGCTTAGATTAGGGCACCCCTAGGCTTAGGCTATGGCACCCCTAGGCTTAGGCTAGGGCACCCCTAGGCTAAGGCTAGGGCTCCTCTAGCCTAAGGCTAGGGTACCCCTAGGCTTAGGCGAGGGCACCCCTAGGCTTACTAGGGCACCCCTAGGCTTAGACTAGGGCACCCCTAGGCTTAGGGTAGGGCACCCCTAGGCTTAGGCTAGGGCACACCTAGGCTTAGCCTAAGGCTAGGGCTCCTCGAGCCTAAGATTAGGGCACCCCTAGGCTTAGGGTTGGGCACCCCTAGGCTTAGGCCAGGGCACCCCTAGCCTTAGGCTAGGGTACCCCTAGGCTTAGGCTAAGACTAGGGCTCCCCTACCCTAAGGCTAGGGCACCCCTAGACTTAGGCTAGGGCACCCCTAGGCTTATACTAGGACACCCCTAGGCTTAGGCTAAGGCTAGGTCTCCCATAGCATAAGGCTAGGGTTCCCCTAGGCTTATGCTAGGGCACCCCAAGGCTTAGGGTATGTCCATGGCTCCCCTCGCCTAAGGCTAGGGCACCCCTAGCCTTAGGCTAAGTTTAGGGCTCCTCTAGCCTAAGGCTAGGGCACCCCTAGTCTATGGATAGGGCTCCCCTAGCCTAAGGTTAGGGCACCCCTAAGCTTAGGCTAGGCCATCCCTAGGCTTAGGCTAAGGCTACGGATCGACTAGCCTGAGGCTAGGGTACCCCTAGGCTTAGGCTAAGGCTAGGGCTCCCCTAGCGTAGGGCTAGGACACCCCTAGGATTAGGCTAGGGCACCCATAGTCTTAGGCTTGGGCACCCCTAGGCTTAGGATAGGGCACCCCTAGGCTTAGGCCAGGTCACCCCTAGGCTTAGGCCAGGGCACCCCTAGGCTTAGGCTAGGGCACCCCTAGCTTAGGCCAGGGCACCCCTAGGCTTAGGCTAAGGCCAGGGCTCCCCTAGCCTTAGACTAGGGCACCCCTAGGCTTAGGCCAGGGCACCCCTAGGATTAGGCCTGGGCACCCCTAGGCTTAGGCAACGGCACCCCTAGGCTTAGGCTAAGGCACCCCTAGGTTTAGGTTAGGGCACCCCTAGGCTTAGGCTAAGGCTAGGGCTCCTCTAGCCTAAGACTAGGGCACCCCTAGGCTTAGGCTAGGGCACCCCAAGGCTTAGGCTAGGGCACCCCAAGGCTTAGGCTAAGGCTAGGGCTCCCCTAGCCTAAGGCTAGGGCACCTCTAGGCTTAGGCTAAGGCACCCCTAGGCTTAGGCTAGGGCACCCCTAGGCTTAGGCTAAGGCTAGCGCTCCCCTAGCCTTAGGCCAGGGCACCCCTAGGATTAGGCCAGGGCACCCCTAGGCTTAGGCCACGGCACCCCTAGGCTTAGGCTAGGGCACCCCTAGGTTTAGGTTAGGGCACCCCTAGGCTTAGGCTAAGCCTAGGGCTCCACTAGCCTAAGACTAAGGCACCCCTAGGCTTAGGCCAGGGCTCCCATAGCCTAAGGCTAGGGCACCCCTAGGCTTAGGCAGGGCACCCGTACGCTTACTATGGCACCCCTAGGCTTAGGCTATGGCACCCCTAAGCTTAGGATTGGGCACCCCTAGGCTTATACTAGGACACCCCTAGGCTTAGGCTAAGGCTAGGGCTCCCATAGCATAAGTCTAGTGCACCCCTAGGCTTAGGCTAGGACACCCTTAGGCTTATACTAGGAAACCCCTAGGCTTAGGCTAAGGCTAGGGCTCCCATAGCATAAGGCTAGGGTTCCCGTAGGCTTATGCTAGGGCACCCCAAGGCTTAGGGTAAGTCCATGGCTCCCCTCGCCTAAGGCTAGGGCACCCCTAGACTTAGGCTAGGGCACCCCTGGGCTTAGGCTAGGGCACCCATAGGCTTAGGCTAGGGCACCCCTAGGCTTAGGCTAAGGCTAGGGATCCCCTAGCCTAAGGCTAAGACACCTCTAGGATTAGGCTAGGGCACCCCTAAGCTTAGGCTAGGGTACCCCTAGCCTTAGGCTAAGGCTAGGGATCCCCTAGCCCAAGGCTAGGGCATCCCTAGGCTTAGGCTAGGGCACCCCTAGGCTTAGGCTAGGGCACCCCTAGGCTTAAGCTAAGGCTACGGCTCCCCTAGCCTAAGGCTAGGGCACCCCTAGTCTTAGTCTAGGGCACCCCTAGGCTTAGGCTAGGGCACCTCTAGGCTTAGGCTAAGGGTAGGGCTCCCCTAGCCTAAGGCTAGGGCAACCCTAGCCTAAGGCTAGGGCACCCCTAGGCTTAGGCTAGGGCACCCCTAGGCTTAGGCTAGGGCACCTCTAGGCTTAGGCTAAGGCTAGGGCTCCCATAGCCTAAGGCTAGGGCACCCCTAGGCTTAGGTTAGGGCACCCCTAGGCTTAGGCCAGGGCACCCCAAACCTTAGGATAGGTCACCCCAAGGCTTAGGCTAAAGCTAGGGCTCCCCTAGCCTAAGGCTAGGGCACCCCTAGGCTTAGGCTAGGGCACCCCTAGGCTTAGGCTAAGGCTAGGTCTCCCCTAGCATAAGTCTAGGGCAGCCCTAGGCTTAGATTAGGGCACCCCTAGGCTTAGGCTATGGCACCCCTAGGCTTAGGCTAGGGCACCCCTAGGCTAAGGCTAGGGCTCCTCTAGCCTAAGGCTAGGGTACCCCTAGGCTTAGGCGAGGGCACCCCTAGGCTTACTAGGGCACCCCTAGGCTTAGACTAGGGCACCCCTAGGCTTAGGGTAGGGCACCCCTAGGCTTAGGGTTGGGCACCCCTAGGCTTAGGCCAGGGCACCCCTAGCCTTAGGCTAGGGTACCCCTAGGCTTAGGCTAAGGCTAGGGCTCCCCTACCCTAAGGCTAGGGCACCCCTAGACTTAGGCTAGGGCAACCCTAGGCTTATACTAGGACACCCCAAGGCTTAGGCTAAGGCTAGGTCTCCCATAGCATAAGGCTAGGGTTCCCCTAGGCTTATGCTAGGGCACCCCAAGGCTTAGGGTATGTCCATGGCTCCCCTCGCCTAAGGCTAGGGCACCCCTAGCCTTAGGCTAAGTTTAGGGCTCCTCTAGCCTAAGGCTAGGGCACCCCTAGTCTATGGATAGGGCTCCCCTAGCCTAAGGTTAGGGCACCCCTAAGCTTAGGCTAGGCCATCCCTAGGCTTAGGCTAAGGCTACGGATCGACTAGCCTGAGGCTAGGGTACCCCTAGGCTTAGGCTAAGGCTAGGGCTCCCCTAGCGTAGGGCTAGGACACCCCTAGGATTAGGCTAGGGCACCCATAGTCTTAGGCTTGGGCACCCCTAGGCTTAGGATAGGGCACCCCTAGGCTTAGGCCAGGTCACCCCTAGGCTTAGGCCAGGGCACCCCTAGGCTTAGGCTAGGGCACCCCTAGGCTTAGGTTAGGGCACCACTAGGCTTAGGCTAAGGCTAGGGCTCCCCCAGCCTAAGACTAGGGCACCCCTAGCTTAGGCCAGGGCACCCCTAGGCTTAGGATAAGGCCAGGGCTCCCCTAGCCTAAGACTAGGGCACCCCTAGGCTTAGGCCAGGGCACCCCTAGGATTAGGCCTGGGCACCCCTAGGCTTAGGCAACGGCACCCCTAGGCTTAGGCTAAGGCACCCCTAGGTTTAGGTTAGGGCACCCCTAGGCTTAGGCTAAGGCTAGGGCTCCTCTAGCCTAAGACTAGGGCACCCCTAGGCTTAGGATAGGGCACCCCAAGCCTTAGGCTAGGGCACCCCAAGGCTTAGGCTAAGGCTAGGGCTCCCCTAGCCTAAGGCTAGGGCACCTCTAGGCTTAGGCTAAGGCACCCCTAGGCTTAGGCTAGGGCACCCCTAGGCTTAGGCTAAGGCTAGCGCTCCCCAGCCTTATGCCAGGGCACCCCTAGGATTAGGCCAGGGCACCCCTAGGCTTAGGCCACGGCACCCCTAGGCTTAGGCTAGGGCACCCCTAGGTTTAGGTTAGGGCACCCCTAGGCTTAGGCTAAGCCTAGGGCTCCACTAGCCTAAGACTAAGGCACCCCTAGGCTTAGGCCAGGGTACCCCTAGGCTTAGGCCACGGCACCCCTAGGCTTAGGTTAGTGCACCCCTAGGTTTAGGTTAGGGCACCCCTAGGCTTAGGCTAGGGCACCCTTAGGCTTATACTAGGAAACCCCTAGGCTTAGGCTAAGGCTAGGGCTCCCATAGTATAAGGCTAGGGTTCCCGTAGGCTTATGCTAGGGCACCCCAAGGCTTAGGGTAAGTCCATGGCTCCCCTCGCCTAAGGCTAGGGCACCCCTAGACTTAGGCTAGGGCACCCCTAGGCTTAGGCTAGGGCACCCCTAGGCTTAGGCTAGGGCACCCCTAGGCTTAGGCTAAGGCTAGGGATCCCCTAGCCTAAGGCTAAGAGACCTCTAGGATTAGGCTAGGGCACCCCTAGGCTTAGGCTAGGGTACCCCTAGCCTTAGGCTAAGGCTAGGGATCCCCTAGCCCAAGGCTAGGGCATCCCTAGGCTTATTCTAGGGCACCCCTAGGCTTAGGCTAGGGCACCCCTAGGCTTAAGCTAAGGCTACGGCTCCCCTAGCCTAAGGCTAGGGCACCCCTAGTCTTAGTCTAGGGCACCCCTAGGCTTAGGCTAAGGCTAGGTCTCCCCTAGCATAAGTCTAGGGCAGCCCTAGGCTTAGATTAGGGCACCCCTAGGCTTAGGGTAGGGCACCCCTAGGCTTAGGCTAGGGCACACCTAGGCTTAGGCTAAGGCTAGGGCTCCTCGAGCCTAAGATTAGGGCACCCCTAGGCTTAGGGTTGGGCACCCCTACGCTTAGGCCAGGGCACCCCTAGCCTTAGGCTAGGGCACCCCTAGGCTTAGGCTAAGGCTAGGGCTCCCCTACCCTAAGGCTAGGGCACCCCTAGACTTAGGCTAGGGCACCCCTAGGCTTATACTAGGACACCCCTAGGCTTAGGCTAAGGCTAGGTCTCCCATAGCATAAGGCTAGGGTTCCCCTAGGCTTATGCTAGGGCACCCCAAGGCTTAGGGTAAGTCCATGGCTTCCCTCGCCTAAGGCTAGGGCACCCCTAGCCTTAGGCTAAGTTTAGGGCTCCTCTAGCCTAAGGCTAGGGCACCCCTAGGCTATGGCTAGGGCTCCCCTAGCCTAAGGTTAGGGCACCCCTAAGCTTAGGCTAGGCCATCCCTAGGCTTAGGCTAAGGCTACGGATCGACTAGCCTAAGGCTAGGGCACCCCTAGGCTTAGGCTAGGGTACCCCTAGGCTTAGGCTAAGGCTCGGGCTCCCCTAGCGTAGGGCTAGGACACCCCTAGGATTAGACTAGGGCACCCATAGTATTAGGCTAGGGCACTCCTAGGCTTAGACTAAGGCTACGACTCGACTAGCCTAAGGCTAGGGCACCCCTAGGCTTAGGCTAAGGCTCGGGCTCCCATAGCCTAAGGCTAGGGCACCTCTAGCCTTAGGCTAGGGCACCCCAAGGCTTAGGCTAGGGAACCCCATGGCTTAGGCTAGGGCACCCCAAGGCTTAGGCTAAGGCACCCCTAGGCTTAGGCTAGGGCACCCCTAGGCTTAGGCTAAGGCTAGGGCTCCCCTAGCCTAAGGCTAGGGCACCCCTAGGCTAAGGTTAGGGCACCCTTAGGCTTAGGCTAGGGTACCACTAGGATTAGGCTAAGGCTAGGGCTCCCCTAGCCTAAGACTAGGGCACCCCTAGGCTTAGGCCAGGGCACCCCTAGGCTTAGGCCAGGTCACCCCTAGGCTTAGGCCAGGGCACCCCTAGGCTTAGGCTAGGGCACCCCTAGGCTTAGGTTAGGGCACCCCTAGGCTTAGGCTAAGGCTAGGGCTCCCCCAGCCTAAGACTAGGGCACCCCTAGCTTAGGCCAGGGCACCCCTAGGCTTAGGCTAAGGCCAGGGCTCCCCTAGCCTAAGACTAGGGCACCCCTAGGCTTAGGCCAGGGCACCCCTAGGATTAGGCCTGGGCACCCCTAGGCTTAGGCAACAGCACCCCTAGGCTTAGGCTAGGGCACCCCTAGGTTTAGGTTAGGGCACCCCTAGGCTTAGGCTAAGGCTAGGGCTCCCCTAGCCTAAGACTAGGGCACCCCTAGGCTTAGGCTAGGGCACCCCAAGGCTTAGCCTAGGGCACTACAAGGTTTAGGCTAAGGCTAGGGCTCCCCTTGCCTAAGGCTAGGGCACCTCTAGGCTTAGGCTAAGGCACCCCTAGGCTTAGGCTAGGGCACCCCTAGGCTTAGGCTAAGGCTAGCGCTCCCCTATCCTTAGGCCAGGGCACCCCTAGGATTAGGCCAGGGCACCCCTAGGCTTAGGCCACGGCACCCCTAGGCTTAGGCTAGGGCACCCCTAGGTTTAGGTTAGGGCACCCCTAGGCTTAGGCTAAGCCTAGGGCTCCCCTAGCCTAAGACTAAGGCACCCCTAGGCTTAGGCCAGGGCACCCCTAGGCTTAGGCCAGGGCACCCCTAGGCTTAGGCCAGTACACCCCTAGGCTTAGGCTAGGGAACCCCTAGGCTTAGGCTAAGGCTAGGGCTCCCATAGCCTAAGGCTAGGGCACCCCTAGGCTTAGGCAGGGCACCCGTAGGCTTACTAGGGCACCCCTAGGCTTACTAGGGCACCCCTAGGCTTAGGCTATGGCACCCCAAGGCTTAGGATTGGGCACCCCTAGGCTTATACTAGGACACCCCTAGGCTTAGGCTAAGGCTAGGGCTCCCATAGCCTAAGGCTAGGGTTCCCCTAGGCTTATGCTAGGGCACCCCAAGGCTTAGGGTAAGTCCATGGCTCCCCTCGCCTAAGGCTAGGGCACCCCTAGACTTAGGCTAGGGCACCCCTAGGCTTAGGCTAAGTTTAGGGCTCCTCTAGCCTAAGGCTAGGGCACCCCTAGGCTTAGGCTAGGGCACCCCTAGGCTTACGCTAGGGCACCCCTAGGCTTAGGCTAGGCAACCCCTAGGCTTAGGCTAAAGCTCCGGATCAACTAGCCTAAGGCTAGGGCACCCTTAGGCTTAGGCTAGGGCACCCCTAGGCTTAGGCTAAGGCTAGGGCTCCCCTAGCGTAGGGCTAGGACACCCCTAGGATTAGGCTAGGGCACCCATAGTCTTAGGCTAAGGCACCCCTTGGCTTAGACTAAGGCTACGGCTCAACTAGCCTAAGGCTAGGTCACCCCTAGGCTTAGGCTAAGGCTAGGGCTACCATAGCCTAAGGCTAGGGCACCTCTAGCCTTAGGTTAGGGCACCCCTAGGCTTAGGCTAGAGCACCCAAAGGCTTAGGCTAGGGCACCCCAAGGCTTAGGCTAAGGCTAGGGCTCCCCTAGCCTAAGGCTAGGGCACCCCTAGGCTTAGGCTAAGGCACCCCTAGTCTTAGGCTAGGGCACCCCTAGGCTTAGGCTAAGGCTAGCGCTCCCCTAGCCTAAGGCTAGGGCACCCCTAGGCTTAGGTTTGGGCACCCCTCGGCTTAGGCTAGGGCACCCCTAGGCTTAGGCTAAGGCTAGGGCTCCCCTAGCCTAAGACCATGGCACCCCTAGGCTTAGGCCAGGGCACCCCTAGGCTTAGGCCAGGGCACCCCTAGGCTTAGGCTAGGGCACCTCTAGGCTTAGGTTAGGGCACCCCTAGGCTTAGCTTAAGGCTAGGGCTCCCCCAGCCTAAGACTAGGGCACCCCTAGCTTAGGTCAGGGCACCCCTAGGCTTAGGCTAAGGCTAGGGCTCACCTAGCCTAAGACTAGGGCACCCCTAGGCTTAGGCCAGGGCACCCCTAGGCTTAGGCCAGGGTACCCCTAGGCTTAGGCCACGGCACCCCTAGCCTTAGGTTAGTGCGCCCCTAGGTTTAAGTTAGGGCACCCCTAGGCTTAGGCTAAGTCTAGGGCTCCCCTAGCCTAAGACTAGGGCACCCCTAGGCTTAGGCCAAGGCACCCCTAGGCTTAGGCCAGGGCACCCCTAGGCTTAGGCCAGGACACCCCTAGGCTTAGGCTAGGGAACCCCTAGGCTTAGGCTAAGGGTAGGGCTCCCATAGCCTAAGGCTAGGGCACCCCTAGGTTTAGGCAGGGCACCCGTAGGCTTACTATGGCACCCCTAGTCTTAGGCTATGGCACCCCTAAGCTTAGGATTGGGCACCCCTAGGCTTATACTAGGACACCCATAGGCTTAGGCTAAGGCTAGGGCTCCCACAGCATAAGTCTAGTGCACTCCTAGGCTTAGGCTAGGGCACCCTTAGGCTTATACTAGGAAACCCCTAGGCTTAGGCTAAGGCTAGGGCTCCCATAGCATAAGGCTAGGGTTCCCGTAGGCTTATGCTAGGGCACCCCAAGGCTTAGGGTAAGTCCATGGCTCCCCTCGCCTAAGGCTAGGGCACCCCTAGACTTAGGCTAGGGCACCCCTAGGATTAGGCTAAGTTTAGGGCTCCTCTAGCCTAAGGCTAGGGCACCCCTAGGCTTAGGCTAGGGCACCCCTAGGCTTAGGCTAAGGGTAGGCATCCCCTAGCCCAAGGCTAGGGCACCCCTAGGTATAGGCTGGGGCACCCCTAGGTTTAAGCTGGGGCACCCCTAAAATTAGCCTAAGGCTAGGGATCCCAAGCCTAAGGTTAGGGCACCCCTAGGCTTAGGCTAGGGCACCCCTAGGCTTAGGCTAAGGCTAGGGCTCCCCTAGCATAGGGCTTGGACACCCCTAGGATTAGGCTAGGGCACCCATAGTCTTAGGCTAGGGTACCCCTTGGCTTAGACTAAGGCTACGGCTCGACTAGCCTAAGGCTAGCGCACCCGTAGGCTTAGGCTAGGGCACCCCAAGGCTTAGGCTAGGGCACCCCAAGGCTTAGGCTAAGGCTAGGGCTCCCCTAGCCTAAGGTTAGGGCACCCCTAGGCTTAGGTTAGGGCACCCCAAGGCTTAGGCTAGGGAACCCCAAGGCTTAGGCTAAGGCTAGGGCTCCCCTAGCCTAAGGCTAGGGCACCCCTAGACTTAGGTTAGGGCACCCCTAGGCGTAGTCCAGGGCACCCCTAGGCTTAGGCTAGGGCACCCCTAGGCTTAGGTTACGGAACCCCTAGGCTTAGGCTAAGGCTAGGGCTCCCCCAGCCTAAGACTAGGGCACCCCTAGCTTAGGCCAGGGCACCCCAAGGCTTAGGCTAAGGCTAGGGCTCCCCTAGCCTAAGACTAGGGCACCCCTAGGCTTAGGTCAGGGCACCGCTAGGCTTAGGCCAGGGCACCCCTAGGCTTAGGCCATGTCACCCCTAGGCTTAGGCAATGGCACCCCTAGGTTAGGTTAGGGCACCACTACGCTTAGGCTAAGGCTAGGGCTCCCCTAGCCTAAGACTAGGGCACCCCTAGGCTTAGGCCAGGACACCCCTAGGCTTAGGCCAGGGCACCCCTAGGCTTAGGCCAGGACACCCCTAGGCTTAGGCTAGGGAACCCCTAGGCTTAGGCTAAGGCTAGGGCTCCCATAGCCTAAGGCTAGGGCACCCCTTGGCTTAGGCAGGGCACCCGTAGGCTTACTAGGGCACCCCTAGGCTTACTAGGGCACCCCTAGGCTTAGGCTATGGCACCCCTAGGCTTAGGCTTGGGCACCCCTAGGCTTATACTAGGACACCCCTAGGCTTAGGCTAAGGCTAGGGCTCCCATAGCATAAGTCTAGGGCACCCCTAGGCGTAGGCTAGGGCACCCCTAAGCTTAGGCTAGGGCACCCCTAGGCTTAGGCTAGGGCACCCCTAGGCTTAGGCTAAGGCTAGGGCTCCCCTAGCCCAAGGCTAGGGCACCCCTAGGCTTAGGCTGGGGCACCCTTACGTTTAGTCTAGGGCACCCCTAGAATTAGCCTAAGGTTAGGGATCCCCTAGCCTAAGGTTAGGACACCCGTAGGCTTAGGCTAGGGCAACCCTAGGCTTTGGTTAGGGCATCCCTAGGCTTAGGCTAGGGCACCACTAGGCTAAAGCTAGGGCACCCCTAGGCTTAGGCTAGGGCACCACTAGGCTTAGGCTAGGGCACCACTAGCCTAAAGCTAGGGCACCCCTAGGCTTAGGATAGGGCACCCCTAGGCTTAAGCTAGGGCACCCCTAGGCTTAGGCTTAGGCTAGGGCTCCCCTAGACTAAGGCTAGGGCACCCTTAGGCTTAGGTTTGGGCACCCCTAGGCTTAGGCTATGGCACCCCTAGGCTTAGGCTAGTGCACCCCTAGGCTAAGGCTAAGGGTAGGACTCCCCTAGCTTAAGGCTAGGGAACCCCTAGGCTTAGGCTAGGGCACCCCTTGGCTTAGGAGAGGGCACCCCTAGGCTTAGGATAGGGTACCCCTAAGCTTAGGTTAGGGCACCCCTAGGCTTAGGCTAGGGCACCACTAGGCTTAGGCTAAGGCTAGGGCTCCCTAGCCTAAGGCTAGGGCACTCCTAGGCTTAGGCAGGGCACCCGTAGGCTTACTAGGGCACCCCTAGGCTTACTAGGGCACCCCTAGGCTTAGGCTAGGGCACCCATAGGATTAGGCTAAGGCAAGGGCTCCCCTAGCCTAAGGCCAAGGCACCCCTAGGCTTAGGCTAGGGCACACTAGGCTTAGGCTTAGGCTTAGGCTAGCGCTCCCCTAGCCTAAGGCTAGGGCACCCTAGGGCTTAGGCTATGGTCCCCCTAGGCTTAGGATAGGGAACCCCTAGGCTTAGGCTAATGCTAGGGCTCCCCTAGCCTAAGGCTAGGGCACCCCTAGGCTTAGGCTTGGGCACCCCTAGGCTTAGGCAAGGGCACCCCTAGGCTTAAGCTAAGGCTAGGGCTCCCCTAGCCTAAGGCTAAGGCACCCCTAGGCTTAGGCTAGGGCACCCCTAAGCTTTGGCTTAGGCTAGGGCTCCCCTAGCCTAAGGCTAGGGCACCCTTAGGCTTAGGTTTGGGCACCCCTAGGCTTTGGCTATGGCACCCCAAGGCTTAGGCTAGCGCACCCCTAGGCTTAAGCTAAGGCTAGGGCTCCCCTAGCCTAAGGCTAGGGCGCTCCTAGGCTTAGGCTAGGGCACCCCTAGGCTTAGGATAGGACACCCCTAGGCTTAGGCTAGGGCACCCCTAGGCTTAGGCTAAGGCTAGGGTTTCCCTAGCCTAAGGCTAAGGAACCCCTAGGCTTAGGCTAGGGCACCCCTATGCTTAGGCTTAGGCTAGGGCTCCCGTAGCCCAAGGCTATGGCACCCCTAGGCTTAGGCTCGGGCACCCCTAGGCTTAGGCTAGGGGAACCCTAGGCTTAGGCTAGGGCACCCCTAGGCTTAAGCTAAGGCTAGGGCTCCCCTAGCCTAAGGCAAGGGCACCCCTAGGCATAGGCTAGGGCACCCCTAAGCTTAGTTTCTGGCACCCCTAGGCATAGGCTAGGGAACCCCCAGACTTAGGCTAAGGCTACGGTTCGACTAGCCTAAGGCTAGGGCACCCCTAGGCTTAGGCTAGGGCACCCCTAGGCTTAGGTTAAGGCTGGGGCTCCCCTAGCCTAAGGCTAGGGAACCCCTAGGCTTAGGCTAGGGCACCCCTAGGCTTGGACTAGGGCACGCCTAAGCTTAGGTTAGGGAACCCCTAGGCTTAGGCTTAGGCTAGGGCTCTCCTAGCCTTAGGCTAGGGCACTCTTTGGCTTAGGTTGGGCACCCCGAGGCTTAGGCTATGGCACCGCTTGGCTTAGGCTAGGGCACCCCTAGGCTTAGGCTAAGGCTAGGTCTCCCCTAGCATATGCTAGGGCACCCCTTGGCTTAGGCTAGGGCAACCCTAGGCTTAGGCTAGAGCACCCCTAGGCTTAAGCTAAGGCTAGGGCTCAACTAGCCTAAGGCTAGGGCACCCCTAGGCTTAGGCTAGGGGAACCCTAGGCTTAGGCTAGGGGAACCCTAGCTTAGGCTAGGGCACCCCTAGGCTTAAGCTAAGGCTAGGGCTCCCCTAGCCTAAGGCAAGGGCACCCCTAGGCTTAGGTTATGGCACCCCTAGGCATAGGCTAGGGCACCACTAGGCTTAGGCTATAGCACCCCTAGGCTTAAGGCTAGGGCACCCCTAGGCTTAGGATAGGGCACCCCTAGGCTTAGGCTAGGGCACCCCTAGGCTTAGGCTAAGGCTAGGGTTTCCTTATCCTAAGGCTAGGGAACCCCTAGGCTTAGGCTAGGGCACGCCTAGGCTTAGGCTTAGGCTAGGGCTCCCCTAGACTAAGGCTAGGGCACCCTTTGGCTTAGGCTATGGCACCCCTAGCCTTAGGCTAGTGCACCCCTAGGCTTAGGCTAAGGCTAGGGCTCCCCTAGCCTAAGGCTTGTGCACCCCTAGGCTTAAGCTAGGGCAACCCTAGGCTTAGGCTAGGGCACACCTAGGCCTAAGCTAAGGCTAGGGCTCCCCTAGCCTAAGACTAGGGCACCCCTAGGCTTAGGTTAGGGCACCCCTAGGCTTAGGCTAGGGCACCCCTAGGCTTAGGCTACGGCACCCTTAGGTTTAGGCTAAGGCTGGGGCTCCCCTAGCCTAAGGCTAGGGCACCCCTAGACTTAGGATAGGGCACCCCTAGACTTAAGCTAGGGTACCCCTAAGCTTAGGTTAGGGCACCCCTAGGCTTAGGCTAGGGCACCCCTAGGCTTAGGCTAAGGCTAGAGCTCCCCTAGCCTGAGGCTAGGGCACCTCTTGGCTTAGGCAGGGCACCTGTAGGTTTACTAGGGCACACCTAGGCTTACTAGGGTACCCCTAGGCTTAGGCTAGGGCACCCCTAGGCTTAGGCTAGGGCACCCCTAGGCTTAGGCTAGGGCACACTAGGCTTAGTCTTAGGCTTAGGCTAGCGCTCCTTTAGCCTAAGGCTAGGGCACCCCTAGGCTTAGGATAGGGCTCCCCTAGCCTGAGGCTTGGGCACCCCTAGGCTTAGGCTAGGGCTCACCTAGGCTTAGGCAAGGAGACCCCTAGGATTAGGCTAGGGCACCCCTCGGCTTAGGCTAAGGCTAGGGTTCGCCAAGCCTAAGGTTTGGGCAACCCTAGGCTTAGGTTAGGGCACCCCTAGGCTTAGGCTAGGGCACCCCTAGGCTTAGGCTTAGGCTAGGGCTCCCCTAGCCTAGGGCTAGGGCACCCTTAGGCTTAGGTTAGGCAACCCAACGCTTAGGCTATGGCACCCCTAGGCTAGGCTAGGACACCCCTAGGCTTAGGCTAAGGCTAGGGATCCCCTAGCCTAAGGCTAGGGCACCCTTAAGCTTAGGCTAGGGCACCCCAACACTTAGACTATGGCATCCCTAGGCTTAGGCTAGGGCACCCCTAGGCTTAGGCTAAGGCTAGGGTTTCCCTAGCCTAAGGCTAGGGAACTCCTAGGCTTAGGCTAGGGCACCCCTAGGCTTAGGCTAAGGCTAGGGCTCCCCTAGGCTTAGGCTAGGGCACCCCTAGGTTTAGGCTATGGCACACCTAGGCTTAGGTTAGGGAACCCGTAGGCTTAGGCTAGGGCACCCCTAGGCTTAGGCTAAGGCTAGGGCTCCCCTAGCCTAAGGCTAGGGCATCCCTAGGCTTAGGCTAGGGCACGCCTATGCTTAGGCTAGGGCACTCCTAGGCTTAGGATAGGGCAACCCTATGCTTATGCTAGGGCACCACTAGGCTAGGCTAAGGCTAGGGTTTCCCTAGCCTAAGGTTAGGGAACACCTCGGCTTAGGCTAGGGCACCCCTAGGCTTAGGCTAAGGCACCCATAGGCTTAGGCTAAGGCTAGGGTTCCCATAGCCTAAGGCTAGGGCACCCCTAGGCTTAGGCTAGGGCACCCCTAGGCTTAGGCTATGGCACACCTAGGCTTAGGTTAGGGCACCCCTTGGCTTAGGCTAGGGCACCCCTAGGCTTAGGCTAAGGCTAGGGCTCCCCTAGCCTAAGGCTAGGGCATCCCTAGGCTTAGGCTAGGGAACCCCTAGGCTTAGGCTAGGGCACCCCTAGGCTTAGGCTAGTGCTACCCTAGGCTTAGGCTAGGGTACCCCTAGGCTTAGGCTAAGGCTAGGGATCCCCTAGCCTAAGGCTAGGGCACCCCTAATCTTAGGCTAGGGCACCCCTAGGCTTAGGTTATGGTACGCCTATGCTTAGGCTAGGGCACCCCTAGGCTTAGGATAGGGCAACCCTATGCTTAGGTTAGGGCATCCCTAGGCTTAGGCTAAGGCTAGGGTTTCCCTAGCCTAAGGCTAGGGAACCCCTAGGCTTAGGCTAGGGCACCCCTAGGCTTAGGCTAAGGCACCCCTAGGCTTAGGCTAAGGCTAGGGTTCCCATAGCCTAAGGCTAGGGCACCCCTAGGCTTAGGCTAGGGCACCCCTAGGCTTAGGCTATGGCACACCTAGGCTTAGATTAGGGCAGCCCTATGCTTAGGCTAGGGCACCGCTAGGCTTAGGCTAAGGCTAGGGCTCCCCTAGCCTAAGGCTAGGGCATCCCTAGGCTTAGGCTAGGGCACGCCTATTCTTATGCTAGGGCACCCCTAGGCTTAGGATAGGGCAACCCTATGCTTAGGTTAGGGCACCCCTGGGCTTAGGCTAAGGCTAGGGTTTCCCTAGCCTAAGGCTAGGGAACCCCTAGGCTTAGGCTAGAGCACCCCTAGGCTTAGGCTAAGGCACCCCTAGGCTTAGGCTAAGGCTAGGCTTCCCATAGCCTAAGGCTACGGCACCCCTAGGCTTAGGCTAGGGCACCCCTAGTCTTAGGGTATGGCACACCTTGGCTTAGGTCAGGGCACCCATAGGCTTAGGCTAGGGCACCCCTAGGCTTAGGCTAAGGCTAGGGCTCCCCTATCCTAAGGCTAGGGCATCCCTAGGCTTAGGCTAGGGAACCCCTAGGCTTAGGCTAGTGCACCCCTAGGCTTAGGCTAGGGCTACCCTAGGCTTAGGCTATAGCACCCCTAGGCTTAAGCTAAGGCTAGGGTTCCCCTAGCCTAAGGCTAGGGTACCACAAGGTTAGGGTAGGGTACCCCTAGGCTCAGGCTAGGGCACCTCTAGGCTTAGGATAGGGCACCCCTAGGCTTAGGCTAGGGCACCCCTAGGCTTAGGCTAAGGCTAGGGTTTCCTTATCCTAAGGCTAGGGAACCCCTAGGCTTAGGCTAGGGCACGCCTAGGCTTAGGCTTAGGCTAGGGCTCCCCTAGACTAAGGCTAGGGCACCCTTAGGTTAGGCTATGGCACCCCTAGCCTTAGGCTAGTGCACCCCTAGGCTTAGGCTAAGGCTAGGGCTCCCCTAGCCTAAGGCTAGTGCACCCCTAGGCTTAAGCTAGGGCAACCCTAGGCTTAGGCTAGGGTACACCTAGGCCTAAGCTAAGGCTAGGGCTCCCCTAGCCTAAGACTAGGGCACCCCTAGGCTTAGGTTAGGGCACCCCTAGGCTTAGGCTAGGGCACCCCTAGGCTTAGGCTACGGCACCCCTAGGTTTAGGCTAAGGCTGGGGCTCCCCTAGCCTAAGGCTAGGGCACCCCTAGACTTAGGATAGGGCACCCCTAGACTTAAGCTAGGGTACCCCTAAGCTTAGGTTAGGGCACCCCTAGGCTTAGGCTAAGGCTAGGGCTCCCCTAACCTAAGGCTAGGGCACCTCTTGGCTTAGGCAGGGCACCCGTAGGTTTACTAGGGCACACCTAGGCTTACTAGGGTACCCCTAGGCTTAGGCTAGGGCACCCCTAGGCTTAGGCTAGGGCACCCCTAGGCTTAGGCTAGGGCACACTAGGCTTAGTCTTAGGTTTAGGCTAGCGCTCCCGTAGCCTAAGGCTAGGGCACCCCTAGGCTTAGGATAGGGCTCCCCTAGCCTGAGGCTTGGGCACCCCTAGGCTTAGGCTAGGGCTCACCTAGGCTTAGGCAAGGAGACCCCTAGCCTAAGGCTAGGGCACCCTTAAGCTTAGGCTAGGGCACCCCAACACTTAGGCTATGGCATCCCTAGGCTTAGGCTAGGGCACCCCTAGGCTTAGGCTAAGGCTAGGGTTTCCCTAGCCTAAGGCTAGGGAACTCCTAGGCTTAGGCTAGGGCACCCCTAGGCTTAGGCTAAGGCTAGGGCTCCCCTAGGCTTAGGCTAGGGCACCCCTAGGTTTAGGCTATGGCACACCTAGGCTTAGGTTAGGGAACCCGTAGGCTTAGGCTAGGGCACCCCTAGGCTTAGGCTAAGGCTAGGGCTCCCCTAGCCTAAGGCTAGGGCATCCCTAGGCTTAGGCTAGGGCACGCCTATGCTTAGGCTAGGGCACTCCTAGGCTTAGGATAGGGCAACCCTATGCTTATGCTAGGGCACCACTAGGCTAGGCTAAGGCTAGGGTTTCCCTAGCCTAAGGTTAGGGAACCCCTCGGCTTAGGCTAGGGCACCCCTAGGCTTAGGCTAAGGCACCCATAGGCTTAGGCTAAGGCTAGGGTTCCCATAGCCTAAGGCTAGGGCACCCCTAGGCTTAGGCTAGGGCACCCCTAGGCTTAGGCTATGGCACACCTAGGCTTAGGTTAGGGCACCCCTAGGCTTAGGCTAGGGCACCCCTAGGCTTAGGCTATGGCACACCTAGGCTTAGGTTAGGGCACCCCTAGGCTTAGGCTAGGGCACCCCTAGGCTTAGGTTATGGTACGCCTATGCTTAGGCTAGGGCACCCCTAGGCTTAGGATAGGGCAACCCTATGCTTAGGTTAGGACATCCCTAGGCTTAGGCTAAGGCTAGGGTTTCCCTAGCCTAAGGCTAGGGAACCCCTAGGCTTAGGCTAGGGCACCCCTAGGCTTAGGCTAAGGCACCCCTAGGCTTAGGCTAAGGCTAGGGTTCCCATAGCCTAAGGCTAGGGCACCCCTAGGCTTAGGCTAGGGCACCCCTAGGCTTAGGCTATGGCACACCCAGGCTTAGATTAGGGCAGCCCTATGCTTAGGCTAGGGCACCGCTAGGCTTAGGCTAAGGCTAGGGCTCCCCTAGCCTAAGGCTAGGGCATCCCTAGGCTTAGGCTAGGGCACGCCTATTCTTATGCTAGGGCACCCCTAGGCTTAGGATAGGGCAACCCTATGCTTAGGTTAGGGCACCCCTGGGCTTAGGCTAAGGCTAGGGTTTCCCTAGCCTAAGGCTAGGGAACCCCTAGGCTTAGGCTAGAGCACCCCTAGGCTTAGGCTAAGGCACCCCTAGGCTTAGGCTAAGGCTAGGCTTCCCATAGCCTAAGGCTACGGCACCCCTAGGCTTAGGCTAGGGCACCCCTAGGCTTAGGCTAAGGCTAGGGTTTCCCTAGCCTAAGGCTAGGGAACTCCTAGGCTTAGGCTAGGGCACCCCTAGGCTTAGGCTAAGGCTAGGGCTCCCCTAGGCTTAGGCTAGGGCACCCCTAGGTTTAGGCTATGGCACACCTAGGCTTAGGTTAGGGAACCCGTAGGCTTAGGCTAGGGCACCCCTAGGCTTAGGCTAAGGCTAGGGCTCCCCTAGCCTAAGGCTAGGGCATCCCTAGGCTTAGGCTAGGGCACGCCTATGCTTAGGCTAGGGCACTCCTAGGCTTAGGATAGGGCAACCCTATGCTTATGCTAGGGCACCACTAGGCTAGGCTAAGGCTAGGGTTTCCCTAGCCTAAGGTTAGGGAACCCCTCGGCTTAGGCTAGGGCACCCCTAGGCTTAGGCTAAGGCACCCATAGGCTTAGGCTAAGGCTAGGGTTCCCATAGCCTAAGGCTAGGGCACCCCTAGGCTTAGGCTAGGGCACCCCTAGGCTTAGGCTATGGCACACCTAGGCTTAGGTTAGGGCACCCCTAGGCTTAGGCTAGGGCACCCCTAGGCTTAGGCTATGGCACACCTAGGCTTAGGTTAGGGCACCCCTAGGCTTAGGCTAGGGCATCCCTAGGCTTAGGCTAGGGAACCCCTAGGCTTAGGCTAGGGCACCCCTAGGCTTAGGCTAGTGCTACCCTAGGCTTAGGCTAGGGTACCCCTAGGCTTAGGCTAAGGCTAGGGATCCCCTAGCCTAAGGCTAGGGCACCCCTAATCTTAGGCTAGGGCACCCCTAGGCTTAGGTTATGGTACGCCTATGCTTAGGCTAGGGCACCCCTAGGCTTAGGATAGGGCAACCCTATGCTTAGGTTAGGGCATCCCTAGGCTTAGGCTAAGGCTAGGGTTTCCCTAGCCTAAGGCTAGGGAACCCCTAGGCTTAGGCTAGGGCACCCCTAGGCTTAGGCTAAGGCACCCCTAGGCTTAGGCTAAGGCTAGGGTTCCCATAGCCTAAGGCTAGGGCACCCCTAGGCTTAGGCTAGGGCACCCCTAGGCTTAGGCTATGGCACACCTAGGCTTAGATTAGGGCAGCCCTATGCTTAGGCTAGGGCACCGCTAGGCTTAGGCTAAGGCTAGGGCTCCCCTAGCCTAAGGCTAGGGCATCCCTAGGCTTAGGCTAGGGCACGCCTATTCTTATGCTAGGGCACCCCTAGGCTTAGGATAGGGCAACCCTATGCTTAGGTTAGGGCACCCCTGGGCTTAGGCTAAGGCTAGGGTTTCCCTAGCCTAAGGCTAGGGAACCCCTAGGCTTAGGCTAGAGCACCCCTAGGCTTAGGCTAAGGCACCCCTAGGCTTAGGCTAAGGCTAGGCTTCCCATAGCCTAAGGCTACGGCACCCCTAGGCTTAGGCTAGGGCACCCCTAGTCTTAGGGTATGGCACACCTTGGCTTAGGTCAGGGCACCCATAGGCTTAGGCTAGGGCACCCCTAGGCTTAGGCTAAGGCTAGGGCTCCCCTATCCTAAGGCTAGGGCATCCCTAGGCTTAGGCTAGGGAACCCCTAGGCTTAGGCTAGTGCACCCCTAGGCTTAGGCTAGGGCTACCCTAGGCTTAGGCTATAGCACCCCTAGGCTTAAGCTAAGGCTAGGGTTCCCCTAGCCTAAGGCTAGGGTACCACAAGGCTTAGGGTAGGGTACCCCTAGGCTCAGGCTAGGGCACCTCTAGGCTTAGGATAGGGCACCCCTAGGCTTAGGCTAGGGCACCCCTAGGCTTAGGCTAAGGCTAGGGTTTCCTTATCCTAAGGCTAGGGAACCCCTAGGCTTAGGCTAGGGCACGCCTAGGCTTAGGCTTAGGCTAGGGCTCCCCTAGACTAAGGCTAGGGCACCCTTAGGTTAGGCTATGGCACCCCTAGCCTTAGGCTAGTGCACCCCTAGGCTTAGGCTAAGGCTAGGGCTCCCCTAGCCTAAGGCTAGTGCACCCCTAGGCTTAAGCTAGGGCAACCCTAGGCTTAGGCTAGGGTACACCTAGGCCTAAGCTAAGGCTAGGGCTCCCCTAGCCTAAGACTAGGGCACCCCTAGGCTTAGGTTAAGGCACCCCTAGGCTTAGGCTAGGGCACCCCTAGGCTTAGGCTACGGCACCCCTAGGTTTAGGCTAAGGCTGGGGCTCCCCTAGCCTAAGGCTAGGGCACCCCTAGACTTAGGATAGGGCACCCCTAGACTTAAGCTAGGGTACCCCTAAGCTTAGGTTAGGGCACCCCTAGGCTTAGGCTAAGGCTAGGGCTCCCCTAACCTAAGGCTAGGGCACCTCTTGGCTTAGGCAGGGCACCCGTAGGTTTACTAGGGCACACCTAGGCTTACTAGGGTACCCCTAGGCTTAGGCTAGGGCACCCCTAGGCTTAGGCTAGGGCACCCCTAGGCTTAGGCTAGGGCACACTAGGCTTAGTCTTAGGTTTAGGCTAGCGCTCCCGTAGCCTAAGGCTAGGGCACCCCTAGGCTTAGGATAGGGCTCCCCTAGCCTGAGGCTTGGGCACCCCTAGGCTTAGGCTAGGGCTCACCTAGGCTTAGGCAAGGAGACCCCTAGGATTAGGCTAGGGCACCCCTCGGCTTAGGCTAAGGCTAGGGTTCGCCAAGCCTAAGGTTTGGGCAACCCTAGGCTTAGGTTAGGGCACCCCTAGGCTTAGGCTAGGGCACCCCTAGGCTTAGGCTTAGGCTAGGGCTCCCCTAGCCTAGGGCTAGGGCACCCTTAGGCTTAGGTTAGGCAACCCAACGCTTAGGCTATGGCACCCCTAGGCTAGGCTAGGACACCCCTAGGCTTAGGCTAAGGCTAGGGATCCCCTAGCCTAAGGCTAGGGCACCCTTAGGCTTAGGCTAGGGCACCCCAACACTTAGGCTATGGCACCCCTAGGCTTAGGCTAGGGCACCCCTAGGCTTAGGCTAAGGCTAGGGTTTCCCTAGCCTAAGGCTAGGGAACTCCTAGGCTTAGGCTAGGGCACCCCTAGGCTTAGGCTAAGACACCCCTAGGCTTAGGCTAAGGCTAGGGTTCCAATAGCCTAAGGCTAGGGCACCCCTAGGCTTAGGCTAGGGCACCCCTAGGTTTAGGCTATGGCACACCTACGCTTAGGTTAGGGAACCCGTAGGCTTAGGCTAGGGCACCCCTAGGCTTAGGCTAAGGCTAGGGCTCCCCTAGCCTAAGGCTAGGGCATCCCTAGGCTTAGGCTAGGGCACGCCTATGCTTAGGCTAAGGCACTCCTAGGCTTAGGATAGGGCAACCCTATGCTTATGCTAGGGCACCACTAGGCTAGGATAAGGCTAGGGTTTCCCTAGCCTAAGGTTAGGGAACCCCTCGGCTTAGGCTAGGGCACCCCTAGGCTTAGGCTAAGGCACCCATAGGCTTAGGCTAAGGCTAGGGTTCCCATAGCCTAAGGCTAGGGCACCCCTAGGCTTAGGCTAGGGCACCCCTAGGCTTAGGCTATGGCACACCTATGCTTAGGCTAGGGCACCCCTAGGCTTAGGATAGGGCAACCCTATGCTTAGGTTAGGGCACCCCTAGGCTTAGGCTAAGGCTAGGGTTTCCCTAGCCTAAGGCTAGGGAACCCCTAGGCTTAGGCTAGAGCACCCCTAGGCTTAGGCTAAGGCACCCCTAGGCTTAGGCTAAGGCCTGGCTTCCCATAGCATAAGGCTACGGCACCCCTAGGCTTAGGCTAGGGCACCCCTAGGCTTAGGGTATGGCACACCTAGGCTTAGGTCAGGGCACCCATAGGCTTAGGCTAGGGCACCCCTAGGCTTAGGCTAAGGCTAGGGCTCCCCTATCCTAAGGCTAGGGCATCCCTAGGCTTAGGCTAGGGAACCCCTAGGCTTAGGCTAGTGCACCCCTAGGCTTAGGCTAGGGCTACCCTAGGCTTAGGCTAGGGCACCCCTAGGCTTAGGCTAAGGCTAGGGATCCCCTATCCTAAGGCTAAGGCACCCCTAATCTTAGGCTAGGGCACCCCTAGGCTTAGGCTAGGGCACCTCTAATCTTAGGTTAGGGCACCCCTAGGCTTAGGCTAGGGCACCCCTAGGCTTAGGCTAGGGCACCCCAAGGCTTAGGCTAAGGTTAGGGCTCCCCTAGCCTAAGGCTAGGGCACCCCTAGGCTTAGGTTAGGGCACCCCTAGGCTTAGGCTAGGGCACCCCTAGGCTTAGGCTAAGGCTAGGGCTCCCCTAGCCTAAGGCTAGGGCACCCCTAGGCTTAGGTTAGGGCACCCCTAGGCTTAGGCTAGGGCACCCCTAGGCTTAGGCTAAGGCTAGGGCTCCCCTAGCCTAAGAATAGGGCACCCCTAGGCTTAGGCTAGGGCACCCCTAGGCTTAGGCTAAGGCACCACTAGGCTTAGGCTAAGGCTAGGGTTCCCGTAGCCTAAGGCTAGGGCACCCCTAGGCTTAGGCTAGGGCACCCCTAGGCTTAGGCTATGGCACACCTAGCTTAGGTTAGGGCATCCCTATGCTTAGGCTAGCGCACCGCTAGGCTTAGGCTAAGGCTAGGGCTCCCCTAGCCTAATGCTAGGGCATCCCTAGGCTTAGGCTAGGGCACGCCTATTCTTAGGCTAGGGCACCCCTAGGCTTAGGCCAGGGCACCTCTAGGATTAGGACAGTACACCCCTAGGCTTAGGCTAGGGAACCACTAGGCTTAGGCTAAGGGTTGGGCTCCCCTAGCCTAAGGCTAGGGCACCCCTTGGTGTAGGCTGGGGCACCCCTGTTTAAGCTGGGGCACCCCTAGAATTGGCCTAAGGCTAGGGATCTCGAGCCTAAGGTTAGGGCACCCATAGGCTTAGGCTAAGGCTACAGATCGACTAGCCTAAGGCTATGGTACCCCTAGGCTTAGGCTAGGGCACCCCTAGGCTTAGGCTAAGGCTAGGGCTCCCCTAGTGTAGGGCTAGGACACCCCTAGGATTAGGCTAGGGCACCCATAGTGTTAGGCTAGGGCACCCCTAGGCTTAGACTAAGGCTACGGCTCGACTAGCCTAAGGCTAGGGCACCCCTAGGCTTAGGCTAGGGCACCCCAAGGCTTAGGCTAGGGCACCCCAAGGCTTAGGCTAAGGCTAAGGCTCCCCTAGCCTAAGACTAGGGCCCCCTAGGCTTAGGCCAGGGAACCCCTAGGCTTTGGGTAAGGGTAGGGCTCCCCTAGCCCAAGGCTAGGGCACCCCTAGGTGTAGGCTGGGACACCCCTAGGTTTAAGCTGGGGCACCCCTAGAATTAGCCTAAGGCTAGGGATCCCGAGCCTAAGGTTAGGGCACCCCTAGGCTTAGCCTAGGCCACCCCTAGGCTTAGGCTAAGGCTACGGATCGACTAGCCTAAGGCTAGGGCACCCCTAGGCTTAGGCTAGGGCACCCCTAGGCTTAGGCTAAGGCTAGGGCTCCCCTAATGTAGGGCTAGGACACCCCTAGGATTAGGCTAGGGCACCCATAGTCTTAGGCTAGGGCACCCCTAGGCTTAGACTAAGGCTACGGCTCGACTAGCCTAAGGCTAGGGCACCCCTAGGCTTAGGCTATGGCACCCCAAGGCTTAGGCTACGGCACCCCAAGGCTTAGGCTAAGGCTAGGGCTCCCCTAGCCTAAATCTAGGGCACACCTAGGCTTAGGATAGGGCACCCCTAGGCTTAGGCTAAGCCTGGGGCTCCCCTAGCCTAAGGCTCGGGCACCCCAAGACTTAGGAGAGGGCACCCCTAAGCTTAGGCTAGGGTACCATTAAGCTTAGGTTAGGGCACCCCTAGGCTTAGGCTATGGCACCACTAGGCTTAGGCTAAGGCTAGGGCTCCCCTAGCCTAAGGCTAGGCCACCCCTAGGCTTAGGCAGGGAACCCGTAGTCTTACTAGGGCACCCCTAGGCTTACTAGGGCACCCCTAGTCTTAGGCTAGGGCACCCCTAGGCTTAGGCTAAGGCTAGGGCTCCCCTAGCCTAAGGCCACAGCACCCCTAGGCTTAGGCTAAGGCTAGGGCTCCCCTAGCCTAAGACTAGGGCACCCCTAGGCTTAGGTCAGGGCACCCCTCGGCTTAGGCCAGGGCACCCCTAGGCTTAGGTTAGGGCACCACTACGCTTAGGCTAAGGCTAGGGCTCCCCTAGTCTAAGACTAGGGTACCCCTAGGCTTAGGCCAGGGCACCCCTAGGCTTAGGCCAGGGCACCCCTAGGCTTAGGCCAGGACACCCCTAGGCTTAGGCCAGGACACCCCTAGGCTTAGGCTAGGGAACCCCTAGGCTAAGGCTAAGGCTAGGGCTCCCATAGTCTAAGGCTAGGGCACCCCTAGGCTTAGGCTTGGGAACCCCTAGGCTTATACTAGGACACCCCTAGGCTTAGGCTAAGGCTAGGGCTCCCATAGCATAAGTCTAGGGCACCCCTAGGCTTAGGCTAGGGCACCCCTAAGCTTAGGCTAGGGCACCCCTAGGCTTAGGCTAGGGCACCCCTAGGCTTAGGCTGGGGCACCCCTAGGTTTAGGCTAGGGCACCCCTAGAATTAGCCTAAGGCTAGGGATCCCCTAGCCTAAGGTTAGGACACCCGTAGGCTTAGGCTATGGCAACCCTAGGCTTAGGTTAGGGCACCCCTAGGCTTAGGCAAGGGCACCACTAGGCTAAAGCTAGGGCACCCCTAGGCTTAGGCTAGGGCACCACTAGGCTTAGGCTAGGGCACCACTACGCTTAGGCTAAGGCTACGGCTCCCCTAGTCTAAGACTAGGGTACCCCTAGGCTTAGGCCAGGGCACCCCTAGGCTTAGGCCAGGGCACCCCTAGGCTTAGGCCAGGACACCCCTAGGCTTAGGCCAGGACACCCCTAGGCTTAGGCTAGGGAACCCCTAGGCTAAGGCTAAGGCTAGGGCTCCCATAGTCTAAGGCTAGGGCACCCCTAGGCTTAGGCTTGGGAACCCCTAGGCTTATACTAGGACACCCCTAGGCTTAGGCTAAGGCTAGGGCTCCCATAGCATAAGTCTAGGGCACCCCTAGGCTTAGGCTAGGGCACCCCTAAGCTTAGGCTAGGGCACCCCTAGGCTTAGGCTAGGGCACCCCTAGGCTTAGGCTGGGGCACCCCTAGGTTTAGGCTAGGGCACCCCTAGAATTAGCCTAAGGCTAGGGATCCCCTAGCCTAAGGTTAGGACACCCGTAGGCTTAGGCTATGGCAACCCTAGGCTTAGGTTAGGGCACCCCTAGGCTTAGGCAAGGGCACCACTAGGCTAAAGCTAGGGCACCCCTAGGCTTAGGCTAGGGCACCACTAGGCTTAGGCTAGGGCACCACTAGGCTAAAGCTTGGGCACCCCTAGGCTTAGGCTAGGGCACCCCTAGGCTTAGGCTAGAGCTAGGGTTTCCCTAGCCTAAGGCTAGGGAACCCCTAGGCTTAGGCTTGGGCACCCCTAGGCTTAGGCTATGGCACCCCTAGGCTTAGGCTAGTGCACTCCTAGGCTTAGGCGAAGGCTAGGGCTCCCCTAGCCTAAGGCTAGGGCACCCCTAGGCTTAGGCTAGGGCAACCCTAGGCTTAGGCTAGGGCACCCCTAGGCTTAAGCTAAGGCTAGGGCTCACCTAGCCTGAGGCTAGGGCACCCCTAGGCTTTGGCTAGGGCACCCCTAGGCTTAGGCTAGGGCACCCCTAGGCTTAGGCTAAGGCTAGTGCTCCCCTAGCCTAAGGCTAGGGCACCCCTTGGCTTAGGCTAGGGCAACCCTAGGCTTTGGCTAGAGCACCCCTAGGCTTAAGCTAAGGCTAGGGCTCCCCTAGCCTAAGGCTAGGGCACCCATAGGCTTAGGGTAAGGAACCCCTAGGCTTAGGCTAGGGCACCCCTAGGTTTAGGCTAGGGCACCCCTAGGCTTAGGTTAGGGCTCCCCTAGACTAAGGCTAGGGCACCCTTAGGCTTAGGCTTGGGCACCCCTAGGCTTAGGCTAAGGCTAGGGTTTCCTTATCCTAAGGCTAGGGAACCCCTAGGCTTAGGCTAGGGAACCCGTAGGCTTAGGCTAAGGCTAGGGCTCCCATAGCCTAAGGTAGGGCACCCCTTGGCTTAGGCAGGGCACCCGTAGGCTTACTAGGGCACCCCTAGGCTTACTAGGGCACCCCTAGGCTTAGGCTATGGCATGCCTAGGCTTAGGCTTGGGCACCCCTAGGCTTATACTAGGACACCCCTAGGCTTAGGCTAAGGCTAGGGCTCCCATAGCATAAGTCTAGGGCACCCCTAGGCTTAGGCTAGGGCACCCCTAAGCTTAGGCTAGGGCACCCCTAGGCTTAGGCTAGGGCACCCCTAGGCTTAGGCTAAGGCTAGGGCTCCCCTAGCCCAAGGCTAGGGCACCCCTAGGCTTAGGCTGGGGCACCCCTACTTTTAGTCTAGGGCACCCCTAGAATTAGCCTAAGGTTAGGGATCCCCTAGCCTAAGGTTAGGACACCCGTAGGCTTAGGCTAGGGCAACCCTAGGCTTTGGTTAGGGCACCCCTAGGCTTAGGCTAGGGCACCACTAGGCTAAAGCTAGGGCACCCCTAGGCTTAGGCTAGGGCACCACTAGGCTAAAGCTAGGGCACCCCTAGGCTTAGGATAGGGCACCCCTAGGCTTAAGCTAGGGCACCCCTAGGCTTAGGCTTAGGCTAGGGCTCCCCTAGACTAAGGCTAGGGCACCCTTAGGCTTAGGTTTGGGCACCCCTAGGCTTAGGCTATGGCACCCCTAGGCTTAGGCTAGTGCACCCCTAGGCTAAGGCTAAGGGTAGGGCTCCCCTAGTTTAAGGCTAGGGAACCCCTAGGCTTAGGCTAGGGCACCCCTTGGCTTAGGAGAGGGCACCCCTAGGCTTAGGATAGGGTACCCCTAAGCTTAGGTTAGGGCACCCCTAGGCTTAGGCTAGGGCACCACTAGGCTTAGGCTAAGGCTAGGGCTCCCTAGCCTAAGGCTAGGGCACCCCTAGGCTTAGGCAGGGCACCCGTAGGCTTACTAGGGCACCCCTAGGCTTACTAGGGCACCCCTAGACTTAGGCTAGGGCACCTCTAGGATTAGGCTAAGGCTAGGGCTCCCCTAGCCTAAGGCCAGGGCACCCCTAGGCTTAGGCTAGGGCACACTAGGCTTAGGCTTAGGCTTAGGCTAGAGCTCCCCTAGCCTAAGGCTAGGGCACCCTAGGGCTTAGGCTATGGTCCCCCTAGGCTTAGGATAGGGAACCCCTAGGCTTAGGCTAATGCTAGGGCTCCCCTAGCCTAAGGCTAGGGCACCCCTAGGCTTAGGCTTGGGCACCCCTAGGCTTAGGCAAGGGCACCCCTAGGCTTAAGCTAAGGCTAGGGCTCCCCTAGCCTAAGGCTAAGGCACCCCTAGGCTTAGGCTAGGGCACCCCTAAGCTTTGGCTTAGGCTAGGGCTCCCCTAGCCTAAGGCTAGGGCACCGTTAGGCTTAGGTTTGGGCACCCCTAGGCTTTGGCTATGGCACCCCAAGGCTTAGGCTAGGGCACCCCTAGGCTTAAGCTAAGGCTAGGGTTTCCCTAGCCTAAGGCTAAGGAACCCCTAGGCTTAGGCTAGGGCACCCCTAGGCTTAGGCTTAGGCTAGGGCTCCCGTAGCCCATGGCTATGGCACCCCTAGGCTTAGGCAAGGGCACCCCTAGGCTTAGGCTAGGGGAACCCTAGGCTTAGGCTAGGGCACCCCTAGGCTTAAGCTAAGGCTAGGGCTCCCCTAGCCTAAGGCAAGGGCACCCCTAGGCATAGGCTAGGGCACCCCTAAGCTTAGTTTCTGGCAACCCTAGGCATAGGCTAGGGAACCCCCAGACTTAGGCTAATGCTACGGTTCGACTAGCCTAAGGCTAGGGCACCCCTAGGCTTAGGCTAGGGCACCCCTAGGCTTAGGTTAAGGCTGGGGCTCCCCTAGCCTAAGTCTAGGGAACCCCTAGGCTTAGGCTAGGGCACCCCTAGGCTTGGACTAGGGCACCCCTAAGCTTAGGTTAGGGCACCCCTAGGCTTAGGCTTAGGCTAGGGCTCTCCTAGCCTTAGGCTAGGGCACTCTTAGGCTTAGGTTGGGCACCCCGAGGCTTAGGCTATGGAACCGCTTGGCTTAGGCTAGAGCACCCCTAGGCTTAGGCTAAGGCTAGGTCTCCCCTAGCATATGCTAGGGCACCCCTTGCCTTAGGCTAGGGCAACCCTAGGCTTAGGCTAGAGCACCCCTAGGCTTAAGCTAAGGCTAGGGCTCAACTAGCCTAAGGCTAGGGCACCCCTAGGCTTAGGCTAGGGGAACCCTAGGCTTAGGCTAGGGGAACCCTAGCTTAGGCTAGGGCACCCCTAGGCTTAAGCTAAGGCTAGGGCTCCCCTAGCCTAAGGCAAGGGCACCCCTAGGCTTAGGCTATGGCACCCCTAGGCATAGGCTAGGGCACCACTAGGCTTAGGCTATAGCACCCCTAGGCTTAAGCTAAGGCTAGGGCTCAACTAGCCTAAGGCTAGGGCACCCCTAGGCTTAGGCTAGGGGAACCCTAGGCTTAGGCTAGGGGAACCCTAGCTTAGGCTAGGGCACCCCTAGGCTTAGGCTAAGGCTAGGGTTTCCTTATCCTAAGGCTAGGGAACCCCTAGGCTTAGGCTAGGGCACGCCTAGGCTTAGGCTTAGGCTAGGGCTCCCCTAGACTAAGGCTAGGGCACCCTTAGGTTTAGGCTATGGCACGCCTAGCCTTAGGCTAGTGCACCCCTAGGCTTAGGCTAAGGCTAGGGCTCCCCTAGCCTAAGGCTAGTGCACCCCTAGGCTTAAGCTAGGGCAACCTTAGGCTTAGGCTAGGGCACACCTAGGCCTAAGCTAAGGCTAGGGCTCCCCTAGCCTAAGACTAGGGCACCCCTAGGCTTAGGTTAGGGCACCCCTAGGCTTAGGCTAGGGCACCCCTAGGCTTAGGCTACGGCACCCCTAGGTTTAGGCTAAGGCTGGGGCTCCCCTAGCCTAAGGCTAGGGCACCCATAGACTTAGGATAGGGCACCCCTAGACTTAAGCTAGGGTACCCCTAAGCTTAAGTTAGGGCACCCCTAGGCTTAGGCTTGGGCACCCCTAGGCTTAGGCTAAGGCTAGGGCTCCCCTAGCCTAAGGCTAGGGCACCTCTTGGCTTAGGCAGGGCACCCGTAGGTTTACTAGGGCACACCTAGGCTTACTAGGGTACCCCTAGGCTTAGGCTAGGGCACCCCTAGGCTTAGGCTAGGGCACCCCTAGGCTTAGGCTAGGGCACACTAGGCTTAGTCTTAGGCTTAGGCTAGTGCTCCGTAGCCTAAGGCTAGGGCACCCCTAGGCTTAGGATAGGGCTCCCATAGTCTGAGGCTTGGGCACCCCTAGGCTTAGGCTAGGGCTCACCTAGGCTTAGGCAAGGAGACCCCTAGGATTAGGGTAGGGCACCCCTCGGCTTAGGCTAAGGCTAGGGTTCGCCAAGCCTAAAGTTTGGGCAACCCTAGGCTTAGGTTAGGGCACCCCTAGGCTTAGGCTAGGGCACCCCTAGGCTTAGGCTTAGGCTAGGGCTCCCCTAGCCTAGGGCTAGGGCACCCTTAGGCTTAGGTTAGGCAACCCAACGCTTAGGCTATGGCACCCCTAGGCTAGGCTAGGACACCCCTAGGCTTAGGCTAAGGCTAGGGATCCCCTAGCCTAAGGCTAGGGCACCCTTAGGCTTAGGCTAGGGCACCCCAACACTTAGGCTATGGCACCCCTAGGCTTAGGCTAGGGCACCCCTAGGCTTAGGCTAAGGCTAGGGTTTCCCTAGCCTAAGGCTAGGGAACTCCTAGGCTTAGGCTAGGGCACCCCTAGGCTTAGGCTAAGACACCCCTAGGCTTAGGCTAAGGCTAGGGTTCCCATAGCCTAAGGCTAGGGCACCCCTAGGCTTAGGCTAGGGCACCCCTAGGTTTAGGCTATGGCACACCTAGGCTTAGGTTAGGGCACCCGTAGGCTTAGGCTAGGGCACCCCTAGGCTTAGGCTAAGGCTAGGGCTCCCCTAGCCTAAGGCTAGGGCATCCCTAGGCTTTGGCTAGGGCACGCCTATGCTTAGGCTAGGGCACTCCTAGGCTTAGGATAGGGCAACCCTATGCTTATGCTAGGGCACCACTAGGCTAGGCTAAGGCTAGGGTTTCCCTAGCCTAAGGTTAGGGAACCCCTCGGCTTAGGCTAGGGCACCCCTAGGCTAAGGCTAAGGCACCCATAGGCATAGGCTAAGGCTAGGGTTCCCATAGCCTAAGGCTAGGGCACGCCTAGGCTTAGGCTAGGGCACCCCTAGGCTTAGGCTATGGCACACCTAGGCTTAGGTTAGGGCACCCCTAGGCTTAGGCTAGGGCACCCCTAGGCTTAGGCTAAGGCTAGGGCTCCCCTAGCCTAAGGCTAGGGCATCCCTAGGCTTAGGCTAGGGAACCCCTAGGCTTAGGCTAGGGCACCCCTAGGCTTAGGCTAGTGCTACCCTAGGCTTAGGCTAGGGTACCCCTAGGCTTAGGCTAAGGCTAGGGATCCCCTAGCCTAAGGCTAGGGCACCCCTAATCTTAGGCTAGGGCACCCCTAGGCTTAGGTTAGGGTACGCATATGCTTAGGCTAGGGCACCCCTAGGCTTAGGATAGGGCAACCCTATGCTTAGGTTAGGGCACCCCTAGGCTTAGGCTAAGGCTAGGGTTTCCCTAGCCTAAGGCTAGGGAACCCCTAGGCTTAGGCTAGGGCACCCCTAGGCTTAGGCTAAGGCACCCCTAGGCTTAGGCTAAGGCTAGGGTTCCCGTAGCCTAAGGCTAGGGCACCCCTAGGCTTAGGCTAGGGCACCCCTAGGCTTAGGCTATGGCACACCTAGGCTTAGATTAGGGCACCCCTATGCTTAGGCTAGGGCACCGCTAGGCTTAGGCTAAGGCTAGGGCTCCCCTAGCCTAAGGCTAGGGCATCCCTAGGCTTAGGCTAGGGCACGCCTATTCTTAGGATAGGGCACCCCTAGGCTTAGGATAGGGCAACCCTATGCTTAGGTTAGGGCACCCCTAGGCTTAGGCTAAGGCTAGGGTTTCCCTAGCCTAAGGCTAGGGCACCCCTAGGCTTAGGCTAGAGCACCCCTAGGCTTAGGCTAAGGCACCCCTAGGCTTAGGCTAAGGCTAGGCTTCCCATAGCCTAAGGCTACGGCACCCCTAGGCTTAGGCTAGGGCACCCCTAGGCTTAGGGTATGGCACACCTAGGCTTAGGTCAGGGCACCCATAGGCTTAGGCTAGGGCACCCCTAGGCTTAGGCTAAGGCTAGGGCTCCCCTATCCTAAGGCTAGGGCATCCCTAGGCTTTGGCTAGGGAACCCCTAGGCTTAAGCTAGTGCACCCCTAGGCTTAGGCTAGGGCTACCCTAGGCTTAGGCTAGGGCACCCCTAGGCTTAGGCTAAGGCTAGGGATCCCCTAGCCTAAGGCTAGGGCACCCCTAATCTTAGGCTAGGGCACCCCTAGGCTTAGGCTAGGGCACCTCTAGCCTTAGGTTAGGGCACCCCTAGGCTTAGGCTAGGGCACCCCTAGGCTTAGGCTAGGGCACCCCAAGGCTTGGGCTAAGGCTAGGGCTCCCCTAGCCTAAGGCTAGGGCACCCCTAGGCTTAGGTTAGGGCACCCCTAGGCTTAGGCTAGGGCACCCCTAGGCTTAGGCTAAGGCTAGGGCTCCCCTAGCCTAAGGCTAGGGCACCCCTAGGCTTAGGTTAGGGCACCCCTAGGCTTAGGCTAGGGCACCCCTAGGCTTAGGCTAAGGCTAGGGCTCCCCTAGCCTAGAGGGCACCCCTAGGCTTAGGCTAGGGCACCCCTAGGCTTAGGCTAAGGCACCCCTAGGCTTAGGCTAAGGCTAGGGTTCCCGTAGCCTAAGGCTAGGGCACCCCTAGGCTTAGGCTAGGGCACCCCTAGGCTTAGGCTATGGCACACCTAGCTTAGGTTAGGGCACCCCTATGCTTAGGCTAGCGCACCGCTAGGCTTAGGCTAAGGCTAGGGCTCCCCTAGCCTAAGGCTAGGGCATCCCTAGGCTTAGGCTAGGGCACGCCTATTCTTAGGCTTGGGCACCCCTAGGCTTAGGATAGGGCAACCCTATGCTTAGGTTAGGGCACCCCTAGGCTTAGGCTAAGGCTAGGGTTTCCCTAGCCTAAGGCTAGGGAACTCCTAGGCTTAGGCTAGAGCACCCCTAGGCTTAGGCTAAGGCACCCCTAGGCTTAGGCTAAGGCTAGGCTTCCCATAGCCTAAGGCTACGGCACCCCTAGGCTTAGGCTAGGGCACCCCTAGGCTTAGGGTATGGCACACCTAGGCTTAGGTCAGGGCACCCATAGGCTTAGGCTAGGGCACCCCTAGGCTTAGGCTAAGGCTAGGGCTCCCCTATCCTAAGGCTAGGGCATACCTAGGCTTAGGCTAGGGAACCCCTAGGCTTAGGCTAGTGCACCCCTAGGCTTAGGCTAGGGCTACCCTAGGCTTAGGCTAGGGCACCCCTAGGCTTAGGCTAAGGCTAGGGATCCCCTAGCCTAAGGCTAGGGCACCCCTAATCTTAGGCTAGGGCACCCCTAGGCTTAGGCTAGGGCACCTCTAGCCTTAGGTTAGGGCACCCCTAGGCTTAGGCTAGGGCACCCCTAGGCTTAGGCTAGGGCACCCCAAGGCTTAGGCTAAGGCTAGGGCTCCCCTAGCCTAAGGCTAGGGCACCCCTAGGCTTAGGTTAGGGCACCCCTAGGCTTAGGCTAGGGCACCCCTAGGCTTAGGCTAAGGCTAGGGCTCCCCTAGCCTAAGAATAGGCCACCCCTAGGCTTAGGCCAGGGCACCCCTAGGCTTAGGCTATGGCACACCTAGCTTAGGTTAGGGCACCCCTATGCTTAGGCTAGCGCACCGCTAGGCTTAGGCTAAGGCTAGGGCTCCCCTAGCCTAAGGCTAGGGCATCCCTAGGCTTAGGCTAGGGCACGCCTATTCTTAGGCTAGGGCACCCCTAGGCTTAGGATAGGGCAACCCTATGCTTAGGTTAGGGCACCCCTAGGCTTAGGCTAAGGCTAGGGTTTCCCTAGCCTAAGGCTAGGGAACTCCTAGGCTTAGCCTAGAGCACCCCTAGGCTTAGGCTAAGGCACCCCTAGGCTTAGGCTAAGGCTAGGCTTCCCATAGCCTAAGGCTACGGCACCCCTAGGCTTAGGCTAGGGCACCCCTAGGCTTAGGGTATGGCACACCTAGGCTTAGGTCAGGGCACCCATAGGCTTAGGCTAGGGCACCCCTAGGCTTAGGCTAAGGCTAGGGCTCCCCTATCCTAAGGCTAGGGCATACCTAGGCTTAGGCTAGGGAACCCCTAGGCTTAGGCTAGTGCACCCCTAGGCTTAGGCTAGGGCTACCCTAGGCTTAGGCTAGGGCACCCCTAGGCTTAGGCTAAGGCTAGGGATCCCCTAGCCTAAGGCTAGGGCACCCCTAATCTTAGGCTAGGGCACCCCTAGGCTTAGGCTAGGGCACCTCTAGCCTTAGGTTAGGGCACCCCTAGGCTTAGGCTAGGGCACCCCTAGGCTTAGGCTAGGGCACCCCAAGGCTTGGGCTAAGGCTAGGGCTCCCCTAGCCTAAGGCTAGGGCACCCCTAGGCTTAGGTTAGGGCACCCCTAGGCTTAGGCTAGGGCACCCCTAGGCTTAGGCTAAGGCTAGGGCTCCCCTAGCCTAAGGCTAGGGCACCCCTAGGCTTAGGTTAGGGCACCCCTAGGCTTAGGCTAGGGCACCCCTAGGCTTAGGCTAAGGCTAGGGCTCCCCTAGCCTAGAGGGCACCCCTAGGCTTAGGCTAGGGCACCCCTAGGCTTAGGCTAAGGCACCCCTAGGCTTAGGCTAAGGCTAGGGTTCCCGTAGCCTAAGGCTAGGGCACCCCTAGGCTTAGGCTAGGGCACCCCTAGGCTTAGGCTATGGCACACCTAGCTTAGGTTAGGGCACCCCTATGCTTAGGCTAGCGCACCGCTAGGCTTAGGCTAAGGCTAGGGCTCCCCTAGCCTAAGGCTAGGGCATCCCTAGGCTTAGGCTAGGGCACGCCTATTCTTAGGCTTGGGCACCCCTAGGCTTAGGATAGGGCAACCCTATGCTTAGGTTAGGGCACCCCTAGGCTTAGGCTAAGGCTAGGGTTTCCCTAGCCTAAGGCTAGGGAACTCCTAGGCTTAGGCTAGAGCACCCCTAGGCTTAGGCTAAGGCACCCCTAGGCTTAGGCTAAGGCTAGGCTTCCCATAGCCTAAGGCTACGGCACCCCTAGGCTTAGGCTAGGGCACCCCTAGGCTTAGGGTATGGCACACCTAGGCTTAGGTCAGGGCACCCATAGGCTTAGGCTAGGGCACCCCTAGGCTTAGGCTAAGGCTAGGGCTCCCCTATCCTAAGGCTAGGGCATACCTAGGCTTAGGCTAGGGAACCCCTAGGCTTAGGCTAGTGCACCCCTAGGCTTAGGCTAGGGCTACCCTAGGCTTAGGCTAGGGCACCCCTAGGCTTAGGCTAAGGCTAGGGATCCCCTAGCCTAAGGCTAGGGCACCCCTAATCTTAGGCTAGGGCACCCCTAGGCTTAGGCTAGGGCACCTCTAGCCTTAGGTTAGGGCACCCCTAGGCTTAGGCTAGGGCACCCCTAGGCTTAGGCTAGGGCACCCCAAGGCTTAGGCTAAGGCTAGGGCTCCCCTAGCCTAAGGCTAGGGCACCCCTAGGCTTAGGTTAGGGCACCCCTAGGCTTAGGCTAGGGCACCCCTAGGCTTAGGCTAAGGCTAGGGCTCCCCTAGCCTAAGAATAGGCCACCCCTAGGCTTAGGCCAGGGCACCCCTAGGCTTAGGCTATGGCACACCTAGCTTAGGTTAGGGCACCCCTATGCTTAGGCTAGCGCACCGCTAGGCTTAGGCTAAGGCTAGGGCTCCCCTAGCCTAAGGCTAGGGCATCCCTAGGCTTAGGCTAGGGCACGCCTATTCTTAGGCTAGGGCACCCCTAGGCTTAGGATAGGGCAACCCTATGCTTAGGTTAGGGCACCCCTAGGCTTAGGCTAAGGCTAGGGTTTCCCTAGCCTAAGGCTAGGGAACTCCTAGGCTTAGCCTAGAGCACCCCTAGGCTTAGGCTAAGGCACCCCTAGGCTTAGGCTAAGGCTAGGCTTCCCATAGCCTAAGGCTACGGCACCCCTAGGCTTAGGCTAGGGCACCCCTAGGCTTAGGGTATGGCACACCTAGGCTTAGGTCAGGGCACCCATAGGCTTAGGCTAGGGCACCCCTAGGCTTAGGCTAAGGCTAGGGCTCCCCTATCCTAAGGCTAGGGCATACCTAGGCTTAGGCTAGGGAACCCCTAGGCTTAGGCTAGTGCACCCCTAGGCTTAGGCTAGGGCTACCCTAGGCTTAGGCTAGGGCACCCCTAGGCTTAGGCTAAGGCTAGGGATCCCCTAGCCTAAGGCTAGGGCACCCCTAATCTTAGGCTAGGGCACCCCTAGGCTTAGGCTAGGGCACCTCTAGCCTTAGGTTAGGGCACCCCTAGGCTTAGGCTAGGGCACCCCTAGGCTTAGGCTAGGGCACCCCAAGGCTTAGGCTAAGGCTAGGGCTCCCCTAGCCTAAGGCTAGGGCACCCCTAGGCTTAGGTTAGGGCACCCCTAGGCTTAGGCTAGGGCACCCCTAGGCTTAGGCTAAGGCTAGGGCTCCCCTAGCCTAAGAATAGGCCACCCCTAGGCTTAGGCCAGGGCACCCCTAGGCTTAGGCCAGGGCACCCCTAGGCTTAGGCCAGGGCACCCCTCGGCTTAGGCTAGGGCACCCCTAGGCTTAGGTTAGGGCACCCCTAGGCTTAGGCTAAGGCTAGGGCTCCCCCAGCCTAAGACTAGGGCACCCCTAGCTTAGGCCAGGGCTCCCCTAGGCTTAGGCTAAGGCTAGGGTTCCCCTAGCCTAAGACTAGGGCACCCCTACGCTTAGGCCAGGGGACCCCTAGGCTTAGGCCAGGGCACCCCTAGGCTTAGGCCACGGCACCCCTAGGCTTAGGCTAGGGCACCCCTAGGTTTAGGATAGGGCACCCCTAGGCTTAGGCTAAGTCTAGGGCTCCCCTAGCCTTAGACTAGGGCACCCCTAGGCTTAGGCCAGGGCACCCCTAGGCTTAGGCCAGGGCACCCCTAAGATTAGGACAGTACACCCCTAGGCTTAGGCTAGGGAACCACTAGGCGTAGGCTAAGGGTTGGGCTCCCCTAGCCCAAGGCTAGGGCACCCCTGGGTGTAGGCTGGGGCACCCCTAAGTTTAAGCTGGGGCACCCCTAGAATTGGCCTAAGGCTAGGGATCCCGAGCCTAAGGTTAGGGCACCCCTAGGCTTAGGCTAAGGCTACAGATCGACTAGCCTAAGGCTATGGCACCCCTAGGCTTAGGCTAGGGCACCCCTAGGCTTAGGCTAAGGCTAGGGCTCCCCTAGTGTAGGGCTAGGACACCCCTAGGATTAGGCTAGGGCACCCATAGTGTTAGGCTAGGGCACCCCTAGGCTTAGGCTAGGGCACCCCTAGGTTTAGGCTATGGCACACCTAGGCTTAGGTTAGGGCACCCGTAGGCTTAAGCTAGGGCACCCCTAGGCTTAGGCTAAGGCTAGGGCTCCCCTAGCCTAAGGCTAGGGCATCCCTAGGCTTAGGCTAGGGCACGCCTATGCTTAGGCTAGGGCACTCCTAGGCTTAGGATAGGGCAACCCTATGCTTATGCTAGGGCACCACTAGGCTAGGCTAAGGCTAGGGTTTCCCTAGCCTAAGGTTAGGGAACCCCTCGGCTTAGGCTAGGGCACCCCTAGGCTAAGGCTAAGGCACCCATAGGCTTAGGCTAAGGCTAGGGTTCCCATAGCCTAAGGCTAGGGCACCCCTAGGCTTAGGCTAGGGCACCCCTAGGCTTAGGCTATGGCACACCTAGGCTTAGGTTAGGGCACCCCTAGGCTTAGGCTAGGGCACCCCTAGGCTTAGGCTAAGGCTAGGGCTCCCATAGCCTAAGGCTAGGGCATCCCTAGGCTTAGGCTAGGGAACCCCTAGGCTTAGGCTAGGGCACCCCTAGGCTTAGGCTAGTGCTACCCTAGGCTTAGGCTAGGATACCCCTAGGCTTAGGCTAAGGCTAGGGATCCCCTAGCCTAAGGCTAGGGCACCCCTAATCTTAGGCTAGGGCACCCCTAGGCTTAGGTTAGGGTACGCCTATGCTTAGGCTAGGGCACCCCTAGGCTTAGGATAGGGCAACCCTATGCTTAGGTTAGGGCACCCCTAGGCTTAGGCTAAGGCTAGGGTTTCCCTAGCCTAAGGCTAGGGAACCCCTAGGCTTAGGCTAGGGTTTCCCTAGCCTAAGGCTAGGGAACCCCTAGGCTTAGGCTAGGGCACCCCTAGGCTTAGGCTAAGGCACCCCTAGGCTTAGGCTAAGGCTAGGGTTCCCGTAGCCTAAGGCTAGGGCACCCCTAGGCTTAGGCTAGGGCACCCCTAGGCTTAGGCTATGGCACACCTAGGCTTAGATTAGGGCACCCCTATGCTTAGGCTAGGGCACCGCTAGGCTTAGGCTAAGGCTAGGGCTCCCCTAGCCTAAGGCTAGGGCATCCCTATGCTTAGGCTAGGGCACGCCTATTCTTAGGATAGGGCACCCCTAGGCTTAGGATAGGGCAACCCTATGCTTAGGTTAGGGCACCCCTAGGCTTAGGCTAAGGCTAGGGTTTCCCTAGCCTAAGGCTAGGGCACCCCTAGGCTTAGGCTAGAGCACCCCTAGGCTTAGGCTAAGGCACCCCTAGGCTTAGGCTAAGGCTAGGCTTCCCATAGCCTAAGGCTACGGCACCCCTAGGCTTAGGCTAGGGCACCCCTAGGCTTAGGGTATGGCACACCTAGGCTTAGGTCAGGGCACCCATAGGCTTAGGCTAGGGCACCCCTAGGCTTAGGCTAAGGCTAGGGCTCCCCTATCCTAAGGCTAGGGCATCCCTAGGCTTTGGCTAGGGAACCCCTAGGCTTAGGCTAGTGCACCCCTAGGCTTAGGCTAGGGCACACCTAGGCTTAGGCTAAGGCTAGGGATCCCCTAGCCTAAGGCTAGGGCACCCCTAATCTTAGGCTAGGGCACCCCTAGGCTTAGGCTAGGGCACCTCTAGCCTTAGGTTAGGGCACCCCTAGGCTTAGGCTAGGGCACCCCTAGGCTTAGGCTAGGGCACCCCAAGGCTTAGGCTAAGGCTAGGGCTCCCCTAGCCTAAGGCTAGGGCACCCCTAGGCTTAGGTTAGGGCACCCCTAGGCTTAGGCTAGGGCACCCCTAGGCTTAGGCTAAGGCTAGGGCTCCCCTAGCCTAAGGCTAGGGCACCCCTAGGCTTAGGTTAGGGCACCCCTAGGCTTAGGCTAGGGCACCCCTAGGCTTAGGCTAAGGCTAGGGCTCCCCTAGCCTAAAAATAGGGCACCCCTAGGCTTAGGCTAGGGCACCCCTAGGCTTAGGCTAAGGCACCCCTAGGCTTAGGCTAAGGCTAGGGTTCCCGTAGCCTAAGGCTAGGGCACCCCTAGGCTTAGGCTAGGGCACCCCTAGGCTTAGGCTATGGCACACCTAGCTTAGGTTAGGGCACCCCTATGCTTAGGCTAGCGCACCGCTAGGCTTAGGCTAAGGCTAGGGCTCCCCTAGCCTAAGGCTAGGGCATCCCTAGGCTTAGGCTAGGGCACGCCTATTCTTAGGCTAGGGCACCCCTAGGCTTAGGATAGGGCAACCCTATGCTTAGGTTAGGGCACCCCTAGGCTTAGGCTAAGGCTAGGGTTTCCCTAGCCTAAGGCTAGGGAACTCCTAGGCTTAGGCTAGAGCACCCCTAGGCTTAGGCTAAGGCACCCCTAGGCTTAGGCTAAGGCTAGGCTTCCCATAGCCTAAGGCTACGGCACCCCTAGGCTTAGGCTAGGGCACCCCTAGGCTTAGGGTATGGCACACCTAGGCTTAGGTCAGGGCACCCATAGGCTTAGGCTAGGGCACCCCTAGGCTTAGGCTAAGGCTAGGGCTCCCCTATCCTAAGGCTAGGGCATCCCTAGGCTTAGGCTAGGGAACCCCTTAGCTTAGGCTAGTGCACCCCTAGGCTTAGGCTAGGGCTACCCTAGGCTTAGGCTAGGGCACCCCGAGGCTTAGGCTAAGGCTAGGGATCCCCTAGCCTAAGGCTAGGGCACCCCTAATCTTAGGCTAGGGCACCCCTAGGCTTAGGCTAGGGCACCTCTAGCCTTAGGTTAGGGCACCCCTAGGCTTAGGCTAGGGCACCCCTAGGCTTAGGCTAGGGCACCCCAAGGCTTAGGCTAAGGCTAGGGCTCCCCTAGCCTAAGGCTAGGGCACCCCTAGGCTTAGGTTAGGGCACCCCTAGGCTTAGGCTAGGGCACCCCTAGGCTTAGGCTAAGGCTAGGGCTCCCCTAGCCTAAGAATAGGCCACCCCTAGGCTTAGGCCAGGGCACCCCTAGGCTTAGGCCAGGGCACCCCTAGGCTTAGGCCAGGGCACCCCTAGGCTTAGGCTAGGGCACCCCTAGGCTTAGGTTAGGGCACCCCTATGCTTAGGCTAAGGCTAGGGCTCCCCCAGCCTAAGACTAGGGCACCCCTAGCTTAGGCCAGGGCTCCCCTAGGCTTAGGCTAAGGCTAGGGTTCCCCTAGCCTAAGACTACGGCACCCCTACGCTTAGGCCAGGGGACCCCTAGGCTTAGGCCAGGGCACCCCTAGGCTTAGGCCACGGCACCCCTAGGCTTAGGCTAGGGCACCCCTAGGTTTAGGATAGGGCACCCCTAGGCTTAGGCTAAGTCTAGGGCTCCCCTAGCCTTAGACTAGGGCACCCCTAGGCTTAGGCCAGGGCACCCCTAGGCTTAGGCCAGGGCACCCCTAGGATTGTGACAGTACACCCCTAGGCTTAGGCTAGGGAACCACTAGGCTTAGGCTAAGGGTTGGGCTCCCCTAGCCCAAGGCTAGGGCACCCCTGGGTGTAGGCTGGGGCACCCCTAAGTTTAAGCTGGGGCACCCCTAGAATTGGCCTAAGGCTAGGGATCCCGAGCCTAAGGTTAGGGCACCCCTAGGCTTAGGCTAAGGCTACAGATCGACTAGCCTAAGGCTATGGCACCCCTAGGCTTAGGCTAGGGCACCCCTAGGCTTAGGCTAAGGCTAGGGCTCCCCTAGTGTAGGGCTAGGACACCCCTAGGATTAGGCTAGGGCACCCATAGTGTTAGGCTAGGGCACCCCTAGGCTTAGGCTAGGGCACCCCTAGGTTTAGGCTATGGCACACCTAGGCTTAGGTTAGGGCACCCGTAGGCTTAAGCTAGGGCACCCCTAGGCTTAGGCTAAGGCTAGGGCTCCCCTAGCCTAAGGCTAGGGCATCCCTAGGCTTAGGCTAGGGCACGCCTATGCTTAGGCTAGGGCACTCCTAGGCTTAGGATAGGGCAACCCTATGCTTATGCTAGGGCACCACTAGGCTAGGCTAAGGCTAGGGTTTCCCTAGCCTAAGGTTAGGGAACCCCTCGGCTTAGGCTAGGGCACCCCTAGGCTAAGGCTAAGGCACCCATAGGCTTAGGCTAAGGCTAGGGTTCCCATAGCCTAAGGCTAGGGCACCCCTAGGCTTAGGCTAGGGCACCCCTAGGCTTAGGCTATGGCACACCTAGGCTTAGGTTAGGGCACCCCTAGGCTTAGGCTAGTGCACCCCTAGGCTTAGGCTAAGGCTAGGGCTCCCCTAGCCTAAGGCTAGGGCATCCCTAGGCTTAGGCTAGGGAACCCCTAGGCTTAGGCTAGGGCACCCCTAGGCTTAGGCTAGTGCTACCCTAGGCTTAGGCTAGGGTACCCCTAGGCTTAGGCTAAGGCTAGGGATCCCCTAGCCTAAGGCTAGGGCACCCCTAATCTTAGGCTAGGGCACCCCTAGGCTTAGGTTAGGGTACGCCTATGCTTAGGCTAGGGCACCCCTAGGCTTAGGATAGGGCAACCCTATGCTTAGGTTAGGGCACCCCTAGGCTTAGGCTAAGGCTAGGGTTTCCCTAGCCTAAGGCTAGGGAACCCCTAGGCTTAGGCTAGGGCACCCCTAGGCTTAGGCTAAGGCACCCCTAGGCTTAGGCTAAGGCTAGGTTTCCCGTAGCCTAAGGCTAGGGCACCCCTAGGCTTAGGCTAGGGCACCCCTAGGCTTAGGCTATGGCACACCTAGGCTTAGATTAGGGCACCCCTATGCTTAGGCTAGGGCACCGCTAGGCTTAGGCTAAGGCTAGGGCTCCCCTAGCCTAAGGCTAGGGCATCCCTAGGCTTAGGCTAGGGCACGCCTATTCTTAGGATAGGGCACCCCTAGGCTTAGGATAGGGCAACCCTATGCTTAGGTTAGGGCACCCCTAGGCTTAGGCTAAGGCTAGGGTTTCCCTAGCCTAAGGCTAGGGCACCCCTAGGCTTAGGCTAGAGCACCCCTAGGCTTAGGCTAAGGCACCCCTAGGCTTAGGCTAAGGCTAGGCTTCCCATAGCCTAAGGCTACGGCACCCCTAGGCTTAGGCTAGGGCACCCCTAGGCTTAGGGTATGGCACACCTAGGCTTAGGTCAGGGCACCCATAGGCTTAGGCTAGGGCACCCTTAGGCTTAGGCTAAGGCTAGGGCTCCCCTATCCTAAGGCTAGGGCTCCCTAGGCTTTGGCTAGGGAACCCCTAGGCTTAGGCTAGTGCACCCCTAGGCTTAGGCTAGGGCACCCCTAGGCTTAGGCTAAGGCTAGGGATCCCCTAGCCTAAGGCTAGGGCACCCCTAATCTTAGGCTAGGGCACCCCTAGGCTTAGGCTAGGGCACCTCTAGCCTTAGGTTAGGGCACCCCTAGGCTTAGGCTAGGGCACCCCTAGGCTTAGGCTAGGGCACCCCAAGGCTTAGGCTAAGGCTAGGGCTCCCCTAGCCTAAGGCTAGGGCACCCCTAGGCTTAGGTTAGGGCACCCCTAGGCTTAGGCTAGGGCACCCCTAGGCTTAGGCTAAGGCTAGGGCTCCCCTAGCCTAAGGCTAGGGCACCCCTAGGCTTAGGTTAGGACACCCCTAGGCTTAGGCTAGGGAACCCCTAGGCTTAGGCTAAGGCTAGGGCTCCCCTAGCCTAAGAATAGGGCACCCCTAGGCTTAGGCTAGGGCACCCCTAGGCTTAGGCTAAGGCACCCCTAGGCTTAGGCTAAGGCTAGGGTTCCCGTAGCCTAAGGCTAGGGCACCCCTAGGCTTAGGCTAGGGCACCCCTAGGCTTAGGCTATGGCACACCTAGCTTAGGTTAGGGCACCCCTATGCTTAGGCTAGCGCACCGCTAGGCTTAGGCTAAGGCTAGGGCTCCCCTAGCCTAAGGCTAGGGCATCCCTAGGCTTAGGCTAGGGCACGCCTATTCTTAGGCTAGGGCACCGCTAGGCTTAGGATAGGGCAACCCTATGCTTAGGTTAGGGCACCCCTAGGCTTAGGCTAAGGCTAGGGTTTCCCTAGCCTAAGGCTAGGGAACCCCTAGGCTTAGGCTAGAGCACCCCTAGGCTTAGGCTAAGGCACCCCTAGGCTTAGGCTAAGGCTAGGCTTCCCATAGCCTAAGGCTACGGCACCCCTAGGCTTAGGCTAGGGCACCCCTAGGCTTAGGGTATGGCACACCTAGGCTTAGGTCAGGGCACCCATAGGCTTAGGCTAAGGCTAGGGCTCCCCTATCCTAAGGCTAGGGCATCCCTAGGCTTAGGCTAGGGAACCCCTAGGCTTAGGCTAGTGCACCCCTAGGCTTAGGCTAGGGCTACCCTAGGCTTAGGCTAGGGCACCCCTAGGCTTAGGCTAAGGCTAGGGATCCCCTAGCTTAAGGCTAGGGCACCCCTAATCTTAGGCTAGGGCACCCCTAGGCTTAGGCTAGGGCACCTCTAGCCTTAGGTTAGGGCACCCCTAGGCTTAGGCTAGGGCACCCCTAGGCTTAGGCTAGGGCACCCCAAGGCTTAGGCTAAGGCTAGGGCTCCCCTAGCCTAAGGCTAGGGCACCCCTAGGCTTAGGTTAGGGCACCCCTAGGCTTAGGCTAGGGCACCCCTAGGCTTAGGCTAAGGCTAGGGCTCCCCTAGCCTAAGGCTAGGGCACCCTTAGGCTTAGGTTAGGGCACCCCTAGGCTTAGGCTAGGGCACCCCTAGGCTTAGGCTAAGGCTAGGGCTCCCCTAGCCTAAGAATAGGCCACCCCTAGGCTTAGGCCAGGGCACCCCTAGGCTTAGGCCAGGGCACCCCTAGGCTTAGGCCAGGGCACCCCTAGGCTTAGGCTAGGGCACCCCTAGGCTTAGGTTAGGGCACCCCTAGGCTTAGGCTAAGGCTAGGGCTCCCCCAGCCTAAGACTAGGGCACCCCTAGCTTAGGCCAGGGCTCCCCTAGGCTTAGGCTAAGGCTAGGGTTCCCCTAGCCTAAGACTAGGGCACCCTTACGCTTAGGCCAGGGGACCCCTAGGCTTAGGCCAGGGCACCCCTAGGCTTAGGCCACGGCACCCCTAGGCTTAGGCTAGGGCACCCCTAGGTTTAGGATAGGGCACCCCTAGGCTTAGGCTAAGTCTAGGGCTCCCCTAGCCTTAGACTAGGGCACCCCTAGGCTTAGGCCAGGGCACCCCTAGGCTTAGGCCAGGGCACCCCTAAGATTAGGACAGTACACCCCTAGGCTTAGGCTAGGGAACCACTAGGCGTAGGCTAAGGGTTGGGCTCCCCTAGCCCAAGGCTAGGGCACCCCTGGGTGTAGGCTGGGGCACCCCTAAGTTTAAGCTGGGGCACCCCTAGAATTGGCCTAAGGCTAGGGATCCCGAGCCTAAGGTTAGGGCACCCCTAGGCTTAGGCTAAGGCTACAGATCGACTAGCCTAAGGCTATGGCACCCCTAGGCTTAGGCTAGGGCACCCCTAGGCTTAGGCTAAGGCTAGGGCTCCCCTAGTGTAGGGCTAGGACACCCCTAGGATTAGGCTAGGGCACCCATAGTGTTAGGCTAGGGCACCCCTAGGCTTAGGCTAGGGCACCCCTAGGTTTAGGCTATGGCACACCTAGGCTTAGGTTAGGGCACCCGTAGGCTTAAGCTAGGGCACCCCTAGGCTTAGGCTAGGGCACCCCTAGGCTTAGGCTATGGCACACCTAGGCTTAGGTTAGGGCACCCATAGGCTTAGGCTAGTGCACCCCTAGGCTTAGGCTAAGGCTAGGGCTCCCCTAGCCTAAGGCTAGGGCATCCCTAGGCTTAGGCTAGGGAACCCCTAGGCTTAGGCTAGGCCACCCCTAGGCTTAGGCTAGTGCTACCCTAGGCTTAGGCTAGGGTACCCCTAGGCTTAGGCTAAGGCTAGGGATCCCCTAGCCTAAGGCTAGGGCACCCCTAATCTTAGGCTAGGGCACCCCTAGGCTTAGGTTAGGGTACGCCTATGCTTAGGCTAGGGCACCCCTAGGCTTAGGATAGGGCAACCCTATGCTTAGGTTAGGGCACCCCTAGGCTTAGGCTAAGGCTAGGGTTTCCCTAGCCTAAGGCTAGGGAACCCCTAGGCTTAGGCTAGGGCACCCCTAGGCTTAGGCTAAGGCACCCCTAGGCTTAGGCTAAGGCTAGGGTTCCCGTAGCCTAAGGCTAGGGCACCCCTAGGCTTAGGCTAGGGCACCCCTAGGCTTAGGCTATGGCACACCTAGGCTTAGATTAGGGCACCCCTATGCTTAGGCTAGGGCACCGCTAGGCTTAGGCTAAGGCTAGGGCTCCCCTAGCCTAAGGCTAGGGCATCCCTAGGCTTAGGCTAGGGCACGCCTATTCTTAGGATAGGGCACCCCTAGGCTTAGGATAGGGCAACCCTATGCTTAGGTTAGGGCACCCCTAGGCTTAGGCTAAGGCTAGGGTTTCCCTAGCCTAAGGCTAGGGCACCCCTAGGCTTAGGCTAGAGCACCCCTAGGCTTAGGCTAAGGCACCCCTAGGCTTAGGCTAAGGCTAGGCTTCCCATAGCCTAAGGCTACGGCACCCCTAGGCTTAGGCTAGGGCACCCCTAGGCTTAGGGTATGGCACACCTAGGCTTAGGTCAGGGCACCCATAGGCTTAGGCTAGGGCACCCTTAGGCTTAGGCTAAGGCTAGGGCTCCCCTATCCTAAGGCTAGGGCTCCCTAGGCTTTGGCTAGGGAACCCCTAGGCTTAGGCTAGTGCACCCCTAGGCTTAGGCTAGGGCACCCCTAGGCTTAGGCTAAGGCTAGGGATCCCCTAGCCTAAGGCTAGGGCACCCCTAATCTTAGGCTAGGGCACCCCTAGGCTTAGGCTAGGGCACCTCTAGCCTTAGGTTAGGGCACCCCTAGGCTTAGGCTAGGGCACCCCTAGGCTTAGGCTAGGGCACCCCAAGGCTTAGGCTAAGGCTAGGGCTCCCCTAGCCTAAGGCTAGGGCACCCCTAGGCTTAGGTTAGGGCACCCCTAGGCTTAGGCTAGGGCACCCCTAGGCTTAGGCTAAGGCTAGGGCTCCCCTAGCCTAAGGCTAGGGCACCCCTAGGCTTAGGTTAGGGCACCCCTAGGCTTAGGCTAGGGCACCCCTAGGCTTAGGCTAAGGCTAGGGCTCCCCTAGCCTAAGAATAGGGCACCCCTAGGCTTAGGCTAGGGCACCCCTAGGCTTAGGCTAAGGCACCCCTAGGCTTAGGCTAAGGCTAGGGTTCCCGTAGCCTAAGGCTAGGGCACCCCTAGGCTTAGGCTAGGGCACCCCTAGGCTTAGGCTATGGCACACCTAGCTTAGGTTAGGGCACCCCTATGCTTAGGCTAGCGCACCGCTAGGCTTAGGCTAAGGCTAGGGCTCCCCTAGCCTAAGGCTAGGGCATCCCTAGGCTTAGGCTAGGGCACGCCTATTCTTAGGCTAGGGCACCCCTAGGCTTAGGATAGGGCAACCCTATGCTTAGGTTAGGGCACCCCTAGGCTTAGGCTAAGGCTAGGGTTTCCCTAGCCTAAGGCTAGGGAACCCCTAGGCTTAGGCTAGAGCACCCCTAGGCTTAGGCTAAGGCACCCCTAGGCTTAGGCTAAGGCTAGGCTTCCCATAGCCTAAGGCTACGGCACCCCTAGGCTTAGGCTAGGGCACCCCTAGGCTTAGGGTATGGCACACCTAGGCTTAGGTCAGGGCACCCATAGGCTTAGGCTAAGGCTAGGGCTCCCCTATCCTAAGGCTAGGGCATCCCTAGGCTTAGGCTAGGGAACCCCTAGGCTTAGGCTAGTGCACCCCTAGGCTTAGGCTAGGGCTACCCTAGGCTTAGGCTAGGGCACCCCTAGGCTTAGGCTAAGGCTAGGGATCCCCTAGCTTAAGGCTAGGGCACCCCTAATCTTAGGCTAGGGCACCCCTAGGCTTAGGCTAGGGCACCTCTAGCCTTAGGTTAGGGCACCCCTAGGCTTAGGCTAGGGCACCCCTAGGCTTAGGCTAGGGCACCCCAAGGCTTAGGCTAAGGCTAGGGCTCCCCTAGCCTAAGGCTAGGGCACCCCTAGGCTTAGGTTAGGGCACCCCTAGGCTTAGGCTAGGGCACCCCTAGGCTTAGGCTAAGGCTAGGGCTCCCCTAGCCTAAGGCTAGGGCACCCTTAGGCTTAGGTTAGGGCACCCCTAGGCTTAGGCTAGGGCACCCCTAGGCTTAGGCTAAGGCTAGGGCTCCCCTAGCCTAAGAATAGGCCACCCCTAGGCTTAGGCCAGGGCACCCCTAGGCTTAGGCCAGGGCACCCCTAGGCTTAGGCCAGGGCACCCCTAGGCTTAGGCTAGGGCACCCCTAGGCTTAGGTTAGGGCACCCCTAGGCTTAGGCTAAGGCTAGGGCTCCCCCAGCCTAAGACTAGGGCACCCCTAGCTTAGGCCAGGGCTCCCCTAGGCTTAGGCTAAGGCTAGGGTTCCCCTAGCCTAAGACTAGGGCACCCTTACGCTTAGGCCAGGGGACCCCTAGGCTTAGGCCAGGGCACCCCTAGGCTTAGGCCACGGCACCCCTAGGCTTAGGCTAGGGCACCCCTAGGTTTAGGATAGGGCACCCCTAGGCTTAGGCTAAGTCTAGGGCTCCCCTAGCCTTAGACTAGGGCACCCCTAGGCTTAGGCCAGGGCACCCCTAGGCTTAGGCCAGGGCACCCCTAAGATTAGGACAGTACACCCCTAGGCTTAGGCTAGGGAACCACTAGGCGTAGGCTAAGGGTTGGGCTCCCCTAGCCCAAGGCTAGGGCACCCCTGGGTGTAGGCTGGGGCACCCCTAAGTTTAAGCTGGGGCACCCCTAGAATTGGCCTAAGGCTAGGGATCCCGAGCCTAAGGTTAGGGCACCCCTAGGCTTAGGCTAAGGCTACAGATCGACTAGCCTAAGGCTATGGCACCCCTAGGCTTAGGCTAGGGCACCCCTAGGCTTAGGCTAAGGCTAGGGCTCCCCTAGTGTAGGGCTAGGACACCCCTAGGATTAGGCTAGGGCACCCATAGTGTTAGGCTAGGGCACCCCTAGGCTTAGGCTAGGGCACCCCTAGGTTTAGGCTATGGCACACCTAGGCTTAGGTTAGGGCACCCGTAGGCTTAAGCTAGGGCACCCCTAGGCTTAGGCTAGGGCACCCCTAGGCTTAGGCTATGGCACACCTAGGCTTAGGTTAGGGCACCCCTAGGCTTAGGCTAGTGCACCCCTAGGCTTAGGCTAAGGCTAGGGCTCCCCTAGCCTAAGGCTAGGGCATCCCTAGGCTTAGGCTAGGGAACCCCTAGGCTTAGGCTAGGGCACCCCTAGGCTTAGGCTAGTGCTACCCTAGGCTTAGGCTAGGGTACCCCTAGGCTTAGGCTAAGGCTAGGGATCCCCTAGCCTAAGGCTAGGGCACCCCTAATCTTAGGCTAGGGCACCCCTAGGCTTAGGTTAGGGTACGCCTATGCTTAGGCTAGGGCACCCCTAGGCTTAGGATAGGGCAACCCTATGCTTAGGTTAGGGCACCCCTAGGCTTAGGCTAAGGCTAGGGTTTCCCTAGCCTAAGGCTAGGGAACCCCTAGGCTTAGGCTAGGGCACCCCTAGGCTTAGGCTAAGGCACCCCTAGGCTTAGGCTAAGGCTAGGGTTCCCGTAGCCTAAGGCTAGGGCACCCCTAGGCTTAGGCTAGGGCACCCCTAGGCTTAGGCTATGGCACACCTAGGCTTAGATTAGGGCACCCCTATGCTTAGGCTAGGGCACCGCTAGGCTTAGGCTAAGGCTAGGGCTCCCCTAGCCTAAGGCTAGGGCATCCCTAGGCTTAGGCTAGGGCACGCCTATTCTTAGGATAGGGCACCCCTAGGCTTAGGATAGGGCAACCCTATGCTTAGGTTAGGGCACCCCTAGGCTTAGGCTAAGGCTAGGGTTTCCCTAGCCTAAGGCTAGGGAACCCCTAGGCTTAGGCTAGAGCACCCCTAGGCTTAGGCTAAGGCACCCCTAGGCTTAGGCTAAGGCTAGGCTTCCCATAGCCTAAGGCTACGGCACCCCTAGGCTTAGGCTAGGGCACCCCTAGGCTTAGGGTATGGCACACCTAGGCTTAGGTCAGGGCACCCATAGGCTTAGGCTAAGGCTAGGGCTCCCCTATCCTAAGGCTAGGGCATCCCTAGGCTTAGGCTAGGGAACCCCTAGGCTTAGGCTAGTGCACCCCTAGGCTTAGGCTAGGGCTACCCTAGGCTTAGGCTAGGGCACCCCTAGGCTTAGGCTAAGGCTAGGGATCCCCTAGCTTAAGGCTAGGGCACCCCTAATCTTAGGCTAGGGCACCCCTAGGCTTAGGCTAGGGCACCTCTAGCCTTAGGTTAGGGCACCCCTAGGCTTAGGCTAGGGCACCCCTAGGCTTAGGCTAGGGCACCCCAAGGCTTAGGCTAAGGCTAGGGCTCCCCTAGCCTAAGGCTAGGGCACCCCTAGGCTTAGGTTAGGGCACCCCTAGGCTTAGGCTAGGGCACCCCTAGGCTTAGGCTAAGGCTAGGGCTCCCCTAGCCTAAGGCTAGGGCACCCTTAGGCTTAGGTTAGGGCACCCCTAGGCTTAGGCTAGGGCACCCCTAGGCTTAGGCTAAGGCTAGGGCTCCCCTAGCCTAAGAATAGGCCACCCCTAGGCTTAGGCCAGGGCACCCCTAGGCTTAGGCCAGGGCACCCCTAGGCTTAGGCCAGGGCACCCCTAGGCTTAGGCTAGGGCACCCCTAGGCTTAGGTTAGGGCACCCCTAGGCTTAGGCTAAGGCTAGGGCTCCCCCAGCCTAAGACTAGGGCACCCCTAGCTTAGGCCAGGGCTCCCCTAGGCTTAGGCTAAGGCTAGGGTTCCCCTAGCCTAAGACTAGGGCACCCTTACGCTTAGGCCAGGGGACCCCTAGGCTTAGGCCAGGGCACCCCTAGGCTTAGGCCACGGCACCCCTAGGCTTAGGCTAGGGCACCCCTAGGTTTAGGATAGGGCACCCCTAGGCTTAGGCTAAGTCTAGGGCTCCCCTAGCCTTAGACTAGGGCACCCCTAGGCTTAGGCCAGGGCACCCCTAGGCTTAGGCCAGGGCACCCCTAAGATTAGGACAGTACACCCCTAGGCTTAGGCTAGGGAACCACTAGGCGTAGGCTAAGGGTTGGGCTCCCCTAGCCCAAGGCTAGGGCACCCCTGGGTGTAGGCTGGGGCACCCCTAAGTTTAAGCTGGGGCACCCCTAGAATTGGCCTAAGGCTAGGGATCCCGAGCCTAAGGTTAGGGCACCCCTAGGCTTAGGCTAAGGCTACAGATCGACTAGCCTAAGGCTATGGCACCCCTAGGCTTAGGCTAGGGCACCCCTAGGCTTAGGCTAAGGCTAGGGCTCCCCTAGTGTAGGGCTAGGACACCCCTAGGATTAGGCTAGGGCACCCATAGTGTTAGGCTAGGGCACCCCTAGGCTTAGGCTAGGGCACCCCTAGGTTTAGGCTATGGCACACCTAGGCTTAGGTTAGGGCACCCGTAGGCTTAAGCTAGGGCACCCCTAGGCTTAGGCTAAGGCTAGGGCTCCCCTAGCCTAAGGCTAGGGCATCCCTAGGCTTAGGCTAGGGCACGCCTATGCTTAGGCTAGGGCACTCCTAGGCTTAGGATAGGGCAACCCTATGCTTATGCTAGGGCACCACTAGGCTAGGCTAAGGCTAGGGTTTCCCTAGCCTAAGGTTAGGGAACCCCTCGGCTTAGGCTAGGGCACCCCTAGGCTAAGGCTAAGGCACCCATAGGCTTAGGCTAAGGCTAGGGTTCCCATAGCCTAAGGCTAGGGCACCCCTAGGCTTAGGCTAGGGCACCCCTAGGCTTAGGCTATGGCACACCTAGGCTTAGGTTAGGGCACCCCTAGGCTTAGGCTAGGGCACCCCTAGGCTTAGGCTAAGGCTAGGGCTCCCCTAGCCTAAGGCTAGGGCATCCCTAGGCTTAGGCTAGGGAACCCCTAGGCTTAGGCTAGGGCACCCCTAGGCTTAGGCTAGTGCTACCCTAGGCTTAGGCTAGGATACCCCTAGGCTTAGGCTAAGGCTAGGGATCCCCTAGCCTAAGGCTAGGGCACCCCTAATCTTAGGCTAGGGCACCCCTAGGCTTAGGTTAGGGTACGCCTATGCTTAGGCTAGGGCACCCCTAGGCTTAGGATAGGGCAACCCTATGCTTAGGTTAGGGCACCCCTAGGCTTAGGCTAAGGCTAGGGTTTCCCTAGCCTAAGGCTAGGGAACCCCTAGGCTTAGGCTAGGGTTTCCCTAGCCTAAGGCTAGGGAACCCCTAGGCTTAGGCTAGGGCACCCCTAGGCTTAGGCTAAGGCACCCCTAGGCTTAGGCTAAGGCTAGGGTTCCCGTAGCCTAAGGCTAGGGCACCCCTAGGCTTAGGCTAGGGCACCCCTAGGCTTAGGCTATGGCACACCTAGGCTTAGATTAGGGCACCCCTATGCTTAGGCTAGGGCACCGCTAGGCTTAGGCTAAGGCTAGGGCTCCCCTAGCCTAAGGCTAGGGCATCCCTATGCTTAGGCTAGGGCACGCCTATTCTTTGGATAGGGCACCCCTAGGCTTAGGATAGGGCAACCCTATGCTTAGGTTAGGGCACCCCTAGGCTTAGGCTAAGGCTAGGGTTTCCCTAGCCTAAGGCTAGGGCACCCCTAGGCTTAGGCTAGAGCACCCCTAGGCTTAGGCTAAGGCACCCCTAGGCTTAGGCTAAGGCTAGGCTTCCCATAGCCTAAGGCTACGGCACCCCTAGGCTTAGGCTAGGGCACCCCTAGGCTTAGGGTATGGCACACCTAGGCTTAGGTCAGGGCACCCATAGGCTTAGGCTAGGGCACCCCTAGGCTTAGGCTAAGGCTAGGGCTCCCCTATCCTAAGGCTAGGGCATCCCTAGGCTTTGGCTAGGGAACCCCTAGGCTTAGGCTAGTGCACCCCTAGGCTTAGGCTAGGGCACCCCTAGGCTTAGGCTAAGGCTAGGGATCCCCTAGCCTAAGGCTAGGGCACCCCTAATCTTAGGCTAGGGCACCCCTAGGCTTAGGCTAGGGCACCTCTAGCCTTAGGTTAGGGCACCCCTAGGCTTAGGCTAGGGCACCCCTAGGCTTAGGCTAGGGCACCCCAAGGCTTAGGCTAAGGCTAGGGCTCCCCTAGCCTAAGGTAGGGCACCCCTAGGCTTAGGTTAGGGCACCCCTAGGCTTAGGCTAGGGCACCCCTAGGCTTAGGCTAAGGCTAGGGCTCCCCTAGCCTAAGGCTAGGGCACCCCTAGGCTTAGGTTAGGGCACCCCTAGGCTTAGGCTAGGGCACCCCTAGGCTTAGGCTAAGGCTAGGGCTCCCCTAGCCTAAAAATAGGGCACCCCTAGGCTTAGGCTAGGGCACCCCTAGGCTTAGGCTAAGGCACCCCTAGGCTTAGGCTAAGGCTAGGGTTCCCGTAGCCTAAGGCTAGGGCACCCCTAGGCTTAGGCTAGGGCACCACTAGGCTTAGGCTATGGCACACCTAGCTTAGGTTAGGGCACCCCTATGCTTAGGCTAGCGCACCGCTAGGCTTAGGCTAAGGCTAGGGCTCCCCTAGCCTAAGGCTAGGGCATCCCTAGGCTTAGGCTAGGGCACGCCTATTCTTAGGCTAGGGCACCCCTAGGCTTAGGATAGGGCAACCCTATGCTTAGGTTAGGGCACCCCTAGGCTTAGGCTAAGGCTAGGGTTTCCCTAGCCTAAGGCTAGGGAACTCCTAGGCTTAGGCTAGAGCACCCCTAGGCTTAGGCTAAGGCACCCCTAGGCTTAGGCTAAGGCTAGGCTTCCCATAGCCTAAGGCTACGGCACCCCTAGGCTTAGGCTAGGGCACCCCTAGGCTTAGGGTATGGCACACCTAGGCTTAGGTCAGGGCACCCATAAGCTTAGGCTAGGGCACCCCTAGGCTTAGGCTAAGGCTAGGGCTCCCCTATCCTAAGGCTAGGGCATCCCTAGGCTTAGGCTAGGGAACCCCTTAGCTTAGGCTAGTGCACCCCTAGGCTTAGGCTAGGGCTACCCTAGGCTTAGGCTAGGGCACCCCTAGGCTTAGGCTAAGGCTAGGGATCCCCTAGCCTAAGGCTAGGGCACCCCTAATCTTAGGCTAGGGCACCCCTAGGCTTAGGCTAGGGCACCTCTAGCCTTAGGTTAGGGCACCCCTAGGCTTAGGCTAGGGCACCCCTAGGCTTAGGCTAGGGCACCCCAAGGCTTAGGCTAAGGCTAGGGCTCCCCTAGCCTAAGGCTAGGGCACCCCTAGGCTTAGGTTAGGGCACCCCTAGGCTTAGGCTAGGGCACCCCTAGGCTTAGGCTAAGGCTAGGGCTCCCCTAGCCTAAGAATAGGCCACCCCTAGGCTTAGGCCAGGGCACCCCTAGGCTTAGGCCAGGGCACCCCTAGGCTTAGGCCAGGGCACCCCTAGGCTTAGGCTAGGGCACCCCTAGGCTTAGGTTAGGGCACCCCTAGGCTTAGGCTAAGGCTAGGGCTCCCCCAGCCTAAGACTAGGGCACCCCTAGCTTAGGCCAGGGCTCCCCTAGGCTTAGGCTAAGGCTAGGGTTCCCCTAGCCTAAGACTAGGGCACCCCTACGCTTAGGCCAGGGCACCCCTAGGCTTAGGCCAGGGCACCCCTAGGCTTAGGCCACGGCACCCCTAGGCTTAGGCTAGGGCACCCCTAGGTTTAGGATAGGGCACCCCTAGGCTTAGGCTAAGTCTAGGGCTCCCCTAGCCTTAGACTAGGGCACCCCTAGGCTTAGGCCAGGGCACCCCTAGGCTTAGGCCAGGGCACCCCTAGGATTAGGACAGTACACCCCTAGGCTTAGGCTAGGGAACCACTAGGCTTAGGCTAAGGGTTGGGCTCCCCTAGCCCAAGGCTAGGGCACCCCTGGGTGTAGGCTGGGGCACCCCTAAGTTTAAGCTGGGGCACCCCTAGAATTGGCCTAAGGCTAGGGATCCCGAGCCTAAGGTTAGGGCACCCCTAGGCTTAGGCTAAGGCTACAGATCGACTAGCCTAAGGCTATGGCACCCCTAGGTTTAGGCTAGGGCACCCCTAGGCTTAGGCTAAGGCTAGGGCTCCCCTAGTGTAGGGCTAGGACACCCCTAGGATTAGGCTAGGGCACCCATAGTGTTAGGCTAGGGCACCCCTAGGCTTAGGCTAGGGCACCCCTAGGTTTAGGCTATGGCACACCTAGGCTTAGGTTAGGGCACCCGTAGGCTTAAGCTAGGGCACCCCTAGGCTTAGGCTAAGGCTAGGGCTCCCCTAGCCTAAGGCTAGGGCATCCCTAGGCTTAGGCTAGGGCACGCCTATGCTTAGGCTAGGGCACTCCTAGGCTTAGGATAGGGCAACCCTATGCTTATGCTAGGGCACCACTAGGCTAGGCTAAGGCTAGGGTTTCCCTAGCCTAAGGTTAGGGAACCCCTCGGCTTAGGCTAGGGCACCCCTAGGCTAAGGCTAAGGCACCCATAGGCTTAGGCTAAGGCTAGGGTTCCCATAGCCTAAGGCTAGGGCACCCCTAGGCTTAGGCTAGGGCACCCCTAGGCTTAGGCTATGGCACACCTAGGCTTAGGTTAGGGCACCCCTAGGCTTAGGCTAGTGCACCCCTAGGCTTAGGCTAAGGCTAGGGCTCCCCTAGCCTAAGGCTAGGGCATCCCTAGGCTTAGGCTAGGGAACCCCTAGGCTTAGGCTAGGGCACCCCTAGGCTTAGGCTAGTGCTACCCTAGGCTTAGGCTAGGGTACCCCTAGGCTTAGGCTAAGGCTAGGGATCCCCTAGCCTAAGGCTAGGGCACCCCTAATCTTAGGCTAGGGCACCCCTAGGCTTAGGTTAGGGTACGCCTATGCTTAGGCTAGGGCACCCCTAGGCTTAGGATAGGGCAACCCTATGCTTAGGTTAGGGCACCCCTAGGCTTAGGCTAAGGCTAGGGTTTCCCTAGCCTAAGGCTAGGGAACCCCTAGGCTTAGGCTAGGGCACCCCTAGGCTTAGGCTAAGGCACCCCTAGGCTTAGGCTAAGGCTAGGGTTCCCGTAGCCTAAGGCTAGGGCACCCCTAGGCTTAGGCTAGGGCACCCCTAGGCTTAGGCTATGGCACACCTAGGCTTAGATTAGGGCACCCCTATGCTTAGGCTAGGGCACCGCTAGGCTTAGGCTAAGGCTAGGGCTCCCCTAGCCTAAGGCTAGGGCATCCCTAGGCTTAGGCTAGGGCACGCCTATTCTTAGGATAGGGCACCCCTAGGCTTAGGATAGGGCAACCCTATGCTTAGGTTAGGGCACCCCTAGGCTTAGGCTAAGGCTAGGGTTTCCCTAGCCTAAGGCTAGGGCACCCCTAGGCTTAGGCTAGAGCACCCCTAGGCTTAGGCTAAGGCACCCCTAGGCTTAGGCTAAGGCTAGGCTTCCCATAGCCTAAGGCTACGGCACCCCTAGGCTTAGGCTAGGGCACCCCTAGGCTTAGGGTATGGCACACCTAGGCTTAGGTCAGGGCACCCATAGGCTTAGGCTAGGGCACCCTTAGGCTTAGGCTAAGGCTAGGGCTCCCGTATCCTAAGGCTAGGGCTCCCTAGGCTTTGGCTAGGGAACCCCTAGGCTTAGGCTAGTGCACCCCTAGGCTTAGGCTAGGGCACCCCTAGGCTTAGGCTAAGGCTAGGGATCCCCTAGCCTAAGGCTAGGGCACCCCTAATCTTAGGCTAGGGCACCCCTAGGCTTAGGCTAGGGCACCTCTAGCCTTAGGTTAGGGCACCCCTAGGCTTAGGCTAGGGCACCCCTAGGCTTAGGCTAGGGCACCCCAAGGCTTAGGCTAAGGCTAGGGCTCCCCTAGCCTAAGGCTAGGGCACCCCTAGGCTTAGGTTAGGGCATCCCTAGGCTTAGGCTAGGGCACCCCTAGGCTTAGGCTAAGGCTAGGGCTCCCCTAGCCTAAGGCTAGGGCACCCCTAGGCTTAGGTTAGGGCACCCCTAGGCTTAGGCTAGGGCACCCCTAGGCTTAGGCTAAGGCTAGGGCTCCCCTAGCCTAAGAATAGGGCACCCCTAGGCTTAGGCTAGGGCACCCCTAGGCTTAGGCTAGGGCACCCCTAGGCTTAGGCTAAGGCTAGGGCTCCCCTAGCCTAAGAATAGGGCACCCCTAGGCTTAGGATAGGGCAACCCTATGCTTAGGTTAGGGCACCCCTAGGCTTAGGCTAAGGCTAGGGTTTCCCTAGCCTAAGGCTAGGGAACCCCTAGGCTTAGGCTAGAGCACCCCTAGGCTTAGGCTAAGGCACCCCTAGGCTTAGGCTAAGGCTAGGCTTCCCATAGCCTAAGGCTACGGCACCCCTAGGCTTAGGCTAGGGCACCCCTAGGCTTAGGGTATGGCACACCTAGGCTTAGGTCAGGGCACCCATAGGCTTAGGCTAAGGCTAGGGCTCCCCTATCCTAAGGCTAGGGCATCCCTAGGCTTAGGCTAGGGAACCCCTAGGCTTAGGCTAGTGCACCCCTAGGCTTAGGCTAGGGCTACCCTAGGCTTAGGCTAGGGCACCCCTAGGCTTAGGCTAAGGCTAGGGATCCCCTAGCTTAAGGCTAGGGCACCCCTAATCTTAGGCTAGGGCACCCCTAGGCTTAGGCTAGGGCACCTCTAGCCTTAGGTTAGGGCACCCCTAGGCTTAGGCTAGGGCACCCCTAGGCTTAGGCTAGGGCACCCCAAGGCTTAGGCTAAGGCTAGGGCTCACCTAGCCTAAGGCTAGGGCACCCCTAGGCTTAGGTTAGGGCACCCCTAGGCTTAGGCTAGGGCACCCCTAGGCTTAGGCTAAGGCTAGGGCTCCCCTAGCCTAAGGCTAGGGCACCCTTAGGCTTAGGTTAGGGCACCCCTAGGCTTAGGCCAGGGCACCCCTAGGCTTAGGCTAGGGCACCCCTAGGCTTAGGTTAGGGCACCCCTAGGCTTAGGCTAAGGCTAGGGCTCCCCCAGCCTAAGACTAGGGCACCCCTAGCTTAGGCCAGGGCTCCCCTAGGCTTAGGCTAAGGCTAGGGTTCCCCTAGCCTAAGACTAGGGCACCCTTACGCTTAGGCCAGGGGACCCCTAGGCTTAGGCCAGGGCACCCCTAGGCTTAGGCCACGGCACCCCTAGGCTTAGGCTAGGGCACCCCTAGGTTTAGGATAGGGCACCCCTAGGCTTAGGCTAAGTCTAGGGCTCCCCTAGCCTTAGACTAGGTCACCCCTAGGCTTAGGCCAGGGCACCCCTAGGCTTAGGCCAGGGCACCCCTAGGATTAGGACAGTACACCCCTAGGCTTAGGCGAGGGAACCACTAGGCTTAGGCTAAGGGTTGGGCTCCCCTAGCCCAAGGCTAGGGCACCCCTGGGTGTAGGCTGGGGCACCCCTAAGTTTAAGCTGGGGCACCCCTAGAATTGGCCTAAGGCTAGGGATCCCGAGCCTAAGGTTAGGGCACCCCTAGGCTTAGGCTAAGGCTACAGATCGACTAGCCTAAGGCTATGGCACCCCTAGGCTTAGGCTAGGGCACCCCTAGGCTTAGGCTAAGGCTAGGGCTCCCCTAGTGTAGGGCTAGGACACCCCTAGGATTAGGCTAGGGCACCCATAGTGTTAGGCTAGGGCACCCCTAGGCTTAGACTAAGGCTACGGATCGACTAGCCTAAGGCTAGGGCACCCGTAGGCTTAGCCTAGGGCACCCAAAGGCTTAGGCTAGGGCACCCCAAGGCTTAGGCTAAGGCTAAGGCTCCCCTAGCCTAAGACTAGGGCCCCCTAGGCTTAGGCCAGGGCACCCCTAGGCTTAGGGTAAGAGTAGGGCTCCCCTAGCCCAAGGCTAGGGCACCCCTAGGTGTAGGCTGGGACACCCCTAGGTTTAAGCTGGGGCACCCCTAGAATTAGCCTAAGGCTAGGGATCCCGAGCCTAAGGTTAGGGCACCCCTAGGCTTAGCCTAGGCCACCCCTAGGCTTAGGCTAAGGTTACGGATCGACTAGCCTAAGGCTAGGGCACCCCTAGGCTTAGGCTAGGGCACCCCTAGGCTTAGGCTAAGGCTAGGGCTCCCCTAGTGAAGGGCTAGGACACGCCTAGGATTAGGCTAGGGCACCCATAGTCTTAGGCTAGGGCACCCCTAGGCTTAGACTAAGGCTACGGCTCGACTAGCCTAAGGCTAGGGCACCCCTAGGCTTAGGCTATGGCACCCCAAGGCTTAGGCTAGGGCACCCCAAGGCTTAGGCTAAGGCTAGGGCTCCCCTAGCCTAAATCTAGGGCACACCTAGGCTTAGGATAGGGCACCCCTAGGCTTAGGTTAAGCCTGGGGCTCCCCTAGCCTAAGGCTAGGGCACCCCAAGACTTAGGAGAGGGCACCCCTAAGCTTAGGCTAGGGTACCATTAAGCTTAGGTTAGGGCACCCCTAGGCTTAGGCTATGGCACCACTAGGCTTAGGCTAAGGCTAGGGCTCCCCTAGCCTAAGGCTAGGGCACCCCTAGGCTTAGGCAGGGAACCCGTAGTCTTACTAGGGCACCCCTAGGCTTACTAGGGCACCCCTAGTCTTAGGCTAGGGCACCCCTAGGCTTAGGCTAGTGCACCCCTAGGCTTAGGCTAAGGCTAGGGCTCCCCTAGCCTAAGGCCACAGCACCCCTAGGCTTAGGCTAAGGCTAGGGCTCCCCTAGCCTAAGACTAGGGCACCCCTAGGCTTAGGTCAGGGCACCCCTAGGCTTAGGCCAGGGCACCCCTAGGCTTAGGCCACGGCACTCCTAGGCTTAGGCTAGGGCACCCCTAGGCTTAGGTTAGGGCACCACTACGCTTAGGTTAAGGCTAGGGCTCCCCTAGTCTAAGACTAGGGTACCCCTAGGCTTAGGCCAGGGCACCCCTAGGCTTAGGCCAGGGCACCCCTAGGCTTAGGCCAGGACACCCCTAGGCTTAGTCCAGGACACCCCTAGGCTTAGGCTAGGGAACCCCTAGGCTAAGGCTAAGGCTAGGGCTCCCATAGTCTAAGGCTAGGGCACCCCTAGGCTTAGGCTTGGGAACCCCTAGGCTTATACTAGGACACCCCTAGGCTTAGGCTAAGGCTAGGGGTCCCATAGCATAAGTCTAGGGCACCCCTAGGCTTAGGCTAGGGCACCCCTAAGCTTAGGCTAGGGCACCCCTAGGCTTAGGCTAGGGCACCCCTAGGCTTAGGCTGGGGCACCCCTAGGTTTAGGCTAGGGCACCCCTAGAATTAGCCTAAGGCTAGGGATCCCCTAGCCTAATGTTAGGACACCCGTAGGCTTAGGCTATGGCAACCCTAGGCTTAGGTTAGGGCACCCCTAGGCTTAGGCAAGGGCACCACTAGGCTAAAGCTAGGGCACCCCTAGGCTTAGGCTAGGGCACCACTAGGCTTAGGCTAGGGCACCACTAGGCTAAAGCTTGGGCACCCCTAGGCTTAGGCTAGGGCACCCCTAGGCTTAGGCTAAAGCTAGGGTTTCCCTAGCCTAAGGCTAGGGAACCCCTAGGCTTAGGCTTGGGCACCCCTAGGCTTAGGCTATGGCACCCCTAGGCTTAGGCTAGTGCACTCCTAGGCTTAGGCGAAGGCTAGGGCTCCCCTAGCCTAAGGCTAGGGCACCCCTAGGCTTAGGCTAGGGCAACCCTAGGCTTAGGCTAGGGCACCCCTAGGCTTAAGCTAAGGCTAGGGCTCACATAGCCTAAGGCTAGGGCACCCCTAGGCTTAGGCTAGGGCAACCCTAGGCTTTGGCTAGGGCACCCCTAGGCTTAGGCTAAGGCTAGTGCTCCCCTAGCCTAAGGCTAGGGCACCCCTTGGCTTAGGCTAGGGCAACCCTAGGCTTTGGCTAGAGCATCCCTAGGCTTAAGCTAAGGCTAGGGCTCCCCTAGCCTAAGGCTAGGACACCCATAGGCTTAGGGTAAAGCACCCCTAGGCTTAGGCTAGGGCACCCCTAGGCTTAGGCTAGGGCACCCCTAGGCTTAGGTTAGGGCTCCCCTAGACTAAGGCTAGGGCACCCTTAGGCTTCGGCTTGGGCACCCCTAGGCTTAGGCTATTGCACCCCTAGGCTTAGGCTAGTGCACCCCTAGGCTTAGGCTAAGGCTAGGGCTCCCCTAGCCTAAGGCTAGGGAACCCCTAGGCTTAGGCTAGGGCACCCTTAGTCTTAGGATAGGGCACCCCTAGGCTTAGGCTAAGCCTGAGGCTCCCCTAGCCTAAGGCTAGGGCACCCCTCGACTTAGGAGAGCGCACCCCTAAGCTTAGGCTAGGATACCCCTAAGCTTAGGTTAGGGCACCCCTAGGCTTAGGCTATGGCACCACTAGGCTTAGGCTAAGGCTAGGGCTCCCCTAGCCTAAGGCTAGGGCACCCCTAGGCTTAGGCATGGCACCCGTAGTCTTACTAGGGCACCCCTAGGCTTACTAGGGCACCCCTAGGCTTAGGCTAGGGCACCCCTAGGCGTAGGCTAGTGCACCCCTAGGCTTAGGCTAAGGCTAGGGCTCCCCTTGCCTAAGGCCAGGGCACCCCTTGGCTTAGGCTAGGGCACACTAGGCTTAGGCTTAGGCTTAGGCTAGCGCTCCCCTAGCCTAAGGCTAGGGCACCCTAGGGCTTAGGCTATGGTACCCCTAGGCTTAGAATAGGGAACCCCTAGGCTTAGGCTAAGGCTAGGGCTCCCCTAGCCTAAGGCTAGGGCAACCCTAGGCTTAGGCTTTGGCACACCTAGGCTTAGGCTAGGGCGCCCCTAGGCTTAAGCTAAGGCTAGGGCTCCCCTAGCCTAAGGCTAAGGCACCCCTAGGCTTAGGCTAGGGCACCCCTAGGCTTTGGCTTAGGCTAGGGCTCCCCTAGCCTAAGGCTAAGGCACCCTTAGGCTTAGGTTTGGGCACCCCTAGGCTTTGGCTATGGCACCCCTAGGCTTAGGCTAGGGCACCCCTAGGCTTAAGCTAAGGCTAGGGCTCCCCTAGCCTAAGGCTAGGGCACTACTAGGCTTAGGCTACGGCACCCCTAGGCTTAGGATAGGGCACCCCGAGGCTTAGGCTAGGGCACCCCTAGTCTTAGGCTAAGGCTAGGGTTTCCCTAGCCTAAGGCTAAGGAACCCCTAGGCTTAGACTAGGGCACCCCTAGGCTTAGGCTTAGGCTAGGACTCCCCTAGCCTAAGGCTAGTTCACCCTTAGGCTTAGGCTTAGGCACCCCTAGGCTTAGGTCATGGCACCCCTAGGCTTAGGCTAGTGCACCCCTAGGCTTAGGCTAAGGCTAGGGCTCCCCTAGGCTTAGGTTAGGGCAACCCTAGGCTTAGGCTAGGACACTCCTAGGCTTAAGCTAAGGCTAGGGCTCCCCTAGCCTATGGCTAGGGCACCCCTAGGCTTAGGCTATGGCACCCCTAGGCTTAGGCTAGGGCACCCCTAGGCTTAGGATAGGGCACCCCTAGGCTTAGGCTAAGGCTAGGGTTTCCCTAGCCTAAGGCTAGGGAACCCCTAGGCTTAGGATAGGGCACCCCTATGCATAGGCTAGGGCACCCCTAGGCATAGGCTAGGGCACCCCTAAGCTTAGGCTCTGGCACCCCTAGGCATGGGCTAGGGCACCCCCAGGCTTAGGCTAAGGCTACGGTTCGACTAGCCTAAGGCTAGGGCACCCCTAGGCTTAGGCTAGGGCACCCCTAGGCTTAGGTTAAGGCTGGGGCCCCCCTAGCCTAAGGCTAGGGAACCCCTAGGCTTAGGCTAGGGCGCCCCTAGGCTTAGATTAGGGCATCCCTAAGCTTAGGCTAGAGCACCCCTAGGCTTAAGCTAAGGCTAGGGCTCCCCTAGCCTTAGGCTAGGGCACCCCTAGGATTAGGGTAGGGCACACCTAGGTTTAGGATAGGGGACCCCTAGGCTTAGGATATGGCACCCATAGGCTTAGGCTAGGGCACCCCTAGGCTTAGGCTAAGGCTAGGGTTTCCCTAGCCTAAGGCTACGGCACCCCTAGGCGTAGGCTTGGGCACCCCTATGCTTAGGCTATGGCACCCCTAGGTTTAGGCTAGTGCACCCCTAGGCTTAGTCTAAGGCTAGGGCTACCCTAGCCTAAGGCTAGGGCTCCCCTAGGCTTAGGCTAGGGGAACCCTAGGCTTAGGCTAGGGCACCCCTAGGCTTAAGCTAAGGCTAGGGCTCCCCTAGCCTAAGGCTAGGGTACCCCTAGGCTTAGGCTATGGCACCCCTAGGCATAGGCTAGGGCACCACTAGGCTTAGGCTAAGGCTAGGGCTCCCGTAGCCTAAGGCTAGGGCACCCCTTGGCTTAGGCTAGGGCAACCCTAGGCTTAGGCTAGATAACCCCTAGGCTTAAGCTAATTTTAGGGTTCCCCTAGCCTAAGGCTAGCGTACCACTAGGCTTAGGGTAGGGCACCCCTAGGCTTAGGCTAGGGCACCCCTAGGCTTAGGCGAGGGTACCCCTAGGCTTAGGCTAAGGCTAGGGTTTCCTAAGCCTAAGGCTAGGGAACCCCTAGGTTTAGGCTACGGCACCCCTAGGCTTAGGCTTAGGCTAGGGCTCCCCTAGACTAAGGCTAGGGCACCCTTAGGCTTAGGCTTGGGCACCCCTAGGCTTAGGATAGGGCACCCATAGGCTTAGGTGAGGGCACCCCTAGGCTTAGGCTAAGGCTAGGGTTTCCTTAGCCTAAGGCTAGGGAACCCCTAGGCTTAGGCTAGGGCACCCCTAGGCTTAGGCTGAAGCTAGGGCTGCCCTAGACTAAGGCTAGGGCACCCTTAGGATTAGGCTTGGGCACCCCTAGGCTTAGGCTAGGGCACCCCTAGGCTTAGGCTAAGGCTGGGTCTCACCTAGCCTAAGGCTAGGGCACCCCTAGACTTAGGATAGGGCACCCCTAGGCTTAGGCTAGGGCACCCCTAAGCTTAGGTTAGGGCACCCCTAGGCTTAGGCTAGGGCACCCCTAGGCTTAGGCTAAGGCTAGGGCTCCCCTAGCCTAAGGCTAGGGCACCCCTAGGCTTAGGCTAGGGCACCCCTAGGCTTAGGCTAGGGCACCCCTAGGCTTAGGCTGGGGCACACTAGGCTTAGGCTTTGGCTTAGGCTAGCGCTCCCGTAGCCTAAGGCTGGGGTACCCCTAGGCTTAGGATAGGGCTCCCCTAGCCTGAGGCTTTGGCACCCCTAGGCTTAGGCTAGGGCACACCTAGGCTTAGGCAAGAGGACCCCTAGGCTTAGGCTAGGGCACCCCTCGGCTTAGGCTAAGGCTAGGCCTCCCCAAGCCTAAGGTTGGGACAAACCTAGGCTTAGGTTAGGGCACCCTTGGCTTAGGCTAGGACACCCCTAGGCTTAGGCTTAGGCTAGGGCTCCCCTAGCCTAAGGCTAGGGCACCCTTAGGCTTAGGCTAGGGCACCCCAACGCTTAGGCTATGGCACCCCTAGGCTTAGGCTAGGGCACCCCTAGGCTTAGGCTAAGGCTAGGGATCCCCTAGCCTAAGGCTAGGGCATCCCTAGGCTTAGGCTGGGGCACGCCTATGCTTAGGCTAGGGCACCCCTAGGCTTAGGATAGGGCAGGCCTATGCTTAGGCTAGGGCACCCCTAGGCTTAGGCTAAGGCACCCCTAGGCTTAGGCTAAGGCTAGGGTTCCCATAGCTTAAGGCTAGGGCACCCGTAGGCTTAGGCTAGGGCACCCATAGGCTTAGGCTATGGCACACCTAGGCTTAGGTTAGGGCACCCCTAGCCTTAGGCTAGGGCACCCCTAGGCTTAGGCTATGGCACACCTAGGCTTAGGTTAGGGCACCCCTAGGATTAGGCTAGGGCACCCCAAAGCTTAGGCTAAGGCTAGGGCTCCCCTATCCTAAGGCTAGGGCACCGCTAGGCTTAGGATAGGGCAACCCTATGCTTAGGCTGGGGCACCCCTAGGCTTAGGCTAAGGCTAGGGTTTCCCTAGCCTAAGGCTAGGGAACCCCTAGACTTAGGCTAGGGCAACCCTAGGCTTAGGCTAAGGCACCACTAGGCTTAGGCTAAGGCTAGGGTTCTCATAGCCTAAGGCTAGGGCACCCCTAGGTTTAGGCTAGGGCACCCCTAGGCTTAGGCTATGGCACACCTAGGCTTAGGTTAGGGCACCCCTCGGCTTAAGCTAGGGCACCCCTAGGCTTAGGCTAAGGCTAGGGCTCACCTAGCCTAAGGCTAGGGCATCCCTAGGATTAGGCTAGGGAACCCCTAGGCTTAGGCTAGGGCACCCCAAGGCTTAGGCTAGGGCTACCCTAGGCTTAGGCTAGGGCACCCCTAGGCTTAGGCTAAGGCTAGGGATCCCCTAGCCTAAGGCTAGGGCACCCCTAATCTTAGGCTAGGGCACACCTAGGCTTAGGCTAGGGCACCCCTAGGATTAGGCTAGGGCACCCCTAGATTAGCCGAAGGCTAGGGATCCCCTAGCCTAAGGTTAAGGCACCACTAAGCTTAGGCTAGGGCACCCCTAGGCTTAGGCTAGGGCACCCCTAGGCTTAGGCTAGGGCACCCCTAGGCTTAGGCTAGGGCACCCCTAAGCTTAGGCTAGGGCACCCCTAGGCTTAGGCTAGGGCACACCTAGGCTTAGGCTAGGTCACCCCTAGGCTTAGGCTAGGGCACCCCTCGGCTTAGGCTAAGACTAGGACTCCCCTAGACTAAGGCTTGGGCACCCTTTGGCTTAGGCTAGGGCACCTCTAGGCTTAGGCTAAGGCTAGGGCTCCCCTACCCTATGGCTAGGGCACGCCTTGGCTTAGGCTAGGTAACCCTAGGCTTAGGCTAGGACACCCCTAGGCTTAGGCTAGGGTACCCCCAGGCTTAGGCTAAGGGTAGGGTTCCCATAGCCTAAGGCTAGGGCACCCCTAGGCTTAGGCTAGGGCACCCCTAGGCTTAGGCTAGGTCACCCCTAAGCTTAGGATAGGGCACCCCTAGGCTTAGGATAGGGCACCCCTAGGCTTAGGCTAAGGGTAGGGCTTCTCTAGCCTAAGGCTAGGGCACCCCTAGGCTTAGGGTAGGGCACCCTTAGTGTTAGGCTAGGGCACCCCTAGGCTTAGGCGAGGGCACCCCTAGGCTTAGGTTAGGGCACCCCAAGGCTTAGCCTAGGGCACCCCTTAGCTTAGGCTAGGGCTCCCCTTGTCTTAGGCTAGGGCAGCCCCAGGCTTAGGCTAAGGCTAGCTTTCCAATAGCCTAAGGCTAGGGCACGCCTAGTCTTAGGCTAGGGCACTCCCAGGCTTAGGTTAGGGCACTCCGAGGCTTAGGCTACGGTTAGGGCTCCCCTAACCTAAGGCTAGGGCACCCCTAGGCTTCGGCTTGGGCACTCCTAGGCTTAGGCTAAGGCTAGGGCTCCCCTACCCTAAGGCTAAGGCACCCCTAGGCTTAGGCTAGGGCACCCCTTGGCTTAGACTTGGACACCCCTAAGCTTAGGCTAGGGCACCCCTAGGCTTAAGCTAAGGCTAAGGCTCCCCTAGCCTAAGGAAAGGGCACCCCTAGCCTTAGCCTAGGTCACCTCTTGGCTTAGGCTTGGACACCCCTAAGCTTAGGCTAGGGCACCCCTAGGCTTAGGCTAGTGCACCCCTAGGCTTAGGCTAAGGCTAGGGCTACCCTAGCCTAAGGCTAGGGCTCCCCTAGGCTTAGGATAGGGGAACCCTAGGCTTAGGCTAGGGCACCCCTAGGCTTAAGCTAAGGCTAGGGATCCCCTAGCCTAAGGCTAGGGTACCCCTAGGCTTAGGCTATGGCACCCCTAGGCATAGGCTAGGGCACCACAAGGCTTAGGCTAAGGCTAGGGCTCCCCTAGCCTAAGGCTAGGGCACCCCTTGGCTTAGGCTAAGGCAACCCTAGGCTTAGGCTAGAGCAGCCCTAGGCTTAAGCTACTTTTAGGGTTCCCCTAGCCTAAGGCTAGCGTACCACTAGGCTTAGGGTAGGGCACCCCTAGGTTTAGGCTAGGGCACCCCTAGGCTTAGGATAGAGCACCCCTAGGCGTAGGCGAGGGCACCCCTAGGCTTAGGCTAAGGCTAGGGTTTCCTTAGCCTAAGGCTAGGGAACCCCTAGGCTTAGGCTAGGGCACCCCTAGGCTTAGGCTTAGGCTAGGGCTCCCCTAGACTAAGGCTATGGCACCCTTAGGCTTAGGCTTGGGCACCCCTAGGCTTAGGATAGGGCACCCCTAGGCTTAGGCGAGGGCACCCCTAGGCTTAGGCTAAGGCTAGGGTTTCCTTAGCCTAAGGCTAGGGAACCCCTAGGCTTAGGCTAGGGCACCCCTAGGCTTAGGCTTAGGCTAGGACTCCCCTACACTAAGGTTAGGGCACCCTTAGGATTAGGCTTGGGCACCCCTAGGCTTAGGCTATGGCACCCCTAGGCTTAGGCTAGTGCACCCCTAGGCTTAGGCTAAGGCTAGGGCTCCCCTAGCCTAAGGCTAGTGTACCCCTAGGCTTAAGCTAGGGCAACCCTAGGCTTAGGCTAGGGCACACCTAGGCTTAAGCTAAGGCTAGGGCTCCCCTAGCCTAAGGCTAGGGCATCCCTAGGCTTAGGCTAGGGCACCCCTAGGCTTAGGATAGGGCACCCCTAGGCTTAGGCTAGGGCACCCCTAGGCTTAGGCTAAGGCTGGGGCTCCCCTAGCCTAAGGCTAGGGCACCCCTAGACTTAGGATAGGGCACCCCTAGGCTTAGGCTAGGGCACCCCTAAGCTTAGGTTAGGGCACCCCTAGGCTTAGGCTAGGGCACCCCTAGGCTTAGGCTAAGGCTAGGGCTCCCCTAGCCTAAGGCTAGGGCACCCCTAAGCTTTGGCAGGGCACCCGTAGTCTTACTAGGGCACACCTAGGCTTACTAGGGCACCCCTAGGCTTAGGCTAGGACACCCCTAGGCTTAGGCTAGGGCACCCCTAGGCTTATGCTGGGGCACACTAGGCTTAGGCTTAGGCTTACGCTAGCGCTCCCGTAGCCTAAGGCTAGGGTACCCCTAGGCTTAGGATAGGGCTCCCCTAGCCTGAGGCTTGGGCACCCCTAGGCTTAGGCTAGGGCACACCTAGGCTTAGGCAAGGAGACCCCTAGGCTTAGGCTAGGGCACCCCTCGGCTTAGGCTAAGGCTAGGGCTCCCCAAGCCTAAGGTTTGGACAAACCTAGGCTTAGGTTAGGGCACCCTTGGCTTAGGCTAGGGCACCCCTAGGCTTAGGCTTAGGCTAGGGCTCCCCTAGCCTAAGGCTAGGGCACCCTTAGGCTTAGGATAGAGCACCCCAACGCTTAGGCTATGGCACCCCTAGGCTTAGGCTAGGGCACCCCTAGGCTTAGGCTAAGGCTAGGGATTCCCTAGCCTAAGGCTAGGACATCCCTAGGCTTAGGCTAGGGCACGCGTATGCTTAGGCTAGGGCACCCCTAGGCTTAGGATAGGGCAACCCTATGCTTAGGCTAGGGCACCCCTAGGCTTAGGCTAAGGCTAGGGTTTCCCTAGCCTAAGGCTAGGGAACCCCTAGGCTTAGGCTAGGGAACCCCTAGGCTTAGGCTAAGGCACCCTTAGGCTTAGGCTAAGGCTAGGGTTCCCATAGCCTAAGGATAGGGCACCCCTAGGCTTACGCTAGGGCACCCCTAGGCTTAGGCTATGGCACACCTAGGCTTAGGTTAGGGCACCCCTAGGCTTAGGATAGGGCACCCCTAGGCTTAGGCTAAGGCTAGGGCTCCCCTAGCCTAAGGCTAGGGCATCCCTAGGTTTAGGCTAGGGCACACCTATGCTTAGGCTAGGGCACCCCTAGGCTTAGGATAGGGCAACCCTATGCTTAGGCTAGGGCACCCCTAGGCTTAGGCTAAGGCTAGGGTTTCCCTAGCCTAAGGCTAGGGCACCCCTAGGTTTTGGCTAGGGCACCCCTAGGCTTAGGCTATGGCACACCTACGCTTAGGTTAGGGCACCCCTAGGCTTAAGCTAGGGCACCCCTAGGCTTAGGCTAAGGCTAGGGCTCCCCTAGCCTAAGGCTAGGGCATCACTAGGATTAGGCTAGGGAACCCCTAGGCTTAGGCTAGGGCACCCCTAGGCTTAGGCTAGGGCACCCCTAGGCTTAGGCTAGGGCTACCCTAGGCTTAGGCTAGGGCACCCCTAGGCTTAGGCTAAGGCTAGGGATCCCCTAGCCTAAGGCTAGGGCACCCCTAATCTTAGGCTAGGGCACCCCTAGGCTTAGGCTAGGGCACACCTAGGCTTAGGCTAGGGCACCCCTAGGATTAGGCTAGGACACCCCTAGATTAGCCTAAGGCTAGGGATCCCCTAGCCTAAGCTTAAGGCACCACGAAGCTTAGGCTAGGGCACCCCTAGGCTTAGGCTAGGGCACCCCTAGGCTTAGGCTAGGGAACCCCTAGGCTTAGGCTAGGGCACCCCTAAGCTTAGGCTAGGGCACCCCTAGGCTTAGGCTAGTGTAACCCTTGGCTTAGGCTAGGGCACCCCTAGACTTAGGCTAGGGCACACCTAGGCTTAGGCTAGGGCACCCCTAGGCTTAGGCTAGGGCACCCCTCGGCTTAGGCTAAGGCTAGGACTCCCCTAGCCTAAGGCTTGGGCACCCCTTGGCTTAGGCTAGGGCACCTCTAGGCTTAGGCTAAGGCTAGGGCTCCCCTACCCTATGGCTAGGGCACGCCTTGGCTTAGGTTAGGTAACCCTAGGCTTAGGCTAGGACACCCCTAGGCTTAGGCAAGGGTACCCCCAGGCTTAGGCTAAGGGTAGGGTTCCCATAGCCTAAGGCTAGGGCACCCCTAGGCTTAGGCTAGGGCACCCCTAGGCTTAGGCTAGGTCACCCCTAAGCTTAGGATAGGGCACCCCTAGGCTTAGGATAGGGCACACCTAGGCTTAGGCTAAGGGTAGGGCTTCTCTAGCCTAAGGCTAGGGCACCCCTAGGCTTAGGCTAGGGCACCCCTAGTGTTAGGCTAGGGCACCCCTAGGCTTAGGCGAGGGCACCCGTATGCTTAGGTTAGGGCACCCCAAGGCTTAGGCTAGGGCACCCCTAGGCTTAGTCTAGGGCTCCCCTAGGCTTAGGCTAGGGCAGCCCCAGGCTTAGGCTAAGGCTAGCGTTCCAATAGCCTAAGGCTAGGGCACCCCTAGGCTTTGGATTGGGCACCCCTAGGCTTAGGCTAAGGCTAGGGCTCCCCTACCCTAAGGCTAAGGCACCCCTAGGCTTAGGCTAGGGCACCCCTTGTCTTAGGCCTGGACACCCCTAAGCTTAGGCTAGGGCACCCCTAGGCTTAGGCTAAGGCTAAGGCTCCCCTTGCCTAAGGCAAGGGCACCCCTAGCCTTAGGCTAGGTCACCTCTTGACTTAGGCTTGGACACCCCTAAGCTTAGGCTAGGGCACCCCTAGGCTTAGGCTAAGGCTAGGGTTTCCTTAGCCTAAGGCTAGGGCACCCCTAGGCTTAGGCTAGGGCATCCCTAGGCTTAGGCTTAGGCTAGGGCTCCCCTAGACTAAGGCTTGGGCACCCCTAGGCTTAGGCCTTGGCACCCCTAGGCTTAGGCCAGTGCACCCCTAGGCTTAAGCTAGGGCAACCCTAGGCTTAGGCTAGGGCACACCTAGGCTTAAGCTAAGGCTAGGGCTCCCCTAGCCTAAGGCTAGGGCACCCCTAGGCTTAGGCTAGGGCACCCCTAGGCTTAGGTTAGGGCACCCCTAGACTTAGGCTAGGGCACGCCTAGGCTTAGGCTAAGCCTGGGGCTCCCCTAGCCTAAGGCTAGGGCACCCGTAGACTTAGGATAGGGCACCCCTAGGCTTAGGCTAGGGCACCCCTAATCTTAGGTTAGGGCACCCCTAGGCTTAGGCTAGGGCACCCCTAGGCTTAGGCTAAGGCTAGGGCTCCCCTAGCCTAAGGCTAGGGCACCCCTAGGCTTAGGCAGGGCACCCGTAGGATTACTAGGGCACACCTTGGCTTACTAGGGCACCCCTAGGCTTAGGCTAGGGCACCACTAGGCTTAGGCTAGGGCACCCCTAGGCTTAGGCTAGGGCACACTAGGTTTAGGCTTAGGCTAGCGCTCCCGTAGCCTAAGGCTAGGGCACCCCTAGGCTTAGGATAGGGCTCCCCTTGCCTGAGGCTTGGGCACCCCTAGGCTTAGGCTAGGGCACACCTAGGCTTAGGCAAGGAGACCCCTAGGCTTAGGCTAGGGCACACCTATGCTTAGGCTAGGGCACCCCTAGGCTTAGGATAGGGCAACCCTATGCTTAGGCTAGGGCACCCCTAGGCTTAGGCTATGGCACCCCTAGGCTTAGGCTATGGCACACCTAGGCTTAGGCTAAGGCTAGGGATCCCCTAGCCTAAGGTTGGGCACCCCTAATCTTAGGCTAGGGCACCCCTAGGCTTAGGCTAGGGCACACCTAGGATTAGGCTAGGGCACCCCTAGGATTGGGATAGGGCACCCCTAGATTAGCCTAAGGCTAGGGATCCCCTAGCCTAAGGTTAAGGCACCACTAAGCTTAGGCTAGGGCACCCCTAGGCTTAGCCTTGGGCACCCCTAGGCTTAGGCTAGGGCACACCTAGGCTTAGGCTAGGGCACCCCTAGGCTTAGGCTAGGGCACCCCTCGGCTTAGACTAAGGCTAGGACTCCCCTAGCCTAAGGCTTGGGCACCCCTTGGCTTAGGCTAGGGCACCTCTAGGTTTAGGCTAAGGCTAGGGCTCCCCTACCCTATGGCTAGGGCACGCCTAGGCTTAGGCTAGGTAACCCTAGGCTTAGGCTAGGTCACCCCTAGGCTTAGGGTAGGTTACCCCCAGGCTTAGGCTAACGGTAGGGTTCCCATAGCCTAATGCTAGGGCACCCCTAGGCTTAGGCTAGGGCAACCCTAGGCTTAGGCTAGGTCACCCCTAAGCTTAGGATAGGGCACCCTTAGGCTTAGGATAGGGCACCCCTAGGCTTAGGCTAAGGGTAGGGCTTCTCTAGCCTAAGGCTAGGGCACTCCTAGGCTTAGGCTAGGGCACCCCTAGTGTTAGGCTAGGGCACCCCTAGGCTTAGCCGAGGGCACCCCTAGGCTTAGGTTACGGCACCCCAAGGCTTAGGCTAGGGCACCCCTAGGCTTAGGCTTGGGCTCCCCTAGGCTTAGGCTAGGGCAGCCCCAGGCTTAGGCTAAGGCTAGCTTTCCAATAGCCTAAGGCTAGGGCACGCCTAGACTTAGGCTAGGGCACTCCCAGGCTTAGGTTAGGGCACCCCTAGGCTTAGGCTAAGGTTAGGGCTCCTCTAACCTAAGGCTAGGGCACCCCAAGGCTTAGGCTTGGGCAACCCTAGGCTTAGGCTAAGGCTAGGGCTCCCCTAACCTAAGGCAAGGGCACCCCTAGCCTTAGGTTAGGTCACCTCTTGGCTTATGCTAGGGCACACCTAGGCTTAGGCTAAGGCTAGGGCTCCCCTAGCCTAAGGCTAGGGCACCCCTAGGTTTAGGCTAGGGCACCCCTAGGATTAGGCTAGTGCACCCCTAGGATTAGCCTAAGGCTTGGGCTCCCCTAACCTAAGGTTAGGACACCACTAGGCTTAGGCTAGGGCACCCCAAGGCTTAGGCTAAGTCTAGGGCTCCCCTAGCCTAAGGCTATGGCACCCCTAGGCTTAGGCTAATGCTAGGGCTCCCCTAGCCTAAGACTAAGGCACCCCAAAGCTTAGGCTAGGGCAATGCTAGGCTTAGTCTAGGGCACCCCTAGGCGTAGCCTAGGGCACCCCTAGGCTTAGGCTAGGGCACCCCTAGGCTTAGGCTAGGGCACCCCTAGGTTTAGGCTAGGGCACCCGGAGAATTAGCCTAAGGCTAGGGATCCCCTAGCCTAAGGTTAGGTCACTCCTAGGCTTAGGCTAGGGCACCCCTAGGCTTAGGCTAGGGCACCCCTAGGCTTAGGCTAAGGCTCTGGCTCGACTAGCCTAAGGCTAGGGCACGCCTAGGCTTAGGCTAGGGCACCCCTAAGCTTAGGCTAAGGCACCCCTAGGCTTAGGCTAAGGCTATTGCTCCCCTAGCGTAAGGCTAGGACACCCATTGGCTTAGGCTAGGGCACCCATAGGCTTAGACTAGGGCACCACTAGGCTTAGACTAAGGCTACGGCTCGACTAGCCTAAGGCTAGGGCGCCCCTAGGCTTAGGCTAGGGCACCCCTAGGCTTAGGCTAGGGCACCCCTAGGCTTAGGCTAAGGCTAGGGCTCCCCTAGACTAAGGCTAGGGCACCTCTAGGCTTAGGCTAGGGCACCACTAGGCTTAGGCTAGGGCACCCCTAGGCTTAGGCTAAGGCTAGGGCTCCCGTATCCCAAGGCTAGGGCATCCCTAGCCTTAGGCTAGATCACCCCTAGGCTTAGGTTAGGGCACCCCTACGTTTAAGCTATGGTTACGGCTCCCCTAGCCTAAGGCTAGGGCACCCCTATCTTAGGCTAGGGCACCCCTAGGCTTAGGCTAGGGCACCCCTAGGCTTAGGTTAGGGAACCTCTAGGCTTAGGCTAAGGGTAGGGCTCCCATAGCCTAAGGTTAGGGCACCCCTAGGCTTAGGATAGGGCACACCTAGGCTTAGGCCAGGGCACCCCAAGCCTTAGGCTAGTGCACCCCAAGTATTAGGCTAAAGCTAGGGTTCCCCTAGCCTAAGGCTAGGGCACCCCTAGGCTTAGGCTGGGACACCCCCAGAATTAGGCTATGGCACCCCGAAGCTTAGGTTAGGGTACCCCTAGGCTTAGGCTAAGGCTAGGGCTCCCCTAGCCTAAGGTAAGGGCACCCCTAGGCTTAGGGTAGGGCACCCCTAGGCTTAGGCTAGGGCACCCCTGGGCTTAAGCTAAGGTTAGGATTCCCCTAGCCTAAGGCTAGGGCTCCCCTAGGCTTAGGCTTGGGCACCCCTAGGCTTAGGTTAGGGCACCCCTAGGCTTAGGCTAAAGCTGGGGCTCCCCTAGCCTAAGGCTAGGGCACCCCTAGACTTAGGATAGGGCACCCCTAGGCTTAGGCTAGGGCACCCCTAAGCTTAGGTTAGGGCACCCCTAGGCTTAGGCTAGGGCACCCCTAGGCTTAGGCTAAGGCTAGGGCTCCCCTAGCCTAAGGTAAGGGCACCCCTAGGCTTAGGGTAGGGCACCCCTAGGCTTAGGCTAGGGCACCCCTGGGCTTAAGCTAAGGGTAGGATTCCCCTAGCCTAAGGCTAGGGCTCCCCTAGGCTTAGGCTTGGGCACCCATAGGCTTAGGTTAGGGCACCCCTAGGCTTAGGCTAGGGCACCCCTAGGCTTAGGCTAAGGCTAGGGATCCCCTAGCCTAAGGCTAGGGCACCCCTAATCTTAGGATAGGGCACCCCTAGGCTTAGGCTAGGGCACACCTAGGCTTAGGCTAGGGCACCCCTAGGATTAGGCTAGGACACCCCTAGATAAGCCTAAGGCTAGGGATCCCCTAGCCTAAGGTTAAGGAACCACTAAGCTTAGGCTAGCGCACACCTAGGCTTAGGCTAGGGCAACCCTAGGCTTAGGCTACGGAACCCCTAGGCTTAGGCTAGGGCACCCGTAGGCTTAGGCTAGGGCACCCCTAGGCTTAGGCTAGGGAAACCCTTGGCTTTGGCTAGGGCACCCCTAGGCTTAGGCTAAGGCTAGGGCTTCCCTAGCCTAAGGCTAGGGCACCCCTAGGCTTAGCCTTCGGCACCCCTAGGCTTAGGCTAGGGCACACCTAGGCTTAGGCTAAGGCTAGGACTCCCCTAGCCTAAGGCTTGGGCACCCCTTGGCTTAGGCTAGGGCACCTCTAGGCTTAGGCTAAGGCTAGGGCTCCCCTACCCTATGGCTAGGGCACACCTAGGCTTAGGCTAGGTAACCCTAGGCTTAGGCTAGGCCACCCCTAGGCTTAGGCTAGGGTACCCCCAGGCTTAGGCTAAGGGTAGGGTTCCCATAGCCTTAGGCTAGGGCACCCCTAGGCTTAGGCTAGGGCACCGCTAGGCTTAGGCTAGTTCACCCCTAAGCTTAGGTTAGGGCACCCCAAAGCTTAGGTTAGGGCACCCCTAGTGTTAGGCTAGGGCACCCCTAGGCTTAGGCTAGGGCACCCCTAGGCTTAGGTTAGGGCACCCCAAGGCTTAGGCTAGGTCACCCCTAGGCTTAGGCTAGGGCAGCCCCAGGCTTAGGCTAAGGCTAGCGTTCCAATAGCATAAGGCTAGGGCACGCCTAGGCTTAGGCTAGGGCACCCCCAGGCTTAGGCTAGGGCACCCCTAGGCTTAGGCTAAGGTTAGGGCTCCCCTAACCTAAGGCTAGGGCACCCCTAGGTTTAGGCTTGGGCACCCCTAGGCTTAGGCTAAGGCTAGGGCTCCCCTACCCTAAGGCTAAAGCACCCCTCGGCTTAGGCTAGGGCACCCTTGGCTTAGGCTTGGACACCCATAAGCTTAAGCTAGGGCACCCCTAGGCTTAGGCTAAGGCTAGGGCTCCCCTAGCCTAAGGCAAGGGCACCCCTAGCCTTAGGCTAGGTCACCTCTTGGCTTAGACTAGGGCACACCTAGGCTTAGGCTAAGGCTAGGGCTCCCCTAGCCTAAGGCTAGGGCACCCCTAGGCTTAGGCTACGGCACCCCTAGGCTTAGGCTAATGCTAGAGCTCCACTAGCCTAAGGCTAAGGCACCCCAAAGCTTAGGCTAGGGCACCGCTAGTATTAGTCTAGGGCACCCCTAATCGTAGGCTAGGGCACCCCTAGGCTTAGGCTAGGGCACCCCTAGGCTTAGGCTAGGGCACCCCGAGGCTTAGGCTAAGGCTAGGGCTCCCCTAGTCCAAGGCTAGGGCACCCCTAGGCTTAGGCTAGGGCACCCCTAGGTTTAGTCTAGGGCACCCGGAGAATTAGCCTAAGGCTAGGGATCCCCTAGCCTAAGGTTAGGGCACTCCTAGGCTTAGGCTAGAACACCCCTAGGCTTAGGCTAGGGCACCCCTAGGCTTAGGCTAAGCCTCCGGCTCGACTAGCCTAAGGCTAGGGCACGCCTAGGCTTAGGCTAGGGCACCACTAGGCTTAGGCAAGGGCACCCCTAGGCTAAGACTAAGGCTAGGGTTCCCGTAGCCCAAGGCTAGGGCATCCCTAGGCTTAGGCTAGATCATCCCTAGGCTTAGGCTAGGGCACCCCTAGGCTTAGGTTAGGGCACCCCAAGGCTTAGGCTAGGTCACCCCTAGGCTTAGGCTAGGGCAGCCCCAGGCTTAGGCTAAGGCTAGCGTTCCAATAGCATAAGGCTAGGGCACGCCTAGGCTTAGGCTAGGGCACCCCCAGGCTTAGGCTAGGGCACCCCTAGGCTTAGGCTAAGGTTAGGGCTCCCCTAACCTAAGGCTAGGGCACCCCTAGGTTTAGGCTTGGGCACCCCTAGGCTTAGGCTAAGGCTAGGGCTCCCCTACCCTAAGGCTAAAGCACCCCTCGGCTTAGGCTAGGGCACCCTTGGCTTAGGCTTGGACACCCATAAGCTTAAGCTAGGGCACCCCTAGGCTTAGGCTAAGGCTAGGGGTCCCCTAGCCTAAGGCAAGGGCACCCCTAGCCTTAGGCTAGGTCACCTCTTGGCTTAGACTAGGGCACACCTAGGCTTAGGCTAAGGCTAGGGCTCCCCTAGCCTAAGGCTAGTGCACCCCTAGGCTTGGGCTAGGGCACCCCTAGGCTTTGGCTAGGGCACCGCAAGGATTAGGCTAGGGCACCCCTAGAATTAGCCTAAGGCTTGGCCTCCCCTAACCTAAGGTTAGGACACCACTAGGCTTAGGCTAGGGCACCCCAAGGCTTAGGCTAAGTCCAGGGCTCCCCTAGCCTAAGGCTAGGGCACCCCTAGGCTTAGGCTACGGCACCCCTAGGCTTAGGCTACGGCACCCCTAGGCTTAGGCTAATGCTAGAGCTCCACTAGCCTAAGGCTAAGGCACCCCAAAGCTTAGGCTAGGGCACCGCTAGTATTAGTCTAGGGCACCCCTAATCGTAGGCTAGGGCACCCCTAGGCTTAGGCTAGGGCACCCCTAGGCTTAGGCTAGGGCACCCCGAGGCTTAGGCTAAGGCTAGGGCTCCCCTAGTCCAAGGCTAGGGCACCCCTAGGCTTAGGCTAGGGCACCCCTAGGTTTAGGCTAGGGCACCCGGAGAATTAGCCTAAGGCTAGGGATCCCCTAGCCTAAGGTTAGGGCACTCCTAGGCTTAGGCTAGAACACCCCTAGGCTTAGGCTAGGGCACCCCTAGGCTTAGGCTAAGCCTCCGGCTCGACTAGCCTAAGGCTAGGGCACGCCTAGGCTTAGGCTAGGGCACCACTAGGCTTAGGCAAGGGCACCCCTAGGCTAAGACTAAGGCTAGGGTTCCCGTAGCCCAAGGCTAGGGCATCCCTAGGCTTAGGCTAGATCACCCCTAGGCTTAGGCTAGGGCACCCCTAGGCTTAAGCTAAGGCTACGGCTCCCCAAGCCTAAGACTAGGGCACCCCTATCTTAGGCTAGGGCACCCCTAGGCTTAGGCTATGGCACCTCTAGGCTTAGGCTAAGTCTAGAGCTCCCCTAGCCTAAGGCTAGAGCAACCCTAGCCTAAGGCTAGGGCACCCCTGGCTTAGGCTAGGGCACCTCTAGGCTTAGGCTAAGGGTAGGGCTCCCATAGCCTAAGGTTAGGGCACCCCTAGGTTTAGGCTAGGACACACCTAGGCTTAGGCCAGGGCACCCCAAGCCTTAGGCTAGGGCACCCCAAGGATTAGGCTAAAGCTAGGGCTCCCCTAGCCTAAGGCTAGGGCACCCCTAGGCTTAGGCTATGGCACCCCCAGGCTTAGGCTATGGCACCCCTAGGCTTAGGTTAGGGCACCCCTAGGCTTAGGCTAAGGCTAGGGCTCCCCTAGCCTAAGGCACGGGCACCCCTAGGCTTAGGGTAGGGCACCCCTAGGCTTAGGCTAGGGCACCCCTAGGCTTAAGCTAAGGTTAGGACTCCCCTAGCCTAAGGCTAGGGCACCCCTAGGCTTAGGCTTGGGCACCCCTAAGCTTAGGCTAGGGCACTCCTAGGCTTAGGCTAAGGCTACGGTTCCCATAGCCTAAGGTTAGGGCACCCCTAGGCTTAGGCTAGGGCACCCCTAGGCTTAGGTTAGGGCAACCCTAGGCTTAGGCTAGGGCACCCCTAGGCTTAGGCTAGGGCACCCCTAGGATTAGGCTAGGGCACCCCTAGGCTTAGGCTAAGGCTAGGGTTCCCATAGCCTAAGGCTAGGGCACCCCTAGGCTTAGGCTAGGGCACCCCTAGGCTTAGGCTAAGGCACACCTAGGCTTAGGTTAGGGCACTCCTAGGCTTAGGCTAGGGTACCCCTAGGCTTAGGCTACGGCACCCCTAGGCTTAGGCTAGGGCTCCCCTAGGCTTAAGCTAGGGCACCACTAGGGTTAGGCTAGGGCACCCGTAGATTAGCCTAAGGCTAGGGATCCCCTAGCCTAAGGTTAGGGCACCACTAAGCTTAGGCTAGGGCACCCCTAGGCTTAGGCTAAGTCTAGGGCTCCCCTAGCCTAAGGCTAGGGCACCCCTAGGCTTAGGCTAGGGCACCCCTAGGCTTAGGCTAGGGGACACCTAGGCTTAGGCTAGGGAACCCCTAGGCTTAGGCTAGGGTACCCCTAGGCTTAGGCTAGGGCAACCCTAGGCTTAGTCTAGGGCACCCCTAGGCTTAGGCTAAGGCCAGGGCTTCCCTAGCCTAAGACTAGGGCACCCCTAGGCTTAGGCTTGGGCACCCCTAGGCTTAGGCTAGGGCACACCTAGGCTTAGGATAGGGCAACCCTAGGCTTAGGCTAGGCCACCCCTCGGCTTAGGCTAAGGCTAGGACTGCCCTAGCCTAAGGATTCGGCACCCGTAGGCTTAGGCTAGGGCACCTCTAGGCTTAGGCTAAGGCTAGGGCTCCCCTACCCTATGTCTAGGGCACGCATAGGCTTAGGCTAGGTAACCCTAGGCTTAGGCTAGGACACCCCTAGGCTTAGGCTAGGGCACCCCCAGGCTTAGGCTAAGGGTAGGGTTCCCATAGCCTAAGAGTAGGGCACCCCTAGTCTTAGGCTAGGGCACCCCTAAGCTTAGGATAGGGCACCCCTAGGCTTAGGATAGGGCACCCCTAGGCTTAGGCTAAGGGTAGGGCTTCCCTAGCCTAAGTCTAGGGCACCCCTAGGCTTAGGCTAGGGCACCCCTAGTGTTAGGCTAGGGCACCCCTAGGTTTAGGCTAGGGCACCCCTGGGCTTAGGTTAGGGCACCCCAAGGCTTAGGCCAGGGCACCCCTAGGCTTAGGCTAGGGCTCCCCTAGGGTTAGGCTAGGGTAGCCCCAGGCTTAGGCTAAGGCTAGCGTTCCCATAGCCTAAGGCTAGGGGACGCCTAGGCTTAGGCTAGGCCACCCCTAAGCTTAGGCTAGGGCATCCCTAGGATTAGGCTAAGGTTAGGGCTCCCCTAACCTAAGGCTAGGGCACCCCTAGGCTTAGCCTAGGGCACCCCTAGGCATAGGCTAAGGCTAGGGCTCCCCTAGCCTAAGGCTAAGGCACCCCTAGGCTTTGGCTGGGGCACCCCTAGGCTTAGGCTAGGGCACCCCTAGGGTTAGGCTAAGGCTCCGGCTCGACTAGCCTAAGGCTAGGGCACGCCTAGGCTTAGGCTAGGGCACCCCTAGGCTTAGGCTAGGGCACCCCTAGGCTTAGGCTAAGGCTAGGGCTCCCCTAGCGTAAGGCTAGGACACCCCTAGGCTTAGGCTAGGGTACCCATAGGCTTAGGCTAGGGCACCCCTAGGCTTAGACTAAGGCTACGGCTCGACTAGTCTAAGGCTAGGGCACCCCTAGGCTTAGGCTAGGGCACCCCTAGGCTTAGGCTTAGGCTAGGGCTCCCCTAGACTAAGGCTTGGGCACCCCTAGGCTTAGGCCATGGCACCCCTAGGCTTAGGCTAGTGCACCCCTAGGCTTAAGCTAGGGCAACCCTAGGCTTAGGCTAGGGCACACCTAGGCTTAAGCTAAGGCTAGGGCTCCCCTAGCCTAAGGCTAGGGCACCCCTAGGCTTAGGCTAGGGCACCCCTAGGCTTAGGTTAGGGCACCCCTAGACTTAGGCTAGGGCACGCCTAGGCTTAGGCTAGGGCACCCCTAGGCTTAGGCTAGGGCACCCCTCGGCTTAGGCTAAGGCTAGGACTCCCCTAGCCTAAGGCTTGGGCACCCCTTGGCTTAGGCTAGGGCACCTCTAGGCTTAGGCTAAGGCTAGGGCTCCCCTACCCTATGGCTAGGGCACGCCTTGGCTTAGGTTAGGTAACCCTAGGCTTAGGCTAGGACACCCCTAGGCTTAGGCAAGGGTACCCCCAGGCTTAGGCTAAGGGTAGGGTTCCCATAGCCTAAGGCTAGGGCACCCCTAGGCTTAGGCTAGGGCACCCCTAGGCTTAGGCTAGGTCACCCCTAAGCTTAGGATAGGGCACCCCTAGGCTTAGGATAGGGCACACCTAGGCTTAGGCTAAGGGTAGGGCTTCTCTAGCCTAAGGCTAGGGCACCCCTAGGCTTAGGCTAGGGCACCCCTAGTGTTAGGCTAGGGCACCCCTAGGCTTAGGCGAGGGCACCCGTATGCTTAGGTTAGGGCACCCCAAGGCTTAGGCTAGGGCACCCCTAGGCTTAGTCTAGGGCTCCCCTAGGCTTAGGCTAGGGCAGCCCCAGGCTTAGGCTAAGGCTAGCGTTCCAATAGCCTAAGGCTAGGGCACCCCTAGGCTTTGGATTGGGCACCCCTAGGCTTAGGCTAAGGCTAGGGCTCCCCTACCCTAAGGCTAAGGCACCCCTAGGCTTAGGCTAGGGCACCCCTTGTCTTAGGCCTGGACACCCCTAAGCTTAGGCTAGGGCACCCCTAGGCTTAGGCTAAGGCTAAGGCTCCCCTTGCCTAAGGCAAGGGCACCCCTAGCCTTAGGCTAGGTCACCTCTTGACTTAGGCTTGGACACCCCTAAGCTTAGGCTAGGGCACCCCTAGGCTTAGGCTAAGGCTAGGGTTTCCTTAGCCTAAGGCTAGGGCACCCCTAGGCTTAGGCTAGGGCATCCCTAGGCTTAGGCTTAGGCTAGGGCTCCCCTAGACTAAGGCTTGGGCACCCCTAGGCTTAGGCCTTGGCACCCCTAGGCTTAGGCCAGTGCACCCCTAGGCTTAAGCTAGGGCAACCCTAGGCTTAGGCTAGGGCACACCTAGGCTTAAGCTAAGGCTAGGGCTCCCCTAGCCTAAGGCTAGGGCACCCCTAGGCTTAGGCTAGGGCACCCCTAGGCTTAGGTTAGGGCACCCCTAGACTTAGGCTAGGGCACGCCTAGGCTTAGGCTAAGCCTGGGGCTCCCCTAGCCTAAGGCTAGGGCACCCGTAGACTTAGGATAGGGCACCCCTAGGCTTAGGCTAGGGCACCCCTAATCTTAGGTTAGGGCACCCCTAGGCTTAGGCTAGGGCACCCCTAGGCTTAGGCTAAGGCTAGGGCTCCCCTAGCCTAAGGCTAGGGCACCCCTAGGCTTAGGCAGGGCACCCGTAGGATTACTAGGGCACACCTTGGCTTACTAGGGCACCCCTAGGCTTAGGCTAGGGCACCACTAGGCTTAGGCTAGGGCACCCCTAGGCTTAGGCTAGGGCACACTAGGTTTAGGCTTAGGCTAGCGCTCCCGTAGCCTAAGGCTAGGGCACCCCTAGGCTTAGGATAGGGCTCCCCTTGCCTGAGGCTTGGGCACCCCTAGGCTTAGGCTAGGGCACACCTAGGCTTAGGCAAGGAGACCCCTAGGCTTAGGCTAGGGCACACCTATGCTTAGGCTAGGGCACCCCTAGGCTTAGGATAGGGCAACCCTATGCTTAGGCTAGGGCACCCCTAGGCTTAGGCTATGGCACCCCTAGGCTTAGGCTATGGCACACCTAGGCTTAGGCTAAGGCTAGGGATCCCCTAGCCTAAGGTTGGGCACCCCTAATCTTAGGCTAGGGCACCCCTAGGCTTAGGCTAGGGCACACCTAGGATTAGGCTAGGGCACCCCTAGGATTGGGATAGGGCACCCCTAGATTAGCCTAAGGCTAGGGATCCCCTAGCCTAAGGTTAAGGCACCACTAAGCTTAGGCTAGGGCACCCCTAGGCTTAGCCTTGGGCACCCCTAGGCTTAGGCTAGGGCACACCTAGGCTTAGGCTAGGGCACCCCTAGGCTTAGGCTAGGGCACCCCTCGGCTTAGACTAAGGCTAGGACTCCCCTAGCCTAAGGCTAGGGCATCACTAGGATTAGGCTAGGGAACCCCTAGGCTTAGGCTAGGGCACCCCTAGGCTTAGGCTAGGGCACCCCTAGGCTTAGGCTAGGGCTACCCTAGGCTTAGGCTAGGGCACCCCTAGGCTTAGGCTAAGGCTAGGGATCCCCTAGCCTAAGGCTAGGGCACCCCTAATCTTAGGCTAGGGCACCCCTAGGCTTAGGCTAGGGCACACCTAGGCTTAGGCTAGGGCACCCCTAGGATTAGGCTAGGACACCCCTAGATTAGCCTAAGGCTAGGGATCCCCTAGCCTAAGCTTAAGGCACCACGAAGCTTAGGCTAGGGCACCCCTAGGCTTAGGCTAGGGCACCCATAGGCTTAGGCTAGGGAACCCCTAGGCTTAGGCTAGGGCACCCCTAAGCTTAGGCTAGGGCACCCCTAGGCTTAGGCTAGTGTAACCCTTGGCTTAGGCTAGGGCACCCCTAGACTTAGGCTAGGGCACACCTAGGCTTAGGCTAGGGCACCCCTAGGCTTAGGCTAGGGCACCCCTCGGCTTAGGCTAAGGCTAGGACTCCCCTAGCCTAAGGCTTGGGCACCCCTTGGCTTAGGCTAGGGCACCTCTAGGCTTAGGCTAAGGCTAGGGCTCCCCTACCCTATGGCTAGGGCACGCCTTGGCTTAGGTTAGGTAACCCTAGGCTTAGGCTAGGACACCCCTAGGCTTAGGCAAGGGTACCCCCAGGCTTAGGCTAAGGGTAGGGTTCCCATAGCCTAAGGCTAGGGCACCCCTAGGCTTAGGCTAGGGCACCCCTAGGCTTAGGCTAGGTCACCCCTAAGCTTAGGATAGGGCACCCCTAGGCTTAGGATAGGGCACACCTAGGCTTAGGCTAAGGGTAGGGCTTCTCTAGCCTAAGGCTAGGGCACCCCTAGGCTTAGGCTAGGGCACCCCTAGTGTTAGGCTAGGGCACCCCTAGGCTTAGGCGAGGGCACCCGTATGCTTAGGTTAGGGCACCCCAAGGCTTAGGCTAGGGCACCCCTAGGCTTAGTCTAGGGCTCCCCTAGGCTTAGGCTAGGGCAGCCCCAGGCTTAGGCTAAGGCTAGCGTTCCAATAGCCTAAGGCTAGGGCACCCCTAGGCTTTGGATTGGGCACCCCTAGGCTTAGGCTAAGGCTAGGGCTCCCCTACCCTAAGGCTAAGGCACCCCTAGGCTTAGGCTAGGGCACCCCTTGTCTTAGGCCTGGACACCCCTAAGCTTAGGCTAGGGCACCCCTAGGCTTAGGCTAAGGCTAAGGCTCCCCTTGCCTAAGGCAAGGGCACCCCTAGCCTTAGGCTAGGTCACCTCTTGACTTAGGCTTGGACACCCCTAAGCTTAGGCTAGGGCACCCCTAGGCTTAGGCTAAGGCTAGGGTTTCCTTAGCCTAAGGCTAGGGCACCCCTAGGCTTAGGCTAGGGCATCCCTAGGCTTAGGCTTAGGCTAGGGCTCCCCTAGACTAAGGCTTGGGCACCCCTAGGCTTAGGCCTTGGCACCCCTAGGCTTAGGCCAGTGCACCCCTAGGCTTAAGCTAGGGCAACCCTAGGCTTAGGCTAGGGCACACCTAGGCTTAAGCTAAGGCTAGGGCTCCCCTAGCCTAAGGCTAGGGCACCCCTAGGCTTAGGCTAGGGCACCCCTAGGCTTAGGTTAGGGCACCCCTAGACTTAGGCTAGGGCACGCCTAGGCTTAGGCTAAGCCTGGGGCTCCCCTAGCCTAAGGCTAGGGCACCCGTAGACTTAGGATAGGGCACCCCTAGGCTTAGGCTAGGGCACCCCTAATCTTAGGTTAGGGCACCCCTAGGCTTAGGCTAGGGCACCCCTAGGCTTAGGCTAAGGCTAGGGCTCCCCTAGCCTAAGGCTAGGGCACCCCTAGGCTTAGGCAGGGCACCCGTAGGATTACTAGGGCACACCTTGGCTTACTAGGGCACCCCTAGGCTTAGGCTAGGGCACCACTAGGCTTAGGCTAGGGCACCCCTAGGCTTAGGCTAGGGCACACTAGGTTTAGGCTTAGGCTAGCGCTCCCGTAGCCTAAGGCTAGGGCACCCCTAGGCTTAGGATAGGGCTCCCCTTGCCTGAGGCTTGGGCACCCCTAGGCTTAGGCTAGGGCACACCTAGGCTTAGGCAAGGAGACCCCTAGGCTTAGGCTAGGGCACACCTATGCTTAGGCTAGGGCACCCCTAGGCTTAGGATAGGGCAACCCTATGCTTAGGCTAGGGCACCCCTAGGCTTAGGCTATGGCACCCCTAGGCTTAGGCTATGGCACACCTAGGCTTAGGCTAAGGCTAGGGATCCCCTAGCCTAAGGTTGGGCACCCCTAATCTTAGGCTAGGGCACCCCTAGGCTTAGGCTAGGGCACACCTAGGATTAGGCTAGGGCACCCCTAGGATTGGGATAGGGCACCCCTAGATTAGCCTAAGGCTAGGGATCCCCTAGCCTAAGGTTAAGGCACCACTAAGCTTAGGCTAGGGCACCCCTAGGCTTAGCCTTGGGCACCCCTAGGCTTAGGCTAGGGCACACCTAGGCTTAGGCTAGGGCACCCCTAGGCTTAGGCTAGGGCACCCCTCGGCTTAGACTAAGGCTAGGACTCCCCTAGCCTAAGGCTTGGGCACCCCTTGGCTTAGGCTAGGGCACCTCTAGGTTTAGGCTAAGGCTAGGGCTCCCCTACCCTATGGCTAGGGCACGCCTAGGCTTAGGCTAGGTAACCCTAGGCTTAGGCTAGGTCACCCCTAGGCTTAGGGTAGGTTACCCCCAGGCTTAGGCTAACGGTAGGGTTCCCATAGCCTAATGCTAGGGCACCCCTAGGCTTAGGCTAGGGCAACCCTAGGCTTAGGCTAGGTCACCCCTAAGCTTAGGATAGGGCACCCTTAGGCTTAGGATAGGGCACCCCTAGGCTTAGGCTAAGGGTAGGGCTTCTCTAGCCTAAGGCTAGGGCACTCCTAGGCTTAGGCTAGGGCACCCCTAGTGTTAGGCTAGGGCACCCCTAGGCTTAGCCGAGGGCACCCCTAGGCTTAGGTTACGGCACCCCAAGGCTTAGGCTAGGGCACCCCTAGGCTTAGGCTTGGGCTCCCCTAGGCTTAGGCTAGGGCAGCCCCAGGCTTAGGCTAAGGCTAGCTTTCCAATAGCCTAAGGCTAGGGCACGCCTAGACTTAGGCTAGGGCACTCCCAGGCTTAGGTTAGGGCACCCCTAGGCTTAGGCTAAGGTTAGGGCTCCTCTAACCTAAGGCTAGGGCACCCCAAGGCTTAGGCTTGGGCAACCCTAGGCTTAGGCTAAGGCTAGGGCTCCCCTAACCTAAGGCAAGGGCACCCCTAGCCTTAGGTTAGGTCACCTCTTGGCTTATGCTAGGGCACACCTAGGCTTAGGCTAAGGCTAGGGCTCCCCTAGCCTAAGGCTAGGGCACCCCTAGGTTTAGGCTAGGGCACCCCTAGGATTAGGCTAGTGCACCCCTAGGATTAGCCTAAGGCTTGGGCTCCCCTAACCTAAGGTTAGGACACCACTAGGCTTAGGCTAGGGCACCCCAAGGCTTAGGCTAAGTCTAGGGCTCCCCTAGCCTAAGGCTATGGCACCCCTAGGCTTAGGCTAATGCTAGGGCTCCCCTAGCCTAAGACTAAGGCACCCCAAAGCTTAGGCTAGGGCAATGCTAGGCTTAGTCTAGGGCACCACTAATCTTAGGCTAGGGCACCCCTAGGCTTAGGCTAGGGCACACCTAGGCTTAGGCTAGGGCACCCCTAGGATTAGGCTAGGACACCCCTAGATTAGCCTAAGGCTAGGGATCCCCTAGCCTAAGCTTAAGGCACCACGAAGCTTAGGCTAGGGCACCCCTAGGCTTAGGCTAGGGCACCCCTAGGCTTAGGCTAGGGAACCCCTAGGCTTAGGCTAGGGCACCCCTAAGCTTAGGCTAGGGCACCCCTAGGCTTAGGCTAGTGTAACCCTTGGCTTAGGCTAGGGCACCCCTAGACTTAGGCTAGGGCACACCTAGGCTTAGGCTAGGGCACCCCTAGGCTTAGGCTAGGGCACCCCTCGGCTTAGGCTAAGGCTAGGACTCCCCTAGCCTAAGGCTTGGGCACCCCTTGGCTTAGGCTAGGGCACCTCTAGGCTTAGGCTAAGGCTAGGGCTCCCCTACCCTATGGCTAGGGCACGCCTTGGCTTAGGTTAGGTAACCCTAGGCTTAGGCTAGGACACCCCTAGGCTTAGGCAAGGGTACCCCCAGGCTTACGCTAAGGGTAGGGTTCCCATAGCCTAAGGCTAGGGCACCCCTAGGCTTAGGCTAGGGCACCCCTAGGCTTAGGCTAGGTCACCCCTAAGCTTAGGATAGGGCACCCCTAGGCTTAGGATAGGGCACACCTAGGCTTAGGCTAAGGGTAGGGCTTCTCTAGCCTAAGGCTAGGGCACCCCTAGGCTTAGGCTAGGGCACCCCTAGTGTTAGGCTAGGGCACCCCTAGGCTTAGGCGAGGGCACCCGTATGCTTAGGTTAGGGCACCCCAAGGCTTAGGCTAGGGCACCCCTAGGCTTAGTCTAGGGCTCCCCTAGGCTTAGGCTAGGGCAGCCCCAGGCTTAGGCTAAGGCTAGCGTTCCAATAGCCTAAGGCTAGGGCACCCCTAGGCTTTGGATTGGGCACCCCTAGGCTTAGGCTAAGGCTAGGGCTCCCCTACCCTAAGGCTAAGGCACCCCTAGGCTTAGGCTAGGGCACCCCTTGTCTTAGGCCTGGACACCCCTAAGCTTAGGCTAGGGCACCCCTAGGCTTAGGCTAAGGCTAAGGCTCCCCTTGCCTAAGGCAAGGGCACCCCTAGCCTTAGGCTAGGTCACCTCTTGACTTAGGCTTGGACACCCCTAAGCTTAGGCTAGGGCACCCCTAGGCTTAGGCTAAGGCTAGGGTTTCCTTAGCCTAAGGCTAGGGCACCCCTAGGCTTAGGCTAGGGCATCCCTAGGCTTAGGCTTAGGCTAGGGCTCCCCTAGACTAAGGCTTGGGCACCCCTAGGCTTAGGCCTTGGCACCCCTAGGCTTAGGCCAGTGCACCCCTAGGCTTAAGCTAGGGCAACCCTAGGCTTAGGCTAGGGCACACCTAGGCTTAAGCTAAGGCTAGGGCTCCCCTAGCCTAAGGCTAGGGCACCCCTAGGCTTAGGCTAGGGCACCCCTAGGCTTAGGTTAGGGCACCCCTAGACTTAGGCTAGGGCACGCCTAGGCTTAGGCTAAGCCTGGGGCTCCCCTAGCCTAAGGCTAGGGCACCCGTAGACTTAGGATAGGGCACCCCTAGGCTTAGGCTAGGGCACCCCTAATCTTAGGTTAGGGCACCCCTAGGCTTAGGCTAGGGCACCCCTAGGCTTAGGCTAAGGCTAGGGCTCCCCTAGCCTAAGGCTAGGGCACCCCTAGGCTTAGGCAGGGCACCCGTAGGATTACTAGGGCACACCTTGGCTTACTAGGGCACCCCTAGGCTTAGGCTAGGGCACCACTAGGCTTAGGCTAGGGCACCCCTAGGCTTAGGCTAGGGCACACTAGGTTTAGGCTTAGGCTAGCGCTCCCGTAGCCTAAGGCTAGGGCACCCCTAGGCTTAGGATAGGGCTCCCCTTGCCTGAGGCTTGGGCACCCCTAGGCTTAGGCTAGGGCACACCTAGGCTTAGGCAAGGAGACCCCTAGGCTTAGGCTAGGGCACACCTATGCTTAGGCTAGGGCACCCCTAGGCTTAGGATAGGGCAACCCTATGCTTAGGCTAGGGCACCCCTAGGCTTAGGCTATGGCACCCCTAGGCTTAGGCTATGGCACACCTAGGCTTAGGCTAAGGCTAGGGATCCCCTAGCCTAAGGTTGGGCACCCCTAATCTTAGGCTAGGGCACCCCTAGGCTTAGGCTAGGGCACACCTAGGATTAGGCTAGGGCACCCCTAGGATTGGGATAGGGCACCCCTAGATTAGCCTAAGGCTAGGGATCCCCTAGCCTAAGGTTAAGGCACCACTAAGCTTAGGCTAGGGCACCCCTAGGCTTAGCCTTGGGCACCCCTAGGCTTAGGCTAGGGCACACCTAGGCTTAGGCTAGGGCACCCCTAGGCTTAGGCTAGGGCACCCCTCGGCTTAGACTAAGGCTAGGACTCCCCTAGCCTAAGGCTTGGGCACCCCTTGGCTTAGGCTAGGGCACCTCTAGGTTTAGGCTAAGGCTAGGGCTCCCCTACCCTATGGCTAGGGCACGCCTAGGCTTAGGCTAGGTAACCCTAGGCTTAGGCTAGGTCACCCCTAGGCTTAGGGTAGGTTACCCCCAGGCTTAGGCTAACGGTAGGGTTCCCATAGCCTAATGCTAGGGCACCCCTAGGCTTAGGCTAGGGCAACCCTAGGCTTAGGCTAGGTCACCCCTAAGCTTAGGATAGGGCACCCTTAGGCTTAGGATAGGGCACCCCTAGGCTTAGGCTAAGGGTAGGGCTTCTCTAGCCTAAGGCTAGGGCACTCCTAGGCTTAGGCTAGGGCACCCCTAGTGTTAGGCTAGGGCACCCCTAGGCTTAGCCGAGGGCACCCCTAGGCTTAGGTTACGGCACCCCAAGGCTTAGGCTAGGGCACCCCTAGGCTTAGGCTTGGGCTCCCCTAGGCTTAGGCTAGGGCAGCCCCAGGCTTAGGCTAAGGCTAGCTTTCCAATAGCCTAAGGCTAGGGCACGCCTAGACTTAGGCTAGGGCACTCCCAGGCTTAGGTTAGGGCACCCCTAGGCTTAGGCTAAGGTTAGGGCTCCTCTAACCTAAGGCTAGGGCACCCCAAGGCTTAGGCTTGGGCAACCCTAGGCTTAGGCTAAGGCTAGGGCTCCCCTAACCTAAGGCAAGGGCACCCCTAGCCTTAGGTTAGGTCACCTCTTGGCTTATGCTAGGGCACACCTAGGCTTAGTCTAAGGCTAGGGCTCCCCTAGCCTAAGGCTAGGGCACCCCTAGGTTTAGGCTAGGGCACCCCTAGGATTAGGCTAGTGCACCCCTAGGATTAGCCTAAGGCTTGGGCTCCCCTAACCTAAGGTTAGGACACCACTAGGCTTAGGCTAGGGCACCCCAAGGCTTAGGCTAAGTCTAGGGCTCCCCTAGCCTAAGGCTATGGCACCCCTAGGCTTAGGCTAATGCTAGGGCTCCCCTAGCCTAAGACTAAGGCACCCCAAAGCTTAGGCTAGGGCAATGCTAGGCTTAGTCTAGGGCACCCCTAGGCGTAGCCTAGGGCACCCCTAGGCTTAGGCTAGGGCACCCCTAGGCTTAGGCTAGGGCACCCCTAGGTTTAGGCTAGGGCACCCGGAGAATTAGCCTAAGGCTAGGGATCCCCTAGCCTAAGGTTAGGTCACTCCTAGGCTTAGGCTAGGGCACCCCTAGGCTTAGGCTAGGGCACCCCTAGGCTTAGGCTAAGGCTCTGGCTCGACTAGCCTAAGGCTCGGGCACGCCTAGGCTTAGGCTAGGGCACCCCTAAGCTTAGGCTAAGGCACCCCTAGGCTTAGGCTAAGGCTATTGCTCCCCTAGCGTAAGGCTAGGACACCCATTGGCTTAGGCTAGGGCACCCATAGGCTTAGACTAGGGCACCACTAGGCTTAGACTAAGGCTACGGCTCGACTAGCCTAAGGCTAGGGCGCCCCTAGGCTTAGGCTAGGGCACCCCTAGGCTTAGGCTAGGGCACCCCTAGGCTTAGGCTAAGGCTAGGGCTCCCCTAGACTAAGGCTAGGGCACCTCTAGGCTTAGGCTAGGGCACCACTAGGCTTAGGCTAGGGCACCCCTAGGCTTAGGCTAAGGCTAGGGCTCCCGTATCCCAAGGCTAGGGCATCCCTAGCCTTAGGCTAGATCACCCCTAGGCTTAGGTTAGGGCACCCCTACGTTTAAGCTATGGTTACGGCTCCCCTAGCCTAAGGCTAGGGCACCCCTATCTTAGGCTAGGGCACCCCTAGGCTTAGGCTAGGGCACCCCTAGGCTTAGGTTAGGGAACCTCTAGGCTTAGGCTAAGGGTAGGGCTCCCATAGCCTAAGGTTAGGGCACCCCTAGGCTTAGGATAGGGCACACCTAGGCTTAGGCCAGGGCACCCCAAGCCTTAGGCTAGTGCACCCCAAGTATTAGGCTAAAGCTAGGGTTCCCCTAGCCTAAGGCTAGGGCACCCCTAGGCTTAGGCTGGGACACCCCCAGAATTAGGCTATGGCACCCCGAAGCTTAGGTTAGGGTACCCCTAGGCTTAGGCTAAGGCTAGGGCTCCCCTAGCCTAAGGTAAGGGCACCCCTAGGCTTAGGGTAGGGCACCCCTAGGCTTAGGCTAGGGCACCCCTGGGCTTAAGCTAAGGTTAGGATTCCCCTAGCCTAAGGCTAGGGCTCCCCTAGGCTTAGGCTTGGGCACCCCTAGGCTTAGGTTAGGGCACCCCTAGGCTTAGGCTAAAGCTGGGGCTCCCCTAGCCTAAGGCTAGGGCACCCCTAGACTTAGGATAGGGCACCCCTAGGCTTAGGCTAGGGCACCCCTAAGCTTAGGTTAGGGCACCCCTAGGCTTAGGCTAGGGCACCCCTAGGCTTAGGCTAAGGCTAGGGCTCCCCTAGCCTAAGGTAAGGGCACCCCTAGGCTTAGGGTAGGGCACCCCTAGGCTTAGGCTAGGGCACCCCTGGGCTTAAGCTAAGGGTAGGATTCCCCTAGCCTAAGGCTAGGGCTCCCCTAGGCTTAGGCTTGGGCACCCATAGGCTTAGGTTAGGGCACCCCTAGGCTTAGGCTAGGGCACCCCTAGGCTTAGGCTAAGGCTAGGGATCCCCTAGCCTAAGGCTAGGGCACCCCTAATCTTAGGATAGGGCACCCCTAGGCTTAGGCTAGGGCACACCTAGGCTTAGGCTAGGGCACCCCTAGGATTAGGCTAGGACACCCCTAGATAAGCCTAAGGCTAGGGATCCCCTAGCCTAAGGTTAAGGAACCACTAAGCTTAGGCTAGCGCACACCTAGGCTTAGGCTAGGGCAACCCTAGGCTTAGGCTACGGAACCCCTAGGCTTAGGCTAGGGCACCCGTAGGCTTAGGCTAGGGCACCCCTAGGCTTAGGCTAGGGAAACCCTTGGCTTTGGCTAGGGCACCCCTAGGCTTAGGCTAAGGCTAGGGCTTCCCTAGCCTAAGGCTAGGGCACCCCTAGGCTTAGCCTTCGGCACCCCTAGGCTTAGGCTAGGGCACACCTAGGCTTAGGCTAAGGCTAGGACTCCCCTAGCCTAAGGCTTGGGCACCCCTTGGCTTAGGCTAGGGCACCTCTAGGCTTAGGCTAAGGCTAGGGCTCCCCTACCCTATGGCTAGGGCACACCTAGGCTTAGGCTAGGTAACCCTAGGCTTAGGCTAGGACACCCCTAGGCTTAGGCTAGGGTACCCCCAGGCTTAGGCTAAGGGTAGGGTTCCCATAGCCTTAGGCTAGGGCACCCCTAGGCTTAGGCTAGGGCACCGCTAGGCTTAGGCTAGTTCACCCCTAAGCTTAGGTTAGGGCACCCCAAAGCTTAGGTTAGGGCACCCCTAGTGTTAGGCTAGGGCACCCCTAGGCTTAGGCTAGGGCACCCCTAGGCTTAGGTTAGGGCACCCCAAGGCTTAGGCTAGGTCACCCCTAGGCTTAGGCTAGGGCAGCCCCAGGCTTAGGCTAAGGCTAGCGTTCCAATAGCATAAGGCTAGGGCACGCCTAGGCTTAGGCTAGGGCACCCCCAGGCTTAGGCTAGGGCACCCCTAGGCTTAGGCTAAGGTTAGGGCTCCCCTAACCTAAGGCTAGGGCACCCCTAGGTTTAGGCTTGGGCACCCCTAGGCTTAGGCTAAGGCTAGGGCTCCCCTACCCTAAGGCTAAAGCACCCCTCGGCTTAGGCTAGGGCACCCTTGGCTTAGGCTTGGACACCCATAAGCTTAAGCTAGGGCACCCCTAGGCTTAGGCTAAGGCTAGGGCTCCCCTAGCCTAAGGCAAGGGCACCCCTAGCCTTAGGCTAGGTCACCTCTTGGCTTAGACTAGGGCACACCTAGGCTTAGGCTAAGGCTAGGGCTCCCCTAGCCTAAGGCTAGGGCACCCCTAGGCTTAGGCTACGGCACCCCTAGGCTTAGGCTAATGCTAGAGCTCCACTAGCCTAAGGCTAAGGCACCCCAAAGCTTAGGCTAGGGCACCGCTAGTATTAGTCTAGGGCACCCCTAATCGTAGGCTAGGGCACCCCTAGGCTTAGGCTAGGGCACCCCTAGGCTTAGGCTAGGGCACCCCGAGGCTTAGGCTAAGGCTAGGGCTCCCCTAGTCCAAGGCTAGGGCACCCCTAGGCTTAGGCTAGGGCACCCCTAGGTTTAGTCTAGGGCACCCGGAGAATTAGCCTAAGGCTAGGGATCCCCTAGCCTAAGGTTAGGGCACTCCTAGGCTTAGGCTAGAACACCCCTAGGCTTAGGCTAGGGCACCCCTAGGCTTAGGCTAAGCCTCCGGCTCGACTAGCCTAAGGCTAGGGCACGCCTAGGCTTAGGCTAGGGCACCACTAGGCTTAGGCAAGGGCACCCCTAGGCTAAGACTAAGGCTAGGGTTCCCGTAGCCCAAGGCTAGGGCATCCCTAGGCTTAGGCTAGATCATCCCTAGGCTTAGGCTAGGGCACCCCTAGGCTTAGGTTAGGGCACCCCAAGGCTTAGGCTAGGTCACCCCTAGGCTTAGGCTAGGGCAGCCCCAGGCTTAGGCTAAGGCTAGCGTTCCAATAGCATAAGGCTAGGGCACGCCTAGGCTTAGGCTAGGGCACCCCCAGGCTTAGGCTAGGGCACCCCTAGGCTTAGGCTAAGGTTAGGGCTCCCCTAACCTAAGGCTAGGGCACCCCTAGGTTTAGGCTTGGGCACCCCTAGGCTTAGGCTAAGGCTAGGGCTCCCCTACCCTAAGGCTAAAGCACCCCTCGGCTTAGGCTAGGGCACCCTTGGCTTAGGCTTGGACACCCATAAGCTTAAGCTAGGGCACCCCTAGGCTTAGGCTAAGGCTAGGGGTCCCCTAGCCTAAGGCAAGGGCACCCCTAGCCTTAGGCTAGGTCACCTCTTGGCTTAGACTAGGGCACACCTAGGCTTAGGCTAAGGCTAGGGCTCCCCTAGCCTAAGGCTAGTGCACCCCTAGGCTTGGGCTAGGGCACCCCTAGGCTTTGGCTAGGGCACCGCAAGGATTAGGCTAGGGCACCCCTAGAATTAGCCTAAGGCTTGGCCTCCCCTAACCTAAGGTTAGGACACCACTAGGCTTAGGCTAGGGCACCCCAAGGCTTAGGCTAAGTCCAGGGCTCCCCTAGCCTAAGGCTAGGGCACCCCTAGGCTTAGGCTACGGCACCCCTAGGCTTAGGCTACGGCACCCCTAGGCTTAGGCTAATGCTAGAGCTCCACTAGCCTAAGGCTAAGGCACCCCAAAGCTTAGGCTAGGGCACCGCTAGTATTAGTCTAGGGCACCCCTAATCGTAGGCTAGGGCACCCCTAGGCTTAGGCTAGGGCACCCCTAGGCTTAGGCTAGGGCACCCCGAGGCTTAGGCTAAGGCTAGGGCTCCCCTAGTCCAAGGCTAGGGCACCCCTAGGCTTAGGCTAGGGCACCCCTAGGTTTAGGCTAGGGCACCCGGAGAATTAGCCTAAGGCTAGGGATCCCCTAGCCTAAGGTTAGGGCACTCCTAGGCTTAGGCTAGAACACCCCTAGGCTTAGGCTAGGGCACCCCTAGGCTTAGGCTAAGCCTCCGGCTCGACTAGCCTAAGGCTAGGGCACGCCTAGGCTTAGGCTAGGGCACCACTAGGCTTAGGCAAGGGCACCCCTAGGCTAAGACTAAGGCTAGGGTTCCCGTAGCCCAAGGCTAGGGCATCCCTAGGCTTAGGCTAGATCACCCCTAGGCTTAGGCTAGGGCACCCCTAGGCTTAAGCTAAGGCTACGGCTCCCCAAGCCTAAGACTAGGGCACCCCTATCTTAGGCTAGGGCACCCCTAGGCTTAGGCTATGGCACCTCTAGGCTTAGGCTAAGTCTAGAGCTCCCCTAGCCTAAGGCTAGAGCAACCCTAGCCTAAGGCTAGGGCACCCCTGGCTTAGGCTAGGGCACCTCTAGGCTTAGGCTAAGGGTAGGGCTCCCATAGCCTAAGGTTAGGGCACCCCTAGGTTTAGGCTAGGACACACCTAGGCTTAGGCCAGGGCACCCCAAGCCTTAGGCTAGGGCACCCCAAGGATTAGGCTAAAGCTAGGGCTCCCCTAGCCTAAGGCTAGGGCACCCCTAGGCTTAGGCTATGGCACCCCCAGGCTTAGGCTATGGCACCCCTAGGCTTAGGTTAGGGCACCCCTAGGCTTAGGCTAAGGCTAGGGCTCCCCTAGCCTAAGGCACGGGCACCCCTAGGCTTAGGGTAGGGCACCCCTAGGCTTAGGCTAGGGCACCCCTAGGCTTAAGCTAAGGTTAGGACTCCCCTAGCCTAAGGCTAGGGCACCCCTAGGCTTAGGCTTGGGCACCCCTAAGCTTAGGCTAGGGCACTCCTAGGCTTAGGCTAAGGCTACGGTTCCCATAGCCTAAGGTTAGGGCACCCCTAGGCTTAGGCTAGGGCACCCCTAGGCTTAGGTTAGGGCAACCCTAGGCTTAGGCTAGGGCACCCCTAGGCTTAGGCTAGGGCACCCCTAGGATTAGGCTAGGGCACCCCTAGGCTTAGGCTAAGGCTAGGGTTCCCATAGCCTAAGGCTAGGGCACCCCTAGGCTTAGGCTAGGGCACCCCTAGGCTTAGGCTAAGGCACACCTAGGCTTAGGTTAGGGCACTCCTAGGCTTAGGCTAGGGTACCCCTAGGCTTAGGCTACGGCACCCCTAGGCTTAGGCTAGGGCTCCCCTAGGCTTAAGCTAGGGCACCACTAGGGTTAGGCTAGGGCACCCGTAGATTAGCCTAAGGCTAGGGATCCCCTAGCCTAAGGTTAGGGCACCACTAAGCTTAGGCTAGGGCACCCCTAGGCTTAGGCTAAGTCTAGGGCTCCCCTAGCCTAAGGCTAGGGCACCCCTAGGCTTAGGCTAGGGCACCCCTAGGCTTAGGCTAGGGGACACCTAGGCTTAGGCTAGGGAACCCCTAGGCTTAGGCTAGGGTACCCCTAGGCTTAGGCTAGGGCAACCCTAGGCTTAGTCTAGGGCACCCCTAGGCTTAGGCTAAGGCCAGGGCTTCCCTAGCCTAAGACTAGGGCACCCCTAGGCTTAGGCTTGGGCACCCCTAGGCTTAGGCTAGGGCACACCTAGGCTTAGGATAGGGCAACCCTAGGCTTAGGCTAGGCCACCCCTCGGCTTAGGCTAAGGCTAGGACTGCCCTAGCCTAAGGATTCGGCACCCGTAGGCTTAGGCTAGGGCACCTCTAGGCTTAGGCTAAGGCTAGGGCTCCCCTACCCTATGTCTAGGGCACGCATAGGCTTAGGCTAGGTAACCCTAGGCTTAGGCTAGGACACCCCTAGGCTTAGGCTAGGGCACCCCCAGGCTTAGGCTAAGGGTAGGGTTCCCATAGCCTAAGAGTAGGGCACCCCTAGTCTTAGGCTAGGGCACCCCTAAGCTTAGGATAGGGCACCCCTAGGCTTAGGATAGGGCACCCCTAGGCTTAGGCTAAGGGTAGGGCTTCCCTAGCCTAAGTCTAGGGCACCCCTAGGCTTAGGCTAGGGCACCCCTAGTGTTAGGCTAGGGCACCCCTAGGTTTAGGCTAGGGCACCCCTGGGCTTAGGTTAGGGCACCCCAAGGCTTAGGCCAGGGCACCCCTAGGCTTAGGCTAGGGCTCCCCTAGGGTTAGGCTAGGGTAGCCCCAGGCTTAGGCTAAGGCTAGCGTTCCCATAGCCTAAGGCTAGGGGACGCCTAGGCTTAGGCTAGGCCACCCCTAAGCTTAGGCTAGGGCATCCCTAGGATTAGGCTAAGGTTAGGGCTCCCCTAACCTAAGGCTAGGGCACCCCTAGGCTTAGCCTAGGGCACCCCTAGGCATAGGCTAAGGCTAGGGCTCCCCTAGCCTAAGGCTAAGGCACCCCTAGGCTTTGGCTGGGGCACCCCTAGGCTTAGGCTAGGGCACCCCTAGGGTTAGGCTAAGGCTCCGGCTCGACTAGCCTAAGGCTAGGGCACGCCTAGGCTTAGGCTAGGGCACCCCTAGGCTTAGGCTAGGGCACCCCTAGGCTTAGGCTAAGGCTAGGGCTCCCCTAGCGTAAGGCTAGGACACCCCTAGGCTTAGGCTAGGGTACCCATAGGCTTAGGCTAGGGCACCCCTAGGCTTAGACTAAGGCTACGGCTCGACTAGTCTAAGGCTAGGGCACCCCTAGGCTTAGGCTAGGGCACCCCTAGGCTTAGGCTTAGGCTAGGGCTACCCTAGACTAAGGCTTGGGCACCCCTAGGCTTAGGCCATGCCACCCCTAGGCTTAGGCTAGTGCACCCCTAGGCTTAAGCTAGGGCAACCCTAGGCTTAGGCTAGGGCACACCTAGGCTTAAGCTAAGGCTAGGGCTCCCCTAGCCTAAGGCTAGGGCACCCCTAGGCTTAGGCTAGGGCACCCCTAGGCTTAGGTTAGGGCACCCCTAGACTTAGGCTAGGGCACGCCTAGGCTTAGGCTAAGTCTGGGGCTCCCCTACCCTAAGGCTAGGGCACCCCTAGACTTAGGATAGGGCACCCCTAGGCTTAGGCTAGGGCACCCCTAGGCTTAGGCAGGGCACCCGTAGGATTACTAGGGCACACCTTGGCTTACTAGGGCACCCCTAGGCTTAGGCTAGGGCACCCCTAGGCTTAGGCTAGGGCACCCCTAGGCTTAGGCTAGGGCACACAAGGCTTAGGCTTAGGCTAGCGCTCCCGTAGCCTAAGGCTAGGGCACCCCTAGGCTTAGGCTAGGGCATACCTAGGCTTAGGCAAGGAGACCCCTAAGCTTAGGCTAGGGCACACCTATGCTTAGGCTAGGGCACCCCTAAGCTTAGGCTAGGGCAACCCTATGCTTAGGCTAGGGCACCCCTAGGCTTAGGCTAAGGCACCCCTAGGCTTAGGCTAAGGCTAGGGTTCCCATAGCCTAAGGCTAGGGCACCCCTAGGCTTAGGCTAGGGCACCCCTAGGCTTAGGCTATGGCACACCTAGGCTTAGGTTAGGGCACCCCTAGGCTTAAGCTAGGGCACCCCTAGGCTTAGGCTAATGCTAGGGCTCCCCTAGCCTAAGACTAGGGCATCCCTAGGATTAGGCTAGGGAACCCCTAGGCTTAGGCTAGGGCACCCCTAGGCTTAGGCTAGGGCTACCCTAAGCTTAGGCTAGGGCACCCCTAGGCTTAGGCTAAGACTAGCGATCCCCTAGCCTAAGGCTAGGGCACCCCTAATCTTAGGCTAGGGCACCCCTAGGCTTAGGCTAGGGCACACCTAGGATTAGGCTAGGGCACCCCTAGGATTGGGCTAGGGCACCCCTAGATTAGCCTTAGGCTAGGGATCCCCTAGCCTAAGGTTAAGGCACCACTAAGCTTAGGCTAGGGCACCCCTAGGCTTAGGCTAGGGCACCCCTTGGCTTAGGCTAGGGAACCCCTAGGCTTAGGCTAGGGCACCCCTAAGCTTAGGCTAGGGCACCCCTAGTCTTAGGCTAGGTCAACCCTTGGCTTAGGCTAGGGCACCCCTAGGCTTAGGCTAAGGCTAGGGCTTCCCTAGCCTAAGGCTAGGGCACCCCTAGGCTTAGCCTTGGGCACCCCTACGCTTAGGTTAGGGCACACCTAGGCTTAGGCTAGGGCACCCCTAGGCTTAGGCTAGGGCACCCCTCGGCTTAGGCTAAGGCTAGGACTCCCCTAGCCTAAGGCTTGGGCACCCCTTGGCTTAGGCTAGGGCACCTCTAGGCTTAGGCTAAGGCTAGGGCTCCCCTACCCTATGGCTAGGGCACGCCTAGGCTTAGGCTAGGTAACCCTAGGCTTAGGCTAGGACACCCCTAGGCTTAGGGTAGGTTACCCCCAGGCTTAGGCTAACGGTAGGGTTCCCATAGCCTAAGGTTGGGCACCCCTAGGCTTAGGCTAGGGCAACCCTAGGCTTAGGCTAGGTCACCCCTAAGCTTAGGATGGGGCATCCTTAGGCTTAGGATAGGGCACCCCTAGGCTTAGGCTAAGGGTAGGGCTTCTCTAGCCTAAGGCTAGGGCACTCCTAGGCTTAGGCTAGGGCACCCCTAGTGTTAGGCTAGGGCACCCCTAGGCTTAGCCGAGGGCACCCCTAGGCTTAGGTTAGGGCACCCCAAGGCTTAGGCTAGGGCACCCCTAGGCTTAGGCTTGGGCTCCCCTAGGCTTAGGCTAGGGCAGCCCCAGGCTTAGGCTAAGGCTAGCTTTCCAATAGCCTAAGGCTAGGGCACGCCTAGACTTAGGCTAGGGCACTCCCAGGCTTAGGTTAGGGCACCCCTAGGCTTAGGCTAAGGTTAGGGCTCCCCTAACCTAAGGCTAGGGCACCCCATGGCTTAGGCTTGGGCAACCCTAGGCTTAGGCTAAGGCTAGGGCTCCCCTAGCCTAAGGCAAGGGCACCCCTAGGCTTAGGCTAGATCACCCCTAGGCTTAGGCTAGGGCACCCCTACGTTTAAGCTAAGGCTATGGCTCCCCTAGCCTAAGGCTAGGGCACCCCTATCTTAAGCTAGGGCACCCCTAGGCTTAGGCTAGGGCACCCCTAGGCTTAGGTTAGGGAACCTCTAGGCTTAGGCTAAGGGTAGGGCTCCCATAGCCTAAGGTTAGGGCACCCCTATGCTTAGGATAGGGCACACCTAGGCTTAGGCCAGGGCACCCCAAGCCTTAGACTAGTGCACCCCAAGGATTAGGCTAAAGCTAGGGTTCCCCTAGCCTAAGGCTAGGGCACCCCTAGGCTTAGGCTAGGGCACGCCCAGAATTAGGCTATGGCACCCCGAAGCTTAGGTTACGGTACCCCTAGGCTTAGGCTAAGGCTAGGGCTCCCCTAGCCTAAGGCAAGGGCACCCCTAGGCTTAGGGTAGGGCACCCCTAGGCTTAGGCTAGGGCACCCATGGGCTTAAGCTAAGGTTAGGATTCCCCTAGCCTAAGGCTAGGGCTCCCCTAGGCTTAGGCTTGGGCACCCCTAGGCTTAGGCTAGGGCACCCCTAGGCTTAGGCTAAGGCTAGGGATCCCCTAGCCTAAGGCTAGGGCACCCCTAATCTTAGGCTAGGGCACCCCTAGGCTTAGGCTAGGGCACACCTAGGCTTAGGCTAGGGCACCCCTAGAATTAGGCTAGGGCACCCCTAGATTAGCCTAAGGCTAGGGATCCCCTAGCCTAAGGTTAAGGAACCACTAAGCTTAGGCTAGCGCACACCTAGGCTTAGGCTAGGGCAACCCTAGGCTTAGGCTAGGGAACCCCTAGGCTTGGGCTAGGGCACCTGTAGGCTTAGGCTAGGGCACCCCTAGGCTTAGGCTAGGGAAACCTTTGGCTTATGCTAGGGCACCCTTAGGCTTAGGCTAAGGCTAGGGCTTCCCTAGCCTAAGGCTAGGGCACCCCTAGGCTTAGTCTTCGGCACCCCTAGGCTTAGGCTAGGGCACACCTAGGCTTAGGCTAAGGCTAGGACTCCCCTAGCCTAAGGCTTGGGCACCCCTTGGCTTAGGCTAGGGCACCACTAGGCTTAGGCTAAGGCTAGGGCTCCCCTACCCTATGGATAGGGCACGCCTAGGCTTAGGCTAGGTAACCCTAGGCTTAGGCTAGGACACCCCTAGGCTTAGGCTAGGGTACCCCCAGGCTTAGGCTAAGGGTAGGGTTCCCATAGCCTTAGGCTAGGGCACCCCTAGGCTTAGGCTAGGGCACCGCTAGGCTTAGGCTAGGTCACCCCTAAGCTTAGGTTAGGGCACCCCAAGGCTTACGTTAGGGCACCCCTAGTGTTAGGCTAGGGCACCCCTAGGCTTAGGCTAGGGCACCCCTAGGCTTAGGTTAGGGCACCCCAAGGCTTAGGCTATGTCACCCCTAGGCTTAGGCTAGGGCAGCCCCAGGCTTAGGCTAAGGCTAGCGTTCCAATAGCATAAGGTTAGGGCACGCCTAGGCTTAGGGTAGGGCACCCCCAGGCTTAGGCTAGGGCACCCCTAGGCTTAGGCTAAGGTTAGGGCTCACCTAACCTAAGGCTAGGGCACCCCTAGGTTTAGGCTTGGGCACCCCTAGGCTTAGGCTAAGGCTAGGGCTCCCCTACCCTAAGGCTAAAGCACCCCTCGGCTTAGGCTAGGGCACCCCTTGGCTTAGGCTTGGACACCCATAAGCTTAGGCTAGGGCACCCCTAGGCTTAGGCTAAGGCTAGGGCTCCCCTAGCCTAAGGCAAGGGCACCCCTAGCCTTAGGCTAGGTCACCTCTTGGCTTAGACTAGGGCACACCTAGGCTTAGGCTAAGGCTAGGGCTCCCCTAGCCTAAGGCTAGGGTACCCCTAGACTTGGGCTAGGGCACCCCTAGGCTTAGGCTAGGGCACCCCTAGGATTAGGCTAGGGCACCCCTAGAATTAGCCTAAGGCTTGGGCTTCCCTAACCTAAGGTTAGGACACCACTAGGCTTAGGCTAGGGCACCCCAAGGCTTAGGCTAAGTCCAGGGCTCCCCTAGCCTAAGGCTAGGGCACCACTAGGCTTAGGCTACGGCACCCCTAGGCTTAGGCTACGGCACCCCTAGGCTTAGGCTAATGCTAGAGCTCCACTAGCCTAAGGCTAAGGCACCCCAAAGCTTAGGCTAGGGCACCGCTAGGATTAGTCTAGGGCACCCCTAATCGTAGGCTAGGGCACCCCTAGGCTTAGCCTAGGGCACTCCTAGGCTTAGGCTAAGGCTAGGGTTCCCATAGCCTAAGGCTAGGGCACCCCTTGGCTTAGGCTAGGGCACCCCTAGGCTTAGGTTAGGGCACCCCTAGGCTTAGGCTAGGGCACCCCTAGGCTTAGGCTAAGGCTAGGGATCCCCAAGCCTAAGGCTAAGGCATTCCTAGGCTTAGGCTAGGGCACGCCTAGGTTTAGGCTAAGGCTAGGGCACCCCTAGGCTTAGGTTAGGGCAGCCCTAGGATTAGGCTAGGGCACCCCTAGGCTTAGGCTAAGGCTAGGGTTCCCATAGCCTAAGGCTAGGGCACCCCTAGGCTTAGGCTAGGGCACCCCTAGGCTTAGGCTAAGGCACACCTAGGCTTAGGTTAGGGCACTCCTAGGCTTAGGCTAGGGTACCCCTTGGCTTCGGCTAAGGCTAGGGCTCCCCTAGCCTAATGCTAGGGCATCCCTAGGCTTAGGCTAGGGCATGCCAAGGCTTAGGCTAGGGCACCCCTAGGCTTAGGCTAGGGCACCCCTAGGCTTAGGCTAGGGCACCCCTAGGCTTAGGCTAGGGCTCCCCTAGGCTTAAGCTAGGGCACCACTAGGCTTAGGCTAGGGCACCCCGAGGCTTAGGCTAGGGCTCACCTAGGCTTAGGCTAGGGCACCCCTAGGATTAGGCTAGGGCACCCGTAGATTAGCCTAAGGCTAGGGATCCCCTAGCCTAAAGTTAGGGCACCACTAAGCTTAGGCTAGGGCACCCCTAGGCTTAGGCTAAGTCTAGGGCTCCCCTAGCCTAAGGCTAGGGCACCCCTAGGCTTAGGCTAGGACACCCCTAGGCTTAGGCTAGGGGACACCTAGGCTTAGGCTAGGGAACCCCTAGGCTTAGGCTAGGGTACCCCTAGGCTTAGGCTAGGGCAACCCTAGGCTTAGTCTAGGGCACCCCTAGGCTTAGGCTAAGGCTAGGGCTTCCCTAGCCTAAGGCTAGGGCACCCCTAGGCTTAGGCTTGGGCACCCCTAGGCTTAGGCTAGGGCACACCTAGTCTTAGGATAGGGCAACCCTAGGCTTAGGCTAGGCCACCCCTCGGCTTAGGCTAAGGCTAGGACTGCCCTAGCCTAGGGATTCGGCACCCGTAGGCTTAGGCTAGGGCACCTCTAGGCTTAGGCTAAGGCTAGGGCTCCCCTACCCTATGGCTAGGGCACGCATAGGCTTAGGCTAGGTAACCCTAGGCTTAGGCTAGGACACCCCTAGGCTTAGGCTAGGGCACCCCCAGGCTTAGGCTAAGGGTAGGGTTCCCATAGCCTAAGAGTAGGGCACCCCTAGTCTTAGGCTAGGGCACCCCTAAGCTTAGGATAGGGCACCTCTAGGCTTAGGATAGGGCACCCCTAGGCTTAGGCTAAGAGTAGGGCTTCCCTAGCCTAAGGCTAGGGCACCCCTAGGCTTAGGCTAGGGCACCCCTAGTGTTAGGCTAGGGCACCCCTAGGCTTAGGCTAGGGCACCCCTGGGCTTAGGTTAGGGCACCCCAAGGCTTAGGCCAGGGCACCCCTATGCTTAGGCTAGGGCTCCCCTAGGGTTAGGCTAGGGCAGCCCCAGGCTTAGGCTAAGGCTAGCGTTCCCACAGCCTAAGGCTAGGGGACGCCTAGGCTTAGGCTAGGCCACCCCTAAGCTTAGGCTAGGGCATCCCTAGGATTAGGCTAAGGTTAGGGCTCCCCTAACCTAAGGCTAGGGCACCCCTAGGCTTAGCTTAGGGCACCCCTAGGCATAGGCTAAGGCTACGGCTCCCCTAGCCTAAGGCTAAGGCACCCCTAGGCTTTGGCTGGGGCACCCCTAGGCTTAGGCTAGGGCACCCCTAGGCTTAGGCTAAGGCTCCGGCTCGACTAGCCTAAGGCTAGGGCACGCCTAGGCTTAGGCTAGGGCACCCCTAGGCTTAGGCTAGGGCACCCCTAGGCTTAGGCTAAGGCTAGGGCTCCCCTAGCATAAGGATAGGACACCCCTAGGCTTAGGCTAGGGTACCCATAGGCTTAGGCTAGGGCACCCCTAGGCTTAGACTAAGGCTACGGCTCGACTAGTCTAAGGCTAGGGCACCCCTAGGCTTAGGCTAGGGCACCCCTAGGCTTAGGCTAGGGCACCCGTAGGCTTTGGCTAAGGCTACGGCTCCCCTAGCCTAAGGCTAGGGCACCTCTAGGCTTAGGCTAGGGCACCCCTAGGCTTAGGCTAGGGCACCCCTAGGCTTAGGCTAGGGCACCTCTAGGCTTAGGCTAAGGGTAGGGCTCCCCTAGCCTAAGGCTAGGGCACCCCTAGCATAAGGCTAGGACACCCCTAGGTTTACGCTAGGGCACCCCAAGGCTTAGACTAGGGCAACTCTAGGCTTAGGCTAAGGCTAGGGCTCCCATAGCCTAAGGCTAGGGCACCCATAGGCTTAGGTTAGGGCACCCCTAGGCTTAGGCCAGGGCACCCCAAAACTTAGGCTAGGGCACCCCAAGGCTTAGGCTAAACCTAGGGCTCCCCTAGCCTAAGGCTAGGGCACCCCTAGGCTTAGGCTAGGGCACCCCTAGGCTTAGGCTAAGGCTAGGTCTCCCCTAGCCTAAGTCTAGGGCACCCCTAGGCTTAGATTAGGGCACCCCTAGGCTTAGGCTAGGGCACCCCTAAGCTTAGGCTAGGGCACCCCTAGGCTTAGCCTAGGGCACCACTAAGGTTTGGCTAGAGCACCCCTAGGCTTAGGAGAGGGCACCCCTAGGCTTGGACTAGGGCACACCTAGGCTTAGGCTAGGGCACCCGTAGGCTTACTAGTGCACCCCTAGGCTTAGACTAGGGTACCCCTAGGCTTAGGGTAGGGCACCCCTAGGCTTAGGCTAGGGCACCCCTAGGCTTGGCTAAGGCACCCCTAGGCTTAGGCTACGGCACACCTAGGCTTAGGCTAAGGCTAGGGCTCCCCTAGCCTAAGGCTAGGGCACCCCTAGGCTTAGGTTAGGGCACCCCTAGGCTTAGGCTAGAGCACCCCTAGGCTTAGGCTAAGGCTAGGGCTCCCCTAGCCTAAGATTAGGGCACCCCTAGGCTTAGGCCATGGCACCCCTAGGCTTAGGCCAGGGCACCCCTAGGCTTAGGCCAGAGCACCCCTAGGCTTAGGCTAGGGCACCCCTAGGCTTAGGCTAAGGCTAGGGCTCCCCCAGCCTAAGACTTGGGCACCCCTAGCTTAGGCCAGGGCACCCCTAGGCTTAGGCTAAGGCTAGGTCTCCCCTAGCCTAAGACTAGGGCACCCCTAGGCTTAGGCCAGGGCACACCTAGGCTTAGGCCAGAGCACCCCTTGCTTAGGCCAGGGCACCCCTAGGCTTAGGCAAGGGCACCCCTAGGCTTAGGCTAAGGCTAGGGCTCCCCCAGCCTAAGACTAGGGCACCCCTAGCTTAGGCCAGGGCACCCCTAGGCTTAGGCTAAGGCTAGGCCTCCCCTAGCCTAAGTCTAGGGCACCCCTAAGCTTAGGCCAGGGCACCCCTAGGCTTAGGCCAGGGCACCCCTAGGCTTAGGCCAGTGCACCCCTAGGCTTAGGCTAGGGAACCCCTAGGCTTAGGCTAAGGCTAGGGCTCCCATAGCCTAAGGCTAGGGCACCCCTAGGCTTAGGCAGGGCACCCGTAGGCTTACTAGGGCACCCCTAGGCTTAGGGTATGGCACCCCTAGGCTTAGGATTGGGCACCCCTAGGCTTATACTAGGACACCCCTTGGCTTAGGCTAAGGCTAGGGGTCCTATAGCATAAGTCTAGTGCACCCCTAGGCTTAGGCTAGGGCACCCTTAGGCTTATACTAGGACACCCCTAGGCTTAGGCTAAGGTTAGGGCTCCCATAGCATAAGGCTAGGGTTCCCCTAGGCTTATGCTAGGGCACCCCAAGGCTTAGGGTAAGTCCATGGCTCCCCTCGTCTAAGGCTAGGGCACCCCTAGACTTAGGCTAGGGCACCCCTAGGCTTAGGCTAGTGCATCCCTAGGTTTAGGCTAGGGCACCCCTAGGCTTAGGCTAAGGGTAGGGATCCCCTAGCCCAAGGCAAGGCACCCCTAGGCGTAGGCTGGGGCACCCGTAGGTTTAAGCTGGGGTACCCCTAGAATTAGCCTAAGGCTAGGGATCCCGAGCCTAAGGTTAGGGCACCCCTAGGCTTAGGCTAGGCCACCCCTAGGCTTAGGCTAAGGCTACGGATCGACTAGCCTAAGGCTAGGACACCCCTAGGCTTAGGCTAGGGCAACCCTAGGCTTAGGCTAAGGCTAGGGCTCCCCTAGCGTAGGGCTAGGACACCCCTAGGATTAGGCTAGGGCACCCATAATCTTAGGCTAGTGCACCCCTAGGCTTAGACTAAGGCTACGGTTCGACTAGCCTAAGGCTAGGGCACCCCTAGGCATAGGCTAGGACACCCCTAGGCTTAGGCTAAGGCTAGGTCTCCCATAGCCTAAGGCTAGGGCACCCCTAGGCTTTGCCTAAGGCTAGGGCTCCCCTAGCCTAAGACTAGGGCACCCCTAGGCTTAGGCCAGGGCACCGCTAGGCTTAGGCCAGGGCACTCCTAGGCTTAGGCCAGGGCACCCCTAGGCTTAGTCTAGGGCACCCCTAGGCTTAGGCCAAGGCTAGGGCTCCCCCAGCCTAAGACTTGGGCACCCCTAGCTTAAGCGAGGGCACCCCTAGGCTTAGGCTAAAGCTAGGGCTCCCCTAGCCTAAGACTAGGGCACCCCTAGGCTTAGGTCAGGGCACCCCTAGGCTTAGGCCAGGGCACCCTTGGCCTAGGCCACGGCACCCCTAGGCTTAGGCTAGGGCACCCCTAGGCTTAGGTTAGGGCACCACTACGCTTAGGCTAAGGCTAGGGCTCCCCTAGCCTAAGACTAGGGCACCGCTAGGCTTAGGCCAGGGCACCCCTAGGCTTAGGCCAGGGGACCCCTAGGCTTAGGCCAGGACACCCCTAGGCATAGGCTAGGTAACCCCTAGGCTTAGGCTAAGGCTGGGGCTCCCATAGCCTATGGCTAGGGCACCCCTAGGCTTAGGCAGGGCACCCGTAGGCTTATTAGGGCACCCCTAGGCTTACTAGGGCACCCCTCGGCTTAGGCTATGGCACCCCTAGGCTTAGGCTTGGGCACCCCTAGGCTTATACTAGGACACCCCTAGGCTTAGGCTAAGGCTAGGGCTCCCCTAGCCCAAGGCTAGGGCACCCCTAGGCTTAGGCTAGGGCACCCCTAAGCTTAGGCTAGGGCACCCCTAGGCTTAGGCTAGGGCACCCCTAGGCTTAGGCTAAGGCTAGGGCTCCCCTAGCCCAAGGCTAGGGCACCCCTAGGCTTAGGCTGGGGCACCCCTAGGCTTAGGCTAAGGCTAGGGCTCCCCTAGCCTAAGGCTAGGGCACCCCTAGGCTTAGGTTAGGGCACCACTAGGCTTAGGCTAGAGCACCCCTAGGCTTAGGCTAAGGCTAGGGCTCCCCTAGCCTAAGACTAGGGCACCCCTAGGCTTAGGCCAGGGCACCCCTAGGCTTAGGCCAGAGCACCCGTAGGCTTAGGCTAGGGCACCCCAAGGCTTAGGTTAGGGCACCCCTAGGCTTAGGCTAAGGCTAGGGCTCCCCCAGCCTAAGACTAGGGCACCCCTAGCTTAGGCCAGGGCACCCCTAGGCTTAGGCTAAGGCTAGGTCTCCCCTAGCCTAAGACTAGGGCACCCCTAGGCTTAGGCCAGGGCACCCCTAGGCTTAGGCCAGGGCACCCCTAGGCTTAGGCCAGGGCACCCCTAGGCTTAGGCTAGGGCACCCCTAGGCTTAGGCTAAGGGTAGGGCTCCCCTAGCCCAAGGCAAGGCACCCCTAGGCGTAGGCTGGGGCACCCCTAGGTTTAAGCTGGGGCACCCCTAGAATTAGCCTAAGGCTAGGGATCCCGAGCCTAAGGTTAGGGCACCCCTAGGCTTAGGCTAGGCCACCCCTAGGCTTAGGCTAAGGCTACGGATCGACTAGCCTAAGGCTAGGGCACCCCTAGGCTTAGGCTAGGGCAACCCTAGGCTTAGGCTAAGGCTAGGGCTCCCCTATCGTAGTGCTAGGACACCCCTAGGATTAGGCTAGGGCACCCATAGTCTTAGGCTAGGGCACCCCTAGGCTTAGACTAAGGCTATGGCTCGACTAGCCTAAGGCTAGGGCACCCCTAGGCATAGGCTAGGACACCCCTAGGCTTAGGCTAAGGCTAGGTCTCCCATAGCCTAAGGCTAGGGCACCCCTAGGCTTAGCCTAAGGCTAGGGCTCCCCTAGCCTAAGACTAGGGCACCCCTAGGCTTAGGCCAGGGCACCGCTAGGCTTAGGCCAGGGCACCCCTAGGCTTAGGCCAGGGCACCCCTAGGCTTAGTCTAGGGCACCCCTAGGCTTAGGCTAAGGCTAGGTCTCCCATAGCCTAAGGCTAGGGCACCCCTAGGCTTAGCCTAATGCTAGGGCTCCCCTAGCCTAAGACTAGGGCACCCCTAGGCTTAGGCCAGGGCACCGCTAGGCTTAGGCCAGGGCACCCCTAGGCTTAGGCCAGGGCACCCCTAGGCTTAGTCTAGGGCACCCCTAGGCTTAGGCCAAGGCTAGGGCTCCCCCAGCCTAAGACTTGGGCACCCCTAGCTTAAGCGAGGGCACCCCTAGGCTTAGGCTAAAGCTAGGGCTCCCCTAGCCTAAGACTAGGGCACCCCTAGGCTTAGGTCAGGGCACCCCTAGGCTTAGGCCAGGGCACCCCTAGGCTTAGGCCAGTATACCCCTAGGCTTAGGCTAGGGAACCCCTAGGCTTAGGCTAAGGCTAGGGCTCCCATAGCCTAAGGCTAGGGCACCCCTAGGCTTAGGCAGGGCACCCGTAGGCTTACTAGGGCACCCCTAGGCTTACTAGGGCACCCCTAGGCTTAGGGTATGGCACCCCTAGGCTTAGGATTGGGCACCCCTAGGCTTATACTAGGACACCCCTAGGCTTAGGCTAAGGCTAGGGCTCCTATAGCATAAGTCTAGGGCACCCCTAGGCTTAGGCTAGGGCACCCTTAGGCTTATACTAGGACACCCCTAGGCTTAGGCTAAGGTTAGGGCTCCCATAGCATAAGGCTAGGGTTCCCCTAGGCTTATGCTAGGGCACCCCAAGGCTTAGGGTAAGTCCATGGCTCCCCTCGCCTAAGGCTAGGGCACCCCTAGACTTAGGCTAGGGCACCCCTAGGCTTAGGCTAAGTTTAGGGCTCCTCTAGCCTAAGACTAGGGCACCCCTAGGCTTAGGCCAGGGCACCCCTAGGCTTAGGCCAGGGCACCCCTAGGCTTAGGCCAGGACACCCCTAGGCTTAGTCTAGGGCACCCCTAGGCTTAGGCTAAGGCTAGGTCTCCCATAGCCTAAGGCTAGGGCACCCCTAGGCTTAGCCTAAGGCTAGGGCTCCCCTAGCCTAAGACTAGGGCACCCCTAGGCTTAGGCCAGGGCACCCCTAGGCTTAGGCCAGGGCACCCCTAGACTTAGGCCAGGGCACCCCTAGGCTTAGTCTAGGGCACCCCTAGGCTTAGGCCAAGGCTAGGGCTCCCCCAGCCTAAGACTTGGGCACCCCTAGCTTAAGCGAGGGCACCCCTAGGCTTACGCTAAAGCTAGGACTCCCCTAGCCTAAGACTAGGGCACACCTAGGCTTAGGGCAGGGCACCCTTGGCTTAGGACACGGCACCCCTAGGTTTAGGCTAGGGCACCCCTAGGCTTAGGCTAAGGGTAGGGATCCCCTAGCCCAAGGCAAGGCACCCCTAGGCGTAGGCTGGGGCACCCGTAGGTTTAAGCTGGGGCACCCCTAGAATTAGCCTAAGGCTAGGGATCCCGAGCCTAAGGTTAGGGCACCCCTAGGCTTAGGCTAGGCCACCCCTAGGCTTAGGCTAAGGCTACGGATCGAATAGCCTAAGGCTAAGGCACCCCTAGGCTTAGGCTAGGGCAACCCTAGGCTTAGGCTAAGGCTAGGGCTCCCCTAGCGTAGGGCTAGGACACCCCTAGGATTAGGCTAGGGTACCCATAGTCTTAGGTTAGTGCACCCCTAAGCTTAGACTAAGGCTACGGCTCGACTAGCCTAAGGCTAGGGCACCCCTAGGCATAGGCTAGGACACCCCTAGGCTTAGGCTAAGGCTAGGTCTCCCATAGCCTAAGGCTAGGGCACCCCTAGGCTTAGCCTAAGGCTAGGGCTCCCCTAGCCTAAGACTAGGGCACCCCTAGGCTTAGGCCAGGGCACCGCTAGGCTTAGGCCAGGGCACCCCTAGGCTTAGGCCAGGGCACCCTAGGCTTAGTCTAGGGCACCCCTAGGCTTAGGCCAAGGCTAGGGCTCCCCCAGCCTAAGACTTGGGCACCCCTAGCTTAAGCGAGGGCACCCCTAGGCTTAGGCTAAAGCTAGGGCTCCCCTAGCCTAAGACTAGGGCACCCCTAGGCTTAGGTCAGGGCACCCCTAGGCTTAGGCTAAAGCTAGGGCTCCCCTAGCCTAAGACTAGGGCACCCCTAGGCTTAGGTCAGGGCACCCCTTGGCTTAGGCCACGGCACCCCTAGGCTTAGGCTAGGGCACCCGTGGCTTAGGTTAGGGCACCACTACGCTTAGGCTAAGGCTAGGGCTCCCCTAGCCTAAGACTAGGGCACCGCTAGGCTTAGGCCAGGGCACCCCTAGGCTTAGGCCAGGGCACCCCTAGGCTTAGGAAAGGACACCCCTAGGCATAGGCTAGGTAACCCCTAGGCTAAGGCTAAGGCTGGGGCTCCCATAGCCTATGGCTAGGGCACCCCTAGGCTTAGGCAGGGCACCCGTAGGCTTATTAGGGCACCCCTAGGCTTAATAGGGCACCCCACGGCTTAGGCTAGGGCACCCCTAGGCTTAGGCTGGGGCACCCCTAGGCTTAGGCTAAGGCTAGGGCTCCCGTAGCCTAAGGCTAGGGCACCCCTAGGCTTAGGTTAGGGCACCCCTAGGCTTAGGCTAGAGCACCCCTAGGCTTAGGCTAAGGCTAGGGCTCCCCTAGCCTAAGACTAGGGCACCCGTAGGCTTAGTTCAGGGCACCCCTAGGCTTAGGCCAGAGCACCCCTAGGCTTAGGCTAGGGCACCCCAAGGCTTAGGTTAGGGCACCCCTAGGCTTAGGCTAAGGCTAGGGCTCCCCCAGCCTAAGACTAGGGCACCCCTAGCTTAGGCCAGGGCACCCCTAGGCTTAGGCTAAGGCTAGGTCTCCCCTAGCCTAAGACTAGGGCACCCCTAGGCTTAGGCCAGGGCACCCCTAGGCTTAGGCCAGGGCACCCCTATGCTTAGGCCAGGGCACCCCTAGGCTTATGCTAGGGCACCCCTAGGCTTAGGCTAAGGGTAGGGCTCCCCTAGCCCAAGGCAAGGCACCCCTAGGCGTAGGCTGGGGCACCCCTAGGTTTAAGCTGGGGCACCCCTAGAATTAGCCTAAGGCTAGGGATCCCGAGCCTAAGGTTAGGGCACCCCTCGGCTTAGGCTAGGCCACCCCTAGGCTTAGGCTAAGGCTACGGATCGACTAGCCTAAGGCTAGGGCACCCCTAGGCTTAGTCTAGGGCAACCCTAGGCTTAGGCTAAGGCTAGGGTCCCCTAGCGTAGGGCTAGGACACCCCTAGGATTAGGCTAGGGCACCCATAGTCTTAGGCTAGGGCACCCCTAGGCTTAGACTAAGGCTATGGCTCGACTAGCCTAAGACTAGGGCACCCCTAGGCATAGGCTAGGACACCCCTAGGCTTAGGCTAAGGCTAGGTCTCCCATAGCCTAAGGCTAGGGCACCCCTAGGCTTAGCCTAATGCTAGGGCTCCCCTAGCCTAAGACTAGGGCACCCCTAGGCTTAGGCCAGGGCACCGCTAGGCTTAGGCCAGGGCACCCCTAAGCTTAGGCCAGGGCACCCCTAGGCTTAGGCTAGGGAACCCCTAGGCTTAGGCTAAGGCTAGGGCTCCCCTAGCCTAAGGCTAGGGCACCCCTAGGCTTAGGTCAGGGCACCCCTAGGCTTAGGCCAGGGCACCCCTAGGCTTAGGCCAGTACACCCCTAGGCTTAGGCTAGGGAACCCCTAGGCTTAGGCTAAGGCTAGGGCTCCCATAGCCTAAGGCTAGGGCACCCCTAGGCTTAGGCAGGGCACCCGTAGGCTTACTAGGGCACCCCTAGGCTTACTAGGGCACCCCTAGGCTTAGGGTATGGCACCCCTAGGCTTAGGATTGGGCACCCCTAGGCTTATACTAGGACACCCCTAGGCTTAGGCTAAGGCTAGGGCTCCTATAGCATAAGTCTAGGGCACCCCTACGCTTAGGCTAGGGCACCCTTAGGCTTATACTAGGACACCCCTAGGCTTAGGCTAAGGTTAGGGCTTCCATAGCATAAGGCTAGGGTTCCCCTAGGCTTATGCTAGGGCACCCCAAGGCTTAGGGTAAGTCCATGGCTCCCTCGCCTAAGGCTAGGGCACCCCTAGACTTAGGCTAGGGCACCCCTAGGCTTAGGCTAAGTTTAGGGCTCCTCTAGCCTAAGACTAGGGCACCCCTAGGCTTAGGCCAGGGCACCCCTAGGATTAGGCCAGGGCACCCCTAGGCTTAGGCCAGGGCACCCCTAGGCTTAGGCCAGGGCACCCCTAGGCTTAGTCTAGGGCACCCCTAGGCTTAGGCTAAGGCTAGGTCTCCCATAGCCTAAGGCTAGGGCACCCCTAGGCTTAGCTTAAGGCTAGGGCTCCCCTAGCCTAAGACTAGGGCACCCCTAGGCTTAGGCCAGGGCACCCCTAGGCTTAGGCCAGGGCACCCCTAGGCTTAGGCCAGGGCACCCCTAGGCTTAGTCTAGGGCACCCCTAGGCTTAGGCCAAGGCTAGGGCTCCCCCAGCCTAAGACTTGGGCACCCCTAGCTTAAGCGAGGGCACCCCTAGGCTTAGGCTAAAACTAGGGCTCCCCTAGCCTAAGACTAGGGCACCCCTAGGCTTAGGTCAGGGCACCCCTAGGCTTAGGCCAGGGCACCCTTGGCTTAGGCCACGGCAACCCTAGGCTTAGGCTAGGGCACCCCTAGGCTTAGGTTAGGGCACCACTACGCTTAGGCTAAGGCTAGGGCTCCCCTAGCCTAAGACTAGGGCACCGCTAGGCTTAGGCCAGGGCACCCCTAGGCTTAGGCCAGGGCACCCCTAGGCTTAGGCCAGGACATCCCTAGGCATAGGCTAGGTAACCCCTCGGCTTAGGCTAAGGCTGGGGCTCCCATAGCCTATGGCTAGGGCACCCCTAGGCTTAGGCAGGGCACCCGTAGGCTTATTAGGGCACCCCTAGGCTTACTAGGGCACCCCTAGGCTTAGGCTATGGCACCCCTAGGCTTAGGCTTGGGCACCCCTAGGCTTATACTAGGACACCCCTAGGCTTAGGCTAAGGCTAGGGCTCCCATAGCATAAGTCTAGGGCACCCCTAGGCTTAGGCCAGGGCACCCCTAAGCTTAGGCTAGGGCATCCCTAGGCTTAGGCTAGGGCACCCCTAGGCTTAGGCTAAGGCTAGGGCTCCCCTAGCCCAAGGCTAGGGCACCCCTAGGCTTAGGCTGGGGCACCCCTAGGTTTAGGCTAGGGCACCCCTAGAATTAGCCTAAGGCTAGGGATTCCCTAGCCTAAGGTTAGGACACCCGTAGGCTTAGGCTAGGGCAACCCTAGGCTTAGGCTAGGGCACCACTAGGCTAAAGCTAGGGCACCCCTAGGCTTAGGCTAGGGAACCCCAAGGATTAGGCTAAAGCTAGGGCTCCCCTAGCCTAAGGCTAGGGCACCCCTAGGCTTAGGGTAGGGGACCCCCAGGCTTAGGCTATGGCACCCCTAGTCTTAGGTTAGGGCACCCCTAGGCTTAGGCTAAGGCTAGGGCTCCCCTAGCCTAAGGCACGAGAACCCCTAAGCTTAGGGTAGGGCACCCCTAGGCTTAGGCTAGGGCACCCCTAGGCTTAAGCTAAGGTTAGGACTCCCCTAGCCTAAGGCTAGGGCACCCCTAGGCTTAGGCTTGGGCACCACTAGGCTAAGGCTAGGGCACCCCTAAACTTAGTCTAGGGCACCCCTAGGCTTAGGCTAGGGCACCCTTAGGCTTATACTAGGACACCCCTAGGCTTAGGCTAAGGTTAGGGCTCCCATAGCATAAGGCTAGGGTTCCCCTAGGCTTATGCTAGGGCACCCCAAGGCTTAGGGTAAGTCCATGGCTCCCCTCGCCTAAGGCTAGGGCACCCCTAGACTTAGGCTAGGGCACCCGTAGGCTTTGGCTAAGTTTAGGGCTCCTCTAGCCTAAGACTAGGGCACCCCTAGGCTTAGGCCAGGGCACCCCTAGGCTTAGGCCAGGGCACCCCTAGGCTTAGGCCAGGACACCCCTAGGCTTAGTCTAGGGCACCCCTAGGCTTAGGCTAAGGCTAGGTCTCCCATAGCCTAAGGCTAGGGCACCCCTAGGCTTAGCCTAAGGCTAGGGCTCCCCTAGCCTAAGACTAGGGCACCCCTAGGCTTAGGCCAGGGCACCCCTAGGCTTAGGCCAGGGCACCCCTAGGCTTAGGCCAGGGCACCCCTAGGCTTAGTCTAGGGCACCCCTAGGCTTAGGCCAAGGCTAGGGCTCCCCCAGCCTAAGACTTGGGCACCCCTAGCTTAAGCGAGGGCACCCCTAGGCTTACGCTAAAGCTAGGACTCCCCTAGCCTAAGACTAGGGCACCCCTAGGCTTAGGGCAGGGCACCCTTGGCTTAGGACATGGCACCCCTAGGTTTAGGCTAGGGCACCCCTAGGCTTAGGCTAAGGGTAGGGATCCCCTAGCCCAAGGCAAGGCACCCCTAGGCGTAGGCTGGGGCACCCGTAGGTTTAAGCTGGGGCACCCCTAGAATTAGCCTAAGGCTAGGGATCCCGAGCCTAAGGTTAGGGCACCCCTAGGCTTAGGCTAGGCCACCCCTAGGCTTAGGCTAAGGCTACGGATCGAATAGCCTAAGGCTAGGGCACCCCTAGGCTTAGGCTAGGGCAACCCTAGGCTTAGGCTAAGGCTAAGGCTCCCCTAGCGTAGGGCTAGGACACCCCTAGGCTTAGGCTAGGGCAACCCTAGGCTTAGACTAAGGCTACGGCTCGACTAGCCTTAGGCTAGGGCACCCCTAGGCTTAGGTTCGGGCACCCCTAGGCTTAGGCTAGGGCACCCCTAGGCTTAGGCTAAGGCTAGGTCTCCCATAGCCTAAGGCTAGGGCTCCCCTAGCCTAAGACTAGGGCACCCCTAGGCTTAGGCCAGGGCACCCCTAGGCTTAGGCCAGGGCACCCCTAGGCTTAGGCCAGGGCACCCCTAGTCTTAGTCTAGGGCACCCCTAGGCTTAGGCCAAGGCTAGGGCTCCCCCAGCCTAAGACTTGGGCACCCCTAGCTTAAGCGAGGGCACCCCTAGGCTTAGGCTAAGGCTAGGGCTCCCCTAGCCTAAGACTAGGGCACCCCTAGGCTTAGGCCAGGGCACCGCTAGGCTTAGGCCAGGGCACCCCTAGGCTTAGGCCAGGGCACCCCTAGGCTTAGTCTAGGGCACCCCTAGACTTAGGCCAAGGCTAGGGCTCCCCCAGCCTAAGACTTGGGCACCCCTAGCTTAAGCGAGGGCACCCCTAGGCTTAGGCTAAAGCTAGGGCTCCCTTAGCCTAAGACTAGGGCACCCCTAGGCTTAGGTCAGGGCACCCCTAGGCTTAGGCCAGGGCACCCCTAGGCTTAGGCCAGTACACCCCTAAGCTTAGGCTAGGGAACCCCTAGGCTTAGGCTAAGGCTAGGGCTCCCATAGCCTAAGGCTAGGGCACCCCTAGGCTTAGGCAGGGCACCCGTAGGCTTACTAGGGCACCCCTAGGCTTACTAGGGCACCCCTAGGCTTAGGGTATGGCACCCCTAGGCTTAGGATTGGGCACCCCTAGGCTTATACTAGGACACCCCTAGGCTTAGGCTAAGGCTAGGGCTCCTATAGCATAAGTCTAGGGCACCCCTAGGCTTAGGCTAGGGCACCCTTAGGCTTATACTAGGACACCCCTAGGCTTAGGCTAAGGTTAGGGCTCCCATAGCATAAGGCTAGGGTTCCCCTAGGCTTATGCTAGGGCACCCCAAGGCTTAGGGTAAGTCCATGGCTCCCCTCGCCTAAGGCTAGGGCACCCCTAGACTTAGGCTAGGGCACCCCTAGGCTTAGGCTAAGTTTAGGGCTCCTCTAGCCTAAGGCTAGGGCACCCCTAGGCTTAGGCTAGTGCATCCCTAGGTTTAGGCTAGGGCACCCCTAGGCTTAGGCTAAGGGTAGGGCTCCCCTATCCCAAGGCAAGGCACCCCTAGGCGTAGCCTGGGGCACCCCTTGGTTTAAGCTGGGGCACCCCTAGAATTAGCCTAAGGCTAGGGATCCCGAGCCTAAGGTTAGGGCACCCCTAGGCTTAGGCTAGGGCACCCCTAGGCTTAGGATAAGGCTAGGGCTCCCCTAGCGTAGGGCTAGGACACCCCTAGGATTAGGCTAGGGCACCCATAGTCTTAGGCTAGGGCACCCCTAGGCTTAGACTAAGGCTACGGCTCAACTAGCCTAAGGCTAGGGCACCCCTAGGCATAGGCTAGGACACCCCTAGGCTTAGGCTAAGGCTAGGTCTCCCATAGACTAAGGCTAGGGCACCCCTAGGCTTAGCCTAAGGCTAGGGCTCCCCTAGCCTAAGACTAGGGCACCCCTAGGCTTAGGCCAGGGCACCCCTAGGCTTAGGCCAGGGCACCCCTAGGCTTAGGCCAGGGCACCCCTAGGCTTAGTCTAGGGCACCCCTAGGCTTAGGCTAAGGCTAGGTCTCCCATAGCCTAAGGCTAGGGCACCCCTAGGCTTAGCCTAAGGCTAGGGCTCCCCTAGCCTAAGACTAGGGCACCCCTAGGCTTAGGCCAGGGCACCCCTAGGCTTAGGCCAGGGCACCCCTAGGCTTAGTCTAGGGCACCCCTAGGCTTAGGCCAAGGCTAGGGCTCCCCCAGCCTAAGACTTGGGCACCCCTAGCTTAAGCGAGGGCACCCATAGGCTTAGGCTAAAGCTAGGGCTCCCCTAGCCTAAGACTAGGGCACCCCTAGGCTTAGGTCAGGGCACCCCTAGGCTTAGGCCAGGGCATCCTTGGCTTAGGCCACGGCACCCCTAGGCTTAGGCTAGGGCACCCCTAGGCTTAGGTTAGGGCACCACTACGCTTAGGCTAAGGCTAGGGCTCCCCTAGCCTAAGACTAGGGCACCGCTAGGCTTAGGCCAGGGCACCCCTAGGCTTAGGAAAGGACACCCCTAGGCATAGGCTAGGTAACCCCTAGGCTTAGGCTAAGGCTGGGGCTCCCATAGCCTATGGCTAGGGCACCCCTAGGCTTAGGCAGGGCACCCGTAGTCTTATTAGGGCACCCCTAGGCTTACTAGGGCACCCCTAGGCTTAGGCTATGGCACCCCTAGGCTTAGGCTTGGGCACCCCTAGGCTTATACTAGGACACCCCTAGGCTTAGGCTAAGGCTAGGGCTCCCATAGCATAAGTCTAGGGCACCCCTAGGCTTAGGCTAGGGCACCCCTAAGCTTAGGCTAGGGCACCCCTAGGCTTAGGCTAGGGCACCCCTAGGCTTATTCTAAGGCTAGGGCTCCCCTAGCCCAAGGCTAGGGCACCCCTAGGCTTAGGCTGGGGCACCCCTAGGTTTAGGCTAGGGCACCCCTAGAATTAGCCTAAGGCTAGGGATCCCCTAGCCTAATGTTAGGACACCCGTAGGCTTAGGCTAGGGCAACCCTAGGCTTAGGTTAGGGCACCCCTAGGCTTAGGCTAGGGCACCACTAGGCTAAAGCTAGGGCACCCCTAGGCTTAGGCTAGGGAACCCCAAGGATTAGGCTAAAGCTAGGGCTCCCCTAGCCTAAGGCTAGGGCACCCCTAGGCTTAGGCTAGGGCACCCCCAGGCTTAGGCTATGGCACCCCTAGTCTTAGGTTAGGGCACCCCTAGGCTTAGGCTAAGGCTAGGGCTCCCCTAGCCTAAGGCACGAGAACTCCTAAGCTTAGGGTAGGGCACCCCTAGGCTTAGGCTAGGGCACCCCTAGGCTTAAGCTAAGGTTAGGACTCCCCTAGCCTAAGGCTAGGGCACCCCTAGGCTTAGGCTTGGGCACCACTAGGCTAAGGCTAGGGCACCCCTAAACTTAGGCTAGGGCACTCCTAGGCTTAGGCTAAGGCTAGGGTTCCCATAGCCTAAGACTAGGGCACCCAGGCTTAAGCTAAGGCTAGGGATCCCCAAGCCTAAGGCTAGGACATCCCTAGGCTTAGGCTAGGGCACGCCTAGGCTTAGGCTAAGGCTAGGGAACCCCTAGGCTTAGGAGAGGGCACCCCTATGCTTAGGCTAGGGCACCCCTAGGCTTAGGCTAGGGCACCCCTAGGCTTAGGCTAAGGGTAGGGCTCCCCTAGCCCAAGGCAAGGCACCCCTAGGCGTAGGCTGGGGCACCCCTAGGTTTAAGCTGGGGCACCCCTAGAATTAGCCTAAGGCTAGGGATCCCGAGCCTAAGGTTAGGGCACCCCTAGGCTTGGGCTAGGCCACCCCTAGGCTTAGGCTAAGGCTACGGATCGACTAGCCTAAGGCTAGGGCACCCCTAGGCTTAGGCTAGGGCACCCCTAGGCTTAGGCTAAGGCTAGGGCTCCCCTAGCGTAGGGCTAGGACACCCCTAGGATTAGGCTAGGGCACCCATAGTCTTAGGCTAGGGCACCCCTAGGCTTAGACTAAGGCTACGGCTCGACTAGCCTAAGGCTAGGGCACCCCTAGGCATAGGCTAGGACACCCCTAGGCTTAGGCTAAGGCTAGGGCTGCCCTAGGCTTAGGCTAGGGCACCCCTAGGCTTAGGTTCGGGCACCCCTAGGCTTAGGCTAGGGCACCCCTAGGCTTAGGCTAAGGCTAGGTCTCCCATAGCCTAAGGCTAGGGCACCCCTAGGCTTAGCCTAAGGCTAGGGCTCCCCTAGCCTAAGACTAGGGCACCCCTAGGCTTAGGCCAGTGCACCCCTAGGCTTAGGCCAGGGCACCCCTAGGCTTAGACCAGGGCACCCCTAGGCTTAGTCTAGGGCACCCCTAGGCTTAGGCCAAGGCTAGGGCTCCCCCAGCCTAAGACTTGGGCACCCCTAGCTTAAGCGAGGGCACCCCTAGGCTTAGGCTAAGGCTAGGGCTCCCCTAGCCTAAGACTAGGGCACCCCTAGGCTTAGGTCAGGGCACCCCTAGGCTTAGGTCAGGGCACCCTTGGCTTAGGCCACGGCACCCCTAGGCTTAGGCTAGGGCACCCCTAGGCTTAGGTTAGGGCACCACTACGCTTAGGCTAAGGCTGGGGCTCCCCTAGCCTAAGACTAGGGCACCGCTAGGCTTAGGCCAGGGCACCCCTAGGCTTAGGCCAGGGCACCCCTAGCCTTAGCCAGGACACCCGTAGGCATAGGCTTGGTAACCCCTAGGCTTAGGCTAAGGCTGGGGCTCCCATAGCCTACGGCTAGGGCACCCCTAGGCTTAGGCAGGGCACCCGTAGGCTTATTAGGGCACCCCTAGGCTTACTAGGGCACCCCTAGGCTTAGGCTATGGCACCCCTAGGCTTAGGCTTGGGCACCCCTAGGCTTATACTAGGACACCCCTAGGCTTAGGCTAAGGCTAGGGCTCCCATAGCATAAGTCTAGGGCACCCCTAGGCTTAGGCTAGGGCACCCCTAAGCTTAGGCTAGGGCACCCCTAGGCTTAGGCTAGGGCACCCCTAGGCTTAGGCTAAGGCTAGGGCTCCCCTAGCCCAAGGCTAGGGCACCCCTAGGCTTAGGCTGGGGCACCCCTAGGTTTAGGCTTGGGCACCCCTAGAATTAGCCTAAGGCTAGGGATCCCCTAGCCTAAGGTTAGGACACCCGTAGGTTTAGGCTAGGGCAACCCTAGGCTTAGGTTAGGGCACCCCTAGGCTTAGGCTAGGGCACCACTAGGCTAAAGCTAGGGCACCCCTAGGCTTAGGCTAGGGAACCCCAAGGATTAGGCTAAAGCTAGGGCTCCCCTAGCTTAAGGCTAGGGCACCCTTAGGCTTAGGCTAGGGCACCCCCAGGCTTGGCTATGGCACACCTAGTCTTAGGTTAGGGCACCCCTAGGCTTAGGCTAAGGCTAGGGCTCCCCTAGCCTAAGGCACGAGAACCCCTAAGCTTAGGGTAGGGCACCCCTAGGCTTAGGCTAGGGCACCCCTAGGCTTAAGCTAAGGTTAGGACTCCCCTAGCCTAAGGCTAGGGCACCCCTAGGCTTAGGCTTGGGCACCACTAGGCTAAGGCTAGGGCACCCCTAAACTTAGGCTAGGGCACTCCTAGGCTTAGGCTAAGGCTAGGGTTCCCATAGCCTAAGACTAGCGCACCCCTAGGCTTAAGCTAAGGCTAGGGATCCCCAAGCCTAAGGCTAGGGCATCCCTAGGCTTAGGCTAGGGCACGCCTAGGCTTAGGCTAAGGCTAGGGCATCCCAAGGCTTAGGAGAGGGCACCCCTATGCTTAGGCTAGGGCACCCCTAGGCTTAGGCTAGGGCACCCCTAGGCTTAGGCTAAGGCAAGGGTTCCCATAGCCTAAGGCTAGGGCACCCCTAGGCTTAGGCTAGGGCACCCCTAGGCTTAGGCTAAGGCACACCTAGGCTTAGGTTAGGGCACCCCTAGGCTTAGGCTAGGGCACCCCTAGGCTTAGGTTAAGGCTAGGGCATCCCTAGGCTTAGGCTAGGGCACGCCAAGGCTTAGGCTAGGGCACCCCTAGGCTTAGGCTAGGGCACCCCTAGGCTTAGGCTAGGGCTCCCCTAGGCTTAGACTAAGGCACCCCTAGGCTTAGGCTAGGGCTCCCCTACGCTTAGGCTACGGCACCCCTAGGCTTAGTCTAAGGCTAGGGCTCCCCTAGCCTAAGGCTAGGGCACGCCTAATCTTAGGCTAGGGCACCCCTAGGCTTAGGCTAGGGCACCCCTAGGATTAGGCTAGGGCACCCGTAGATTAGCCTAAGGCTAGGGATCCCCTAGCCTAAGGTTAGGGCACCACTAAGCTTAGGCTAGGGCACCCGTAGGCTTAGGCTAAGTCTAGGGCTCCCCTAGCCTAAGGCTAGGTCACTCCTAGGCTTAGGCTAGGGCACCCCTAGGCTTAGGCTAGGGGACCCCTATGCTTAGGCTAGGGCACCCCTAGGCGTAGGCTAGGGCACCCCTAGGCTTAGGCTAGGGCTACCCTAGGCTTAGGCTAGGGCACCCCTAGGCTTAGGCTAAGGCTATGGATTCCCTAACCTAAGGCTAGGGCACCCCTAGGCTTAGGCTTGGGCACCCCTAGGCTTAGGCTAGGGCACACCTAGGCTTAGGCTAGGGCACCCCTAGGCTTAGGCTTGGCCACCCCTCGGCTTAGGCTAAGGCTAGGACTCCCCTAGCCTAAGGATTGGGCACCCCTAGGCTTAGGCTAGGGCACCTCTAGGCTTAGGCTAAGGCTAGGGCTCCCCTACCCTATGGGTAGGGCACGCATAGGCTTAGGCTAGGTAACCCTAGGCTTAGGCTAGGACACCCCTAGGCTTAGGCTAGGGCACCCCCAGGCTTAGGCTAAGGGTAGGGTTCCCATAGCCTAAGACTAGGGCACCCCTAGGCTTAGGCTAGGGCACCCCTAAGCTTAGGATAGGGCACCCCTGGGCTTAAGATAGGGCACCCCTAAGCTTAGGCTAAGGGTAGGGCTTCCCTAGCCTAAGGCTAGGGCACCCCTAGGCTTAGGCTAGGGCACCCCTTGTGTTAGGCTAGGGCACCCCTAGGCTTAGGCTAGGGCACCCCTGGGCTTAGGTTAGGGCACCCCAAGGCTTAGGCCAGGGCACCCCTAGGCTTTGGCTAGGGCTCCCCTAGGGTTAGGCTAGGGTAGCCCCAGGCTTAGGCTAAGGCTAGCGTTCCCATAGCCTAAGGCTAGGGGACGCCTAGGCTTAGGCTAGGCCACCCCTAGGCTTAGGCTAGGGCAACCCTAGGATTAGGCTAAGGTTAGGGCTCCCCTAACCTAAGGCTAGGGTACCCCTAGGCTTAGCCTAGGGCACCCCTAGGCTTAGGCTAAGGCTAGGGCTCCCCTAGCCTAAGGCTAAGGCACCCCTAGGCTTAGGCTGAGGCACTCCTAGGCTTAGGCTAGGGCACCCCTAGGCTTAGGCTAATGCTCCGGCTCGACTAGCCTAAGGCTAGGGCACGCCTAGGCTTAGGCTAGGGCACCCCTAGGCTTAGGCTAGGGCACCCCTAGGCTTAGGCTAAGGCTAAGGCTCCCCTAGCGTAAGGCTAGGACACCCCTAGGCTTAGGCTAGGGTACCCATAGGCTTAGGCTAGGGCACCCCTAGGCTTAGACTAAGGCTACGACTCGACTAGCCTAAGGCTAGGGCACCCCTAGGCTTAGGCTAGGGCACCCCTAGGCTTAGGCTAGGGCACCCCTAGGCTTAGGCTTAAGCTAGGGCTCCCCTAGCCTAAGGCTAGGGCACTTCTAGGCTTAGGCTAGGGCACCCCTAGGCTTAGGCTAGGGCACCCCTAGGCTTAGGCTAAGGCTAGGGCTCCCCTAGCCCAAGGCTAGGGCATCCTTAGGCTTAGGCTAGGGCACCCCTAGGCTTAGGCTAAGGCTAGGGCACCCCTAGGATTAAGATAAGGCTACGGCTCCCGAGACTTAGGCTAGGGCACCACTAGGCTTAGGCTAGGGCACCTCTAGGCTTAGGCTAAGGGTACGGCTCCCCTAGCCTAAGGCTAGGGCACCCCTAGCCTAAGGCTAGGGCACCCCTAGGCTTAGGCTAGGGCACCCCTAGGCTTAGACTAGGGCACCTCTAGGCTTAGGCTAAGGCTAGGGCTCCCAGAGCCTAAGGCTAGGGCACCCCTAGGCTTAGGTTAGGGCACCCCTAGTCTTAGGCCAGGGCACCCCAAAACTTAGGCTAGGGCACCCCAAGGCTTAGGCTAAAGCTAGGGCTCCCCTAGCCTAAGGCTAGGGCACCCCTAGACTTAGGCTAGGGCACCCCTAAGCTTAGGTTAGGGCACCCCTAAGCTTAGGCTAGGGCACCCCTAGCCTTAGCCTAGGGCACTCCTAGTCTTAGGGTAGGGCACCCCTAGGCTTAGGCTAGGGCACACCTAGGCTTAGGCTAAGGCTAGGGCTCCTCGAGCCTAAGATTAGGGCACCCCTAGGCTTAGGGCAGGGCACCCCTAGGCTTAGGCCAGGGTACCCCTAGGCTTAGGCTAGGGCACCCCTAGGCTTAGGCTAAGGATAAGGCTCCCCTACCCTAAGGCTAGGGCACCCCTAGACTTAGGCTAGGGCAACCCTAGGCTTATACTAGTTCACCCCTAGGCTTAGGCTAAGGCTAGGGCTCCCATAGCATAAGGCTAGGGCTCCCCTGGGCTTATGCTAGGGCACCCCAAGGCTTAGGGTAAGTCCATGGCTCCCCTCGCCTAAGGCTAGGGCACCCCTCGGCTTAGGCTAAGTTTAGGGCTCCTCTAGCCTAAGGCTAGGGCACCCCTAGGCTAAGGCTAGGGCTCCCCTAGCCCAAGGCTAGGGCACCCCTAGGCTCAGGCTAAGGCTACGGATCGACTAGCCTAAGGCTAGGGCACCCCTAGGCTTAGGCTAGAGCACCCCTAGATTAGGCTAAGGCTAGGGCACCCCTAGCCTAAGACTAGGGCACCCCTAGGCTTAGGCCAGGGCACCCCTAGGCTTAGGCCAGGGCACCCCTAGGCTTAGGCCAGGGCACCCATAGGCTTAGGCTTGGGCACCCCTAGGCTTAGGATAAGGCTAGGGCTCCCCCAGCCTAAGACTAGGGCACCCATAGCTTAGGCCATGGCACCCCTAGGCTTAGGCTAAGGCTAGGGCTCCCCTAGCCTAAGACTAGGGCACCCCTATGCTTAGGCCAGGGCACCCCTAGGCTTAGGCCAGGGCACCCCTAGGCTTAGGCCACGGCACCCCTAGGCATAGGCTAGGGCACCCCTAGGTTTAGTTTAGGGCACCCCTAGGCTTAGGCTAAGGCTAGGGCTCCCCTAGCCTAAGACTAGGGCACCCCTAGTCTTAGACCAGGGCACCCCTAGGTTTAGGCCAGGGCACCCCTAGGCTTAGGCCAGTACACCCCTAGGCTTAGGCTAGGGAACCCCTAGGCTTAGGCTAAGGCTAGGGCTCCCATAGCATAAGTCTAGGGCACCCCTAGGCTTAGGCTAGGGCACCCTTAAGCTTATACTAGGACACCCCAGGCTTAGGCTAAGGCTAGGGCTCCCATAGGCTTAGGCTAGGGCACCCCTCGGCTTAGGCTAGGGCACCCCTAGGCTTAGGCTAAGGGTAGGGCTCCCCTAGCCCAAGGCTAGGGCACCCCTAAGCGTAGCCTGGGGCACCCCTAGGTTTAACTGGGGCACCCCTAGAATTAGCCTAAAGCTAGGGATCCCGAGCCTAAGGTTAGGGCACCCCTAGACTTAGGCTAGGCCACCCCTAGGCTTAGGGTAGGGCACCCCTAGGCTTAGGCTAAGGCTAGGGCTCCCCTAGCGTAGTGGTAGGACACCCCTAGGATTAGTCTAGGGCACCCATAGTCTTAGGCTAGGGCACCCCTAGGCTTAGACTAAGGCTACGGCTCGACTAGCCTAAGGCTAAGGCACCCCTAGGCATAGGCTAGGACACCCCTAGGCTTAGGCTAGGGCACCCCTAGGCTTAGGCTAAGGCTAGGGCTCCCCTAGCCCAAGGCTAGGGCACCCCTAGGCTTAGGCTGGGGCACCCCTAGGTTTAGGCTAGGGCACCCCTAGAATTAGCCTAAGGCTAGGGATCCCCTAGCCTAAGGTTAGGACACCCGTAGGCTTAGGCTAGGGCACCCCTAGGCTTAGGCTAGGGCACCACTAGGCATAGGCTAGGGCACCACTAGGCTAAAGCTAGGGCACCCCTAAGCTTAAGCTAGCGCACCCCTAGGCTTAGACTAAGGCACCCCTAGGCTTAGCCTAATGCTAGGGCTCCCCTAGCCTAAGGCTAGGGTACCCCTAGGCTTAGGCTAGGGCACCTCCAGGTTTAGGCTAGGGCACCCCAAGGCTATGTCTAGGGCACCCCTAGTCTTAGGCTAGGACACCCCTATGCTTTGGCTAATGGTGGGGCTCCCCTAGCCTAAGGCTAGGGCACCCCTAGGCTTAGGCTAGGGCACCCAAAGGCTTAGGATAGGAAACCCCTAGGATTAGGCTAGGAAACGCCTAGGCTTAGGATAAGGCACCCCTAGGCTTAGGCTAGGGCACCCCTAGGCTTAGGTTAGGGCACCCCTAGGCTTAGGTTAGGGCACCCCTAGGCTTAGGCTAAGGCTAGGTCTCCCATAGCCTAAGGCTAGGGCACCCCTAGGCTTAGCCGAAGGCTAGGGCTCCCCTAGCCTAAGACTAGGGCTCCCCTAGGCTTAGGCCAGGGTACCCCTAGGCTTAGGCCAGGGCACCCCTAGGCTTAGGCCAGGGCACCCCTAGGCTTAGGCTAGGGCACCCCTAGGCTTAGGTTAGGGCACCCCTAGGCTTAGGCTAAGGCTAGGGCTCCCCCAGCCTAAGACTAGGGCACCCCTAGATTAGGCCAGGGCCCCCCTAGGCTTAGGCTAGGGCACCCCCAGGCTTAGGCTAAGGGTAGGGTTCCCATAGCCTAAGACTAGGGCACCCCTAGGCTTAGGCTAGGGCACCCCTAAGCTTAGGATAGGGCACCCCTGGGCTTAGGATAGGGCACCCCTAAGCTTAGGCTAAGGGTAGGGCTTCCCTAGCCTAAGGCTAGGGCACCCCTAGGCTTAGGCTCGGGCACCCCTTGTGTTAGGCTAGGGCACCCCTAGGCTTAGGCTAGGGCACCCCTGGGCTTAGGTTAGGGCACCCCAAGGCTTAGGCCAGGGCACCCCTAGGCTTTTGCTAGGGCTCCCCTAGGGTTAGGCTAGGGCAGCCCCAGGCTTAGGCTAAGGCTAGCGTTCCCATAGCCTAAGGCTAGGGGACGCCTAGGCTTAGGCTAGGCCACCCCTAGGCTTAGGCTAGGGTAACCCTAGGATTAGGCTAAGGTTAGGGATCCCCTAACCTAAGGCTAGGGCACCCCTAGGCTTAGCCTAGGGCACCCCTAGGCTTAGGCTAAGGCTAGGGCTCCCCTAGCCTAAGGCTAAGGCACCCCTAGGCTTAGGCTGAGGCACTCTTAGGCTTAGGCTAGGGCACCCCTAGGCTTAGGCTAATGCTCCGGCTCGACTAGCCTAAGGCTAGGGCACGCCTAGGCTTAGGCTAGGGCACCCCTAGGCTTAGGCTAGGGCACCCCTAGGCTTAGGCTAAGGCTAAGGCTCCCCTAGCGTAAGGCTAGGACACCCCTAGGCTTAGGCTAGGGTACCCATAGGCTTAGGCTAGGGCACCCCTAGGCTTAGACTAAGGCTACGACTCGACTAGCCTAAGGCTAGGGCACCCCTAGGCTTAGGCTAGGGCACCCCTAGGCTTAGGCTAGGGCACCCCTAGGCTTAGGCTAGTGCTAGGGCTCCCCTAGCCTAAGGCTAGGGCACTTCTAGGCTTAGGCTAGGGCACCCCTAGGCTTAGGCTAGGGCACCCCTAGGCTTAGGCTAAGGCTAGGGCTCCCCTAGCCCAAGGCTAGGGCATCCTTAGGCTTAGGCTAGGGCACCCCTAGGCTTAGGCTAAGGCTAGGGCACCCCTAGGATTAAGATAAGGCTACGGCTCCCGAGACTTAGGCTAGGGCACCCCTAGGCTTAGGCTAGGGCACCTCTAGGATTAGGCTAAGGGTAGGGCTCCCTAGCCTAAGGCTAGGGCACCCCTAGCCTAAGGCTAGGGCACCCCTAGGCTTAGGCTAGGGGACCCCTAGGCTTAGACTAGGGCACCTCTAAGCTTAGGCTAAGGCTAGGGCTCCCATAGCCTAAGGCTTGGGCACCCCTAGGCTTAGGTTAGGGCACCCCTAGTCTTAGGCCAGGGCACCCCAAAACTTAGGCTAGGGCACCCCAAGGCTTAGGCTAAAGCTAGGGCTCCCCTAGCCTAAGGCTAGGGCACCCCTAGACTTAGGCTAGGGTACCCCTAAGCTTAGGTTAGGACACCCCTAAGCTTAGGCTAGGGCACCCCTAGCCTTAGCCTAGGGCACCCCTAGGCTTAGGGTAGGGCACCCCTAGACTTAGGCTAGGGCACACCTAGGCTTAGGCTAAGGCTAGGGCTCCTCGAGCCTAAGATTAGGGCACCCCTAGGCTTAGGGCAGGGCACCCCTAGGCTTAGGCCAGGGTTCCCCATAGGCTTAGGCTAGGGCACCCCTAGGCTTAGGCTAAGGATAAGGCTCCCCTACCCTAAGGCTAGGGCACCCCTAGACTTAGGCTAGGGCAACCCTAGGCTTATACTAGTTCACCCCTAGGCTTAGCCTAAGGCTAGGGCTCCCATAGCATAAGGCTAGGGCTCCCCTGGGCTTATGCTAGGGCACCCCAAGGCTTAGGGTAAGTCCATGGCTCCCCTCGCCTAAGGCTAGGGCACCCCTAGGCTTAGGCTTGGGCACCACTAGGCTAAGGCTAGGGCACCCCTAAACTTAGGCTAGGGCACTCCTAGGCTTAGGCTAAGGCTAGGGTTCCCATAGCCTAAGACTAGCGCACCCCTAGGCTTAAGCTAAGGCTAGGGATCCCCAAGCCTAAGGCTAGGGCATCCCTAGGCTTAGGCTAGGGCACGCCTAGGCTTAGGCTAAGGCTAGGGCATCCCAAGGCTTAGGAGAGGGCACCCCTATGCTTAGGCTAGGGCACCCCTAGGCTTAGGCTAGGGCACCCCTAGGCTTAGGCTAAGGCTAGGGCTCCCCTAGCCCAAGGCTAGGGCATCCTTAGGCTTAGGCTAGGGCACCCCTAGGCTTAGGCTAAGGCTAGGGCACCCCTAGGATTAAGATAAGGCTACGGCTCCCGAGACTTAGGCTAGGGCACCACTAGGCTTAGGCTAGGGCACCTCTAGGCTTAGGCTAAGGGTACGGCTCCCCTAGCCTAAGGCTAGGGCACCCCTAGCCTAAGGCTAGGGCACCCCTAGGCTTAGGCTAGGGCACCCCTAGGCTTAGACTAGGGCACCTCTAGGCTTAGGCTAAGGCTAGGGCTCCCATAGCCTAAGGCTAGGGCACCCCTAGGCTTAGGTTAGGGCACCCCTAGTCTTAGGCCAGGGCACCCCAAAACTTAGGCTAGGGCACCCCAAGGCTTAGGCTAAAGCTAGGGCTCCCCTAGCCTAAGGCTAGGGCACCCCTAGACTTAGGCTAGGGCACCCCTAAGCTTAGGTTAGGGCACCCCTAAGCTTAGGCTAGGGCACCCCTAGCCTTAGCCTAGGGCACTCCTAGTCTTAGGGTAGGGCACCCCTAGGCTTAGGCTAGGGCACACCTAGGCTTAGGCTAAGGCTAGGGCTCCTCGAGCCTAAGATTAGGGCACCCCTAGGCTTAGGGCAGGGCACCCCTAGGCTTAGGCCAGGGTACCCCTAGGCTTAGGCTAGGGCACCCCTAGGCTTAGGCTAAGGATAAGGCTCCCCTACCCTAAGGCTAGGGCACCCCTAGACTTAGGCTAGGGCAACCCTAGGCTTATACTAGTTCACCCCTAGGCTTAGGCTAAGGCTAGGGCTCCCATAGCATAAGGCTAGGGCTCCCCTGGGCTTATGCTAGGGCACCCCAAGGCTTAGGGTAAGTCCATGGCTCCCCTCGCCTAAGGCTAGGGCACCCCTCGGCTTAGGCTAAGTTTAGGGCTCCTCTAGCCTAAGGCTAGGGCACCCCTAGGCTAAGGCTAGGGCTCCCCTAGCCCAAGGCTAGGGCACCCCTAGGCTTAGGCTAAGGCTACGGATCGACTAGCCTAAGGCTAGGGCACCCCTAGGCTTAGGCTAGAGCACCCCTAGATTAGGCTAAGGCTAGGGCACCCCTAGCCTAAGACTAGGGCACCCCTAGGCTTAGGCCAGGGCACCCCTAGGCTTAGGCCAGGGCACCCCTAGGCTTAGGCCAGGGCACCCATAGGCTTAGGCTTGGGCACCCCTAGGCTTAGGATAAGGCTAGGGCTCCCCCAGCCTAAGACTAGGGCACCCATAGCTTAGGCCATGGCACCCCTAGGCTTAGGCTAAGGCTAGGGCTCCCCTAGCCTAAGACTAGGGCACCCCTATGCTTAGACCAGGGCACCCCTAGGCTTAGGCCAGGGCACCCCTAGGCTTAGGCCACGGCACCCCTAGGCATAGGCTAGGGCACCCCTAGGTTTAGTTTAGGGCACCCCTAGGCTTAGGCTAAGGCTAGGGCTCCCCTAGCCTAAGACTAGGGCACCCCTAGTCTTAGACCAGGGCACCCCTAGGTTTAGGCCAGGGCACCCCTAGGCTTAGGCCAGTACACCCCTAGGCTTAGGCTAGGGAACCCCTAGGCTTAGGCTAAGGCTAGGGCTCCCATAGCATAAGTCTAGGGCACCCCTAGGCTTAGGCTAGGGCACCCTTAAGCTTATACTAGGACACCCCAGGCTTAGGCTAAGGCTAGGGCTCCCATAGGCTTAGGCTAGGGCACCCCTCGGCTTAGGCTAGGGCACCCCTAGGCTTAGGCTAAGGGTAGGGCTCCCCTAGCCCAAGGCTAGGGCACCCCTAAGCGTAGCCTGGGGCACCCCTAGGTTTAACTGGGGCACCCCTAGAATTAGCCTAAAGCTAGGGATCCCGAGCCTAAGGTTAGGGCACCCCTAGACTTAGGCTAGGCCACCCCTAGGCTTAGGGTAGGGCACCCCTAGGCTTAGGCTAAGGCTAGGGCTCCCCTAGCGTAGTGGTAGGACACCCCTAGGATTAGTCTAGGGCACCCATAGTCTTAGGCTAGGGCACCCCTAGGCTTAGACTAAGGCTACGGCTCGACTAGCCTAAGGCTAAGGCACCCCTAGGCATAGGCTAGGACACCCCTAGGCTTAGGCTAGGGCACCCCTAGGCTTAGGCTAAGGCTAGGGCTCCCCTAGCCCAAGGCTAGGGCACCCCTAGGCTTAGGCTGGGGCACCCCTAGGTTTAGGCTAGGGCACCCCTAGAATTAGCCTAAGGCTAGGGATCCCCTAGCCTAAGGTTAGGACACCCGTAGGCTTAGGCTAGGGCACCCCTAGGCTTAGGCTAGGGCACCACTAGGCATAGGCTAGGGCACCACTAGGCTAAAGCTAGGGCACCCCTAAGCTTAAGCTAGCGCACCCCTAGGCTTAGACTAAGGCACCCCTAGGCTTAGCCTAATGCTAGGGCTCCCCTAGCCTAAGGCTAGGGTACCCCTAGGCTTAGGCTAGGGCACCTGCAGGTTTAGGCTAGGGCACCCCAAGGCTATGTCTAGGGCACCCCTAGTCTTAGGCTAGGACACCCCTATGCTTTGGCTAATGGTGGGGCTCCCCTAGCCTAAGGCTAGGGCACCCCTAGGCTTAGGCTAGGGCACCCAAAGGCTTAGGATAGGAAACCCCTAGGATTAGGCTAGGAAACGCCTAGGCTTAGGATAAGGCACCCCTAGGCTTAGGCTAGGGCACCCCTAGGCTTAGGTTAGGGCACCCCTAGGCTTAGGTTAGGGCACCCCTAGGCTTAGGCTAAGGCTAGGTCTCCCATAGCCTAAGGCTAGGGCACCCCTAGGCTTAGCCGAAGGCTAGGGCTCCCCTAGCCTAAGACTAGGGCTCCCCTAGGCTTAGGCCAGGGTACCCCTAGGCTTAGGCCAGGGCACCCCTAGGCTTAGGCCAGGGCACCCCTAGGCTTAGGCTAGGGCACCCCTAGGCTTAGGTTAGGGCACCCCTAGGCTTAGGCTAAGGCTAGGGCTCCCCCAGCCTAAGACTAGGGCACCCCTAGCTTAGGCCAGGGCCCCCCTAGGCTTAGGCTAGGGCACCCCCAGGCTTAGGCTAAGGGTAGGGTTCCCATAGCCTAAGACTAGGGCACCCCTAGGCTTAGGCTAGGGCACCCCTAAGCTTAGGATAGGGCACCCCTGGGCTTAGGATAGGGCACCCCTAAGCTTAGGCTAAGGGTAGGGCTTCCCTAGCCTAAGGCTAGGGCACCCCTAGGCTTAGGCTAGGGCACCCCTTGTGTTAGGCTAGGGCACCCCTAGGCTTAGGCTAGGGCACCCCTGGGCTTAGGTTAGGGCACCCCAAGGCTTAGGCCAGGGCACCCCTAGGCTTTTGCTAGGGCTCCCCTAGGGTTAGGCTAGGGCAGCCCCAGGCTTAGGCTAAGGCTAGCGTTCCCATAGCCTAAGGCTAGGGGACGCCTAGGCTTAGGCTAGGCCACCCCTAGGCTTAGGCTAGGGTAACCCTAGGATTAGGCTAAGGTTAGGGATCCCCTAACCTAAGGCTAGGGCACCCCTAGGCTTAGCCTAGGGCACCCCTAGGCTTAGGCTAAGGCTAGGGCTCCCCTAGCCTAAGGCTAAGGCACCCCTAGGCTTAGGCTGAGGCACTCTTAGGCTTAGGCTAGGGCACCCCTAGGCTTAGGCTAATGCTCCGGCTCGACTAGCCTAAGGCTAGGGCACGCCTAGGCTTAGGCTAGGGCACCCCTAGGCTTAGGCTAGGGCACCCCTAGGCTTAGGCTAAGGCTAAGGCTCCCCTAGCGTAAGGCTAGGACACCCCTAGGCTTAGGCTAGGGTACCCATAGGCTTAGGCTAGGGCACCCCTAGGCTTAGACTAAGGCTACGACTCGACTAGCCTAAGGCTAGGGCACCCCTAGGCTTAGGCTAGGGCACCCCTAGGCTTAGGCTAGGGCACCCCTAGGCTTAGGCTAGTGCTAGGGCTCCCCTAGCCTAAGGCTAGGGCACTTCTAGGCTTAGGCTAGGGCACCCCTAGGCTTAGGCTAGGGCACCCCTAGGCTTAGGCTAAGGCTAGGGCTCCCCTAGCCCAAGGCTAGGGCATCCTTAGGCTTAGGCTAGGGCACCCCTAGGCTTAGGCTAAGGCTAGGGCACCCCTAGGATTAAGATAAGGCTACGGCTCCCGAGACTTAGGCTAGGGCACCCCTAGGCTTAGGCTAGGGCACCTCTAGGATTAGGCTAAGGGTAGGGCTCCCTAGCCTAAGGCTAGGGCACCCCTAGCCTAAGGCTAGGGCACCCCTAGGCTTAGGCTAGGGGACCCCTAGGCTTAGACTAGGGCACCTCTAAGCTTAGGCTAAGGCTAGGGCTCCCATAGCCTAAGGCTTGGGCACCCCTAGGCTTAGGTTAGGGCACCCCTAGTCTTAGGCCAGGGCACCCCAAAACTTAGGCTAGGGCACCCCAAGGCTTAGGCTAAAGCTAGGGCTCCCCTAGCCTAAGGCTAGGGCACCCCTAGACTTAGGCTAGGGCACACCTAAGCTTAGGTTAGGACACCCCTAAGCTTAGGCTAGGGCACCCCTAGCCTTAGCCTAGGGCACCCCTAGGCTTAGGGTAGGGCACCCCTAGACTTAGGCTAGGGCACACCTAGGCTTAGGCTAAGGCTAGGGCTCCTCGAGCCTAAGATTAGGGCACCCCTAGGCTTAGGGCAGGGCACCCCTAGGCTTAGGCCAGGGTTCCCCATAGGCTTAGGCTAGGGCACCCCTAGGCTTAGGCTAAGGATAAGGCTCCCCTACCCTAAGGCTAGGGCACCCCTAGACTTAGGCTAGGGCAACCCTAGGCTTATACTAGTTCACCCCTAGGCTTAGCCTAAGGCTAGGGCTCCCATAGCATAAGGCTAGGGCTCCCCTGGGCTTATGCTAGGGCACCCCAAGGCTTAGGGTAAGTCCATGGCTCCCCTCGCCTAAGGCTAGGGCACCCCTCGGCTTAGGCTAAGTTTAGGGCTCCTCTAGTCTAAGGCTAGGGCACCCCTAGGCTAAGGCTAGGGCTCCCCTAGCCCAAGGCTAGGGCACCCCTAGGCTTAGGCTAGGCCACCCCTAGGCTTAGGCTAAGGCTACGGATCGACTAGCCTAAGGCTAGGGCACCCCTAGGCTTAGGCTAGAGCACCCCTAGATTAGGCTAAGGCTAGGGCACCCCTAGCCTAAGACTAGGGCACCCCTAGGCTTAGGCCAGGGCACCCCTAGGCTTAGGCCAGGGCACCCCTAGGCTTAGGCCAGGGCACCCATAGGCTTAGGCTTGGGCACCCCTAGGCTTAGGATAAGGCTAGGGCTCCCCCAGCCTAAGACTAGGGCACCCCTAGCTTAGGCCAGGGCACCCCTAGGCTTAGGCTAAGGCTAGGGCTCCCCTAGCCTAAGACTAGGGCACCCCTATGCTAAGGCCAGGGCACCCCTAGATTAGGCCAGGGCACCCCTAGGTTTAGGCCACGGCACCCCTAGGCATAGGCTAGGGCACCCCTAGGTTTAGTTTAGGGCACCCCTAGGCTTAGGCTAAGGCTAGGGCTCCCCTAGCGTAAGACTAGGGCACCCCTAGTCTTAGACCAGGGCACCCCTAGGTTTAGGCCAGGGCACCCCTAGGCTTAGGCCAGTACACCCCTAGGCTTAGGCTAGGGAACCCCTAGGCTTAGGCTAAGGCTAGGGCTCCCATAGCAAAAGTCTACGGCACCCCTAGGCTTAGGCTAGGGCACCCTTAGGCTTATACTAGGACACCCCAGGCTTAGGCTAAGGCTAGGGCTCCCATAGGCTTAGGCTAGGGCACCCCTAGGCTTAGGCTAAGTTTAGGGCTCCTCTAGCCTAAGGCTAGGGCACCCCTAGGCTTAGGCTAGGGCACGCCTAGGCTTAGGCTAGGGCACCCCTCGCCTTAGGCTAGGGTACCCCTAGGCTTAGGCTAAGGGTAGGGCTCCCCTAGCCCAAGGCTAGGGCACCCCTAGGCGTAGCCTGGGGCACCCCTAGGTTTAAGCTGGGGAACCCCTAGAATTAGCCTAAGGCTAGGGATCCCGAGCCTAAGGTTAGGGCACCCCTAGGCTTAGGCTAGGCCACCCCTAGGCTTAGGCTAGGGCACCCCTAGGCTTAGGCTAAGGCTAGGGCTCCCCTAGCGTAGTGGTAGGACACCCCTAGGATTAGTCTAGGGCACCCATAGTCTTAGGCTAGGGCACCCCTAGGCTTAGACTAAGGCTACGGCTCGACTAGCCTAATGCTAAGGCACCCATAGGCATAGGCTAGGACACCCCTAGGCTTAGGCTAGGGCACCCCTAGGCTTAGGCTAAGGCTAGGGCTCCTCTAGCCCAAGGCTAGGGCACCCCTAGGTTTAGGCTAGGGCACCCCTAGAATTAGCCTAAGGCTAGGGATCCCCTAGCCTAAGGTTAGGACACCCGTAGGCTTAGGCTAGGGCACCCCTAGGCTTAGGCTAGGGCACCACTAGGCATAGGCTAGGGCACCACTAGGCTAAAGCTAGGGCACCCCTAAGCTTAAGCTAGGGCACCCCTAGGCTTAGACTAAGGCACCCCTAGGCTTAGCCTAATGCTAGGGCTCCCCTAGCCTAAGGCTAGGGTATCCCTAGGCTTAGGCTAGGGCACCTCAAGGTTTAGGCTAGGGCACCCCAAGGCTATGTCTAGGGAACCCCTAGTCTTAGGCTAGGACACCCCTATGCTTTGGCTAATGGTGGGGCTCCCCTAGCCTAAGGCTAGGGCACCCCTAGGCTTAGGCTAGGGCACCCAAAGGCTTAGGATAGGAAACCCCTAGGATTAGGCTAGGACACGCCTAGGCTTAGGATAAGGCACCCCTAGGCTTAGGCTAGGGCACCCCTAGGCTTAGGTTAGGGCACCCCTAGGCTTAGGTTAGGGCACCCCTAGGCTTAGGATAAGGCTAGGTCTCCCATAGCCTAAGGCTAGGGCACCCCTAGGCTTAGCCTAAGGCTAGGGCTCCCCTAGCCTAAGACTAGGGCTCCCCTAGGCTTAGGCCAGGGTACCCCTAGGCTTAGGCCAGGGCACCCCTAGGCTTAGGCCAGGGCACCCCTAGGCTTAGGCTAGGGCACACCTAGGCTTAGGTTAGGGGACCCCTAGGCTTAGGCTAAGGCTAGGGCTCCCCCAGCCTAAGACTAGGGCACCCCTAGCTTAGGCCAGGGCCCCCCTAGGCTTAGGCTAAGGCTAGGGCTCCCCTAGACTAAGATTAGGGCAACCCTAGGCTTAGGTCATGGCACCCCTAGGCTTAGGCCACGGCAACCCTAGGCTTAGGCCAGGGCACCCCTAGGCTTAGGCCAGGACACCCCTAGGCTTAGGCTAGGGAACCCCTAGGCTTAGGCTAAGGCTAGGGCTCCCATAGCCTATGGCTAGGGCACCCCTAGGCTTGCACCCGTAGGCTTACTAAGGCACCCCTAGGCTTACTAGAGCACCCCTAGGCTTACGCTATGGCACCCCTAGGCTTAGACTTAGGCACCCCTAGGCTTATACTAGGACACCCCTAGGCTTAGTCTAAGGCTAGGGCTCCCATAGCATAAGTCTAGGGCACCCCTAGGCTTAGGCTAGGGCACCCCTAAGCTTAGGCTAGGGCACCCCTAGTCTTAGGCTAGGGTACCCCTAGGCTTAGGCTAAGGCTAGGGCTCCCCTAGCCCAAGGCTAGGGCACCCCTAGAATTAGCCTAAGGCTAGGGATCCCCTAGCCTAAGGTTAGGACACCCGTAGGCTTAGGCTAGGGCACCCCTAGGCTTAGGCTACGGCACCACTAGGCTAAGGCTAGGGCACCACTAGGCATAGGCTAGGGCACCACTAGGCTAAAGCTAGGGCACCTCTAGGCTTAGGCTAGGGCACCCCTAGGCTTAGGCTAAGGCACCCCTAGGCTTAGCCTAATGCTAGTGCTCCCCTAGCCTAAGGCTAGGGTACCCCTAGGCTTAGGCTAGGGCACCTCCATGTTTAGGCTAGGGCACCCCAAGGCTTACGCTAGGGCACCCCTAGCCAAAGGCTACGGCATCCCAAGGCTATGTCTAGGGCACCCCTAGTCTTAGGCGAGGACACCCCTATGCTTTGGCTAACGGTGGGGCTCCCCTAGCCTAAGGCTAGGGCACCCCTAGGCTTAGGCTAGGGCACCCCTAGGCTTAGGATAGGAAACCCCTAGGATTAGGCTAGGACACCCCTAGGCTTAGGATAAGGCACCCCTAGGCTTAGGCTAGGGCACCCCTAGACTTAGACTAGGGCACCCCTAGGCTTAGGCTAGAGCACCCCTAGGCTTAAGCTAAGGCTAGGGCTCCCCTAGCCTAAAGCTAGGGTACCCCTAGGCTTAGGGTAGGGCACCCCTAGGCTTAGGCTAGGGCATCCCTAGGCTTAGGATAGGGCACCCCTAGGCTTAGGCTAGGGCACCCCTAGTCTTAGGCTAAGGCTAGGGTTTCCCTAGCCTAAGGCTAGGGAACCCATAGGCTTAGGCTTGGGCACCCCTAGGCTTAGGCTATGGCACCCCTAGGCTTAGGCTAGTGCACTCCTAGGCTTAGGCGAAGGCTAGGGATCCCCTAGCCTAAGTCTAGGGCACCCCTAGGCTTAGGCTAGGGCAACCCTAGGCTTAGGCTAGTGCATCCCTAGGCTTAAGCTAAGGCTAGGGCTCCCCTAGCCTAAGGCTAGGGAACCCCTAGGCTTAGGCTAGGGCACCCCTAGACTTATGAGAGGGCACCCCTAGGCTTAGGCGAGGGAACCCCTAAGCTTAGGTTAGGGCACCAGTAGGCTTAGGCTAGGGCACCACTAGGCTTAGGCTAAGGCTAGGGCTCCCCTAGCCTAAGGCTAGGGCACCCCTAGGCTTATGCAGGGCACCCGTAGGCTTACTAGGGCACCCCTAGGCTTACTAGGGCACCCCTAGGCTTAGGCTAGGGCACCCCTAGGCTTAGGCTAGTGCACCCCTAGGCTTAGGCTAAGGCTAGGGCTCCCCTAGCCTAAGGCAAGGGCACCCCTAGGCTTAGGCTAGGGCACACTAGGCTTAGGCTTAGGCTTAGGCTAGCGCTCCCCTATGCTTAGGCTAGAGCACCCCTAGGCTTAGATTAGGGCACCCCTAAGCTTAGGTTAGGGCACCCCTAGGCTTAGGCTTAGGCTAGGGCTCTCCTAGCCTTAGGCTAGGGCACCCTTAGGCTTAGGTTGGGCACCCCGAGGCTTAGGCTATGGCACCGCTAGGCTTAGGCTAGGGCACCCCAGGCTTAGGCTAAGGATAGGGCTCCCCTAGCCTAAGGCTAGGGCACCCCTTGGCTTATGCTAGGGCAACCCTAGACTTAGGCTAGAGCACCCCTAGGCTTAAGTTAAGGCTAGGGCTCCCCTAGCCTTAGGCTAGGGCACCCCTAAGCTTAGGCTCTGGCACCCCTAGGCATGGGCTAGGGCACCCCCAGGCTTAGGCTAAAGCTACGGTTCGACTAGCCTAAGGCTAGGGAACCCCTATGCTTAGTCTAGGGCACCCCTAGGCTTAGATTAGGGCACCCCTAAGCTTAGGTTAGGGCACCACTAGGCTTAGGCTTAGGCTAGGGCTCCTCGAGCCTAAGATTAGGGCACCCCTAGGCTTAGGTCATGGCACCCCTAGGCTTAGGCCACGGCAACCCTAGGCTTAGGCCAGGGCACCCCTAGGCTTAGGCCAGGACACCCCTAGGCTTAGGCTAGGGAACCCCTAGGCTTAGGCTAAGGCTAGGGCTCCCATAGCCTATGGCTAGGGCACCCCTAGGCTTAGGCAGGGCACCCGTAGGCTTACTAGGGCACCCCTAGGCTTAGACTTGGGCACCCCTAGGCTTAGGCTAAGGCTAGGGCTCCCATAGCATAAGTCTAGGGCACCCCTAGGCTTAGGCTAGGGCACCCCTAAGCTTAGGCTAGGGCACCCCTAGTCTTAGGCTAGGGCACCCCTAGGCTTAGGCTAAGGCTAGGGCTCCCCTAGCCCAAGGCTAGGGCACCCCTAGGCTTAGGCTAGGGCACCCCTAGACTTAGACTAGGGCACCCCTAGGCTTAGGCTAGAGCACCCCTAGGCTTAAGCTAAGGCTAGGGCTCCCCTAGCCTAAAGCTAGGGTACCCCTAGGCTTAGGGTAGGGCACCCCTAGGCTTAGGCTAGGGCATCCCTAGGCTTAGGATAGGGCACCCCTAGGCTTAGGCTAGGGCACCCCTAGTCTTAGGCTAAGGCTAGGGTTTCCCTAGCCTAAGGCTAGGGAACCCATAGGCTTAGGCTTGGGCACCCCTAGGCTTAGGCTATGGCACCCCTAGGCTTAGGCTAGTGCACTCCTAGGCTTAGGCGAAGGCTAGGGATCCCCTAGCCTAAGTCTAGGGCACCCCTAGGCTTAGGCTAGGGCAACCCTAGGCTTAGGCTAGTGCATCCCTAGGCTTAAGCTAAGGCTAGGGCTCCCCTAGCCTAAGGCTAGGGAACCCCTAGGCTTAGGCTAGGGCACCCCTAGACTTATGAGAGGGCACCCCTAGGCTTAGGCGAGGGAACCCCTAAGCTTAGGTTAGGGCACCAGTAGGCTTAGGCTAGGGCACCACTAGGCTTAGGCTAAGGCTAGGGCTCCCCTAGCCTAAGGCTAGGGCACCCCTAGGCTTATGCAGGGCACCCGTAGGCTTACTAGGGCACCCCTAGGCTTACTAGGGCACCCCTAGGCTTAGGCTAGGGCACCCCTAGGCTTAGGCTAGTGCACCCCTAGGCTTAGGCTAAGGCTAGGGCTCCCCTAGCCTAAGGCAAGGGCACCCCTAGGCTTAGGCTAGGGCACACTAGGCTTAGGCTTAGGCTAGCGCTCCCCTATGCTTAGGCTAGAGCACCCCTAGGCTTAGATTAGGGCACCCCTAAGCTTAGGTTAGGGCACCCCTAGGCTTAGGCTTAGGCTAGGGCTCTCCTAGCCTTAGGCTAGGGCACCCTTAGGCTTAGGTTGGGCACCCCGAGGCTTAGGCTATGGCACCGCTAGGCTTAGGCTAGGGCACCCCAGGCTTAGGCTAAGGATAGGGCTCCCCTAGCCTAAGGCTAGGGCACCCCTTGGCTTATGCTAGGGCAACCCTAGACTTAGGCTAGAGCACCCCTAGGCTTAAGTTAAGGCTAGGGCTCCCCTAGCCTTAGGCTAGGGCACCCCTAAGCTTAGGCTCTGGCACCCCTAGGCATGGGCTAGGGCACCCCCAGGCTTAGGCTAAAGCTACGGTTCGACTAGCCTAAGGCTAGGGAACCCCTATGCTTAGTCTAGGGCACCCCTAGGCTTAGATTAGGGCACCCCTAAGCTTAGGTTAGGGCACCACTAGGCTTAGGCTTAGGCTAGGGCTCCTCGAGCCTAAGATTAGGGCACCCCTAGGCTTAGGTCATGGCACCCCTAGGCTTAGGCCACGGCAACCCTAGGCTTAGGCCAGGGCACCCCTAGGCTTAGGCCAGGACACCCCTAGGCTTAGGCTAGGGAACCCCTAGGCTTAGGCTAAGGCTAGGGCTCCCATAGCCTATGGCTAGGGCACCCCTAGGCTTAGGCAGGGCACCCGTAGGCTTACTAGGGCACCCCTAGGCTTAGACTTGGGCACCCCTAGGCTTAGGCTAAGGCTAGGGCTCCCATAGCATAAGTCTAGGGCACCCCTAGGCTTAGGCTAGGGCACCCCTAAGCTTAGGCTAGGGCACCCCTAGTCTTAGGCTAGGGCACCCCTAGGCTTAGGCTAAGGCTAGGGCTCCCCTAGCCCAAGGCTAGGGCACCCCTAGGCTTAGGCTGGGGCACCCCTAGATTTAGGCTAGGGCAACCCTAGAATTAGCCTAAGGCTAGGGATCCCCTAGCCTAAGGTTAGGACACCCGTAGGCTTAGGCTAGGGCACCCCTAGGCTTAGGCTACGGCACCACTAGGCTAAAGCTTGGGCACCCCTAGGCTTAGGCTAGGGCACCACTAGGCATAGGCTAGGGCACCACTAGGCTAAAGCTAGGGCACCTCTAGGCTTAGGCTAGGGCACCCCTAGGCTTAGGCTAAGGCACCCCTAGGCTTAGTCTAATGCTAGGGCTCCCCTAGCCTAAGGCTAGGGTACCCCTAGGCTTAGGCTAGGGCACCTCCATGTTTAGGCTAGGGCACCCCAAGGCTTACGCTAGGGCACCCCGAGCCAAAGGCTACGGCATCCCAAGGCTATGTCTAGGGCACCCCTAGTCTTAGGCGAGGACACCCCTATGCTTTGGCTAACGGTGGGGTTCCCCTAGCCTAAGGCTAGGGCACCCCTAGGCTTAGGCTAGGGCACCCCTAGGCTTAGGATAGGAAACCCCTAGGATTAGGCTAGGACACCCCTAGACTTAGGATAAGGCACCCCTAGGCTTAGGCTAGGGCACCCCTAGGCTTAGACTAGGGCACCCCTAGGCTTAGGCTAGAGCACCCCTAGGCTTAAGCTAAGGCTAGGGCTCCCCTAGCCTAAGGCTAGGGTACCCCTAGGCTTAGGGTAGGGCACCCCTAGGCTTAGGCTAGGGCATCCCTAGGCTTAGGATAGGGCACCCCTAGGCTTAGGCTGGGGCACCCCTAGTCTTAGGCTAAGGCTAGGGTTTCCCTAGCCTAAGGCTAGGGAACCCATAGGCTTAGGCTTGGGCACCCGTAGGCTTAGGCTATGGCACCCCTAGGCTTAGGCTACTGCACTCCTAGGCTTAGGCGAAGGCTAGGGATCCCCTAGCCTAAGGCTAGGGCACCCCTAGGCTTAGGCTAGGGCAACCCTAGGCTTAGGCTAGTGCATCCCTAGGCTTAAGCTAAGGCTAGGGCTCCCCTAGCCTAAGGCTAGGGCACCCCTAGGCTTAGGCTATGGCATCCCTAGGCTTAGGCTAGTGCACCCCTAGGCTTAGGCTAAGGCTAGGACTCCCCTAGCCTAAGGCTAGGGAACCCCTAGGCTTAGGCTAGGGCACCCCTAGGCTTAGGATAGGGCACCCCTAGGCTTAGGCTAAGGCTGGGGCTCCCCTAGCCTAAGGCTAGGGCACCCCTAGACTTATGAGAGGGCACGCCTAGGCTTAGGCGAGGGAACCCCTAAGCTTAGGTTAGGGCACCACTAGGCTTAGGCTAGGGCACCACTAGGCTTAGGCTAAGGCTAGGGCTCCCCTAGCCTAAGGCTAGGGCACCCCTAGGCTTAGGCAGGGCACCCGTAGGCTTACTAGGGCACCCCTAGGCTTACTAGGGCACCCCTAGGCTTAGGCTAGGGCACCCCTAGGCTTAGGCTAGTGCACCCCTAGGCTTAGGCTAAGGCTAGGGCTCCCCTAGCCTAAGGCAAGGGCACCCCTAGGCTTAGGCTAGGGTACACTAGGCTTAGGCTTAGGCTTAGGCTAGCGCTCCCCTATGCTTAGGCTAGGGCACCCCTAGGCTTAGATTAGGGCACCCCTAAGCTTAGGTTAGGGCACCCCTAGGCTTAGGCTTAGGCTAGGGCTCTCCTAGCCTTAGGCTAGGGCACCCTTAGGCTTAGGTTGGGCACCCCGAGGCTTAGGCTATGGCACCGCTAGGCTTAGGCTAGGGCACCCCTAGGCTTAGGCTAAGGATAGGGCTCCCCTAGCCTAAGGCTAGGGCACCCCTTGGCTTATGCTAGGGCAACCCTAGACTTAGGCTAGAGCACCCCTAGGCTTAAGTTAAGGCTAGGGCTCCCCTAGCCTTAGGCTAGGGCACTCCTAAGCTTAGGCTCTGGCACCCCTAGGCATGGGCTAGGGCACCCCCAGGCTTAGGTTAAGGCTACGGTTCGACTAGCCTAAGGCTAGGGAACCCCTATGCTTAGTCTAGGGCACCCCTAGGCTTAGATTAGGGCACCCCTAAGTTTAGGTTAGGGCACCACTAGGCTTAGGCTTAGGCTAGGGCTCTCCTAGCCTTAGGTTAAGGCACCCTTAGGCTTAGGTTGGGCACCCCGAGGCTTAGGCTATGGCACCCCTAGGCTTAGGCTAGGGCACCCCTAGGCTTAGGCTAAGGATAGGGCACCCCTAGCCTAAGGCTAGGGCACCCCTTTGCTTATGCTAGGGCAACCCTAGACTTAGGCTAGAGCACCCCTAGGCTTAACTTAAGGCTAGGGCTCCCCTAGCCTTAGGCTAGGGCACCCCTAGGCTTAGGCTATGGCACCGCTAGGCATAGGCTAGGGCACCACTAGGCTTAAGCTAAGGCTAGGGTTCCCCTAGCCTAAGGCTAGGCTACCACTAGGCTTAGGGTAGGGCACCCCTAGGCTTAGGCTAGGGCACCCCTAGGCTTAGGATGGGGTATCCCTAGGCTTAGGCTAGTGTACCCCTAGGCTTAGGCTAAGGCTAGGGTTTCCTTAGCCTAAGGCTAGGGAACCCCTAGGCTTAGACTAGGGCACCCCTAGGCTTAGGCTTAGGCTAGGGCTCCTCGAGCCTAAGATTAGGGCACCCCTAGGCTTAGGGCAGGGCACCCCTAGGCTTAGGCCAGGGTACCCCTAGGCTTAGGCTAGGGCACCCCTAGGCTTAGGCTAAGGATAAGGCTCCCCTACCCTAAGGCTAGGGCACCCCTAGACTTAGGCTAGGGCAACCCTAGGCTTATACTAGTTCACCCCTAGGCTTAGGCTAAGGCTAGGGCTCCCATAGCATAAGGCTAGGGCTCCCCTGGGCTTATGCTAGGGCACCCCAAGGCTTAGGGTAAGTCCATGGCTCCCCTCGCCTAAGGCTAGGGCACCCCTCGGCTTAGGCTAAGTTTAGGGCTCCTCTAGCCTAAGGCTAGGGCACCCCTAGGCTAAGGCTAGGGCTCCCCTAGCCCAAGGCTAGGGCACCCCTAGGCTTAGGCTAGGCCACACCTAGGCTTAGGCTAAGGCTACGGATCGACTAGCCTAAGGCTAGGGCACCCCTAGGCTTAGGCTAGAGCACCACTAGATTAGGCTAAGGCTAGGGCACCCCTAGCCTAAGACTAGTGCACCCCTAGGCTTAGGCCAGGGCACCCCTAGGCTTAGGCCAGGGCACCCCTAGGCTTAGGCCAGGGCACCCATAGGCTTAGGCTTGGGCACCCCTAGGCTTAGGATAAGGCTAGGGCTCCCCCAGCCTAAGACTAGGGCACCCATAGCTTAGGCCAGGGCACCCCTAGGCTTAGGCTAAGGCTAGGGCTCCCCTAGCCTAAGACTAGGGCACCCCTATGCTTAGGCCAGGGCACCCCTAGGCTTAGGCCAGGGCACCCCTAGGCTTAGGCCACGCCACCCCTAGGCATAGGCTAGGGCACCCCTAGGTTTAGTTTAGGGCACCCCTAGGCTTAGGCTAAGGCTAGGGCTCCCCTAGCCTAAGACTTGGGCACCCCTAGTCTTAGACCAGGGCACCCCTAGGTTTAGGCCAGGGCACCCCTAGGCTTAGGCCTGTACACCCCTAGGCTTAGGCTAGGGAACCCCTAGGCTTAGGCTAAGGCTAGGGCTCCCATAGCATAAGTCTAGGGCACCCCTAGGCTTAGGCTAGGGCACCCTTAGGCTTTTACTAGGACACCCCAGGCTTAGGCTAAGGCTAGGGCTCCCATAGGCTTAGGCTAGGGCACCCCTAGGCTTAGGCTAAGTTTAGGGCTCCTCTAGCCTAAGGCTAGGGCACCCCTAGGCTTAGGCTAGGGCACCCCTAGGCTTAGGCTAGGGCACCCCTCGGCTTAGGCTAGGGCACCCCTAGGCTTAGGCTAAGGGTAGGGCTCCCCTAGCCCAAGGCTAGGGCACCCCTAGGCGTAGCCTGGGGCACACCTAGGTTTAGGCTGGGGCACCCCTAGAATTAGCCTAAGGCTAGGGATCCTGAGCCTAAGGTTAGGGCACCCCTAGACTTAGGCTAGGCCACCCCTAGGCTTATACTAGTTCACCCCTAGGCTTAGGCTAAGGCTAGGGCTCCCATAGCATAAGGCTAGGGCTCCCCTGGGCTTATGCTAGGGCACCCCAAGGCTTAGGGTAAGTCCATGGCTCCCCTCGCCTAAGGCTAGGGCACCCCTCGGCTTAGGCTAATTTTAGGGCTCCTCTAGCCTAAGGCTAGGGCACCCCTAGGCTAAGGCTAGGGCACCCCTAGGCTTAGGCTAGGCCACCCCTAGGCTTAGGCTAAGGCTACGGATCGACTAGCCTAAGGCTAGGGCACCCCTAGTCTTAGGCTACAGCACCCCTAGATTAGGCTAAGGCTAGGGCACCCCTAGCCTAAGACTAGGGCACCCCTAGGCTTAGGCCAGGGCACCCCTAGGCTTAGGCCAGGGCACCCCTAGGCTTAGGCCAGGGCACCCATAGGCTTAGGCTTGGGCACCCCTAGGCTTAGGATAAGGCTAGGGCTCCCCCAGCCTAAGACGAGGGCACCCCTATCTTAGGTCAGGGCACCCCTAGGCTTAGGCTAAGGCTAGGGCTCCCCTAGCCTAAGACTAGGGCACCCCTATGCTTAGGCCAGGGCACCCCTAGGCTTAGGCCAGGGCACCCCTAGGCTTAGGCCACGGCACCCCTAGGCATAGGCTAGGGCACCCCTAGGTTTAGTTTAGGGCACCCCTAGGCTTAGGCTAAGGCTAGGGCTCCCCTAGCCTAAGACTAGGGCACCTCTAGGCTTAGGCTAGGGCACCCCTAGGCTTAGGCTAGGGCACCCCTAGGCTTAGGCTAGGGCACCCCTAGGCTTAGGCTAAGGGTAGGGCTCCCCTAGCCCAAGGCTAGGGCACCCCTGGGCGTAGCCTGGGGCACCCCTAGGTTTAAGCTGGGGCACCCCTAGAATTAGCCTAAGGCTAGGGATCCCGAGCCTAAGGTTAGGGCACCCCTAGGCTTAGGCTAGGCCACGCCTAGGCTTAGGCTAAGGCACCCCTAGGCTTAGGCTAAGGCTAGGGCTCCCCTAGCGTAGTGGTAGGACACCCCTAGGATTAGTCTAGGGCACCCATAGTCTTAGGCTAGGGCACCCCTAGGCTTAGACTAAGGCTACGGCTCGACTAGCCTAAGGCTAAGGCACCCCTAGGCATAGGCTAGGACACCCCTAGGCTTAGGCTAGGGCACCCCTAGGCTTAGGCTAAGGCTAGGGCTCCCCTAACCCAAGGCTAGGGCACCCCTAGGCTTAGGCTGGGGCACCCCTAGGTTTAGGCTAGGGCACCCCTAGAATTAGCCTAAGGCTAGGGATCCCCTAGCCTAAGGTTAGGACACCCGTAGGCTTAGGCTAGGGCACCCCTAGGCTTAGGCTAGGGCACCACTAGGCATAGGCTAGGGCACCGCTAGGATAAAGCTAGGGCACCCCTAAGCTTAAGCTAGGGCACCCCTAGGCTTAGACTAAGGCACCCCTAGGCTTAGCCTAATGCTAGGGCTCCCCTAGCCTAAGGCTAGGGTACCCCTAGGCTTAGGCTAGGGCACCTCCAGGTTTAGGCTAGGGCACCCCAAGGCTATGTCTAGGGCACCCCTAGTCTTAGGCTAGGACACCCCTATGCTTTGGCTAATGGTGGGGCTCCCCTAGCCTAAGGCTAGGGCACCCCTAGGCTTAGGCTAGGGCACCCAAAGGCTTAGGATAGGAAACCCCTAGGATTAGGCTAGGACACGCCTAGGCTTAGGATAAGGCACCCCTAGGCTTAGGCTAGGGCACCCCTAGGCTTAGGTTAGGGCACCCCTAGGCTTAGGTTAGGGAACCCCTAGGCTTAGGCTAAGGCTAGGTCTCCCATAGCCTAAGGCTAGGGCACACCTAGGCTTAGCCTAAGGCTAGGGCTCCCCTAGGCTTAGGCCAGGGTACCCCTAGGCTTAGGCTAGGGCACCCCTAGGCTTAGGTTAGGGCACCCCTAGGCTTAGGCTAAGGCTAGGGCTCCCCCAGCCTAAGACTAGGGCACCCCTAGCTTAGGCCAGGGCCCCCCTAGGCTTAGGCTAAGGCTAGGGCTCCCCTAGACTAAGATTAGGGCACCCCTAGGCTTAGGTCATGGCACCCCTAGGCTTAGGCCACGGCAACCCTAGGCTTAGGCTAGGGCATTCATAGGCTTAGGCCAGGGCACCCCTAGGCTTAGGCCAGGACACCCCTAGGCTTAGGCTAGGGAACCCCTAGGCTTAGGCTAAGGCTAGGGCTCCCATAGCCTATGGCTAGGGCACCCCTAGGCTTAGGCAGGGCACCCGTAGGCTTACTAGGGCACCCCTAGGCTTACTAGGGCACCCCTAGGCTTACGCTATGGCACCCCTAGGCTTAGACTTGGGCACACCTAGGCTTATACTAGGACACCCCTAGGTTTAGGCTAAGGCTAGGGCTCCCATAGCATAAGTCTAGGGCACCCCTAGGCTTAGGCTAGGGCACCCCTAAGCTTAGGCTAGGGCACCCCTAGTCTTAGGCTAGGGCACCCCTAGGCTTAGGCTAAGGCTAGGGCTCCCCTAGCCCAAGGCTAGGGCACCCCTAGATTTAGGCTAGGGCACCCCTAGAATTAGCCTAAGGCTAGGGATCCCCTAGCCTAAGGTTAGGACACCCGTAGGCTTAGGCTAGGGCACCCCTAGGCTTAGGCTACGGCACCACTAGGCTAAAGCTTGGGCACCCCTAGGCTTAGGCTAGGGCACCACTAGGCATAGGCTAGGGCACCACTAGGCTAAAGCTAGGGCACCTATAGGCTTAGGCTAGGGCACCCCAAGGCTTTGGCTAAGGCACCCCTAGGCTTAGCCTAATGCTAGGGCTCCCTTAGCCTAAGGCTAGGGTACCCCTAGGCTTAAGCTAAGGCACCTCCATGTTTAGGCTAGGGCACCCCAAGGCTTACGCTAGGGCACCCCTAGCCAAAGGCTACGGCATCCCAAGGCTATGTCTAGGGCACCCCTAGTCTTAGGCGAGGACACCCCAATGCTTTGGCTAACGGTGGGGCTCCCCTAGCCTAAGGCTAGGGCACCCCTAGGCTTAGGATAGGGCACCCCTAGGCTTAGGATTGGAAACCCCTAGGATTAGGCTAGGACACCCCTAGGCTTAGGATAAGGCACCCCTAGGCTTAGGCTAGGGCACCCCTAGGCTTAGACTAGGGCACCCCTAGGCTTAGGCTAGAGCACCCCTAGGCTTAAGCTAAGGCTAGGGCTCCCCTAGCCTAAGGCTAGGGTACCCCTAGGCTTAGGGTAGGGCACCCCTAGGCTTAGGCTAGGGCATCCCTAGGCTTAGGATAGGGCACCCATAGGCTTAGGCTTGGGCACCCCTAGGCTTAGGCTATGGCACCCCTAGGCTTAGGCTAGTGCACTCCTAGGCTTAGGCGAAGGCTAGGGATCCCCTAGCCTAAGGCTAGGGCACCCCTAGGCTTAGGCTAAGGCAACCCTTTGCTTAGGCTAGTGCATCCCTAGGCTTAAGCTAAGGCTACGGCTCCCCTAGCCTAAGGCTAGGGCACCCCTAGGCTTAGGCTATGGCATCCCTAGGCTTAGGCTAGTGCACCCCTAGGCTTAGGCTAAGGCTAGGACTCCCCTAGCCTAAGGCTAGGGAACCCCTAGGCTTAGGCTAGGGCACCCCTAGGCTTAGGATAGGGCACCCCTAGGCTTAGGCTAAGGCTGGGGCTCCCCTAGCCTAAGGCTAAGGCACCCCTAGACTTATGAGAGGGCACCCCTAGGCTTAGGCGAGGGAACCCCTAAGCTTAGGTTAGGGCACCACTAGGCTTAGGCTAGGGCACCACTAGGCTTAGGCTAAGGCTAGGGCTCCCCTAGCCTAAGGCTAGGGCACCCCTAGGCTAAGGCAGGGCACCCGTAGGCTTACTAGGGCACCCCTAGGCTTACTAGGGCACCCCTAGGCTTAGGCTAGGGCACCCCTAGGCTTAGGCTAGTGCACCCCTAGGCTTAGGCTAAGGTTTGGGCTCCCTTAGCCTAAGGCAAGGGCACCCCTAGGCTTAGGCTAGGGCACACTAGGCTTAGGCTTAGGCTTAGGCTAGCGCTCCCCTATGCTTAGGCTAGGGCACCCCTAGGCTTAGATTAGGGCACCCCTAAGCTTAGGTTAGGGCACCCCTAGGCTTAGGCTTAGGCTAGGGCTCTCCTAGCCTTAGGCTAGGGCACCCTTAGGCTTAGGTTGGGCACCCCGAGGCTTAGGCTATGGCACCGCTAGGCTTAGGCTAGGGCACCCCTAGGCTTAGGCTAAGGATAGGGCTCCCCTAGCCTAAGGCTAGGGCACCCCTTGGCTTATGCTAGGGCAACCCTAGACTTAGGCTAGAGCACCCCTAGGCTTAAGTTAAGGCTAGGGCTCCCCTAGCCTTAGGCTAGGGCACCCCTAAGCTTAGGCTCTGGCACCCCTAGGCATGGGCTAGGGCACCCCCAGGCTTAGGCTAAGGCTACGGTTCGACTAGCCTAAGGCTAGGGAACCCCTATGCTTATTCTAGGGCACCCCTAGGCTTAGTTAGGGCACCCCTAAGCTTAGGTTAGGGCACCACTAGGCTTAGGATAGGGCACCCCTAGGCTTAGGCTAAGGCTGGGGCTCCCCTAGCCTAAGGCTATGGCACCCCTAGACTTATGAGAGGGCACCCCTAGGCTTAGGCGAGGGAACCCCTAAGCTTAGGTTAGGGCACCACTAGGCTTAGGCTAGGGCACCACTAGGCTTAGGCTAAGGCTAGGGCTCCCCTAGCCTAAGGCTAGGGCACCCCTAGGCTAAGGCAGGGCACCCGTAGGCTTACTAGGGCACCCCTAGGCTTACTAGGGCACCCCTAGGCTTAGGCTAGGGCACCCCTAGGCTTAGGCTAGTGCACCCCTAGGCTTAGGCTAAGGCTTGGGCTCCCTTAGCCTAAGGCAAGGGCACCCCTAGGCTTAGGCTAGGGCACACTAGGCTTAGGCTTAGGCTTAGGCTAGCGCTCCCCTATGCTTAGGCTAGGGCACCCCTAGGCTTAGATTAGGGCACCCCTAAGCTTAGGTTAGGGCACCCCTAGGCTTAGGCTTAGGCTAGGGCTCTCCTAGCCTTAGGCTAGGGCACCCTTAGGCTTAGGTTGGGCACCCCGAGGCTTAGGCTATGGCACCGCTAGGCTTAGGCTAGGGCACCCCTAGGCTTAGGCTAAGGATAGGGCTCCCCTAGCCTAAGGCTAGGGCACCCCTTGGCTTATGCTAGGGCAACCCTAGACTTAGGCTAGAGCACCCCTAGGCTTAAGTTAAGGCTAGGGCTCCCCTAGCCTTAGGCTAGGGCACCCCTAAGCTTAGGCTCTGGCACCCCTAGGCATGGGCTAGGGCACCCCCAGGCTTAGGCTAAGGCTACGGTTCGACTAGCCTAAAGCTAGGGAACCCCTATGCTTAGTCTAGGGCACCCCTAGGCTTAGTTAGGGCACCCCTAAGCTTAGGTTAGGGCACCACTAGGCTTAGGCTTAGGCTAGGGCTCTCCTAGCCTTAGGCTAAGGCACCCTTAGGCTTAGGTTGGGCACCCCGAGGCTTAGGCTATGGCACCGCTAGGCTTAGGCTAGGGCACCCCTAGGCTTAGGCTAAGGATAGGGCTCCCCTAGCCTAAGGCTAGGGCACCCCTTTGCTTATTCTAGGGCAACCCTAGACTTAGGCTAGAGCACCCCTAGGCTTAACTTAAGGCTAGGGCTCCCCTAGCCTTAGGCTAGGGCACCCCTAGGCTTAGGCTATGGCACCCCTAGGCATAGGCTAGGGCACCACTAGGCTTAAGCTAAGGCTAGGGTTCCCCTAGCCTAAGGCTAGGGTACCACTAGGCTTAGGGTAAGGCACCCCTAGGCTTAGGCTAGGGCACCCCTAGGCTTAGGATGGGGTATCCCTAGGCTTAGGCTAGGGTACCCCTAGGCTTAGGCTAAGGCTAGGGTTTCCTTAGCCTAAGGCTAGGGAACCCCTAGGCTTAGACTAGGGCACCCCTAGGCTTAGGCTTAGGCTAGGGTTCCCCTAGCCTAAGGCTAGGGCACCCCTAGGCTTAGGCAGGGCACCCATAGGCTTCCTAGGGCACACCTAGGCTTACTAGGGCACCCCTAGGCTTAGGCAAGGGAACCCCTAGGATTAGGCTAGGGCACCCCTAGGCTTAGGCTTAGGCTAGGGCTCCCCTAGCCTAAGGCTAGGGCACCCTTAGGCTTAGGCTTGGGCACCCCAACGCTTAGGCTATGGCAACCCTAGGCTTAGGCTAGTGCACCCCTAGGCTTAGGCTAAGGCTAGGGCTCCCCTAGGCTTAGGCTAGGGAAACCCTAGGCTTAGGCTAGGGCACCCCTAGGCTTAAGCTAAGGCTAGGGCTCCCCTAGCCTAAGGCTAGGGAACCCCTAGGCTTAGGCTATGGCACCCCTATGCTTAGGCTAGGGCACCCCTAGGCATAGGCTAGGGCACCCCTAAGCTTAGGCTAGGGCACCCTTTGGCATAGGCTAGGGCACCCCCAGGCTTAGGCTAAGGATGCGGCTCGACTAGCCTAAGGCTAGGGCACCCCTAGCCTAAGACTAGGGCACCCCTAAGCTTAGGCCAGGGCACCCCTAGGCTTAGACCAGGGCACCCCTAGGCTTAGGCCAGGGCACCCCTAGGCTTAGGCTAGGGCACCCCTAGGCTTAGCTTAGGGCACCCCTAGGCTTAGGCTAAGGCTAGGGCTCCCCCAGCCTAAGACTAGGGCACCCCTAGCTTAGGCCAGGGCACCCCTAGGCTTAGGCTAAGGCTAGGGCTCCCCTAGCCTAAGACTAGGGCACCCCTAGGCTTAGGCCAGGGCACCCTTAGGCTTAGGCCAGGGCACCCCTAGGCTTAGGCCACGTCACCCCTAGGCTTAGGCTAGGGCACCCCTAGGCTTAGGTTAGGGCAACCCTAGGCTTAGGCTAAGGTTAGGGCTCCCCTAGCCTAAGACTAGGCACCCCTAGGCTTAGGCCAGGGCACCTTTAGGCTTAGGCCAGGGCACCCCTAGGCTTAGGCCACGGCAACCCTAGGCTTAGGCTAGGGCACCCCTAGGCTTAGGTTAGGGCACCCCTAGGCTTAGCCTAGGGCACCCCTAGGCTTAGGCTAAGGCTAGGTCTCCCATAGCCTAAGGCTAGGGCACCCCTATGCTTAGGATAGGGTAACCCTAGGCTTAGTTTAGGGCACCCGTAGGTTTAGCCTAAGGCTAGGGCTCCCCTAGACTAAGACTAGGGCACCCCTAGGCTTAGGCCAGGGCACCCCTAGGCTTAGGCCAGGGCACCCCTAGGCTTAGGCTTAGGCTAGGGCTTCCCCAGCCTAAGATTAGGGCACCCTAGCTTAGGCCAGGGCACCCCTAGGCTTCGGCTAAGGCTAGGGCTCCCCTAGCCTAAGACTAGGGCACCCCTAGGCTTAGGCCAGTGCACCCCTAGGCTTAGGCCAAGGCATCCATAGGCTTAGGCAACGGCACCCCTAGGCTTAGGCTAGGGCACCCCTAGGCTTAGGATAGGACACCCCTAGGCTTAGGCTAGGACACCCCTAGGCTTAGGATAAGGCACCCCTAGGCTTAGGCTAGGGCACCCCTAGGCTTAGGCTAGGGCACCCCTTGGCTTAGGCTAGAACACCCATAGGCTTAAGCTAAGGCTAGGGCTCTCCTAGCCTAAGGCTAGGGCACCAATAGGCTTAGGGTAGGGCACCCCTAGGCTTAGGCTAGGGCACCCCTAGGCTTAGGCTAAGGCTAGGGTTTCCCTAGCCTAAGGCTAGGGCACCCCTAGACTTAGGCTTGGACACCCCTAGGCTTAGGCTATGGCACCCCTAGGCTTAGGCTAGTGCACTCCTAGGCTTAGGCGAAGGCTAGGGCTCCCCTAGCCTAAGGCTAGGGCTAGGGGTGCCCTAGCCTTAGTCTAGGGGAGTCCTAGCCTAAGCATAAGCCGACGGGTGCCCTACCTTATGCCATAGCATAAGCCTAGGGGTGCCCTAGCCTAAGTCTAGGGGTGCCCTAGCCTAAGCGTAGGGGTGCCCTAGCCTAAGCCTAGGGGTCACCTAGCCTAAGCCTAGGGGTGCCATAGCCTAAGTCTAGGGGTGCCCTAGACTTAGTCTAGGGGAGCCCTAGACTTAGCCTAGGCCTAGGGGTGCCCTAGCCTAAGATTAGTGGTGCCCTAGCCTAAGCCTATGTGTACCCTAGCCTAAGCCTAGGGGTGCCCTAGCCTTAGGCTAGGTGAGCCCTAGCCTTAGCTTAAGCCTAGGGGTGCCCAAGCCTAAGCCTAGGGGTGCCCTAGCCTAAGCTTAGGGGTGCCCTAGCCTAATCCTAGGGGTGCCCTAGCCTTAGGCTAGGTGAGCCCTAGCCTTAGCTTAAGCCTAGGAGTGCCCTAGCCTAAGCCTAGGGGTGCCCGAGCCTAAGCCTAGGGGTGCCATAGCCTTAGGCTAGGGCAGCCCTAGCCTTAGCCTAAGCCTGGGGTGCCCTAGCCTAAGCCTTGGGATGCCATAGCCTAAGCTTTGGGGTGCCCAAGCCTAAGCGTACGGGCGTCGTAGCCTTAGGATCGGGGAGCCCTACCCTAAGCCTAAGACTAGTGTTGCCCTAGCCTAAGCCTACGGTGCCCTAGCCTAAGCCTAGGGGTGCCCAAGCCTTAAGATAGGGGAGCTCTAGCCATAACCTAATCCTAGGGGTGCCCTAGCCTAAGCCTAGGAGTTCCTTAGCCTAAGCCTAGGGGTGCCTTAGCCTTAGGCTAGGGGAGACCTAGCCTTAGCCAAAGCCTAGGGGTGCCCAAGCCTAAGCCTAGGAGTGCCCTAGCCTAACCCTAGGGGTGCCCTAGCCGTAAGCTACGGAAGTCCTAGCCTTAGCCTAAGCCGAGTGGTGCCCTAGCCTAAGCCTAGGGGTGCCCTATCCTAAGCCTAGGGGTGCCGTATCCTAAGCCTAGGGGTGCCCTAGCCTAAGCTTTGTGGTGCCCTAACCATAGGCTAGGGGATCCATAGCCTTAGGCTAAATCTAGGGGTGCCCTAGTATAATTCTAGGGGTGCCCTAGCCTAAGCTTAGGTGTGCCCTAGCCTAAGCCTAGGGGTGCCCTAGCCTAAGATTAGGGGTGCCCTAGCCTTAGGCTAGGGGAGCCCTAGCCTTAGCCTAAGCCTAGGGGAGCCCTAGCCTTAGCCTAAGATAGGGGTTCCCTATCCTAAGCCTAGGGGTGCCCTAGCCTAAGCCTAGGGGTGTCCTAGCCTAAGCCTAGGGGTCCCCTAGCCTAAGCCTAGTGGTGCCCTAACCTTAGGCTATGGGATCCCTAGCCTTAGGCTAATTCTAGGGGTGCCCTAGCCTAATCCTACGGGCCCATAACCTAAGACTAGGTGTACCCTAGCCTAAGCCTAGGGGTGCCCTAGCCTAAGCCTAGGGGTGCCCTAGCCGAAGCCTACGGGTGCCGTAGCCTTAGGATAGGGAATCCCTATCCTTAGCCTAAGCCTAGTGGTGCCCTAGCCTAAGCCAAGGGGTGCCCTGGCACTAGCCTAAGCCTAGGGGTGCCATAGCCTAAGCATAGGGGTGCCCAAGCCTAAGCCTAAGGGTGCCCTAGCCTTAGGCTAGGGGAGCCCTAGCCTAAGCCTAAGCCTAGGGGTGCCCTAGCCTAAGTCTAGGCGTTCCCTAGCCTTAGGCTAGGGAAACCCTAGCCTTAGCTTAAGCCTAGGGGTGCCCTAGCCTAAGCCTAGGGGTGCCCTAGCCTAAGCCTAGGGGTGCCCTAGCCTTAGGCTAGGGGAGCCCTAGCCTTAGCTTAAGCCTAGGGGTGCCCTAGTCTAAGCCTAGGGTTGCCCTAGCCTAAGCCAAGGGGTGCCCTAGCCTTAGGCTAGGGGAACCCTTGCCTTAGCCTAAGCCTAGGGGTGCCCTAGCCTAAGCCTAGGGGTGCCCTAGCCTAAGCCTAGGGGTGCCTTAGCCTTAGGCTAGGGGATCTCTAGCCTTAGCTTAAGCCTAGGGGTGCCCTAGTCTAAGCCTAGGTTTGCCCTAGCCTAAACCAAGGGGTGCCCTAGCCTAAGCCTAGTGGTGCCCAAGCCTAAGCCCAGGGGTGCTCTAGCGTTAGGCTAGGGGAGCCCTAGCATTAGCCTAACCTAGGGGTGCCCTAGCCTAAGCCTAGGGGTACCATACCCTAAGCCTAGGGGTGCCCAAGCATAAGCCTAAGGGTGCCCTAGCCTTAGGCTAGTGGAGCGCTAGCCTAAGCCTAAGCCTAGTGATGCCCTAGCCCAAGGCTAGGGGTGCCCTAGCCTAAGCCTAGGGGTGCCCTAGCCTTAGGCTAGGGGAGCCCTAGCCTTAGCCTAAGCCTAGGGGTGCCCTACCCTAAGCCTAGGGGTGCCCTAGCCTAAGCCTAGGGGTGCCCTAGCCTAAGCCTAGGGGTGCCCTAGCCTTAGTCTAGGGGAGCCCTAGCCTTAGCCTATGCCTAGGGGTGCCCTAGCCTAAGCCTAGGGGTGCCCTAACCTAAGCCTAGGGGTGCCCTAGTAAGCCTAGGGGTGAACTAGTAAGCCTACGGGTGCCCTGCCTAAGCCTAGGGGTGCCCTTGCCTTAGGCTAGGGGAGCCCTAGCCTTAGCCTAATACTAGGGGTGCCCTAGCCTAAGCCTAGGTGTGCTCTAACCTAAGCCTTGGGGTGCCCTAGCCTAAGCCTAGGGGTGCCCTAGCCTATGCATAGGGGTGCCGTAGCCTTAGGCTAGGGGAGCCCCAGCCTTAGCCTAAGCCTAGAGATGCCCTAGCCTAAGTCTAGGGTTGCCCTATCCTAAGCCTAGGGGTGCCCTAGCCTAAGCCTAGGGGTGCCCTAGCCTAAGCCTAGGGGTGCCCTAGCCTTAGGCTAGGGGAGCCCTAGCCTTAGCTTAAGCCTAGGGGTGCCCTAGCCTAAGCCTAGGGTTGCCCTAGCCTAAGCCAAGGGGTGCCGTAGCCTTAGGCTAGGGGAGCCCTAGCCTTAGCCTAAGCCTAGGGGTGCCCTAGCCTAAGCCTAGGGGTGCCCTAACCTAAGCCTAGGGGTGCCCTAGCCTAAGCCTAGGGGTGCCCTAGTCTAAGCCTAGGGGTGCCCTAGCCTTAGGCTAGTTGAGCCATAGCCTTAGCCTAAGCTAGGGGTGCCCTAGCCTAAGCCTAGGGGTGCCCTAGCCTAAGCCTAGGGGTGACCTAGCCTAAGCCTAGGGGTGCCCTAGCCAAAGCCTAGGTGTGCCCTTGCCTAAGACTAGGGGTGCCCTAGCCTTAGGCTAGGGGAGTCCTAGCCTTAGCCTAAGCCGATGGGTGCCCTACCCTAAGCCTAGGGGTGCCATAGCATAAGCCTAGTGGTGCCCTAGCCTAAGCCTTGGGGTGCCCTCGCCTTAGGCTAGGGGAGCCCTAGCCTTAGCCTAAGCCTAGGGGTGCCCAAGCCTAAGCCTGAGAGTGCCCTTGCCTAACCCTACGGGTGCCTTAGACTTAGCCAAAGCCTAGGTGTGCCCTTGCCTAAGCCTAGGGGTGCCCTAGTCTTAGGCTAGGGGAGTCCTAGTCTTAGCCTAAGCCGACGGGTGCCCTAGCCTAAGCCTAGGGGTGCCCTATCCTAAGCCTAGGGGTGCCCTAGCCTAAGTCTAGGGGTGCCCTAGCTAAGCCTAGGGTTGCCCTAGCCTAAGCCAAGGGGTGCCCTAGGCTTAGGCTAGGGGAGCCCTAGCCTTAGCCTAAGCCTAGGGGTGCCCTAGCCTAAGCAGAGGGGTGCCCTGTCCTAAGCCTAGGGTTGCCCTAGCCTAAGCCTAGGGGTGCCCTAGCCGAAGCCTAGGGGTGCCTTAGCCTTAGGCTTGTTGAGCCATAGCCTTAGCCTAAGCTAGGGGTGCCCTAGCCTAAGCCTAGGGGTGCCCTAGCCTAAGCCTAGGGGTGCCCTAGCCTAAGCCTAGGGGTGACCTAGCCTAAGCCTAGGGGTGCCCTAGCCAAAGCCTAGGGGTGCCCTTGCCTAAGCCTAGGGGTTGCCCTAGCCTTAGACTAGGGGAGTCCTAGCCTTAGCCTAAGCTGAGGGTGGCCTACCCTAAGCCTAGGGGTGCCATAGCATAAGCCTAGGGGTGCCCTAGCCTAAGCCTTGGGGTGCCCTCGCCTTAGGCTAGGGGAGCCCTAGCCTTAGCCTAAGCCTAGGGGTGCCCAAGCCTAAGCCTGAGAGTGCCCTTGCCTAACCCTAGGGGTGCCCTAGACTTAGCCAAAGCCTAGGTGTGCCCTTGCCTAAGCCTAGGGGTGCCCTAGCCTTAGGCTAGAGGAGTCCTAGTCTTAGCCTAAGCCGACGGGTGCCCTAGCCTAAGCCTAGGGGTGCCCTGTCCTAAGCCTAGGGGTGCCCTAGCCAAAGTCTAGGGGTGCCCTAGCCTAAGCGTAGGGGTGCCCTAGCCTAAGCCAAGGGGTGCCCTAGCCTAAGCCTAGGGGTGCCATAGCCTAAGCCTAGGGGTGCCCTAGACTTAGTCTAGGGGAGCCCTAGACTTAGCCTAAGCCTAGGGGTGCCCTAGCCTAAGACTAGTGGTGCCCTAGCCTAAGCCTAGGTGTACCCTAGCCTAAGCCTAGGGGTGCCCTAGCCTAAGCCTAGGGGTGCCCTAGCCTAAGCCTAGGGGTGCCCTAGCCTTAGGCTAGGGGAGCCCTAGCCTTAGCTTAAGCCTAGGGGTGCCCTAGCCTAAGCCTAGCGGTGCCCTAGCCTAAGCCTAGGGGTGCCCTAGCCTTAGGCTAGGGGAGCCCTAGCCTTAGCTTAAGCCTAGGGGTGCCCTAGCCTAAGCCAAGGGGTGCCCTAACCTAAGCCTTGGGATGCCATAGCCTAAGCCTACGGGTGCCCAAGCCTAAGCGTACGGGCGTCCTAGCCGTAGGATCGGGGAGCCCTACCCTAAGCCTAAGACTAGTGTTGCCCTAGCCTAAGCATACGGTGCCCTAGCCTAAGCCTAGGGGTGCCCAAGCCTTAAGATAGGGGAGCTCTAGCCATAACCTAAGCCTAGAGATGCCCTATCGTAAGCCTAGGGGTGTCCTAGCCTAAGCCTAGGAGTGCCTTAGCCTTAGGCTAGGGGAGCCCTAGCCTTAGCCAAAGCCTAGGGGTGCCCAAGCCTAAGCCTAGGAGTGCCCTAGCCTAACCCTAGGGGTGCCCTAGCCGTAAGCTACGGAAGCCCTAGCCTTAGCCTAAGCCTAGGGGTGCCCTAGCCTAAGCCTAGGGGTGCCCTATCCTAAGCCTAGGGGTGCCCTATCCTAAGCCTAGGGGTGCCCTAGCCTAAGATTAGTGGTGCCCTAACCATAGACTAGGGGATCCCTAGCCTTAGGCTAAATCTAGGGGTGCCCTAGTCTAATTCTAGGGGTGCCCTAGCCTAAGCTTAGGTGGGCCCTAGCCTAAGCCTAGGGGTGCCCTAGCCTAAGATTAGGGTTGCCCTAGCCTTAGGCTAGGGGAGCCCGAGCCTTTGCCTAAGCCTAGGGGTGCCCTAGCCTAAGCCTAGGGGAGCCCTAGCCTTAGACTAAGCTAGGGGTTCCCTATCCTAAGTCTAGGGGTGCCCTAGCCTAAGCCTAGGGGTGCCCTAGCCTAAGCCTATGGGTGCCCTAGCCTAAGCCTAGTGGTGCCCTAACCTTAGGCTATGGGATCCCTAGCCTTAGGCTAATTCTAGGGGTGCCCTAGCCTAATCCTAGGGGCCCATAGCCTAAGCCTAGGTGTACCCTAGCCTAAGCCTAGGGGTGCCCTAGCCTAAGCCTAGGGGTGCCCTAGCCGAAGCCTACGGGTGCCGTAGCCTTAGGCTAGGGAATCCCTATCCTTAGCCTAAGCCTAGTGGTGCCCTAGCCTAAGCCTAGGGGCGCCCTGGCACTAGCCTAAGCATAGGGGTGCCATAGCCTAAGCATAGGGGTGCCCAAGCCTAAGCCTAAGGGTGCCCTAGCCTAAGCCTAGGCGTTCCCTAGCCTTAGGCTAGGGAAACCCTAGCCTTAGCTTAAGCCTAGGGGTGCCCTAGTCTAAGCCTAGGGTTGCCCTAGCCTAAGCCAAGGGGTGCCCTAGCCTTAGGCTAGGGGAGCCCTAGCCTTAGCCTAAGCCTAGGGGTGCCCTAGCCTAAGCCTAGGGATGTCTTAGCCTTAGCCTAGGGGAGCCCTAGCCTTAGCTTAAGCCTAGGGGTGCCCTAGTCTAAGCCTAGGGTTGCCCTAGCCTAAGCCAAGGGGTGCCCTAGCCTTAGGCTAGGGGAGCCCTAGCCTTAGCCTAAGCCTAGGGGTGCCCTAGCCTAAACCTAGGGGTGCCCTAGCCTAAGCCTAGGGGTGCCTTAGCCTTAGGCTAGGGGAGCACTAGCCTTAGCTTAAGCCTAGGGGTGCCCTAGCCTAAGCCTAGGGGTGCCCAAGCCTAAGCCCAGGGGTGCTCTAGTCTTAGGCTAGGGAAGCCCTAGCCTTAGCCTAAGCCTAGGGGTGCCCTAGCCTAAGCCTAGGGGTACCATAGCCTAAGCCTAGGGGTGCTCAAGCATAAGCCTAAGGGTGCCCTAGCCTTAGGCTAGTGGAGCGCTAGCCTAAGCCTAAGCCTAGTGATGCCCTAGCCTAAGCCTAGGTGTGCCCTAGCCTAAGCCTAGGGGTGCCCTAGCCTTAGGCTAGGGGAGCCCTAGCCTTAGCCTAAGCCTAGGGGTGCCCTACCCTAAGCCTAGGGGTGCCCTAGCCTATGCCTAGGGTTGCCCTAGCCTAAGCCTAGGGGTGCTCTAGCCTTAGTCTAAGGGAGCCCTAGCTTAAGCCTATGCCTAGGGGTGCCATAGCCTAAGCCTAGGGGTGCCCTAACCTAAGCCTAGGGTTGCCCTAGTAAGCCTAGGGGTGCACTAGTAAGCCTACGGGTGCCCTGCCTAAGCCTAGGGGTGCCCTCGCCTTAGGCTAGGGGAGCCCTAGCCTTAGCCTAATCCTAGGGGTGCCCTAGCCTAAGTCTAGTTGTGCTCTAACCTAAGCCTTGGGGTGCCCTAGCCTAAGCCTAGGGGTGCCCTAGCCTATGCATAGGGGTGCCGTAGCCTTAGGCTAGGGGAGCCCCAGCCTTAGCCTAAGCCTAGAGGTGCCCTAGCCTATGCCCTATCCTAAGCCTAGGGGTGCCCAAGCCTAAGCCTAGGGGTGCCCTAGCCTAAGCCTAGGGGTGCCCTAGCCTTAGGCTAGGGGAGCCCTAGCCTTAGCTTAAGCCTAGGGGTGCCCTAGCCTAAGCCTAGGGTTGCCCAGCCTAAGCCAAGGGGTGCCCTAGTCTTAGGATAGGTGAGCCCTAGCCTTAGCCTAAGCCTAGGGTGCCCTAGCCTAAGCCTAGGGGTGCCATAACCTAAGCCTAGGGGTGCCCTAGCCTAAGCCTAGGGGTGCCCTAGCCTGAGCCTAGGGGTGCCCTAGCCTTAGGCTAGTTGAGCCATAGCCTTAGCCTAAGCTAGGGGTGCCCTAGCCTAAGCCTAAGGGTGCCCTAGCCTAAGCCTAGGGGTGCCATAGCCTAAACCTAGGGGTGCCCTAGACTTAGTCTAGGGGAGCCCTAGACTTAGCCTAAGCCTAGCGGTGCCCTAGCCTAAGCCTAGGTGTATCCTAGCCTATGCCTAGGGGTGCCCTAGCCTAAGACTAGGGGTGCCCTAGCCTAAGCCTAGGGGTGCCCTAGCCTAAGCCTATGTGTATCCTAGCCTAAGCCTAGGGGTGGCCTAGCCTAAGACTAGGGGTGCCCTAGCCTAAGCCTAGGGGTGCCTTAGCCTTAGGGTAGGGTAACCCTAGCCTTAGCCTAAGCCTAGGGGTGCCCTAGCCTAAGCCTAGGGGTGCCCTAGCCTTAGGCTAGGGGAGCCCTAGCCTTAGCTTAAGCCTAGGGGTGCCCTAGCCTAAGCCTAGCGTTGCCCTAGCCTAAGCCTAGGGGTGCCCTATCCTAAGCCTAGGGGTGCCCTAGCCTAAGTCTAGGGGTGCCCTAACCTAAGCGTAGGGGTGCCCTAGCCTAAGCCAAGGGGTGCCCTAGCCTAAGCCTAGGGGTGCCCTAGACTTAGTCAAGGGGAGCCCTAGACTTAGCCTAAGCCTAGGGGTGCCCTAGCCTAAGACTAGTGGTGCCCTAGCCTAAGCCTAGGTGTACCCTAGCCTAAGCCTAGGGGTGCCCTAGCCTTAGGCTAGGTGAGCCCTAGCCTTAGCTTAAGCCTAGGGGTGCCCAAGCCTAAGCCTAGGGGTGCCCTAGCCTAAGCCTAGGGGTGCCCTAGCCTAAGCCTAGGGGTGCCCTAGCCTAAGCATAAGGGTGCCTTAGCCTTAGGCTAGGGTAACCCTAGCCTTAGCCTAAGCCTAGGGGTGCCCCAGCCTAAGCCTAGGAGTGCCCTAGCCTAAGCCTAGGGGTGCCATAGCCTTAGGCTAGGGCAGCCCTAGCCTTAGCCTAAGCCTGGGGTTCCCTAGCCTAAGCCTTGGGATGCCATAGCCTAAGCCTAGGGGTGCCCAAGCCTAAGCGTACGGGCGTCCTAGCCTTAGGATCGGGGAGCCCTACCCTAAGCCTAAGACTAGTGTTGCCCTAGCCTAAGCCTACGGTGCCCTAGCCTTAGCCTATGGGTGCCCAAGCCTTAAGATAGGGGAGCTCTAGCCATAACCTAAGCCTAGGGATGCCCTATCGTAAGCCTAGGGGTGCCCTAGCCTAAGCCTAGGGGTGCCTTAGCCTTAGGCTAGGGGAGCCCTAGCCTTAGCCAAAGCCTAGGGGTGCCCAAGCCTAAGCCTAGGAGTGCCCTAGCCTAACCCTAGGGGTGCCCTAGCCGTGAGCTAGGGAAGCCCTAGCCTTAGCCTAAGCCTAGGGGTGCCCTAGCCTAAGCCTAGGGGTGCACTATCCTAAGCCAAGGGGTGCCCTACCCTAAGCCTAGGGGTGCCATAGCCTAAGCAGAGGGGTGCCCAAGCCTAAGCCTAAGGGTGCCCTAGCCTAAGCCAAGGGGTGCCCTAGCCTTAGGCTAGGGGAGCCCTAGCCTTAGCCTAAGCCTAGGGGTGCCCTAGCCTAAGCCTAGGGGTGCCTTAGCCTAAGCCTAGGGGTGCCCTAGCCGAAGCCTAGGGGTGCCTTAGCCTTAGGCTAGTTGAGCCATAGCCTTAGCCTAAGCTAGGGGTGCCCTAGCCTAAGCCTAGGGGTGCCCTAGCCTAAGCCTAGGGGTGCCCTAGCCTAAGCCTAGGGGTGACCTAGCCTAAGCCTAGGGGTGCCCTAGCCAAAGCCTAGGGGTGCCCTTGCCTAAGCCAAGGGTGCCCTAGCCTTAGGCTAGGGGAGTCCTAGCCTTAGCCTAAGCCGAGGGTGGCCTACCCTAAGCCTAGGGGTGCCATAGCATAAGCCTAGGGGTGCCCTAGCCTAAGCCTTGGGGTGCCCTCGCCTTAGGCTAGGGGAGCCCTAGCCTTAGCCTAAGCCTAGGGGTGCCCAAGCCTAAGCCTGAGAGTGCCCTTGCCTAACCCTAGGGGTGCCCTAGACTTAGCCAAAGCCTAGGTGTGCCCTTGCCTAAGCCTAGGGGTGCCCTAGCCTTAGGCTAGGGGAGTCCTAGTCTTAGCCTAAGCCGACGGGTGCCCTAGTCTAAGCCTAGGGGTGCCCTATCCTAAGCCTAGGGGTGCCCTAGCCAAAGTCTAGGGGTGCCCTAGCCTAAGCGTAGGGGTGCCCTAGCCTAAGCCAAGGGGTGCCCTAGCCTAAGCCTAGGGGTGCCATAGCCTAAGCCTAGGGGTGCCCTAGACTTAGTCTAGGGGAGCCCTAGACTTAGCCTAAGCCTAGGGGTGCCCTAGCCTAAGACTAGTGGTGCCCTAGCCTAAGCCTAGGTGTACCCTAGCCTAAGCCTAGGGGTGCCCTAGCCTAAGCCTAGGGGTGCCCTAGCCTAAGCCTAGGGGTGCCTTAGCCTTAGGCTCGGGTAACCCTAGCCTTAGCCTAAGCCTAGGGGTGCCCTAGCCTAAGCCTAGGGGTGCCCTAGCCTTAGGCTAGGGGAGCCCTAGCCTTAGCTTAAGCCTAGGGGTGCCCTAGCCTAAGCCTAGCGGTGCTCTAGCCTAAGCCTAGGGGTGCCCTAGCCTTAGGCTAGGGGAGCCCTAGCCTTAGCTTAAGCCTAGGGGTGCCCTAGCCTAAGCCAAGGGGTGCCCTAACCTAAGCCTTGGGATGCCATAGCCTAAGCCTAGGGGTGCCCAAGCCTAAGCGTACGGGCGTCCTAGCCGTAGGATCGGGGAGCCCTACCCTAAGCCTAAGACTAGTGTTGCCCTAGCCTAAGCATACGGTGCCCTAGCCTAAGCCTAGTGGTGCCCAAGCCTTAAGATAGGGGAGCTCTAGCCATAACCTAAGCCTAGGGATGCCCTATCGTAAGCCTAGGGGTGTCCTAGCCTAAGCCTAGGGGTGCCTTAGCCTTAGGCTAGGGGAGCCCTAGCCTTAGCCAAAGCCTAGGGGTGCCCAAGCCTAAGCCTAGGAGTGCCCTAGCCTAACCCTAGGGGTGCCCTAGCCGTAAGCTACGGAAGCCCTAGCCTTAGCCTAAGCCTAGGGGTGCCCTAGCCTAAGCCTAGGGGTGCCCTATCCTAAGCCTAGGGGTGCCCTATCCTAAGCCTAGGGGTGCCCTAGCCTAAGATTAGTGGTGCCCTAACCATAGACTAGGGGATACCTAGCCTTAGGCTAAATCTAGGGGTGCCCTAGTCTAATTCTAGGGGTGCCCTAGCCTAAGCTTAGGTGTGCCCTAGCCTAAGCCTAGGGGTGCCCTAGCCTAAGATTAGGGTTGCCCTAGCCTTAGGCTAGGGGAGCCCGAGCCTTAGCCTAAGCCTAGGGGTGCCCTAGCCTAAGCCTAGGGGAGCCCTAGCCTTAGACTAAGCTAGGGGTTCCCTATCCTAAGCCTAGGGGTGCCCTAGCCTAAGTCTAGGGGTGCCCTAGCCTAAGCCTATGGGTGCCCTAGCCTAAGCCTAGTGGTGCCCTAACCTTAGGCTATGGGATCCCTAGCCTTAGGCTAATTCTAGGGGTGCCCTAGCCTAATCCTAGGGGCCCATAGCCTAAGCCTAGGTGTACCCTAGCCTAAGCCTAGGGGTGCCCTAGCCTAAGCCTAGGGGTGCCCTAGCCGAAGCCTACGGGTGCCGTAGCCTTAGGCTAGGGAATCCCTATCCTTAGCCTAAGCCTAGTGGTGCCCTAGCCTAAGCCTAGGGGCGCCCTGGCACTAGCCTAAGCATAGGGGTGCCATAGCCTAAGCATAGGGGTGCCCAAGCCTAAGCCTAAGGGTGCCCTAGCCTAAGCCTAGGCGTTCCCTAGCCTTAGGCTAGGGAAACCCTAGCCTTAGCTTAAGCCTAGGGGTGCCCTAGTCTAAGCCTAGGGTTGCCCTAGCCTAAGCCAAGGGGTGCCCTAGCCTTAGGCTAGGGGAGCCCTAGCCTTAGCCTAAGCCTAGGGGTGCCCTAGCCTAAGCCTAGGGGTGCCCTAGCCTAAGCCTAGGGATGTCTTAGCCTTAGCCTACGGGAGCCCTAGCCTTAGCTTAAGCCTAGGGGTGCCCTAGTCTAAGCCTAGGGTTGCCCTAGCCTAAGCCAAGGGGTGCCCTAGCCTTAGGCTAGGGGAGCCCTAGCCTTAGCCTAAGCCTAGGGGTGCCCTAGCCTAAGCCTAGGGGTGCCCTAGCCTAAGCCTAGGGGTGCCTTAGCCTTAGGGTAGGGGAGCACTAGCCTTAGCTTAAGCCTAGGGGTGCCCTAGCCTAAGCCTAGGGGTGCCCAAGCCTAAGCCCAGGGGTACTCTAGTCTTAGGCTAGGGAAGCCCTAGCCTTAGCCTAATTCTAGGGGTGCCCTAGCCTAAGCCTAGGGGTACCATAGCCTAAGCCTAGGGGTGCTCAAGCATAAGCCTAAGGGTGCCCTAGCCTTAGGCTAGTGGAGCGCTAGCCTAAGCCTAAGCCTAGTGATGCCCTAGCCTAAGCCTAGGTGTGCCCTAGCCTAAGCCTAGGGGTGCCCTAGCCTTAGGCTAGGGGAGCCCTAGCCTTAGCCTAAGCCTAGGGGTGCCCTACCCTAAGCCTAGGGGTGCCCTAGCCTAAGCCTAGGGGTGCCCTAGCCTAAGCCTAGGGGTGCCCTAGCCTTAGTCTAAGGGAGCCCTAGCTTAAGCCTATGCCTAGGGGTGCCATAGCCTAAGCCTAGGGGTGCCCTAACCTAAGCCTAGGGGTGCCCTAGTAAGCCTAGGGGTGCACTAGTAAGCCTACGGGTGCCCTGCCTAAGCCTAGGGGTGCCCTCGCCTTAGGCTAGGGGAGCCCTAGCCTTAGCCTAATCCTAGGGGTGCCCTAGCCTAAGTCTAGTTGTGCTCTAACCTAAGCCTTGGGGTGCCCTAGCCTAAGCCTAGGGGTGCCCTAGCCTATGCATAGGGGTGCCGTAGCCTTAGGCTAGGGGAGCCCCAGCCTTAGCCTAAGCCTAGAGGTGCCCTAGCCTATGCCCTATCCTAAGCCTAGGGGTGCCCAAGCCTAAGCCTAGGGGTGCCCTAGCCTAAGCCTAGGGGTGCCCTAGCCTTAGGCTAGGGGAGCCCTAGCCTTAGCTTAAGCCTAGGGGTGCCCTAGCCTAAGCCTAGGGTTGCCCAGCCTAAGCCAAGGGGTGCCCTAGCCTTAGGATAGGGTAGCCCTAGCCTTAGCCTAAGCCTAGGGTGCCCTAGCCTAAGCCTAGGGGTGCCCTAACCTAAGCCTAGGGGTGCCCTAGCCTAAGCCTAGGGGTGCCCTAGCCTGAGCCTACGGGTGCCCTAGCCTTAGGCTAGTTGAGCCATAGCCTTAGCCTAAGCTAGGGGTGCCCTAGCCTAAGCCTAAAGGTGCCCTAGCCTAAGCCTAGGGGTGCCATAGCCTAAGCCTAGGGGTGCCCTAGACTTAGTCTAGGGGAGCCCTAGACTTAGCCTAAGCCTAGCGGTGCCCTAGCCTAAGCCTAGGTGTATCCTAGCCTATGCCTAGGGGTGCCCTAGCCTAAGACTAGGGGTGCCCTAGCCTAAGCCTAGGGGTGCCTTAGCCTTAGGGTAGGGTAACCCTAGCCTTAGCCTAAGCCTAGGGGTGCCCTAGCCTAAGCCTAGGGGTGCCCTAGCCTAAGCCTAGGGGTGCCCTATCCTAAGCCTAGGGGTGACCTAGCCTAAGTCTAGGGGTGCCCTAACCTAAGCGTAGGGGTGCCCTAGCCTAAGCCAAGGGGTGCCCTAGCCTAAGCCTAGGGGTGCCCTAGACTTAGTTGAGGGGAGCCCTAGACTTAGCCTAAGCCTAGGGGTGCCCTAGCCTAAGACTAGTGGTGCCCTAGCCTAAGCCTAGGTGTACCCTAGCCTAAGCCTAGGGGTGCCCTAGCCTTAGGCTAGGTGAGCCCTAGCCTTAGCTTAAGCCTAGGGGTGCCCAAGCCTAAGCCTAGGGGTGCCCTAGCCTAAGCTTAGGGGTGCCCTAGCCTAATCCTATGGGTGCCCTAGCCTAAGCCTAGGTGTATCCTAGCCTAAGCCTAGGGGTGCCCTAGCCTAAGCCTAGGGGTGCCCTAGCCTAAGCATAAGGGTGCCTTAGCCGTAGGCTAGGGTAACCCTAGCCTTAGCCTAAGCCTAGGGGTGCCCCAGCCTAAGCCTAGGGGTGCCCTAGCCTTAGGCTAGGGGAGCCCTAGCCTTAGCTTAAGCCTAGGGGTGCCCTAGCCTAAGCCTAGGGGTGCCCTAGCCTAAGCCTAGGGGTGCCATAGCCTTAGGCTAGGGCAGCCCTAGCCTTAGCCTAAGCCTGGGGTTCCCTAGCCTAAGCCTTGGGATGCCATAGCCTAAGCCTACGGGTGCCCAAGCCTAAGCGTACGGGCGTCCTAGCCTTAGGATCGGGGAGCCCTACCCTAAGCCTAAGACTAGTGTTGCCCTAGCCTAAGCCTACGGTGCCCTAGCCTAAGCCTAGTGGTGCCCAAGCCTTAAGATAGGGGAGCTCTAGCCATAACCTAAGCCTAGGGATGCCCTATCGTAAGCCTAGGGGTGCCCTAGCCTAAGCCTAGGGGTGCCTTAGCCTTAGGCTAGGGGAGCCCTAGCCTTAGCCAAAGCCTAGGGGTGCCCAAGCCTAAGCCTAGGAGTGCCCTAGCCTAACCCTAGGGGTGCCCTAGCCGTGAGCTAGGGAAGCCCTAGCCTTAGCCTAAGCTTAGGGGTGCCCTAGCCTAAGCCTAGGGGTGCACTATCCTAAGCCTAGGGGTGCCCTACCCTAAGCCTAGGGGTGCCATAGCCTAAGCATAGGGGTGCCCAAGCCTAAGCCTAAGGGTGCCCTAGCCTAAGCCAAGGGGTGCCCTAGCCTTAGGCTAGGGGAGCCCTAGCCTTAGCCTAAGCCTAGGGGTGCCCTAGCCTAAGCCTAGGGGTGCCTTAGCCTAAGCCTAGGGGTGCCCTAGCCGAAGCCTAGGGGTGCCTTAGCCTTAGGCTAGCTGAGCCATAGCCTTAGCCTAAGCTAGGGGTGCCCTAGCCTAAGCCTAGGGGTGCCATAACCTAAGCCTAGGGGTGCCCTAGCCTAAGCCTAGGGGTGACCTAGCCTAAGCCTAGGGGTGCCCTAGCCAAAGCCTAGGGGTGCCCTTGCCTAAGCCTAGGGGTGCCCTAGCCTTAGGCTAGGGGAGTCCTAGCCTTAGCCTAAGCCGAGGGTGGCCTACCCTAAGCCTAGGGGTGCCATAGCATAAGCCTAGGGGTGCCCTAGCCTAAGCCTTGGGGTGCCCTCGCCTTAGGCTAGGGGAGCCCTAGCCTTAGCCTAAGCCTAGGGGTGCCCAAGCCTAAGCCTGAGAGTGCCCTTGCCTAACCCTAGGGGTGCCCTAGACTTAGCCAAAGCCTAGGTGTGCCCTTGCCTAAGCCTAGGGGTGCCCTAGCCTTAGGCTAGGGGAGTCCTAGTCTTAGCCTAAGCCGACGGGTGCCCTAGCCTAAGCCTAGGGGTGCCCTATCCTAAGCCTAGGGGTGCCCTAGCCAAAGTCTAGGGGTGCCCTAGCCTAAGCGTAGGGGTGCCCTAGCCTAAGCCAAGGGGTGCCCTAGCCTAAGCCTAGGGGTGCCATAGCCTAAGCCTAGGGGTGCCCTAGACTTAGTCTAGGGGAGCCCTAGACTTAGCCTAAGCCTAGGGGTTCCCTAGCCTAAGACTAGTGGTGCCCTAGCCTAAGCCTAGGTGTACCCTAGCCTAAGCCTAGGGGTGCCCTAGCCTAAGCCTAGGGGTGCCCTAGCCTAAGCCTAGGGGTGCCTTAGCCTTAGGCTCGGGTAACCCTAGCCTTAGCCTAAGCCTAGGGGTGCCCTAGCCTAAGCCTAGGGGTGCCCTAGCCTTAGGCTAGGGGAGCCCTAGCCTTAGCTTAAGCCTAGGGGTGCCCTAGCCTAAGCCTAGCGGTGCCCTAGCCTAAGCCTAGGGGTGCCCTAGCCTTAGGCTAGGGGAGCCCTAGCCTTAGCTTAAGCCTAGGGGTGCCCTAGCCTAAGCCAAGGGGTGCCCTAACCTAAGCCTTGGGATGCCATAGCCTAAGCCTAGGGGTGCCCAAGCCTAAGCGTACGGGCGTCCTAGCCGTAGGATCGGGGAGCCCTACCCTAAGACTAAGAATAGTGTTGCCCTAGCCTAAGCATACGGTGCCCTAGCCTAAGCCTAGGGGTGCCCAAGCCTTAAGATAGGGGAGCTCTAGCCATAACCTAAGCCTAGGGATGCCCTATCGTAAGCCTAGGGGTGTCCTAGCCTAAGCCTAGGGGTGCCTTAGCCTTAGGCTAGGGGAGCCCTAGCCTTAGCCAAAGCCTAGGGGTGCCCAAGCCTAAGCCTAGGAGTGCCCTAGCCTAACCCTAGGGGTGCCCTAGCCGTAAGCTACGGAAGCCCTAGCCTTAGCCTAAGCCTAGGGGTGCCCTAGCCTAAGCCTAGGGGTGCCCTATCCTAAGCCTAGGGGTGCCCTATCCTAAGCCTAGGGGTGCCCTAGCCTAAGATTAGTGGTGCCCTAACCATAGACTAGGGGATCCCTAGCCTTAGGCTAAATCTAGGGGTGCCCTAGTCTAATTCTAGGGGTGCCCTAGCCTAAGCTTAGGTGTGCCCTAGCCTAAGCCTAGGGGAGCCCTAGCCTTAGACTAAGCTAGGGGTTCCCTATCCTAAGCCTAGGGGTGCCCTAGCCTAAGCCTAGGGGTGCCCTAGCCTAAGCCTATGGGTGCCCTAGCCTAAGCCTAGTGGTGCCCTAACCTTAGGCTATGGGATCCCTAGCCTTAGGCTAATTCTAGGGGTGCCCTAGCCTAATCCTAGGGACCCATAGCCTAAGCCTAGGTGTACCCTAGCCTAAGCCTAGGGGTGCCCTAGCCTAAGCCTAGGGGTGCCCTAGCCGAAGCCTACGGGTGCCGTAGCCTTAGGCTAGGGAATCCCTATCCTTAGCCTAAGCCTAGTGGTGCCCTAGCCTAAGCCTAGGGGCGCCCTGGCACTAGCCTAAGCATAGGGGTGCCATAGCCTAAGCATAGGGGTGCCCAAGCCTAAGCCTAAGGGTGCCCTAGCCTAAGCCTAGGCGTTCCCTAGCCTTAGGCTAGGGAAACCCTAGCCTTAGCTTAAGCCTAGGGGTGCCCTAGTCTAAGCCTAGGGTTGCCCTAGCCTAAGCCAAGGGGTGCCCTAGCCTTAGGCTAGGGGAGCCCTAGCCTTAGCCTAAGCCTAGGGGTGCCCTAGCCTAAGCCTAGGGGTGCCCTAGCCTAAGCCTAGGGATGTCTTAGCCTTAGCCTAGGGGAGCCCTAGCCTTAGCTTAAGCCTAGGGGTGCCCTAGTCTAAGCCTAGGGTTGCCCTAGCCTAAGCCAAGGGGTGCCCTAGCCTTAGGCTAGGGGAGCCCTAGCCTTAGCTTAAGCCTAGGGGTGCCCTAGCCTAAGCCTAGGGGTGCCCAAGCCTAAGCCCAGGGGTGCTCTAGTCTTAGGCTAGGGAAGCCCTAGCCTTAGCCTAAGCCTAGGGGTGCCCTAGCCTAAGCCTAGGGGTACCATAGCCTAAGCCTAGGGGTGCTCAAGCATAAGCCTAAGGGTGCCCTAGCCTTAGGCTAGTGGAGCGCTAGCCTAAGCCTAAGCCTAGTGATGCCCTAGCCTAAGCCTAGGTGTGCCCTAGCCTAAGCCTAGGGGTGCCCTAGCCTTAGGCTAGGGGAGCCCTAGCCTTAGCCTAAGCCTAGGGGTGCCCTACCCTAAGCCTAGGGGTGCCCTAGCCTAAGCCTAGGGGTGCCCTAGCCTAAGCCTAGGGGTGCCCTAGCCTTAGTCTAAGGGAGCCCTAGCTTAAGCCTATGCCTAGGGGTGCCATAGCCTAAGCCTAGGGGTGCCCTAACCTAAGCCTAGGGGTGCCCTAGTAAGCCTAGGGGTGCACTAGTAAGCCTACGGGTGCCCTGCCTAAGCCTAGGGGTGCCCTCGCCTTAGGCTAGGGGAGCCCTAGCCTTAGCCTAATCCTAGGGGTGCCCTAGCCTAAGTCTAGGTGTGCTCTAACCTAAGCCTTGGGGTGCCCTAGCCTAAGCCTAGGGTTGCCCAGCCTAAGCCAAGGGGTGCCCTAGCCTTAGGATAGGGGAGCCCTAGCCTTAGCCTAAGCCTAGGGTGCCCTAGCCTAAGCCTAGGGGTGCCCTAACCTAAGCCTAGGGGTGCCCTAGCCTAAGCCTAGGGGTGCCCTAGCCTGAGCCTAGGGGTGCCCTAGCCTTAGGCTAGTTGAGCCATAGCCTTAGCCTAAGCTAGGGGTGCCCTAGCCTAAGCCTAAGGGTGCCCTAGCCTAAGCCTAGGGGTGCCATAGCCTAAGCCTAGGGGTGCCCTAGACTTAGTCTAGGGGAGCCCTAGACTTAGCCTAAGCCTAGCGGTGCCCTAGCCTAAGCCTAGGTGTATCCTAGCATATGCCTAGGGGTGCCCTAGCCTAAGACTAGGGGTGCCCTAGCCTAAGCCTAGGGGTGCCCTAGCCTAAGCCTATGTGTATCCTAGCCTAAGCCTAGGGGTGGCCTAGCCTAAGACTAGGGGTGCCCTAGCCTAAGCCTAGGGGTGCCTTAGCCTTAGGGTAGGGTAACCCTAGCCTTAGCCTAAGCCTAGGGGTGCCCTAGCCTAAGCCTAGGGGTGCCCTAGCCTTAGGCTAGGGGAGCCCTAGCCTTAGCTTAAGCCTAGGGGTGCCCTAGCCTAAGCCTAGCGTTGCCCTAGCCTAAGCCTAGGGGTGCCCTATCCTAAGCCTAGGGGTGCCCTAGCCTAAGTCTAGGGGTGCCCTAACCTAAGCGTAGGGGTGCCCTAGCCTAAGCCAAGGGGTGCCCTAGCCTAAGCCTAGGGGTGCCCTAGACTTAGTCGAGGGGAGCCCTAGACTTAGCCTAAGCCTAGGGGTGCCCTAGCCTAAGACTAGTGGTGCCCTAGCCTAAGCCTAGGTGTACCCTAGCCTAAGCCTAGGGGTGCCCTAGCCTTAGGCTAGGTGAGCCCTAGCCTTAGCTTAAGCCTAGGGGTGCCCAAGCCTAAGCCTAGGGGTGCCCTAGCCTAAGCTTAGGGGTGCCCTAGCCTAATCCTATGGGTGCCCTAGCCTAAGCCTAGGTGTATCCTAGCCTAAGCCTAGGGGTGCCCTAGCCTAAGCCTAGGGGTGCCCTAGCCTAAGCCTAGTGGTGCCCTAACCTTAGGCTATGGGATCCCTAGCCTTAGGCTAATTCTAGGGGTGCCCTAGCCTAATCCTAGGGGCCCATAGCCTAAGCCTAGGTGTACCCTAGCCTAAGCCTAGGGGTGCCCTAGCCTAAGCCTAGGGGTGCCCTAGCCGAAGCCTACGGGTGCCGTAGCCTTAGGCTAGGGAATCCCTATCCTTAGCCTAAGCCTAGTGGTGCCCTAGCCTAAGCCTAGGGGCGCCCTGGCACTAGCCTAAGCATAGGGGTGCCATAGCCTAAGCATAGGGGTGCCCAAGCCTAAGCCTAAGGGTGCCCTAGCCTAAGCCTAGGCGTTCCCTAGCCTTAGGCTAGGGAAACCCTAGCCTTAGCTTAAGCCTAGGGGTGCCCTAGTCTAAGCCTAGGGTTGCCCTAGCCTAAGCCAAGGGGTGCCCTAGCCTTAGGCTAGGGGAGCCCTAGCCTTAGCCTAAGCCTAGGGGTGCCCTAGCCTAAGCCTAGGGGTGCCCTAGCCTAAGCCTAGGGATGTCTTAGCCTTAGCCTAGGGGAGCCCTAGCCTTAGCTTAAGCCTAGGGGTGCCCTAGTCTAAGCCTAGGGTTGCCCTAGCCTAAGCCAAGGGGTGCCCTAGCCTTAGGCTAGGGGAGCCCTAGCCTTAGCTTAAGCCTAGGGGTGCCCTAGCCTAAGCCTAGGGGTGCCCAAGCCTAAGCCCAGGGGTGCTCTAGTCTTAGGCTAGGGAAGCCCTAGCCTTAGCCTAAGCCTAGGGGTGCCCTAGCCTAAGCCTAGGGGTACCATAGCCTAAGCCTAGGGGTGCTCAAGCATAAGCCTAAGGGTGCCCTAGCCTTAGGCTAGTGGAGCGCTAGCCTAAGCCTAAGCCTAGTGATGCCCTAGCCTAAGCCTAGGTGTGCCCTAGCCTAAGCCTAGGGGTGCCCTAGCCTTAGGCTAGGGGAGCCCTAGCCTTAGCCTAAGCCTAGGGGTGCCCTACCCTAAGCCTAGGGGTGCCCTAGCCTAAGCCTAGGGGTGCCCTAGCCTAAGCCTAGGGGTGCCCTAGCCTTAGTCTAAGGGAGCCCTAGCTTAAGCCTATGCCTAGGGGTGCCATAGCCTAAGCCTAGGGGTGCCCTAACCTAAGCCTAGGGGTGCCCTAGTAAGCCTAGGGGTGCACTAGTAAGCCTACGGGTGCCCTGCCTAAGCCTAGGGGTGCCCTCGCCTTAGGCTAGGGGAGCCCTAGCCTTAGCCTAATCCTAGGGGTGCCCTAGCCTAAGTCTAGGTGTGCTCTAACCTAAGCCTTGGGGTGCCCTAGCCTAAGCCTAGGGTTGCCCAGCCTAATCCAAGGGGTGCCCTAGCCTTAGGATAGGGGAGCCCTAGCCTTAGCCTAAGCCTAGGGTGCCCTAGCCTAAGCCTAGGGGTGCCCTAACCTAAGCCTAGGGGTGCCCTAGCCAAAGCCTAGGGGTGCCCTAGCCTGAGCCTAGGGGTGCCCTAGCCTTAGGCTAGTTGAGCCATAGCCTTAGCCTAAGCTAGGGGTGCCCTAGCCTAAGCCTAAGGGTGCCCTAGCCTAAGCCTAGGGGTGCCATAGCCTAAGCCTAGGGGTGCCCTAGACTTAGTCTAGGGGAGCCCTAGACTTAGCCTAAGCCTAGCGGTGCCCTAGCCTAAGCCTAGGTGTATCCTAGCCTATGCCTAGGGGTGCCCTAGCCTAAGACTAGGGGTGCCCTAGCCTAAGCCTAGGGGTGCCCTAGCCTAAGCCTATGTGTATCCTAGCCTAAGCCTAGGGGTGGCCTAGCCTAAGACTAGGGGTGCCCTAGCCTAAGCCTAGGGGTGCCTTAGCCTTAGGGTAGGGTAACCCTAGCCTTAGCCTAAGCCTAGGGGTGCCCTAGCCTAAGCCTAGGGGTGCCCTAGCCTTAGGCTAGGGGAGCCCTAGCCTTAGCTTAAGCCTAGGGGTGCCCTAGCCTAAGCCTAGCGTTGCCCTAGCCTAAGCCTAGGGGTGCCCTATCCTAAGCCTAGGGGTGCCCTAGCCTAAGTCTAGGGGTGCCCTAACCTAAGCGTAGGGGTGCCCTAGCCTAAGCCAAGGGGTGCCCTAGCCTAAGCCTAGGGGTGCCCTAGACTTAGTCGAGGGGAGCCCTAGACTTAGCCTAAGCCTAGGGGTGCCCTAGCCTAAGACTAGTGGTGCCCTAGCCTAAGCCTAGGTGTACCCTAGCCTAAGCCTAGGGGTGCCCTAGCCTTAGGCTAGGTGAGCCCTAGCCTTAGCTTAAGCCTAGGGGTGCCCAAGCCTAAGCCTAGGGGTGCCCTAGCCTAAGCTTAGGGGTGCCCTAGCCTAATCCTATGGGTGCCCTAGCCTAAGCCTAGGTGTATCCTAGCCTAAGCCTAGGGGTGCCCTAGCCTAAGCCTAGGGGTGCCCTAGCCTAAGCATAAGGGTGCCTTAGCCGTAGGCTAGGGTAACCCTAGCCTTAGCCTAAGCCTACGGGTGCCCCAGCCTAAGCCTAGGGGTGCCCTAGCCTTAGGCTAGGGGAGCCCTAGCCTTAGCTTAAGCCTAGGGGTGCCCTAGCCTAAGCCTAGGGGTGCCCTAGCCTAAGCCTAGGGGTGCCATAGCCTTAGGCTAGGGCAGCCCTAGCCTTAGCCTAAGCCTGGGGTTCCCTAGCCTAAGCCTTGGGATGCCATAGCCTAAGCCTAGGGGTGCCCAAGCCTAAGCGTACGGGCGTCCTAGCCTTAGGATCGGGGAGCCCTACCCTAAGCCTAAGACTAGTGTTGCCCTAGCCTAAGCCTACGGTGCCCTAGCCTAAGCCTAGTGGTGCCCAAGCCTTAAGATAGGGGAGCTCTAGCCATAACCTAAGCCTAGGGATGCCCTATCGTAAGCCTAGGGGTGCCCTAGCCTAAGCCTAGGGGTGCCTTAGCCTTAGGCTAGGGGAGCCCTAGCCTTAGCCAAAGCCTAGGGGTGCCCAAGCCTAAGCCTAGGAGTGCCCTAGCCTAACCCTAGGGGTGCCCTAGCCGTGAGCTAGGGAAGCCCTAGCCTTAGCCTAAGCCTAGGGGTGCCCTAGCCTAAGCCTAGGGGTGCACTATCCTAAGCCTAGGGGTGCCCTACACTAAGCCTAGGGGTGCCATAGCCTAAGCATAGGGGTGCCCAAGCCTAAGCCTAAGGGTGCCCTAGCCTAAGCCAAGGGGTGCCCTAGCCTTAGGCTAGGGGAGCCCTAGCCTTAGCCTAAGCCTAGGGGTGCCCTAGCCTAAGCCTAGGGGTGCCTTAGCCTAAGCCTAGGGGTGCCCTAGCCGAAGCCTAGGGGTGCCTTAGCCTTAGGCTAGTTGAGCCATAGCCTTAGCCTAAGCTAGGGGTGCCCTAGCCTAAGCCTAGGGGTGCCCTAGCCTAAGCCTAGGGGTGCCCTAGCCTAAGCCTAGGGGTGCCCTAGCCTAAGCCTAGGGGTGCCCTAGCCAAAGCCTAGGGGTGCCCTTGCCTAAGCCTAGGGGTGCCCTAGCCTTAGGCTAGGGGAGTCCTAGCCTTAGCCTAAGCCGAGGGTGGCCTACCCTAAGCCTAGGGGTGCCATAGCATAAGCCTAGGGGTGCCCTAGCCTAAGCCTTGGGGTGCCCTCGCCTTAGGCTAGGGGAGCCCTAGCCTTAGCCTAAGCCTAGGGGTGCCCAAGCCTAAGCCTGAGAGTGCCCTTGCCTAACCCTAGGGGTGCCCTAGACTTAGCCAAAGCCTAGGTGTGCCCTTGCCTAAGCCTAGGGGTGCCCTAGCCTTAGGCTAGGGGAGTCCTAGTCTTAGCCTAAGCCGACGGGTGCCCTAGCCTAAGCCTAGGGGTGCCCTATCCAAAGCCTAGGGGTGCCCTAGCCAAAGTCTAGGGGTGCCCTAGCCTAAGCGTAGGGGTGCCCTAGCCTAAGCCAAGGGGTGCCCTAGCCTAAGCCTAGGGGTGCCATAGCCTAAGCCTAGGGGTGCCCTAGACTTAGTCTAGGGGAGCCCTAGACTTAGCCTAAGCCTAGGGGTTCCCTAGCCTAAGACTAGTGGTGCCCTAGCCTAAGCCTAGGTGTACCCTAGCCTAAGCCTAGGGGTGCCCTAGCCTAAGCCTAGGGGTGCCCTAGCCTAAGCCTAGGGGTGCCTTAGCCTTAGGCTCCGGTAACCCTAGCCTTAGCCTAAGCCTAGGGGTGCCCTAGCCTAAGCCTAGGGGTGCCCTAGCCTTAGGCTAGGGGAGCCCTAGCCTTAGCTTAAGCCTAGGGGTGCCCTAGCCTAAGCCTAGCGGTGCCCTAGCCTAAGCCTAGGGGTGCCCTAGCCTTAGGCTAGGGGAGCCCTAGCCTTAGCTTAATCCTAGGGGTGCCCTAGCCTAAGCCAAGGGGTGCCCTAACCTAAGCCTTGGGATGCCATAGCCTAAGCCTAGGGGTGCCCAAGCCTAAGCGTACGGGCGTCCTAGCCGTAGGATCGGGGAGCCCTACCCTAAGCCTAAGACTAGTGTTGCCCTAGCCTAAGCATACGGTGCCCTAGCCTAAGCCTAGGGGTGCCCAAGCCTTAAGATAGGGGAGCTCTAGCCATAACCTAAGCCTAGGGATGCCCTATCTTAAGCCTAGGGGTGTCCTAGCCTAAGCCTAGGGGTGCCTTAGCCTTAGGCTAGGGGAGCCCTAGCCTTAGCCAAAGCCTAGGGGTGCCCAAGCCTAAGCCTAGGAGTGCCCTAGCCTAACCCTAGGGGTGCCCTAGCCGTAAGCTACGGAAGCCCTAGCCTTAGCCTAAGCCTAGGGGTGCCCTAGCCTAAGCCTAGGGGTGCCCTATCCTAAGCCTAGGGGTGCCCTATCCTAAGCCTAGGGGTGCCCTAGCCTAAGATTAGTGGTGCCCTAACCATAGACTAGGGGATCCCTAGCCTTAGGCTAAATCTAGGGGTGCCCTAGTCTAATTCTAGGGGTGCCCTAGCCTAAGCTTAGGTGTGCCCTAGCCTAAGCCTAGGGGTGCCCTAGCCTAAGATTAGGGTTGCCCTAGCCTTAGGCTAGGGGAGCCCGAGCCTTAGCCTAAGCCTAGGGGTGCCCTAGCCTAAGCCTAGGGGAGCCCTAGCCTTAGACTAAGCTAGGGGTTCCCTGTCCTAAGCCTAGGGGTGCCCTAGCCTAAGCCTAGGGGTGCCCTAGCCTAAGCCTATGGGTGCCCTAGCCTAAGCCTAGTGGTGCCCTAACCTTAGGCTATGGGATCCCTAGCCTTAGGCTAATTCTAGGGGTGCCCTAGCCTAATCCTAGGGGCCCATAGCCTAAGCCTAGGTGTACCCTAGCCTAAGCCTAGGGGTGCCCTAGCCTAAGCCTAGGGGTGCCCTAGCCGAAGCCTACGGGTGCCGTAGCCTTAGGCTAGGGAATCCCTATCCTTAGCCTAAGCCTAGTGGTGCCCTAGCCTAAGCCTAGGGGCGCCCTGGCACTAGCCTAAGCATAGGGGTGCCATAGCCTAAGCATAGGGGTGCCCAAGGCTAAGCCTAAGGGTGCCCTAGCCTAAGCCTAGGCGTTCCCTAGCCTTAGGCTAGGGAAACCCTAGCCTTAGCTTAAGCCTAGGGGTGCCCTAGTCTAAGCCTAGGGTTGCCCTAGCCTAAGCCAAGGGGTGCCCTAGCCTTAGGCTAGGGGAGCCCTAGCCTTAGCCTAAGCCTAGGGGTGCCCTAGCCTAAGCCTAGGGGTGCCCTAGCCTAAGCCTAGGGATGTCTTAGCCTTAGCCTAGGGGAGCCCTAGCCTTAGCTTAAGCCTAGGGGTGCCCTAGTCTAAGCCTAGGGTTGCCCTAGCCTAAGCCAAGGGGTGCCCTAGCCTTAGGCTAGGGGAGCCCTAGCCTTAGCCTAAGCCTAGGGGTGCCCTAGCCTAAGCCTAGGGGTGCCCTAGCCTAAGCCTAGGGGTGCCTTAGCCTTAGGCTAGGGGAGCACTAGCCTTAGCTTAAGCCTAGGGGTGCCCTAGCCTAAGCCTAGGGGTGCCCAAGCCTAAGCCCAGGGGTGCTCTAGTCTTAGGCTAGGGAAGCCCTAGCCTTAGCCTAAGCCTAGGGGTGCCCTAGCCTAAGCCTAGGGGTACCATAGCCTAAGCCTAGGGGTGCTCAAGCATAATCCTAAGGGTGCCCTAGCCTTAGGCTAGTGGAGCGCTAGCCTAAGCCTAAGCCTAGTGATGCCCTAGCCTAAGCCTAGGTGTGCCCTAGCCTAAGCCTAGGGGTGCCCTAGCCTTAGGCTAGGGGAGCCCTAGCCTTAGCCTAAGCCTAGGGGTGCCCTACCCTAAGCCTAGGGGTGCCCTACCCTAAGCCTAGGGGTGCCCTAGCCTAAGCCTAGGGGTGCCATAGCCTAAGCCTAGGGGTGCCCTAACCTAAGCCTAGGGGTGCCCTAGTAAGCCTAGGGGTGCACTAGTAAGCCTACGGGTGCCCTGCCTAAGCCTAGGGGTGCCCTCGCCTTAGGCTAGGGGAGCCCTAGCCTTAGCCTAATCCTAGGGGTGCCCTAGCCTAAGTCTAGGTGTGCTCTAACCTAAGCCTTGGGGTGCCCTAGCCTAAGCCTAGGGGTGCCCTAGCCTATGCATAGGGGTGCCGTAGCCTTAGGCTTGGGGAGCCCCAGACTTAGCCTAAGCCTAGGGGTGCCCTAGCCTATGCCCTATCCTAAGCCTAGGGGTGCCCAAGCCTAAGCCTAGGGGTGCCCTAGCCTAAGCCTAGGGGTGCCCTAGCCTTAGGCTAGGGGAGCCCTAGCCTTAGCTTAAGCCTAGGGGTGCCCTAGCCTAAGCCTAGGGTTGCCCACCCTAAGCCAAGTGGTGCCCTAGCCTTAGGCTAGGGGAGCCCTAGCCTTAGCCTAAGCCTAGGGGTGCCCTAGCCTAAGCCTAGGGGTGCCCTAACCTAAGCCTAGGGGTGCCCTAGCCTAAGCCTAGGGGTGCCCTAGCCTGAGCCTAGGGGTGCCCTAGCCTTAGGCTAGTTGAGCCATAGCCTTAGCCTAAGCTAGGGGTGCCCTAGCCTAAGCCTAAGGGTGCCCTAGCCTAAGCCTAGGGGTGCCATAGCCTAAGCCTAGCGGTGCCCTAGCCTAAGCCTAGGTGTATCCTAGCCTATGCCTAGGGGTGCCCTAGCCTAAGACTAGGGGTGCCCTAGCCTAAGCCTAGGGGTGCCCTAGCCTAAGCCTATGTGTATCCTAGCCTAAGCCTAGGGGTGGCCTAGCCTAAGACTAGGGGTGCCCTAGCCTAAGCCTAGGGGTGCCTTAGCCTTAGGGTAGGGTAACCCTAGCCTTAGCCTAAGCCTAGGGGTGCCCTAGCCTAAGCCTAGGGGTGCCCTAGCCTTAGGCTAGGGGAGCCCTAGCCTTAGCTTAAGCCTAGGGGTGCCCTAGCCTAAGCCTAGCGGTGCCCTAGCCTAAGCCTAGGTGTGCCCTATCCTAAGCCTAGGGGTGCCCTAGCCTAAGTCTAGGGGTGCCCTAACCTAAGCGTAGGGGTGCCCTAGCCTAAGCCAAGGGGTGCCCTAGCCTAAGCCTAGGGGTGCCCTAGACTTAGTCGAGGGGAGCCCTAGACTTAGCCTAAGCCTAGGGGTGCCCTAGCCTAAGACTAGTGGTGCCCTATCCTAAGCCTAGGTGTACCATAGCCTAAGCCTAGGGGTGCCCTAGCCTTAGGCTAGGTGAGCCCTAGCCTTAGCTTAAGCCTAGGGGTGCCCAAGCCTAAGCCTAGGGGTGCCCTAGCCTAAGCTTAGGGGTGCCCTAGCCTAATCCTATGGGTGCCCTAGCCTAAGCCTAGGTGTATCCTAGCCTAAGCCTAGGGGTGCCCTAGCCTAAGCCTAGGGGTGCCCTAGCCTAAGCATAAGGGTGCCTTAGCCTTAGGCTAGGGTAACCCTAGCCTTAGCCTAAGCCTAGGGGTGCCCCAGCCTAAGCCTAGGGGTGCCCTAACCTTAGGGTAGGGGAGCCCTAGCCTTAGCTTAAGCCTATGGGTGCCCTAGCCTAAGCCTAGGGGTGCCCTAGCCTAAGCCTAGGGGTGCCATAGCCTTAGGCTAGGGCAGGCCTAGCCTTAGCCTAAGCCTGGGGTGCCCTAGCCTAAGCCTTGGGATGCCATAACCTAAGCCTAGGGGTGCCCAAGCCTAAGCGTACGGGCGTCCTAGCCTTAGGATCGGGGAGCCCTACCCTAAGCCTAAGACTAGTGTTGCCCTAGCCTAAGCCTACGGTGCCCTAGCCTAAGCCTAGGGGTGCCCAAGCCTTAAGATAGGGGAGATCTAGCCATAACCTAAGCCTAGGGATGCCCTATCGTAAGCCTAGGGGTGCCCTAGCCTAAGCCTAGGGGTGCCTTAGCCTTAGGCTAGGGGAGCCCTAGCCTTAGCCAAAGCCTAGGGGTGCCCAAGCCTAAGCCTAGGAGTGCCCTAGCCTAACCCTAGGGGTGCCCTAGCCGTGAGCTAGGGAAGCCATAGCCTTAGCCTAAGCCTAGGGGTGCCCTAGCCTAAGCCTAGGGGTGCACTATCCTAAGCCTAGGGGTGCCCTACCCTAAGCCTAGGGGTGCCATAGCCTAAGCATAGGGGTGCCCAAGCCTAAGCCTAAGGGTGCCCTACCCTAAGCCAAGGGGTGCCCTAGCCTTAGGCTAGGGGAGCCCTAGCCTTAGCCTAAGCCTAGGGGTGCCCTAGCCTAAGCCTAGGGGTGCCTTAGCCTTAGGCTAGGGGAGCCCTAGCCTTAGCTTAAGCCTAGGGGTGCCCTAGCCTAAGCCTAGGGGTGCCCTGGCACTACCCTAAGCCTAGGGGTGCCATAGCCTAAGCATCGTGGTGCCCAAGCCTAAGCCTATGGGTGCCCTAGCCTTAGGCTAGGGGAGCCCTAGCCTAAGCCTAAGCCTAGGGGTACCCTAGCCTAAGCTTAGGCGTTCCCTAGCCTTAGGCTAGGGAAACCCTAGCCTTAGCTTAAGCCTAGGGGTGCCCTAGTCTAAGCCTAGGGTTGCCCTAGCCTAATCCAAGGGGTGCCCTAGCCTTAGGCTAGGGGAGCCCTAGCCTTAGCCTAAGCCTAGGGGTGCCCTAGCCTAAGCCTAGGGGTGCCCTAGCCTAAGCCTAGGGGTGCCTTAGCCTTAGGCTAGGGGTGCCTTAGCCTTAGGCTAGGGGAGCCCTAGCCTTAGCTTAAGCCTAGGGGTGCCCTAATCTAAGCCTAGGGTTGCCCTAGCCTAAGCCTAGGGGTGCCCTAGCCTAAGCCTAGGGGTACCATAGCCAAAGCCTAGGGGTGCCCTAGCCTTAGGCTAGTGGAGCGCTAGCCTAAGCCTAAGCCTAGTGATGCCCTAGCCTAAGCCTAGGGGTGCCCTAGCCTAAGCCTAAGGGTGCCCTAGCCTTAGGCTAAAGGAGCCCTAGCCTTAGCCTAAGGCTAGGGGTGCCCTACCCTAAGCCTAGGTGTGCCCTAGCCTAAGCCTAGGGGTGCCTTAGCCTTAGTCTAGGGGAGCCCTAGCCTTAGCCTATGCCTCTGGGTGCCCTAGCCTAAGCCTAGGGGTGCCCTAACCTAAGCCTAGGGGTGCCCTAGCCTTAGGCTAGGGGAGCCCTAGCCTTAGCTTAAGCCTAGGGGTGCCCTAGCCTAAGCCTACGGGTGCCCTAGCCTAAGCCTAGGGGTGCCATAGCCTTAGGCTAGGGCACCCCTAGCCTTAGCCTAAGCCTGGGGTGCCCTAGCCTAAGCCTTGGGATGCCATAGCCTAAGCCTAGGGGTGCCCAAGCCTAAGCGTACGGGCGTCCTAGCCTTAGGATCGGGGAGCCCTACCCTAAGCCTAAGACTAGTGTTGCCCTAGCCTAAGCCTACGGTGCCCTAGCCTAAGCCTAGGGTGCCCAAGCCTTAAGATAGGGGAGCTCTAGCCATAACCTAAGCCTAGGGATGCCCTATCGTAAGCCTAGGGGTGTCCTAGCCTAAGCCTAGGGGTGCCTTAGCCTTACGCTAGGGGAGCCCTAGCCTTAGCCAAAGCCTAGAGGTGCAAAAGCCTAAGCCTAGGAGTGCCCTAGCCTAACCCTAGAGGTGCCCTAGCCGTAAGCTAGGGAAGCCCTAGCCTTAGCCTAAGCCTAGGGGTGCCCTAGCCTAAGCCTAGGGGTGCCCTATCCTAAGCCTAGGGGTGCCCTATCCTAAGCCTAGGGGTGCCCTAGCCTAAGCTTAGTGGTGCCCTAACCATAGACTAGGGGATCCCTAGCCTTAGGCTAAATCTAGGGGTGCCCTAGTCTAATTCTAGGGGTGCCCTAGCCTAAGCTTAGGTGTGCCCTAGCCTAAGCCTAGGGGTGCCCTAGCCTAAGATTAGGGGTGCCCTAGCCTTAGGCTAGGGGAGCCCTAGCCTTAGCCTAAGCCTAGGGGTGCCCTAGCCTAAGCCTAGGGGAGCCCTAGCCTTAGCCTAAGCTAGGGGTTCCCTATCCTAAGCCTAGGGGTGCCCTAGCCTAAGCCTAGGGGTGCCCTAGCCTAAGCCTAGGGGTGCGCTAGCCTAAGCCTAGTGGTGCCCTAACCTTAGGCTATGGGATCCCTAGCCTTAGGCTAATTCTAGGGGTGCCCTAGCCTAATCCTAGGGGCCCATAGCCTAAGCCTAGGTGTACCCTAGCCTAAGCCTAGGGGTGCCCTAGCCTAAGCCTAGGGGTGCCCTAGCCGAAGCATACGGGTGCCGTAGTCTTAGGCTAGGGAATCCCTATCCTTAGCCTAAGCCTAGTGGTGCCTTAGCCTAAGCCTAGGGGTGCCCTGGCACTAGCCTAAGCCTAGGGGTGCCATAGCCTAAGCATAGGGGTGCCCAAGCGTAAGCCTAAGGGTGCCCTAGCCTTAGGCTAGGGGAGCCCTAGCCTAAGCCTAAGCCTAGGGGTGCCCTAGCCTAAGCCTAGGCGTTCCCTAGCCTTAGGCTAGGGAAACCCTAGCCTTAGCTTAAGCCTAGGGGTGCCCTAGTCTAAGCCTAAGGTTGCCCTAGCCTAAGCCAAGGGGTGCCCTAGCCTTAGGCAAGGGGAGCCCTAGCCTTTGCCTAAGCCTAGGGGTGCCCTAGCCTAAGCCTAGGGGTGCCTTAGCCTTAGGCTAGGGGAGCCCTAGCCTTAGCTTAAGCATAGGGGTGCCCTAGTCTAAGCCTAGGGTTGCCCTAGCCTAAGCCAAGGGGTGCCCTAGCCTTAGGCTAGGGGAGCCCTAGCCTTAGCCTAAGCCTAGGGGTGCCCTAGCCTAAGCCTAGGGGTGCCCTTGCCTAAGCCTAGGGGTGCCTTAGCCTTAGGCTAGGGGAGCCCTAGCCTTAGCTTAAGCCTAGGGGTGCCCTAGCCTAAGCCTAGGGGTGCCCAAGCCTAAGCCCAGGGGTGCTCTAGCCTTAGGCTAGGGGAGCTCTAGCCTTAGCCTAAGCCTAGGGGTGCCCTAGCCTAAGCCTAGGGGTGCCATAGCCTAAGACTAGGGGTGCCCAAGCATAAGCCTAAGGATGCCCTAGCCTTAGGCTAGTGGAGCGCTAGCCTAAGCCTAAGCCTAGTGATGCCCTAGCCTAAGCCTAGGGGTGCCCTAGCCTAAGCCTAGGGGTGCCCTAGCCTTAGGCTAGGGGAGCCCTAGCCTTAGCCTAAGCCTAGGGGTGCCCTACCCTAAGCCTAGGGGTGCCCTAGCCTAAGCCTAGGGGTGCCCTAGCCTTAGTCTAGGGGAGCCCTAGCCTTAGCCTATGCCTAGGGGTGCCCTAGCCTAAGCCTAGGGGTGCCCTAACCTAAGCCTAGGGATGCCCTAGTAAGCCTAGGGGTGCACTAGTAAGCCTACGGGTGCCCTGCCTAAGCCTAGGGGTGCCCTCGCCTTAGGCTAGGGGAGCCCTAGCTTTAGCCTAATCCTAGGGGTGCCCTAGCCTAAGTCTAGGTGTGCCCTAGCCTATGCATAGGGGTGCCCAAGCCTTAACGTAGGGGAGCTCTAGCCATAACCTAAGCCTAGGGATGGCCTATCGTAAGCCTAGGGGTGCCCTTACCTAAGCCTAGGGGTGCCTTAGCCTTAGGCTAGGGGAGCCCTAGCCTTAGCGAAAGCCTAGGGGTGCCCAAGCCTAAGCCTAGGAGTGCCCTAGCCTAACCCTAGGGGTGCCCTAGCCGTAAGCTAGGGAAGCCCTAGCCTTAGCCTAAACTAGGGGTTCCCTATCCTAAGCCTAGGGGTGCCCTAGCCTAAGCCTAGGGGTGCCCTAGCCTAAGCCTAGGGGTGCCCTAGCCTAAGCCTAGTGGTGCCCTAACCTTAGGCTATGGGATCCCTAGCCTTAGGCTAATTCTAGGGGTGCCCTAGCGTAATCCTAGGGGCCCATAGCCTAAGCCTAGGTGTACCCTAACCTAAGCCTAGGGGTGCCCTAGCCTAAGCCTAGGGGTGCCCTAGCCGAAGCCTACGGGTGCCGTAGCCTTAGGCTAGGGAATCCCTATCCTTAGCCTAAGCCTAGTGGTGCCCTAGCCTAAGCGTAGGGGTGCCCGGGCACTAGCCTAAGCCTAGGGGTGCCATAGCCTAAGCATAGGGGTGCCCAAGCCTAAGCCTAAGGGTGCCCTAGACTTAGACTAGGGTAGCCCTAGCCTAAGCCTAAGCCTAGGGGTGCCCTAGCCTAAGCCTAGGCGTTCCCTAGCCTTAGGCTAGGGAAACCCTAGCCTTAGATTAAGCCTAGGGGTGCCCTAGTCTAAGCCTAGGGTTGCCCTAGCCTAAGCCAAGGGGTGCCCTAGCCTTAGGCTAGGGGAGCCCTAGCCTTAGCCTAAGCCTAGGGGTGCCCTAGCCTAAGCCTAGGGGTGCCCTAGCCTAAGCCTAGGGATGTCTTACCCTTAGCCTAGGGGAGCCCTAGCCTTAGCTTAAGCCTAGGGGTGCTCTAGTCTAAGCCTAGGGTTGCCCTAGCCTAAGCCAAGGGGTGCCCTAGCCTTAGGCTAGGGGAGCCCTAGCCTTAGCCTAAGCCTTGGGGTGCCCTAGCCTAAGCCTAGGGGTGCCCTAGCCTAAGCCTAGGGGTGCCTTAGCCTTAGGCTAGGGGAGCACTAGCCTTAGCTTAAGCCTAGGGGTGCCCTAGCCTAAGCCTAGGGGTGCTCAAGCCTAAGCCCAGGGGTGCTCTAGTCTTAGGCTAGGGAAGCCCTAGCCTTAGCCTTAGCCTAGGGGTGCCCTAGCCTAAGCCTAGGGGTACCATAGCCTAAGCCTAGGGGTGCTCAAGCATAAGCCTAAGGGTGCCCTAGCCTTAGGCTAGTGGAGCGCTAGCCTAAGCCTAAGCCTAGTGATGCCCTAGCCTAAGCCTAGGGGTGCCCTAGCCTAAGCCTAGGGGTGCCCTAGCCTTAGTCTAAGGGAGCCCTAGCTTAAGCCTATGCCTAGGGGTGCCCTAGCCTAAGCCTAGGGGTGCCCTAACCTAAGCCTAGGGGTGCCCTAGTAAGCCTATGGGTGCACTAGTAAGCCTACGGGTGCCCTGCCTAAGCCTAGGGGTGCCCTCGCCTTAGGCTAGGGGAGCCCTAGCCTTAGCCTAATCCTAGGGGTGCCCTAGCCTAAGTCTAGGTGTGCTCTAACCTAAGCCTTGGGGTGCCCTAGCCTAAGCCTAGGGGTGCCCTAGCCTATTCATAGGGGTGCCGTAGCCTTAGGCTAGGGGAGCCCCATCCTTAGCCTAAGCCTAGAGGTGCCCTAGCCTATGCCCTATCCTAAGCCTAGGGGTGCCCAAGCCTAAGCCTAGGGGTGCCCTAGCCTAAGCCTAGGGGTGCCCTAGCCTTAGGCTAGGGGAGCCCTAGCCTTAGCTTAAGCCTAGGGGTGCCCTAGCCTAAGCCTAGGGTTGCCCTACCCTAAGCCAAGGGGTGCCCTAGCCTTAGGCTAGGGGAGCCCTAGCCTTAGCCTAAGCCTGGGGTGCCCTAGCCTAAGCCTAGGGGTGCCCTAGCCTAAGCCTAGGGGTGCCCTAGCCTGAGACTAGGGGTGCCCTAGCATTAGGCTAGTTGAGCCATAGCCTTAGCCTAAGCTAGGGGTGCCCTAGCCTAAGCCTAAGGGTGCCCTAGCCTAAGCCTAGGGGTGCCCTAGACTTAGTCTAGGGGAGCCCTAGACTTAGCCTAAGCCTAGGGGTGCCCTAGCCTAAGACTAGTGGTGCCCTAGCCTAAGCCTAGGTGTACCCAAGCCTAAGCCTAGGGGTGCCCTAGCCTTAGGCTAGGTGAGCCCTAGCCTTAGCTTAAGCCTAGGGGTGCCCAAGCCTAAGCCTAGGGGTGCCCTAGCCTAAGCCTAGGTGTATCCTAGCCTAAGCCTAGGGGTGCCCTAGCCTAAGACTAGGGGTGCCCTAGCCTAAGCCTAGGGGTGCCCTAGCCTAAGCCTATATGTATCCTAGCCTAAGCCTAGGGGTGCCATAGCCTAAGACTAGGGGTGCCCTTGCCAAAGCCTAGGGGTGCCTTAGCCTTAGGCTAGGGTAACCCTAGCCTTAGCCTAAGCCTAGGGGTGCCCTAGCCTAAGCCTAGGGGTGCCCTAGCCTTAGGCTAGGGGAGCCCTAGCCTTAGCTTAAGCCTAGTGGTGCCCTAGCCTAAGCCTAGCGGTGCCCGAGCCTAAGCCTAGGGGTGCCCTATCCTAAGCCTAGGGGTGCCCTAGCCTAAGTCTAGGGGTGCCCTAGCCTTAGGCTAGGGGAGCCCTAGCCTTAGCTTAAGCCTAGGGGTGCCCTAGCCTAAGCCTAGCGGTGCCCTAGCCTAAGCGTAGGGGTGCCCTAGCCTAAGCCAAGGGATGCCATAGCCTAAGCCTAGTGGTGCCATAGCCTAAGCCTAGGGGTGCCCTAGACTTAGTCGAGGGGAGCCCTAGACTTAGCCTAAGCCTAGGGGTGCCCTAGCCTAAGACTAGTGGTGCCCTAGCCTAAGCCTAGGTGTACCCTAGCCTAAGCCTAGGGGTGCCCTAGCCTTAGGCTAGGTGAGCCCTAGCCTTAGCTTAAGCCTAGGGGTGCCCAAGCCTAAGCCTAGGGGTGCCCTAGCCTAAGCTTAGGGGTGCCCTAGCCTAATCCTATGGGTGCCCTAGCCTAAGCCTAGGTGTATCCTAGCCTAAGCCTAGGGGTGCCCTAGCCTAAGCCTAGGGGTGCCCTAGCCTAAGCCTAAGGGTGCCTTAGCCTTAGGCTAGGGTAACCCTAGCCTTAGCCTAAGCCTAGGGGTGCCCCAGCCTAAGCCTAGGGGTGCCCTAGCCTTAGGCTAGGGGAGCCCTAGCCTTAGCTTAAGCCTAGGGGTGCCCTAGCCTAAGCCTGGGGTGCCTTAGCCTTAGGCTAGGGCAGCCCTAGCATTAGCCTAAGCCTGGGGTGCCCTAGCCTAAGCCTGGGGATGCCATAGCCTAAGCCTATGGGTGCCCAAGCCTTAAGATAGGGGAGCTCTAGCCATAACCTAAGCCTAGGGATGCCCTATCGTAAGCCTAGGGGTGCCCTAGCCTAAGCCTAGGGGTGCCTTAGCTTAGGCTAGGGGAGCCCTAGCCTTAGCCAAAGCCTAGGGGTGCCCAAGCCTAAGCCCAGGAGTGCCCTAGCCTAACCCTAGGGGTGCCCTAGCCGTAAGCTAGGGAAGCCCTAGCCTTAGCCTAAGCCTAGGGGTGCCCTAGCCTAAGCCTAGGGGTGCCCTATCCTAAGCCTAGGGGTGCCCTATCCTAAGCCTAGGGGTGCCCTAGCCTAAGCTTAGTGGTGCCCTAACCATAGGCTAGGGGATCCCTAGCCTTAGGCTAATTCTAGGGGTTCCCTAGCCTAATTCTAGGGGCCAATAGCCTAAGACTAGGTGTACCCTAGCCTAAGCCTAGGGGTGCCCTAGCCTAAGCCCAGGGGTACCCTAGCCTAAGCCTAGGCGTTCCCTAGCCTTAGGCTAGGGAAACCCTAGCCTTAGCTTAAGACTAGGGGTGCCCTAGCCTAAGCCAAGGGGTGCCCTAGCCTAAGCCTAGGGGTGCCTTAGCCTTAGGCTAGGGGAGCCCTAGCCTTAGCTTAAGCCTAGGGGTGCCCTAGTCTAAGCCTAGGGTTGCCCTAGCCTAAGCCAATGGGTGCCCTAGCCTTAGGCTAGGGGAGCCCTAGCCTTAGCTTAAGCCTAGGGGTGCCCTAGCCTAAGCCTACGGGTGCCCTAGCCTAAGCCTAGGGGTGCCATAGCCTTAGGCTAGGGCAGCCCTAGCCTTAGCCTAAGCCTGGGGTGCCCTAGCCTAAGCCTTGGGATGCCATAGCCTAAGCCTAGGGGTGCCCAAGCCTAAGCGTACGGGCGTCCTAGCCTTAGGATCGGGGAGCCCTACCCTAAGCCTAAGACTAGTGTTGCCCTAGCCTAAGCCTACGGTGCCTTGGCCTAAGCCTCGGGGTGCCCAAGCCTTAAGATAGGGGAGCTCTAGCCATAACCTAAGCCTAGGGATGCCCTATCATAAGCCTAGGGGTGTCCTAGCCTAAGCCTAGGCGTGCCTTAGCCTTAGGCTAGGGGAGCCCTAGTCTTAGCCAAAGCCTAGAGGTGCCCAAGCCTAAGCCTAGGAGTGCCCTAGCCTAACCCTAGGGGTGCCCTATCCGTAAGCTAGGGAAGCACTAGCCTTAGCCTAAGCCTAGGGGTGCCATAGCCTAAGCCAAGGGGTGCCCTATCCTAAGCCTAGGGGTGCCCTATCCTAAGCCTAGGGGTGCCCTAGCCTAAGCTTAGTGGTGCCCTAACCATAGGCTAGGGGATCCCTAGCCTTAGGCTAAATCTAGGGGTGCCCTAGTCTAATTCTAGGGGTGCCCTAGCCTAAGCTTAGGTGTGCCCTAGCCTAAGCCTAGGGGTGCCCTAGCCTAAGATTAGGGGTGCCCTAGCCTTAGGCTAGGGGAGCCCTAGCCTTAGCCTAAGCCTAGGGGTGCCCTAGCCTAAGCCTAGGGGAGCCCTAGCCTTAGCCTAAGCTAGGGCTTCCCTATCCTAAGCCTAGGGGTGCCCTAGCCTAAGCCTAGGGGTGCCCTAGCCTAAGCCTAGGGGTGCCCTAGCCTAAGCCTAGTGGTGCCCTAACCTTAGGCTATGGGATCCCTAGCCTTAGGCTAATTCTAGGGGTGCCCTAGCCTAATCCTAGGGGCCCATAGCCTAAGCCTAGGTGTACCCTAGCCTAAGCCTAGGGGTGCCCTAGCCTAAGCCTAGGTGTGCCCTAGCCGAAGCCTACGGGTGCCGTAGCCTTAGGCTAGGGAATCCCTATCCTTAGCCTAAGCCTAATGGTGCCCTAGCCTAAGCCTAGGGGTGCCCTGGCACTAGCCTAAGCCTAGGGGTGCCATAGCCTAAGCATAGGGGTACCCAAGCCTAAGCCTAAGGGTGCCCTAGCCTTAGGCTAGGGGAGCCCTAGCCTAAGCCTAAGCCTAGGGGTGCCCTAGCCTAAGCCAAGGGGTGCCCTAGCCTTAGGCAAGGGGAGCCCTAGCCTTAGCCTAAGCCTAGGGGTGCCCTAGCCTAAGCCTAGGGGTGCCCTAGCCTAAGCCTAGGGGTGCCCTAGCCAAAGCCTAGGGGTGCCTTAGCCTTAGGCTAGGGGAGCCCTAGCCTTAGCTTAAGCATAGGGGTGCCCTAGTCTAAGCCTAGGGTTGCCCTAGCCTAAGCCAAGGGGTGCCCTAGCCTTAGGCTAGGGGAGCCCTAGCCTTAGCCTAAGCCTAGGGGTGCCCTAGCCTAAGCCTAGGGGTGCCCTAGCCTAAGCCTAGGGGTGCCTTAGCCTTAGGCTAGGGGAGCCCTAGCCTTAGCTTAAGCCTAGGGGTGCCCTAGCCTAAGCCTAGGGGTGCCCAAGCCTAAGCCCCGGGTGCTCTAGTCTTAGGCTAGGGGAGCCCTAGCCTTTGCCTAAGCCTAGGGGTGCCCTAGCCTAAGCCTAGGGGTACCATAGCCTAAGACTAGGGGTGCCCAAGCATAAGCCTAAGGGTGCCCTAGCCTTAGGCTAGTGGAGCGCTAGCCTAAGCCTAAGCCTAGTGATGCCCTAGCCTAAGCCTAGGGGTGCCCTAGTCTAAGCCTAGGGGTGCCCTAGCCTTAGGCTAGGGGAGCCCTAGCCTTAGCCTAAGCCTAGGGGTGCCCTACCCTAAGCCTAGGGGTGCCCTAGCCTAAGCCTAGGGGTGCCCTAGCCTTAGTCTAGGGGAGCCCTAGCCTTAGCCTATGCCTAGGGGTGCCCTAGCCTAAGCCTAGGGGTGCCCTAACCTAAGCCTAGGGGTGCCCTAGTAAGCCTAGGGGTGCACTAGTAAGCCTACGGGTGCCCTGCCTAAGCCTAGGGGTGCCCTCGCCTTAGGCTAAGGGAGCCCTAGCCTTAGCCTAATCCTAAGGGTGCCCTAGCTTAAGTCTAGGGGGGCACTAGCCTATGTATAGGGGTGCCGTAGCCTTAGGCTAGGGGAGCCCCAGCCTTAGCCTAAGCCTAGAGGTGCCCTAGCCTAAGTCTAGGGTTGCCCTATCCTAAGCCTAGGGGTGCCCTAGCCTAAGCCTAGGGGTGCCCTAGCCTATGCCTAGGGGTGCCCTAGCCTTAGGCTAGGGGAGCCCTAGCCTAAGCTTAAGCCTAGGGGTGCCCTAGCCTAAGCCTAGGGTTGCCCTAGCCTAAGCCAAGGGGTGCCCTAGCCTTAGGCTAGGGGAGCCCTAGCCTTAGCCTAAGCCTAGGGGTGCCCTAGACTAATCCTAGGGGTGCCCTAACCTAAGCCTAGGGGTGCCCTAGCCTAAGACTAGGGGTGCCCTAGCCTAAGCCTAGGGGTGCCCTAGCCTTAGGCTAGTTGAGCCATAGCCTTAGCCTAAGCTAGGGGTGCCCTAGCCTAAGCCTAGGGGTGCCCTAGCCTAAGCCTAGGGGTGCCCTATCCTAAGCCTAGGGGTGCCCTAGCATTATGCTAGGGGATCCCTAGCCTTATGCTAAGCCTAGTCGTGCCCTAGCCTAAGCCTAGGGGTGCCCTAGCCTAAGCCTAGGGGTGCCCTATCCAAAGTCTAGGCGTGCCCTAGCCTAAGCCTAGTGGTGCCCTAGCCTAAGTCTAGAGGTGCCCTGGCCTAAGCCTTGCGGTGCCCTAGCCTAAGCCTAGGGGTGCACTAGCCTTAGGATATGGGAGCCCTAGCCTTAACCTAAGCCTAGGGTTGCCCTAGCCTAAGCTTAGGGGTGCCATAGCCTTGGCTAGGGGAGCCCTATCCTTAGCCTAAGCCTAGGGGTGCCCTAGCCTAAGCCTTGGTGTGCCCTAGCCTAAGCCTAGGGGTGCCCTAGCCTTAGGCTAGGGGAGCCCTAGTCATAGCCTAAGCCTAGGGGTGCCCTACCCTAAGACTAGGGGTGCCCTAGCCTAAGCCTAGTGGTGCCTTAGCCTTAGGATAGGGGAGCCCTAGCCTTAGCCTAAGCCTAGGGGTTCCCTAGCCTAAGCCTAGGGGTACCATAACGTAAGCCTAGGGCTGCCCAAGCCTAAGCCTAAGGGTGCCCTAACCTTAGGCTAGGGGAGCGCTAGCCTAAGCCTAAGCCTAGTGGTGCCCTAGCCTAAGCCTAGGGGTGCCCTAGTCTAAGCCTCGGTGTGCCCTAGCCTTAAGCTAGGGGAGCCCTAGCCTTAGCCTAAGCCTAGGGGTGCCCTAGCCTAAGCCTAGGGGTGCCCTAGCCTAAGCCTAGGGGTGCCTTAGCTTTAGGCTAGGGGAGCCCTGGCCTTAGCCTAAGCCTAGGGTTGCCGTAGCCTAAACCTAGGGGGGCCCTAGCCATAGGCTAGGGGAGCCATAGCCTTAGACTAAGCTAGGGGTGCCCTAGCCTAAGCCTAGGTTTGCCCTAGCCTAAGCCTAGGGGTGCCCTAGCCTAAGCCTAGGGGTGCCCTAGCATTAGGCTAGGGGAGCCCTAGCCTTATGCTAAGCCTAGTCATGCCCTCCCTAAGCCTAGGGGTGCCCTAGCCTAAGCCTAGGCTTGCCCTAGCCTAAGCCTAGGGGTGCCCTAGCATTAGGCTAGGGGAGACCTAGCCTTATGCTAAGCCTAGTCATGCCCTAGCCTAAGTCTAGGGGTGGCCTAGCCTAAGCCTAGGGGTGCCCTATCCTAAGTCTAGGGGTGCCCTAGCCTAAGTCTAGGGGTGCCCTACCCTAAGTCTAGGGGTACCCTAGCCTTAGCCTTAGCCTAGGGGTGCCCTAGCCTAAGTCTAGGGGTGCCCTAGCTTTAGTGTAGGGGAGCCCTAGCCTTATCCTTAGCCTAGGGGTGCCCTGGCCTAAGCCTAGGGGTGCCCTGGCCTAAGCCTAGGGGTGCCCAATCCTAAGCCTAGGGGTGCCCTAGCCTTAGGCTAGGGGTGCCCTAGCCTTAGGCTAGGGGAGCCCTAGCCTTAGCCTAAGCCTAGGGGTGCCCTAGCCTAAGCCAAGGGGTGCCCTAGCCTTAGCGTAAGCCTTGGGGTGCCCTAGACTAAGCCTAGGGGTGCCCTAGCCTAAGCCTAGGGGTGCACTAGCCTTAGGCTATGGGAACCCTAGCCTTAGCCTAAGCCTAGGGGTGCCCTAGCCTAAGCCTAGGGGTGCCCTAGCCTAAGCCTTGGGGTGCCCTAGCCTAAGCTTAGGGGTGCCCTAGCCTTAGGCTAGGGGAGCCCTAGTCTTAGCCTAAGCTTAGGGGTGCCCTAGCCTAAGCCTAGGGGTGCCCTAGCCTAAGCCTACGGGTGCCCTAGCCTAAGCCTTGGGGTACCCTAGCCTAAGCCTAGAGGTGCCCAAGGCTTAGGCTAGGGGAGCCCTAGCCTTAGCCTAAACCTAGGGGTGCCCTAGCCTAAGCATAGGGGTCCCCTATTCTAAGCCAAGTCGTGCCTTAGCCTAAGCCTAGGGGTGCCCTATCCTAAGCCTAGGGGTGCCCTAGCCTTGGCTAGGGGAGCCCTAGCCTTAGCCTAAGCCTATGTGTGCCCTAGCCTAACCCTTGGTGTGCCCTAGCCTAAGCCTAGGGTTGCCCTAGCCTTAGGCTAGGGGAGCCCTAGTCTTAGCCTAAGCCTAGGGGTGCCCTAACCTAAGACTAGGGGTGCCCTAGCCTAAGCCTAGTGGTGCCTTAGCCTTAGGATAGGGGAGCCCTAGCCTTAGCTTAAGCCTAGGGGTGCCCTAACCTAAGCATAGGGGTGCCCAAGCCTAAGCCTAGGGGTAACCTAGCCTTAGGCTAGCGGAGCCTTAGCCTTAGCCTAAGCATAGGGGTGCCCTAGCCTAAGTCTAGGGGTACCATAACGTAAGCCTAGGGGTGTCCAAGCCTAAGCCTAAGGGTGCCCTAACCTTAGGCTAGGGGAGCGCTAGCCTAAGCCTAAGCCTAGTGGTGCCCTAGCCTAAGCCTAGGGGTGCCCTAGCCTAAGCCTAGGTGTGCGCTAGCCTTAAGCTAGGGGAGCCCTAGCCTTAGCCTAAGCCTAGGGGTGCCCTAGCCTAAGCCTAGGGGTGCCCTACCCTAAGCCGAGGGGTGCCCTAGCTTTAGGCTAGGGGAGCCCTAGCCTTAGCCTATGCCTAGGGGTGCCCTAGCCTAAGCCTAGGGGTGCTCTAGCCTAAGCCTAGGGGTGCCCTAGTAAGCCTAGGGGTGCCCTAGTAAGCCTACGGGTGCCCTGCATATGCCTCGGGGTGCCCTAGCCTTAGGCTAGGGGAGCCCTAGCCTTAGCTTAAGCCTTGGGGTGCCCTAGCCTAAGCCTAGGGTTGCTCTAGCCTTAGGCTAGGGGAGCCCTAGCGTTAGCCTAAGCATAGGAGTGCACTAGCCTAAGCCTAGGGGTGCCATAGCCTAAGCCTAGGGATGCCCAAGCCTAAGCCTAAGGGATTCCTAGCCTTAGGCTAGGGGAGCCCAACCTAAGCCTAAGCCTAGGGGTACCCTAGCCCAAGCTTAGGGGTGCCCAAGCCTTAGGTTAGGGGAGCCCTAGCCTTAGCTTAAGCCTAGGGGTGCCCTAGCCTAAGCCTAGGTTTGCCCTAGCCTAAGCCAAGGGGTGCCCTAGCCTTAGGCTAGGGGAGCCCTAGCCTTAGCCTAAGCCTACGGGTGCCCTAGCCTAAGCCTAGGGGTTCCCTAACCTTAGGCTAGGGGACGCTTAGCCTTAGCCTAAGCCTAGGGGTGGCCTAGCCTCAGCCTAGGGGTGCTCTAGTAAGCCTAGGGGTGCCCTAGTATGCCTACGGGTGCCCTGCCGAAGCCTAGGGGTGCCCTAGACTAATCCTAGGGGTGCCCTAGTAAGCCTAGGGGTGCCCTAGTAAGCCTAAAGGTGCCCTGCCTAAGGCAGGGGTGCCCAAGCCTTAGGCTAGGGGAGCCCCAGCCTTAGCCTAAGCCTAGGGGTGTCCTAGCCATATCCTTGGGGTGTCCTAGCCTAAGCGTAGTGGTGCCCTAGCCTAATCCTAGGGGTGCCCTAGCCTTAGGCTAGGGGAGCCCTAGCCTTAGCCTAAGCCTAGGGGTGCCGTAGCCTAAACGTAGGGGTGCCCTAGCCATAGGCTAGGGGAGCCAAAACCTTAGACAAAGCTAGGCGTTCCCTAGCCTAAGCCTAGGGTTGACCTAGCCTAAGCCTAGGGGTGCCCTAGCCTAAGCCTAGAGGTGCCCTAGCATTAGGCTAGGGGAGCCCTAGCCTTATGCTAAGCCTAGTCGTGCCCTACCTAAGCCTAGGGGTGCCCTAGCCTAAGCCTAGGGTTGCCCTAGCCTAAGCCTAGGGGTGCCCTAGCATTAGGCCAAGGGAGGCCTAGCCTTATGCTAAGCCTAGTCGTGCCCTAGCCTAAGTCTAGGGGTGCCCTAGCCTAAGCCTAGGAGTGCCCTATCCTAAGTCTAGGGGTGCCCTAGCCTAAGCCTAGGTGTATGCTAGCCAAAGCCTAGAGGTGCCCTAGTATTAGGCTAGGGGAGCCCTAGCCTTAGGCTAAGCCAAGTCGTGCCTTAGCCTAAGCCTAGGGGTGCCCTGGCTTAATCCTAGGGGTGCCCTGGCCTAAGCCTTGTGGTGCCCTAGCCTAAGACTAGGGGTGCCCTAGCCTTAGGATATGGGAGCCCTAGCCTTAACCTAAGCCTAGGGGTGCCCTAGCCTAAGCCTAGGGGTGCCCTAGCCTAAGCTTAGGGGTGCCATAGCCTTGGCTAGGGGAGCCCTAGCCTTAGCCTAAGCCTTGGGGTGCCCTAGCCTAAGCCTAGGGGTGCCCTAGCCTAAGCCTAGGGGTGCCCTAGCCTAAGCCTAGTGGTGCCCTAACCTTAGGCTATGGGATCCCTAGCCTTAGGCTAATTCTAGGGGTGCCCTAGCCTAATCCTAGGGGCCCATAGCCTAAGCCTAGGTGTACCCTAGCCTAAGCCTAGGGGTGCCCTAGCCTAAGCCTAGGGGTGCCCTAGCCGAAGCCTACGGGTGCCGTAGCCTTAGGATAGGGAATCCCTATCCTTAGCCTAAGCCTAGTGGTGCCCTAGCCTAAGCCAAGGGGTGCCCTGGCACTAGCCTAAGCCTAGGGGTGCCATAGCCTAAGCATAGGGGAGCCCTAGCCTAAGCCTAAGCCTAGGGGTGCCCTAGCCTAAGCCTAGGCGTTCCCTAGCCTTAGGCTAGGGAAACCCTAGCCTTAGCTTCAGCCTAGGGGTGGCCTAGCCTAAGCCTAGGGGTACCCTAGCCTAAGCCTAGGGGTGCCCTAGCCTTAGGCTAGGGGAGCCCTAGCCTTAGCTTAAGCCTAGCGGTGCCCTAGTCTAAGCCTAGGTTTGCCCTAGCCTAAGCCAAGGGGTGCCCTAGCCTTAGGCTAGGGGAGCCCTAGCCTTAGCCTAAGCCTAGGGGTGCCCTAGCCTAAGCCTAGGGGTGCCCTAGCCTAAGCCTAGGGGTGCCTTAGCCTTAGGCTAGGGGAGCCGTAGCCTTAGCTTAAGCCTAGGGGTGCCCTAGTCTAAGCCTAGGGTTGCCCTAGCCTAAGCCAAGGGGTGCCCTAGCCTTAGGCTAGGGGAGCCCTAGCCTTAGCCTAAGCCTAGGGGTGACCTAGCCTAAGCCTAGGGGTGCCCTAGCCTAAGCCTAGGGGTGCCTTAGCCTTAGTCTAGGGGAGCCCTAGCGTTAGCTTAAGCCTAGGGGTGCCCTAGCCTAAGCCTAGGGGTGCCCAAGCCTAAGCACAGGGGTGCTCTAGCCTTAGGCTAGGGGAGCCCTAGCCTTAGCCTAAGCCTAGGGTTGACCTAGCCTAAGCCTAGGGGTACCATAGCCTAAGCCTAGGGGTGCCCAAGCATAAGCCTAAGGGTGCCCTAGCCTTAGGCTAGTGGAGCGCTAGCCTAAGCCTAAGCCTAGTGATGCCCTAGCCTAAGCCTAGGGGTGCCCTAGCCTAAGCCTAGGGGTGCCCTAGCCTTAGGCTAGGGGAGCCCTAGCCTTAGCCTAAGCCTAGGGGTGCCCTACCCTAAGCCTAGGGGTGCCCTAGCCTAAGCCTAGGGGTGCCCTAGCCTTAGTCTAGGGGAGCCCTAGGCTTAGCCTATGCCTAGGGGTGCCCTAGCCTAAGCCTAGGGGTGCCCTAACCTAAGCCTAGGGGTGCCCTAGTAAGCCTAGGGGTGCACTAGTAAGCCTACGGGTGCCCTGCCTAAGCCTAGGGGTGCCCTCGCCTTAGGCTAGGGGAGCCCTAGCCTTAGCCTAATCCTAGGGGTGACCTAGCCTAAGCCTAGGTGTGCTCTAACCTAAGCCTTGGGGTGCCCTAGCCTAAGCCTAGGGGTGCCCTAGCCTATGCATAGGGGTGCCGTAGCCTTAGGCTAGGGGAGCCCCAGCCTTAGCCTAAGCCTAGAGGTGCCCTATCCTAAGTCTAGGGTTGCCCTATCCTAAACCTAGGGGTGCCCTAGCCTAAGCCTAGGGGTGCCCTAGCCTAAGCCTAGGGGTGCCCTAGCCTTAGGCTAGGGGAGCCCTAGCCTTAGCTTAAGCCTAGGGGTGCCCTAGCCTAAGCCTAGGGTTGCCCTAGCCTAAGCCAAGGGGTGCCCTAGCCTTAGGCTTGGGGAGCCCTAGCCTTAGCCTAAGCCTAGGGGTGTCCTAGCCTAAGCCTAGGGGTGCCCTAACCTAAGCCTAGGGGTGCCCTAGCCTAAGCCTAGGGGTGCCCTAGCCTAAGCCTAGGGGTGCCCTAGCCTTAGGCTAGTTGAGCCATAGGCTTAGCCTAAGCTAGGGGTGCCCTAGCCTAAGCCTAGGGGTGCCCTAGCCTAAGCCTAGGGGTGACCTAGCCTAAGCCTAGGGGTGCCCTAGCCAAACCCTAGGTGTGCCCTTGCCTAAGCCTAGGGGTGCCCTAGCCTTAGGCTAGGGGAGTCCTAGCCTTAGCCTAAGCCGATGGGTGCCCTACCCTAAGCCTAGGGGTGCCATAGCATAAGCCTAGGGGTGCCCTAGCCTAAGTCTTGGGGTGCCCTCACCTTAGGCTAGGGGAGCCCTAGCCTTAGCCTAAACCTAGGGGTGCCCAAGCCTAAGCCTGAGAGTGCCCTTGCCTAACCCTACGGGTGCCCTAGACTTAGCCAAAGCCTAGGTGTGCCCTTGCCTAAGCCTAGGGGTGCCCTAGCCTTAGGCTAGGGGAGTCCTAGTCTTAGCCTAAGCCGACGGGTGCCCTAGCCTAAGCCTAGGGGTGCCCTATCCTAAGCCTAGGGGTGCCCTAGCCTAAGTCTAGGGGTGCCCTAGCCTAAGCTTAGGGTTGCCCTAGCCTAAGCCAAGGGGTGCCCTAGCCTTAGGCTAGGGGAGCCCTAGCCTTAGCCTAAGCCTAGGGGTGCCCTAGCCTAAGCAGAGGGGTGCCCTAACCTAAGCCTAGGGGTGCCCTAGCCTAAGCCTAGGGGTGCCCTAGCCGAAGCCTAGGGGTGCCCTAGCCTTAGGCTAGTTGAGCCATAGCCTTAGCCTAAGCTAGGGGTGCCCTAGCCTAAGCCTAGGGGTGACCGAGCCTAAGCCTAGGGGTGCCCTAGCCAAAGCCTATGGGTGCCCTTGCCTAAGCCTAGGGGTGCCCTAGCCTTAGGCTAGGGGAGTCCTAGCCTTAGCCTAAGCCGAGGGGGCCTACCCTAAGCCTAGGGGTGCCCTAGCCAAAGCCTAGGGGTGCCCTAGCATAAGCCTTGGGGTGCCCACGCCTTAGGCTAGGGGAGCCCTAGCCTTAGCCTAAGCCTAGGGGTGCCCAAGCCTTAGCCTGAGATTGCCCTTGCCTAACCCTAGGGGTGCCCTAGACTTAGCCAAAGCCTAGGTGTGCCCTTGCCTAAGCCTAGGGGTGCCCTAGCCTTAGGCTAGGGGAGTCCTAGTCTTAGCCTAAGCCGACGGGTGCCCTAGCCTAAGCCTAGGGGTGCCCATCCTAAGCCTAGGGGTGCCCTAGCCTAAGTCTAGGGGTGCCCTAGCCTAAGCGTAGGGGTGCCCTACCCTAAGCCAAGGGGTGCCCTAGCCTAAGCCTAGAGGTGCCATAGCCTAAGCCTAGGGGTGCCCAAGACTTAGTCTAGGGGAGCCCTAGACTTAGCCTAAGCCTAGGGGTGCCCTAGCCTAAGACTAGTGGTGCCCTAGCCTAAGCCTAGGTGTACCCTAGCCTAAGCCTAGGGGTGCCCTAGCCTAAGCTTAGGGGTGCCCTAGCCTTAGGTTAGGGGAGCCCTAGCCTTAGCTTAAGCCTAGGGGTGCCCTAGCCTAAGCCTAGGGTTGCCCTAGCCTAAGCCAAGGGGTGCCCTAACCTTAGGCTAGGGGAGCCCTAGCCTTAGCCTAAGCCTACGGGTGCCCTAGCCTAAGCCTAGGGGTTCCCTAGCCTTAGGCTAGGGGACGCTTAGCCTTAGCCTAAGCCTAGGGGTGGCCTAGCCTCAGCCTAGGGGTGCTCTAGTAAGCCTATGGGTTGCCCTAGTATGCCTACGGGTGCCCTGCCTAAGCCTAGGGGTGCCCTAGACTAATCCTAGGGGTGCCCTAGTAAGCCTAGGGGTGCCCTAGCCTAAGTCTAGGGGTGCCCTAGCCTAAGCGTAGGGGTGCCCTAGCCTAAGCCTAGGGGTGCCTTAGCCTTAGGCTAGGGGAGCACTAGCCTTAGCTTAAGCCTAGGGGTGCCCTAGCCTAAGCCTAGCGGTGCCCAAGCCTAAGCCCAGGGGTGCTCTAGTCTTAGGCTAAGGAAGCCCTAGCCTTAGCCTAAGCCTCGGGGTGCCCTAGCCTAAGCCTAGGGGTTCCTTAGCCTTAGGCTAGGGTAACCCTAGCCTTAGCCTAAGCCTAGGGGTGCCCTAGCCTAAGCCTAGGGGTGCCCTAGCCTTAGGCTAGGGGAGCCCTAGCCTTAGCTTAAGCCTAGGGGTGCCCTAGCCTAAGCCTAGCGGTGCCCTAGCCTAAGCCTAGGGGTGCCCTAGCCTTAGGCTAGGGGAGCCCTAGCCTTATCTTAAGCCTAGGGGTGCCCTAGCCTAAGCCTAGGGGTGTGCTAGCCTAAGCCTAGGGGTGCCATAGCCTTAGGCTAGGGCAGCGCTAGCCTTAGCCTAAGCCTGGGGTGCCCTAACCTAAACCTTGGGATGCCATAGCCTAAGCCTAGGGGTGCCCAAGCCTAAGCGTACGGGCGTCCTAGCCTTAGGATCGGGGAGCCCTACCCTAAGCCTAAGACTAGTGTTGCCCTAGCCTAAGCCTAGGAGTGCCCTAGCCTAACCGTAGGGGTGCCCTAGCCGTAAGCTAGGGAAGCCCTAGCCTTAGCCTAAGTTAGGGGTTCCCTATCCTAAACCTAGGGGTGCCCTAGCCTAAGCCTAGGGGTGCCCTAGCCTAAGCCTAGGGGTGCCCAAGCCTAAGCCTAGTGGTGCCCTAACCTTAGGCTATGGGATCCCTAGCCTTAGGCTAATTCTAGGGGTGCCCTAGCCTAATCCTAGGGGCCCATAGCCTAAGCCTAGGTGTACCCTAACCTAAGCCTAGGGGTGCCCTAGCCTAAGCCTAGGGGTGCCCTAGCCGAAGCCTACGGGTGCCGTAGCCTTAGGCTAGGGAATCCCTATCCTTAGCCTAAGCCTAGTGGTGCCTTAGCCTAAGCCTAGGGGTGCCCGGGCAGTAGCCTAAGCCTAGGGGTGCCATAGCCTAAGCATAGGGGTGCCCAAGCCTAAGCCTAAGGGTGCCCTAGCCTAAGCCTAGGGGTGCCCTAACCTAAGCCTAGGGATGTCTTAGCCATAGCCTAGGGGAGCCCTAGCCTTAGCTTAAGCCTAGGGGTGCTCTAGTCTAAGCCTAGGGTTGCCCTAGCCTAAGCCAAGGGGTGCCCTAGCCTTAGGCTAGGGGAGCCCTAGCCTTAGCCTAAGCCTAGGGGTGCCCTAGCCTAAGCCTAGGGGTGCCCTAGCCTAAGCCTAGGGGTGCCTTAGCCTTAGGCTAGGGGAGCACTAGCCTTAGCTTAAGCCTAGGGGTGCCCTAGCCTAAGCCTAGCGGTGCCCAAGCCTAAGCCCAGGGGTGCTCTAGTCTTAGGCTAGGGAAGCCCTAGCCTTAGCCTAAGCCTAGGGGTGCCCTAGCCTAAGCCTAGGGGTACCATAGCCTAAGCCTAGGGGTGCTCAAGCATAAGCCTAAGGGTGCCCTAGCCTTAGGCTAGTGGAGCGCTAGCCTAAGCCTAAGCCTAGTGATGCCCTAGCCTAAGCCTAGGGGTGCCCTAGCCTAAGCCTAGGGGTGCCCTAGCCTTAGGCTAGGGGAGCCCTAGCCTTAGCCTAAGCCTAGGGGTGCCCTACCCTAAGCCTAGGGGTGCCCTAGCCTAAGCCTAGGGGTGCCCTAGCCTAAGCCTAGGGGTGCCCTAGCCTTAGTCTAAGGGAGCCCTAGCTTAAGCCTATGCCTAGGGGTGCCCTAGCCTAAGCCTAGGGGTGCCCTAACCTAAGCCTAGGGGTGCCCTAGTAAGCCTAGGCGTGCACTAGTAAGCCTACGGGTGCCCTGCCTAAGCCTAGGGGTGCCCTCGCCTTAGGCTAGGGGAGCCCTAGCCTTAGCCTAATCCTAGGGGTGCCCTAGCCTAAGTCTAGGTGTGCTCTAACCTAAGCCTTGGGGTGCCCTAGCCTAAGCCTAGGGGTGCCCTAGCCTATGCATAGGGGTGCCGTAATCTTAGGCTAGGGGATCCCCAGCCTTAGCCTAAGCCTAGAGGTGCCCTAGCCTATGCCCTATCCTAAGCCTAGGGGTGCCCAAGCCTAAGCCTAGGGGTGCCCTAGCCTAAGCCTAGGGGTGCCCTAGCCTTAGGCTAGGGGAGCCCTAGCCTTAGCTTAAGCCTAGGGGTGCCCTAGCCTAAGCCTAGGGTTGCCCTAGCCTAAGCCAAGGGGTGCCCTAGCCTTAGGCTAGGGGAGCCCTAGCCTTAGCCTAAGCCTAGGGGTGCCCTAGCCTAAGCCTAGGGGTGCCCTAACCTAAGCCTAGGGGTGCCCTAGCCTAAGCCTAGGGGTGCCCTAGCCTGAGCCTAGGGGTGCCCTAGCCTTAGGCTAGTTGAGCCATAGCCTTAGCCTAAGCTAGGGGTGCCCTAGCCTAAGCCTAAGGGTGCCCTAGCCTAAGCCTAGGGGTGCCCTAGACTTAGTCTAGGGGAGCCCTAGACTTAGCCTAAGCCTGGGGGTGCCCTAGCCTAAGACTAGTGGTGCCCTAGCCTAAGCCTAGGTGTACCCTAGCCTAAGCCTAGGGGTGCCCTAGCCTAAGGCTATGTGAGCCCTAGCCTTAGCTTAAGCCTAGGGGTGCCCAAGCCTAAGCCTAGGGGTGCCCTAGCCTAAGCCTAGGTGTATCCTAGCCTAAGCCTAGGGGTGCCCTAGCCTAAGACTAGGGGTGCCCTAGCCTAAGCCTAGGGGTGCCCTAGCCTAAGCCTATATGTATCCTAGCCTAAGCCTAGGGGTGCCCTAGCCTAAGCCTAGGGGTGCCCTAGCCTAAGCCTAGGGGTGCCTTAGCCTTAGGCTAGGGGAGCCCTAGCCTTAGCTTAAGCCTAGGGGTGCCCTAGCCTAAGCCTAGGGGTGCCCAAGCCTAAGCCCAGGGGTGCTCTAGCCTTAGGCTTGGGGAGCCCTAGCGTTAGCCTAAGCCTAGGGGTGCCCTAGCCTAAGCCTAGGGGTACCATAGCCTAAGCCTAGGGGTGCTCAAGCATAAGCCTAAGGGTGCCCTAGCCTTAGGCTAGTGGAGCGCTAGCCTAAGCCTAAGCCTAGTGATGCCCTAGCCTAAGCCTAGGGGTGCCCTAGCCTAAGCCTAGGGGTGCCCTAGCCTTAGGCTAGGGGAGCCCTAGCCTTAGCCTAAGCCTAGGGGTGCCCTACCCTAAGCCTAGGGGTGCCCTAGCCTAAGCCTAGGGGTGCCCTAGCCTAAGCCTAGGGGTGCCCTAGCCTTAGTCTAAGGGAGCCCTAGCTTAAGCCTATGCCTAGGGGTGCCCTAGCCTAAGCCTAGGGGTGCCCTAACCTAAGCCTAGGGGTGCCCTAGTAAGCCTAGGCGTGCACTAGTAAGCCTACGGGTGCCCTGCCTAAGCCTAGGGGTGCCCTCGCCTTAGGCTAGGGGAGCCCTAGCCTTAGCCTAATCCTAGGGGTGCCCTAGCCTAAGTCTAGGTGTGCTCTAACCTAAGCCTTGGGGTGCCCTAGCCTAAGCCTAGGGGTGCCCTAGCCTATGCATAGGGGTGCCGTAATCTTAGGCTAGGGGATCCCCAGCCTTAGCCTAAGCCTAGAGGTGCCCTAGCCTATGCCCTATCCTAAGCCTAGGGGTGCCCAAGCCTAAGCCTAGGGGTGCCCTAGCCTAAGCCTAGGGGTGCCCTAGCCTTAGGCTAGGGGAGCCCTAGCCTTAGCTTAAGCCTAGGGGTGCCCTAGCCTAAGCCTAGGGTTGCCCTAGCCTAAGCCAAGGGGTGCCCTAGCCTTAGGCTAGGGGAGCCCTAGCCTTAGCCTAAGCCTACGGGTGCCCTAGCCTAAGCCTAGGGGTGCCCTAACCTAAGCCTAGGGGTGCCCTAGCCTAAGCCTAGGGGTGCCCTAGCCTGAGCCTAGGGGTGCCCTAGCCTTAGGCTAGTTGAGCCATAGCCTTAGCCTAAGCTAGGGGTGCCCTAGCCTAAGCCTAAGGGTGCCCTAGCCTAAGCCTAGGGGTGCCCTAGACTTAGTCTAGGGGAGCCCTAGACTTAGCCTAAGCCTGGGGGTGCCCTAGCCTAAGACTAGTGGTGCCCTAGCCTAAGCCTAGGTGTACCCTAGCCTAAGCCTAGGGGTGCCCTAGCCTAAGGCTATGTGAGCCCTAGCCTTAGCTTAAGCCTAGGGGTGCCCAAGCCTAAGCCTAGGGGTGCCCTAGCCTAAGCCTAGGTGTATCCTAGCCTAAGCCTAGGGGTGCCCTAGCCTAAGACTAGGTGTGCCCTAGCCTAAGCCTAGGGGTGCCCTAGCCTAAGCCTATATGTATCCTAGCCTAAGCCTAGGGGTGCCCTAGCCTAAGCCTAGGGGTGCCCTAGCCTAAGCCTAGGGGTGCCTTAGCCTTAGGCTAGGGGAGCCCTAGCCTTAGCTTAAGCCTAGGGGTGCCCTAGCCTAAGCCTAGGGGTGCCCAAGCCTAAGCCCAGGGGTGCTCTAGCCTTAGGCTTGGGGAGCCCTAGCCTTAGCCTAAGCCTAGGGGTGCCCTAGCCTAAGCCTAGGGGTACCATAGCCTAAGACTAGGGGTGCCCAAGCATAAGCCTAAGGGTGCCCTAGCCTTAGGCTAGTGGAGCGCTAGCCTAAGCCTAGTGATGCCCTAGCCTAAGCCTAGGGGTGCCCTAGCCTAAGCCTAGGGGTTCCCTAGCCTAAGCCTAGGGGTGCCCTAGCCTAAGCCTAGGGGTGCCCTAGCCTTAGTCTAAGGGAGCCCTAGCTTAAGGCTATGCCTAGGGGTGCCCTAGCCTAAGCCTAGGGGTGCCCTATCCTAAGCCTAGGGGTGCCCTAGTAAGCCTAGGGGTGCACTAGTAAGCCTACGGGTGCCCTGCCTAAGCCTAGGGGTGCCCTCGCCTTAGGCTAGGGGAGCCCTAGCCTTAGCCTAATTCTAGGGGTGCCCTAGCCTAAGTCTAGGTGTGCTCTAACCTAAGCCTTGGGGTGCCCTAGCCTAAGCCTAGGGGTGCCCTAACCTATGCATAGGGGTGCCGTAGCCTTAGGCTAGGGGAGCCCCAGCCTTAGCCTAAGCCTAGAGGTGCCCTAGCCTATGCCTTATCCTAAGCCTAGGGGTTCCCAAGCCTAAGCCTAGGGGTGCCCTAGCCTAAGCCTTGGGGTGCCCTAGCCTTAGGCTAGGGGAGCCCTAGCCTTAGCTTAATCCTAGGGGTGCCCTAGCCTAAGCCTAGGGTTGCCCTAGCCTAAGCCAAGGGGTGCCCTAGCCTTAGGCTAGGGGAGCCCTAGCCCTAGCCTAAGCCTAGGGGTGCCCTAGCCTAAGCCTAGGGGTGCCCTAACCTAAGCCTAGGGGTGCCCTAGCCTAAGCCTAGGGGTGCCCTAGCCTGAGCCTAGGGGTGCCCTAGCCTTAGGCTAGTTGAGCCATAGCCTTAGCCTAAGCTAGGGGTGCCCTAGCCTAAGCCTAAGGGTGCCCTAGCCTAAGCCTAGGGGTGCCCTAGACTTAGTCTAGGGGAGCCCTAGACTTAGCCTAAGCCTAGGGGTGCCCTAGCCTAAGCCTAGGGGTGCCCTATCCTAAGCCTAGGGGTGCCCTATCCTAAGCCTAGGGGTGCCCTAGCCTAAGCCTAGGGGTGCCCTAGACTTAGTCTAGGGGAGCCCTAGACTTAGCCTAAGCGTAGTGGTGCCCTAGCCTAAGCCTAGGTGTATCCTAGCCTAAGCCTAGGGGTGCCCTAGCCTAAGACTAGGGGTGCCCTAGCCTAAGCCTAGGGGTGACCTATCCTAAGCCTATATGTATCCTAACCTAAGCAAAGGGGTGCCCTAGCCTAAGACTAGGGGTGCCCTAGCCAAAGCCTAGGGGTGCCTTAGCCTTAGGCTAGGGTAACCCTAGCCTTAGCCTAAGAATAGGGATGCCATAGCCTAAGCCTAGGGGTGCCCTAGCCTTAGGCTAGGGGAGCCCTAGCCTTAGCTTAAGCCTAGGGGTGCCCTAGCCTAAGCCTAGCGGTGCCCTAGCCTAAGCCTAGGGGTGCCCTATCCTAAGCCTAGGTGTGCCCTAGCCTAAGTCTAGGGGTGCCCTAGCCTAAGCGTAGGGGTGCCCTAGCCTAAGCCAAGGGATGCCCTAGCCTAAGCCTAGGGGTGCCATAGCCTAAGCCTAGGGGTGCCCTAGCCTAAGCCTAGGGTTGCCCTAGCCTAAGCCAAGGGGTGCCCTAGCCTTAGGCTAGGGGAGCCCTAGCCTTAGCCTAAGCCTAGGGGTGCCCTAGCCTAAGCCTAGGGGTGCCCTAACCTAAGCCTAGGGGTGCCCTAGCCTAAGCCTAGGGGTGCCCTAGCCTGAGCCTAGGGGTGCCCTAGCCTTAGGCTATTTGAGCCATAGCCTTAGCCTAAGCTAGGGGTGCCCTAGCCTAAGCCTAAGGGTGCCCTAGCCTAAGCCTAGGGGTGCCCTAGACTTAGTCTAGGGGAGCCCTAGACTTAGCCTAAGCCTAGGGGTGCCCTAGCCTAAGACTAGTGGTGCCCTAGCCTAAGCCTAGGTGTACCCTAGCCTAAGCCTAGGGGTGCCCTAGCCTAAGGCTATGTGAGCCCTAGCCTTAGCTTAAGCCTAGGGGTGCCCAAGCCTAAGCCTAGGGGTGCCCTAGCCTAAGCCTAGGTGTATCCTAGCCTAAGCCTAGGGGTGCCCTAGCCTAAGACTAGGGGTGCCCTAGCCTAAGCCTAGGGGTGCCCTAGCCTAAGCCTATATGTATCCTAGCCTAAGCCTAGGGGTGCCCTAGCCTAAGCCTAGGGGTGCCCTAGCCTAAGCCTAGGGGTGCCTTAGCCTTAGGCTAGGGGAGCCCTAGCCTTAGCTTAAGCCTAGGGGTGCCCTAGCCTAAGCCTAGGGGTGCCCAAGCCTAAGCCCAGGGGTGCTCTAGCCTTAGGCTAGGGGAGCCCTAGCCTTAGCCTAAGCCTAGGGGTGCCCTAGCCTAAGCCTAGGGGTACCATAGCCTAAGACTAGGGGTGCCCAAGCATAAGCCTAAGGGTGCCCTAGCCTTAGGCTAGTGGAGCGCTAGCCTAAGCCTAGTGATGCCCTAGCCTAAGCCTAGGGGTGCCCTAGCCTAAGCCTAGGGGTGCCCTAGCCTTAGGCTAGGGGAGCCCTAGCCTTAGCCTAAGCCTAGGGGTGCCCTAGCCTAAGCCTAGGGGTACCATAGCCTAAGCCTAGGGGTGCTCAAGCATAAGCCTAAGGGTGCCCTAGCCTTAGGCTAGTGGAGCGCTAGCCTAAGCCTAAGCCTAGTGATGCCCTAGCCTAAGGCTAGGGGTGCCCTAGCCTAAGCCTAGGGGTGCCCTAGCCTTAGGCTAGGGGATCCCTAGCCTTAGCCTAAGCCTAGGGGTGCCCTACCCTAAGCCTAGGGGTGCCATAGCCTAAGCCTAGGGGTGCCCTAGCCTAAGCCTAGGGGTGCCCTAGCCTTAGTCTAAGGGAGCCCTAGCTTAAGGCTATGCCTAGGGGTGCCCTAGCCTAAGCCTAGGGGTGCCCTAACCTAAGCCTAGGGGTGCCCTAGTAAGCCTAGGGGTGCACTAGTAAGCCTACGGGTGCCCTGCCTAAGCCTAGGGGTGCCCTCGCCTTAGGCTAGGGGAGCCCTAGCCTTAGCCTAATCCTAGGGGTGCCCTAGCCTAAGTCTAGGTGTGCTCTAACCTAAGCCTTGGGGTGCCCTAGCCTAAGCCTAGGGGTGCCCTAGCCTGAGCCTAGGGGTGCCCTAGCCTTAGGCTAGTTGAGCCATAGCCTTAGCCTAAGCTAGGGGTGCCCTAGCCTAAGCCTAAGGGTGCCCTAGCCTAAGCCTAGGGGTGCCCTAGACTTAGTCTAGGGGAGCCCTAGCCTTATCTTAAGCCTAGGGGTGCCCTAGCCTAAGCCTAGGGGTGTGCTAGCCTAAGCCTAGGGGTGCCATAGCCTTAGGCTAGGGCAGCGCTAGCTTTAGCCTAAGCCTGGGGTGCCCTAACCTAAGCCTTGGGATGCCATAGCCTAAGCCTAGGGGTGCCCAAGCCTAAGCGTACGGGCGTCCTAGCCTTAGGATCGGGGAGCCCTACCCTAAGCCTAAGACTAGTGTTGCCCTAGCCTAAGCCTAGGAGTGCCCTAGCCTAACCGTAGGGGTGCCCTAGCCGTAAGCTTGGGAAGCCCTAGCCTTAGCCTAAGTTAGGGGTTCCCTATCCTAAACCTAGGGGTCCCCTAGCCTAAGCCTAGGGGTGCCCTAGCCTAAGCCTAGGGGTGCCCAAGCCTAAGCCTAGTGGTGCCCTAACCTTAGGCTATGGGATCCCTAGCCTTAGGCTAATTCTAGGGGTGCCCTAGCCTAATCCTAGGGGCCCATAGCCTAAGCCTAGGTGTACCCTAACCTAAGACTAGGGGTGCCCTAGCCTAAGCCTAGGGGTGCCCTAGCCGAAGCCTACGGGTGCCGTAGCCTTAGGCTAGGGAATCCCTATCCTTAGCCTAAGCCTAGTGGTGCCTTAGCCTAAGCCTAGGGGTGCCCGGGCAGTAGCCTAAGCCTAGGGGTGCCATAGCCTAAGCATAGGGGTGCCCAAGCCTAAGCCTAAGGGTGCCCTAGCCTAAGCCTAGGGGTGCCCTAACCTAAGCCTAGGGATGTCTTAGCCATAGCCTAGGGGAGCCCTAGCCTTAGCTTAAGCCTAGGGGTGCTCTAGTCTAAGCCTAGGGTTGCCCTAGCCTAAGCCAAGGGGTGCCCTAGCCTTAGGCTAGGGGAGCCCTAGCCTTAGCCTAAGCCTAGGGGTGCCCTAGCCTAAGCCTAGGGGTGCCCTAGCCTAAGCCTAGGGGTGCCTTAGCCTTAGGCTAGGGGAGCACTAGCCTTAGCTTAAGCCTAGGGGTGCCCTAGCCTAAGCCTAGCGGTGCCCAAGCCTAAGCCCAGGGGTGCTCTAGTCTTAGGCTAGGGAAGCCCTAGCCTTAGCCTAAGCCTAGGGGTGCCCTAGCCTAAGCCTAGGGGTACCATAGCCTAAGCCTAGGGGTGCTCAAGCATAAGCCTAAGGGTGCCCTAGCCTTAGGCTAGTGGAGCGCTAGCCTAAGCCTAAGCCTAGTGATGCCCTAGCCTAAGCCTAGGGGTACCCTAGCCTAAGCCTAGGGGTGCCCTAGCCTTAGGCTAGGGGAGCCCTAGCCTTAGCCTAAGCCTAGGGGTGCCCTACCCTAAGCCTAGGGGTGCCCTAGCCTAAGCCTAGGGGTGCCCTAGCCTAAGCCTAGGGGTGCCCTAGCCTTAGTCTAAGGGAGCCCTAGCTTAAGCCTATGCCTAGGGGTGCCCTAGCCTAAGCCTAGGGGTGCCCTAACCTAAGCCTAGGGGTGCCCTAGTAAGCCTAGGCGTGCACTAGTAAGCCTACGGGTGCCCTGCCTAAGCCTAGGGGTGCCCTCGCCTTAGGCTAGGGGAGCCCTAGCCTTAGCCTAATCCTAGGGGTGCCCTAGCCTAAGTCTAGGTGTGCTCTAACCTAAGCCTTGGGGTGCCCTAGCCTAAGCCTAGGGGTGCCCTAGCCTATGCATAGGGGTGCCGTAATCTTAGGCTAGGGGATCCCCAGCCTTAGCCTAAGCCTAGAGGTGCCCTAGCCTATGCCCTATCCTAAGCCTAGGGGTGCCCAAGCCTAAGCCTAGGGGTGCCCTAGCCTAAGCCTAGGGGTGCCCTAGCCTTAGGCTAGGGGAGCCCTAGCCTTAGCTTAAGCCTAGGGGTGCCCTAGCCTAAGCCTAGGGTTGCCCTAGCCTAAGCCAAGGGGTGCCCTAGCCTTAGGCTAGGGGAGCCCTAGCCTTAGCCTAAGCCTAGGGGTGCCCTAGCCTAAGCCTAGGGGTGCCCTAACCTAAGCCTAGGGGTGCCCTAGCCTAAGCCTAGGGGTGCCCTAGCCTGAGCCTAGGGGTGCCCTAGCCTTAGGCTAGTTGAGCCATAGCCTTAGCCTAAGCTAGGGGTGCCCTAGCCTAAGCCTAAGGGTGCCCTAGCCTAAGCCTAGGGGTGCCCTAGACTTAGTCTAGGGGAGCCCTAGACTTAGCCTAAGCCTGGGGGTGCCCTAGCCTAAGACTAGTGGTGCCCTAGCCTAAGCCTAGGTGTACCCTAGCCTAAGCCTAGGGGTGCCCTAGCCTAAGGCTATGTGAGCCCTAGCCTTAGCTTAAGCCTAGGGGTGCCCAAGCCTAAGCCTAGGGGTGCCCTAGCCTAAGCCTAGGTGTATACTAGCCTAAGCCTAGGGGTGCCCTAGCCTAAGACTAGGGGTGCCCTAGCCTAAGCCTAGGGGTGCCCTAGCCTAAGCCTATATGTATCCTAGCCTAAGCCTAGGGGTGCCCTAGCCTAAGCCTAGGGGTGCCCTAGCCTAAGCCTAGGGGTGCCTTAGCCTTAGGCTAGGGGAGCCCTAGCCTTAGCTTAAGCCTAGGGGTGCCCTAGCCTAAGCCTAGGGGTGCCCAAGCCTAAGCCCAGGGGTGCTCTAGCCTTAGGCTTGGGGAGCCCTAGCCTTAGCCTAAGCCTAGGGGTGCCCTAGCCTAAGCCTAGGGGTACCATAGCCTAAGCCTAGGGGTGCTCAAGCATAAGCCTAAGGGTGCCCTAGCCTTAGGCTAGTGGAGCGCTAGCCTAAGCCTAAGCCTAGTGATGCCCTAGCCTAAGCCTAGGGGTGCCCTAGCCTAAGCCTAGGGGTGCCCTAGCCTTAGGCTAGGGGAGCCCTAGCCTTAGCCTAAGCCTAGGGGTGCCCTACCCTAAGCCTAGGGGTGCCCTAGCCTAAGCCTAGGGGTGCCCTAGCCTAAGCCTAGGGGTGCCCTAGCCTTAGTCTAAGGGAGCCCTAGCTTAAGCCTATGCCTAGGGGTGCCCTAGCCTAAGCCTAGGGGTGCCCTAACCTAAGCCTAGGGGTGCCCTAGTAAGCCTAGGCGTGCACTAGTAAGCCTACGGGTGCCCTGCCTAAGCCTAGGGGTGCCCTCGCCTTAGGCTAGGGGAGCCCTAGCCTTAGCCTAATCCTAGGGGTGCCCTAGCCTAAGTCTAGGTGTGCTCTAACCTAAGCCTTGGGGTGCCCTAGCCTAAGCCTAGGGGTGCCCTAGCCTATGCATAGGGGTGCCATAATCTTAGGCTAGGGGATCCCCAGCCTTAGCCTAAGCCTAGAGGTGCCCTAGCCTATGCCCTATCCTAAGCCTAGGGGTGCCCAAGCCTAAGCCTAGGGGTGCCCTAGCCTAAGCCTAGGGGTGCCCTAGCCTTAGGCTAGGGGAGCCCTAGCCTTAGCTTAAGCCTAGGGGTGCCCTAGCCTAAGCCTAGGGTTGCCCTAGCCTAAGCCAAGGGGTGCCCTAGCCTTAGGCTAGGGGAGCCCTAGCCTTAGCCTAAGCCTAGGGGTGCCCTAGCCTAAGCCTAGGGGTGCCCTAACCTAAGCCTAGGGGTGCCCTAGCCTAAGCCTAGGGGTGCCCTAGCCTGAGCCTAGGGGTACCCTAGCCTTAGGCTAGTTGAGCCATAGCCTTAGCCTAAGCTAGGGGTGCCCTAGCCTAAGCCTAAGGGTGCCCTAGCCTAAGCCTAGGGGTGCCCTAGACTTAGTCTAGGGGAGCCCTAGACTTAGCCTAAGCCTGGTGGTGCCCTAGCCTAAGACTAGTGGTGCCCTAGCCTAAGCCTAGGTGTACCCTAGCCTAAGCCTAGGGGTGCCCTAGCCTAAGGCTATGTGAGCCCTAGCCTTAGCTTAAGCCTAGGGGTGCCCAAGCCTAAGCCTAGGGGTGCCCTAGCCTAAGCCTAGGTGTATCCTAGCCTAAGCCTAGGGGTGCCCTAGCCTAAGACTAGGGGTGCCCTAGCCTAAGCCTAGGGGTGCCCTAGCCTAAGCCTATATGTATCCTAGCCTAAGCCTAGGGGTGCCCTAGCCTAAGCCTAGGGGTGCCCTAGCCTAAGCCTAGGGGTGCCTTAGCCTTAGGCTAGGGGAGCCCTAGCCTTAGCTTAAGCCTAGGGGTGCCCTAGCCTAAGCCTAGGGGTGCCCAAGCCTAAGCCCAGGGGTGCTCTAGCCTTAGGCTTGGGGAGCCCTAGCCTTAGCCTAAGCCTAGGGGTGCCCTAGCCTAAGCCTAGGGGTACCATAGCCTAAGACTAGGGGTGCCCAAGCATAAGCCTAAGGGTGCCCTAGCCTTAGGCTAGTGGAGCGCTAGCCTAAGCCTAGTGATGCCCTAGCCTAAGCCTAGGGGTGCCCTAGCCTAAGCCTAGGGGTGCCCTAGCCTAAGCCTAGGGGTGCCCTAGCCTAAGCCTAGGGGTGCCCTAGCCTTAGTCTAAGGGAGCCCTAGCTTAAGGCTATGCCTAGGGGTGCCCTAGCCTAAGCCTAGGGGTGCCCTATCCTAAGCCTAGGGGTGCCCTAGTAAGCCTAGGGGTGCACTAGTAAGCCTACGGGTGCCCTACCTAAGCCTAGGGGTGCCCTCGCCTTAGGCTAGGGGAGCCCTAGCCTTAGCCTAATTCTAGGGGTGCCCTAGCCTAAGTCTAGGTGTGCTCTAACCTAAGCCTTGGGGTGCCCTAGCCTAAGCCTAGGGGTGCCCTAGCCTATGCATAGGGGTGCCGTAGCCTTAGGCTAGGGGAGCCCCAGCCTTAGCCTAAGCCTAGAGGTGCCCTAGCCTATGCCTTATCCTAAGCCTAGGGGTTCCCAAGCCTAAGCCTAGGGGTGCCCTAGCCTAAGCCTTGGGGTGCCCTAGCCTTAGGCTAGGGGAGCCCTAGCCTTAGCTTAATCCTAGGGGTGCCCTAGCCTAATCCTAGGGTTGCCCTAGCCTAAGCCAAGGGGTGCCCTAGCCTTAGGCTAGGGGAGCCCTAGCCCTAGCCTAAGCCTAGGGGTGCCCTAGCCTAAGCCTAGGGGTGCCCTAACCTAAGCCTAGGGGTGCCCTAGCCTAAGCCTAGGGGTGCCCTAGCCTGAGCCTAGGGGTGCCCTAGCCTTAGGCTAGTTGAGCCATAGCCTTAGCCTAAGCTAGGGGTGCCCTAGCCTAAGCCTAAGGGTGCCCTAGCCTAAGCCTAGGGGTGCCCTAGACTTAGTCTAGGGGAGCCCTAGACTTAGCCTAAGCCTAGGGGTGCCCTAGCCTAAGCCTAGGGGTGCCCTATCCTAAGCCTAGGGGTGCCCTATCCTAAGCCTAGGGGTGCCCTAGCCTAAGCCTAGGGGTGCCCTAGACTTAGTCTAGGGGAGCCCTAGACTTAGCCTAAGCGTAGTGGTGCCCTAGCCTAAGCCTAGGTGTATCCTAGCCTAAGCCTAGGGGTGCCCTAGCCTAAGACTAGGGGTGCCCTGGCCTAAGCCTAGGGGTGACCTATCCTAAGCCTATATGTATCCTAACCTAAGCAAAGGGGTGCCCTAGCCTAAGACTAGGGGTGCCCTAGCCAAAGCCTAGGGGTGCCTTAGCCTTAGGCTAGGGTAACCCTAGCCTTAGCCTAAGAATAGGGATGCCATAGCCTAAGCCTAGGGGTGCCCTAGCCTTAGGCTAGGGGAGCCCTAGCCTTAGCTTAAGCCTAGGGGTGCCCTAGCCTAAGCCTAGCGGTGCCCTAGCCTAAGCCTAGGGGTGCCCTATCCTAAGCCTAGGGGTGCCCTAGCCTAAGTCTAGGGGTGCCCTAGCCTAAGCGTAGGGGTGCCCTAGCCTAAGCCAAGGGATGCCCTAGCCTAAGCCTAGGGGTGCCATAGCCTAAGCCTAGGGGTGCCCTAGCCTAAGCCTAGGGTTGCCCTAGCCTAAGCCAAGGGGTGCCCTAGCCTTAGGCTAGGGGAGCCCTAGCCTTAGCCTAAGCCTAGGGGTGCCCTAGCCTAAGCCTAGGGGTGCCCTAACCTAAGCCTAGGGGTGCCCTAGCCTAAGCCTAGGGGTGCCCTAGCCTGAGCCTAGGGGTGCCCTAGCCTTAGGCTAGTTGAGCCATAGCCTTAGCCTAAGCTAGGGGTGCCCTAGCCTAAGCCTAAGGGTGCCCTAGCCTAAGCCTAGGGGTGCCCTAGACTTAGTCTAGGGGAGCCCTAGACTTAGCCTAAGCCTAGGGGTGCCCTAGCCTAAGACTAGTGGTGCCCTAGCCTAAGCCTAGGTGTACCCTAGCCTAAGCTTAGGGGTGCCCTAGCCTAAGGCTATGTGAGCCCTAGCCTTAGCTTAAGCCTAGGGGTGCCCAAGCCTAAGCCTAGGGGTGCCCTAGCCTAAGCCTAGGTGTATCCTAGCCTAAGCCTAGGGGTGCCCTAGCCTAAGACTAGGGGTGCCCTAGCCTAAGCCTAGGGGTGCCCTAGCCTAAGCCTATATGTATCCTAGCCTAAGCCTAGGGGTGCCCTAGCCTAAGCCTAGGGGTGCCCTAGCCTAAGCCTAGGGGTGCCTTAGCCTTAGGCTAGGGGAGCCCTAGCCTTAGCTTAAGCCTAGGGGTGCCCTAGCCTAAGCCTAGGGGTGCCCAAGCCTAAGCCCAGGGGTGCTCTAGCCTTAGGCTAGGGGAGCCCTAGCCTTAGCCTAAGCCTAGGGGTGCCCTAGCCTAAGCCTAGGGGTACCATAGCCTAAGACTAGGGGTGCCCAAGCATAAGCCTAAGGGTGCCCTAGCCTTAGGCTAGTGGAGCGCTAGCCTAAGCCTAGTGATGCCCTAGCCTAAGCCTAGGGGTGCCCTAGCCTAAGCCTAGGGGTGCCCTAGCCTTAGGCTAGGGGAGCCCTAGCCTTAGCCTAAGCCTAGGGGTGCCCTAGCCTAAGCCTAGGGGTACCATAGCCTAAGCCTAGGGGTGCTCAAGCATAAGCCTAAGGGTGCCCTAGCCTTAGGCTAGTGGAGCGCTAGCCTAAGCCTAAGCCTAGTGATGCCCTAGCCTAAGGCTAGGGGTGCCCTAGCCTAAGCCTAGGGGTGCCCTAGCCTTAGGCTAGGGGATCCCTAGCCTTAGCCTAAGCCTAGGGGTGCCCTACCCTAAGCCTAGGGGTGCCATAGCCTAAGCCTAGGGGTGCCCTAGCCTAAGCCTAGGGGTGCCCTAGCCTTAGTCTAAGGGAGCCCTAGCTTAAGGCTATGCCTAGGGGTGCCCTAGCCTAAGCCTAGGGGTGCCCTAACCTAAGCCTAGGGGTGCCCTAGTAAGCCTAGGGGTGCACTAGTAAGCCTACGGGTGCCCTGCCTAAGCCTAGGGGTGCCCTCGCCTTAGGCTAGGGGAGCCCTAGCCTTAGCCTAATCCTAGGGGTGCCCTAGCCTAAGTCTAGGTGTGCTCTAACCTAAGCCTTGGGGTGCCCTAGCCTAAGCCTAGGGGTGCCCTAGCCTATGCATAGGGGTGCCGTAGCCTTAGGCTAGGGGAGCCCCAGCCTTAGCCTAAGCCTAGAGGTGCCCTAGCCTATGCCTTATCCTAAGCCTAGGGGTTCCCAAGCCTAAGCCTAGGGGTGCCCTAGCCTAAGCCTTGGGGTGCCCTAGCCTTAGGCTAGGGGAGCCCTAGCCTTAGCTTAATCCTAGGGGTGCCCTAGCCTAAGCCTAGGGTTGCCCTAGCCTAAGCCAAGGGGTGCCCTAGCCTTAGGCTAGGGGAGCCCTAGCCCTAGCCTAAGCCTAGGGGTGCCCTAGCCTAAGCCTAGGGGTGCCCTAACCTAAGCCTAGGGGTGCCCTAGCCTAAGCCTAGGGGTGCCCTAGCCTGAGCCTAGGGGTGCCCTAGCCTTAGGCTAGTTGAGCCATAGCCTTAGCCTAAGCTAGGGGTGCCCTAGCCTAAGCCTAAGGGTGCCCTAGCCTAAGGCTAGGGGTGCCCTAGACTTAGTCTAGGGGAGCCCTAGACTTAGCCTAAGCCTAGGGGTGCCCTAGCCTAAGCCTAGGGGTGCCCTATCCTAAGCCTAGGGGTGGCCTAGCCTAAGCCTAGGGGTGCCCTAGACTTAGTCTAGGGGAGCCCTAGACTTAGCCTAAGCATAGTAGTGCCCTAGCCTAAGCCTAGGTGTATCCTAGCCTAAGCCTAGGGGTGCCCTAGCCTAAGACTAGGGGTGCCCTAGCCTAAGCCTAGGGGTGCCCTAGCCTAAGCCTATATGTATCCTAGCCTAAGCCAAGGGGTGCCCTAGCCTAAGCCTAGGGGTGTGCTAGCCTAAGCCTAGGGGTGCCATAGCCTTAGGCTAGGGCAGCGCTAGCCTTAGCCTAAGCCTGGGGTGCCCTAACCTAAGCCTTGGGATGCCATAGCCTAAGCCTAGGGGTGCCCAAGCCTAAGCGTACGGGCGTCCTAGCCTTAGGATCGGGGAGCCCTACCCTAAGCCTAAGACTAGTGTTGCCCTAGCCTAAGCCTAGGAGTGCCCTAGCCTAACCGTAGGGGTGCCCTAGCCGTAAGCTAGGGAAGCCCTAGCCTTAGCCTAAGTTAGGGGTTCCCTATCCTAAACCTAGGGGTGCCCTAGCCTAAGCCTAGGGGTGCCCTAGCCTAAGCCTAGGGGTGCCCAAGCCTAAGCCTAGTGGTGCCCTAACCTTAGGCTATGGGATCCCTAGCCTTAGGCTAATTCTAGGGGTGCCCTAGCCTAATCCTAGGGGCCCATAGCCTAAGCCTAGGTGTACCCTAACCTAAGCCTAGGGGTGCCCTAGCCTAAGCCTAGGGGTGCCCTAGCCGAAGCCTACGGGTGCCGTAGCCTTAGGCTAGGGAATCCCTATCCTTAGCCTAAGCCTAGTGGTGCCTTAGCCTAAGCCTAGGGGTGCCCGGGCAGTAGCCTAAGCCTAGGGGTGCCATAGCCTAAGCATAGGGGTGCCCAAGCCTAAGCCTAAGGGTGCCCTAGCCTAAGCCTAGGGGTGCCCTAGCCTAAGCCTAGGGATGTCTTAGCCATAGCCTAGGGGAGCCCTAGCCTTAGCTTAAGCCTAGGGGTGCTCTAGTCTAAGCCTAGGGTTGCCCTAGCCTAAGCCAAGGGGTGCCCTAGCCTTAAGCTAGGGGAGCCCTAGCCTTAGCCTAAGCCTAGGGGTGCCCTAGCCTAAGCCTAGGGGTGCCCTAGCCTAAGCCTAGGGGTGCCTTAGCCTTAGGCTAGGGGAGCACTAGCCTTAGCTTAAGCCTAGGGGTGCCCTAGCCTAAGCCTAGCGGTGCCCAAGCCTAAGCCCAGGGGTGCTCTAGTCTTAGGCTAGGGAAGCCCTAGCCTTAGCCTAAGCCTAGGGGTGCCCTAGCCTAAGCCTAGGGGTACCATAGCCTAAGCCTAGGGGTGCTCAAGCATAAGCCTAAGGGTGCCCTAGCCTTAGGCTAGTGGAGCGCTAGCCTAAGCCTAAGCCTAGTGATGCCCTAGCCTAAGCCTAGGGGTGCCCTAGCCTAAGCCTAGGGGTGCCCTAGCCTTAGGCTAGGGGAGCCCTAGCCTTAGCCTAAGCCTAGGGGTGCCCTACCCTAAGCCTAGGGGTGCCCTAGCCTAAGCCTAGGGGTGCCCTAGCCTAAGCCTAGGGGTGCCCTAGCCTTAGTCTAAGGGAGCCCTAGCTTAAGCCTATGCCTAGGGGTGCCCTAGCCTAAGCCTAGGGGTGCCCTAACCTAAGCCTAGGGGTGCCCTAGTAAGCCTAGGCGTGCACTAGTAAGCCTACGGGTGCCCTGCCTAAGCCTAGGGGTGCCCTCGCCTTAGGCTAGGGGAGCCCTAGCCTTAGCCTAATCCTAGGGGTGCCCTAGCCTAAGTCTAGGTGTGCTCTAACCTAAGCCTTGGGGTGCCCTAGCCTAAGCCTAGGGGTGCCCTAGCCTATGCATAGGGGTGCCGTAATCTTAGGCTAGGGGATCCCCAGCCTTAGCCTAAGCCTAGAGGTGCCCTAGCCTATGCCCTATCCTAAGCCTAGGGGTGCCCAAGCCTAAGCCTAGGGGTGCCCTAGCCTAAGCCTAGGGGTGCCCTAGCCTTAGGCTAGGGTAGCCCTAGCCTTAGCTTAAGCCTAGGGGTGCCCTAGCCTAAGCCTAGGGTTGCCCTAGCCTAAGCCAAGGGGTGCCCTAGCCTTAGGCTAGGGGAGCCCTAGCCTTAGCCTAAGCCTAGGGGTGCCCTAGCCTAAGCCTAGGGGTGCCCTAACCTAAGCCTAGGGGTGCCCTAGCCTAAGCCTAGGGGTGCCCTAGCCTGAGCCTAGGGGTGCCCTAGCCTTAGGCTAGTTGAGCCATAGCCTTAGCCTAAGCTAGGGGTGCCCTAGCCTAAGCCTAAGGGTGCCCTAGCCTAAGCCTAGGGGTGCCCTAGACTTAGTCTAGGGGAGCCCTAGACTTAGCCTAAGCCTGGGGGTGCCCTAGCCTAAGACTAGTGGTGCCCTAGCCTAAGCCTAGGTGTACCCTAGCCTAAGCCTAGGGGTGCCCTAGCCTAAGGCTATGTGAGCCCTAGCCTTAGCTTAAGCCTAGGGGTGCCCAAGCCTAAGCCTAGGGGTGCCCTAGCCTAAGCCTAGGTGTATCCTAGCCTAAGCCTAGGGGTGCCCTAGCCTAAGACTAGGGGTGCCCTAGCCTAAGCCTAGGGGTGCCCTAGCCTAAGCCTATATGTATCCTAGCCTAAGCCTAGGGGTGCCCTAGCCTAAGCCTAGGGGTGCCCTAGCCTAAGCCTAGGGGTGCCTTAGCCTTAGGCTAGGGGAGCCCTAGCCTTAGCTTAAGCCTAGGGGTGCCCTAGCCTAAGCCTAGGGGTGCCCAAGCCTAAGCCCAGGGGTGCTCTAGCCTTAGGCTTGGGGAGCCCTAGCCTTAGCCTAAGCCTAGGGGTGCCCTAGCCTAAGCCTAGGGGTACCATAGCCTAAGACTAGGGGTGCCCAAGCATAAGCCTAAGGGTGCCCTAGCCTTAGGCTAGTGGAGCGCTAGCCTAAGCCTAGTGATGCCCTAGCCTAAGCCTAGGGGTGCCCTAGCCTAAGCCTAGGGGTGCCCTAGCCTAAGCCTAGGGGTGCCCTAGCCTAAGCCTAGGGGTGCCCTAGCCTTAGTCTAAGGGAGCCCTAGCTTAAGGCTATGCCTAGGGGTGCCCTAGCCTAAGCCTAGGGGTGCCCTATCCTAAGCCTAGGGGTGCCCTAGTAAGCCTAGGGGTGCACTAGTAAGCCTACGGGTGCCCTGCCTAAGCCTAGGGGTGCCCTCGCCTTAGGCTAGGGGAGCCCTAGCCTTAGCCTAATTCTAGGGGTGCCCTAGCCTAAGTCTAGGTGTGCTCTAACCTAAGCCTTGGGGTGCCCTAGCCTAAGCCTAGGGGTGCCCTAGCCTATGCATAGGGGTGCCGTAGCCTTAGGCTAGGGGAGCCCCAGCCTTAGCCTAAGCCTAGAGGTGCCCTAGCCTATGCCTTATCCTAAGCCTAGGGGTTCCCAAGCCTAAGCCTAGGGGTGCCCTAGCCTAAGCCTTGGGGTGCCCTAGCCTTAGGCTAGGGGAGCCCTAGCCTTAGCTTAATCCTAGGGGTGCCCTAGCCTAAGCCTAGGGTTGCCCTAGCCTAAGCCAAGGGGTGCCCTAGCCTTAGGCTAGGGGAGCCCTAGCCCTAGCCTAAGCCTAGGGGTGCCCTAGCCTAAGCCTAGGGGTGCCCTAACCTAAGCCTAGGGGTGCCCTAGCCTAAGCCTAGGGGTGCCCTAGCCTGAGCCTAGGGGTGCCCTAGCCTTAGGCTAGTTGAGCCATAGCCTTAGCCTAAGCTAGGGGTGCCCTAGCCTAAGCCTAAGGGTGCCCTAGCCTAAGCCTAGGGGTGCCCTAGACTTAGTCTAGGGGAGCCCTAGACTTAGCCTAAGCCTAGGATTGCCCTAGCCTAAGCCTAGGGGTGCCCTAGCCTAAGCCTAGGGGTGCCCTAGCCTTAGTCTAAGGGAGCCCTAGCTTAAGGCTATGCCTAGGGGTGCCCTAGCCTAAGCCTAGGGGTGCCCTATCCTAAGCCTAGGGGTGCCCTAGTAAGCCTAGGGGTGCACTAGTAAGCCTACGGGTGCCCTGCCTAAGCCTAGGGGTGCCCTCCCCTTAGGCTAGGGGAGCCCTAGCCTTAGCCTAATTCTAGGGGTGCCCTAGCCTAAGTCTAGGTGTGCTCTAACCTAAGCCTTGGGGTGCCCTAGCCTAAGCCTAGGGGTGCCCTAGCCTATGCATAGGGGTGCCGTAGCCTTAGGCTAGGGGAGCCCCAGCCTTAGCCTAAGCCTAGAGGTGCCCTAGCCTATGCCTTATCCTAAGCCTAGGGGTTCCCAAGCCTAAGCCTAGGGGTGCCCTAGCCTAAGCCTTGGGGTGCCCTAGCCTTAGGCTAGGGGAGCCCTAGCCTTAGCTTAATCCTAGGGGTGCCCTAGCCTAAGCCTAGGGTTGCCCTAGCCTAAGCCAAGGGGTGCCCTAGCCTTAGGCTAGGGGAGCCCTAGCCCTAGCCTAAGCCTAGGGGTGCCCTAGCCTAAGCCTAGGGGTGCCCTAACCTAAGCCTAGGGGTGCCCTAGCCTAAGCCTAGGGGTGCCCTAGCCTGAGCCTAGGGGTGCCCTAGCCTTAGGCTAGTTGAGCCATAGCCTTAGCCTAAGCTAGGGGTGCCCTAGCCTAAGCCTAAGGGTGCCCTAGCCTAAGCCTAGGGGTGCCCTAGACTTAGTCTAGGGGAGCCCTAGACTTAGCCTAAGCCTAGGGGTGCCCTAGCCTAAGCCTAGGGGTGCCCTATCCTAAGCCTAGGGGTGCCCTATCCTAAGCCTAGGGGTGCCCTAGCCTAAGCCTAGGGGTGCCCTAGACTTAGTCTAGGGGAGCCCTAGACTTAGCCTAAGCGTAGTGGTGCCCTAGCCTAAGCCTAGGTGTATCCTAGCCTAAGCCTAGGGGTGCCCTAGCCTAAGACTAGGGGTGCCCTAGCCTAAGCCTAGGGGTGACCTATCCTAAGCCTATATGTATCCTAACCTAAGCAAAGGGGTGCCCTAGCCTAAGACTAGGGGTGCCCTAGCCAAAGCCTAGGGGTGCCTTAGCCTTAGGCTAGGGTAACCCTAGCCTTAGCCTAAGAATAGGGATGCCATAGCCTAAGCCTAGGGGTGCCCTAGCCTTAGGCTAGGGGAGCCCTAGCCTTAGCTTAAGCCTAGGGGCGCCCTAGCCTAAGCCTAGCGGTGCCCTAGCCTAAGCCTAGGGGTGCCCTATCCTAAGCCTAGGGGTGCCCTAGCCTAAGTCTAGGGGTGCCCTAGCCTAAGCGTAGGGGTGCCCTAGCCTAAGCCAAGGGATGCCCTAGCCTAAGCCTAGGGGTGCCATAGCCTAAGCCTAGGGGTGCCCTAGCCTAATCCTAGGGTTGCCCTAGCCTAAGCCAAGGGGTGCCCTAGCCTTAGGCTAGGGGAGCCCTAGCCTTAGCCTAAGCCTAGGGGTGCCCTAGCCTAAGCCTAGGGGTGCCCTAACCTAAGCCTAGGGGTGCCCTAGCCTAAGCCTAGGGGTGCCCTAGCCTGAGCCTAGGGGTGCCCTAGCCTTAGGCTAGTTGAGCCATAGCCTTAGCCTAAGCTAGGGGTGCCCTAGCCTAAGCCTAAGGGTGCCCTAGCCTAAGCCTAGGGATGCCCTAGACTTAGTCTAGGGGAGCCCTAGACTTAGCCTAAGCCTAGGGGTGCCCTAGCCTAAGACTAGTGGTGCCCTAGCCTAAGCCTAGGTGTACCCTAGCCTAAGCCTAGGGGTGCCCTAGCCTAAGGCTATGTGAGCCCTAGCCTTAGCTTAAGCCTAGGGGTGCCCAAGCCTAAGCCTAGGGGTGCCCTAGCCTAAGCCTAGGTGTATCCTAGCCTAAGCCTAGGGGTGCCCTAGCCTAAGACTAGGGGTGCCCTAGCCTAAGACTAGGGGTGCCCTAGCCTAAGCCTAGGGGTGCCCTAGCCTAAGCCTATATGTATCCTAGCCTAAGCCTAGGGGTGCCCTAGCCTAAGCCTAGGGGTGCCCTAGCCTAAGCCTAGGGGTGCCTTAGCCTTAGGCTAGGGGAGCCCTAGCCTTAGCTTAAGCCTAGGGGTGCCCTAGCCTAAGCCTAGGGGTGCCCAAGCCTAAGCCCAGGGGTGCTCTAGCCTTAGGCTAGGGGAGCCCTAGCCTTAGCCTAAGCCTAGGGGTGCCCTAGCCTAAGCCTAGGGGTACCATAGCCTAAGACTAGGGGTGCCCAAGCATAAGCCTAAGGGTGCCCTAGCCTTAGGCTAGTGGAGCGCTAGCCTAAGCCTAGTGATGCCCTAGCCTAAGCCTAGGGGTGCCCTAGCCTAAGCCTAGGGGTGCCCTAGCCTTAGGCTAGGGGAGCCCTAGCCTTAGCCTAAGCCTAGGGGTGCCCTAGCCTAAGCCTAGGGGTACCATAGCCTAAGCCTAGGGGTGCTCAAGCATAAGCCTAAGGGTGCCCTAGCCTTAGGCTAGTGGAGCGCTAGCCTAAGCCTAAGCCTAGTGATGCCCTAGCCTAAGGCTAGGGGTGCCCTAGCCTAAGCCTAGGGGTGCCCTAGCCTTAGGCTAGGGGATCCCTAGCCTTAGCCTAAGCCTAGGGGTGCCCTACCCTAAGCCTAGGGGTGCCCTAGCCTAAGCCTAGGGGTGCCCTAGCCTAAGCCTAGGGGTGCCCTAGCCTTAGTCTAAGGGAGCCCTAGCTTAAGGCTATGCCTAGGGGTGCCCTAGCCTAAGCCTAGGGGTGCCCTAACCTAAGCCTAGGGGTGCCCTAGTAAGCCTAGGGGTGCACTAGTAAGCCTACGGGTGCCCTGCCTAAGCCTAGGGGTGCCCTCGCCTTAGGCTAGGGGAGCCCTAGCCTTAGCCTAATCCTAGGGGTGCCCTAGCCTAAGTCTAGGTGTGCTCTAACCTAAGCCTTGGGGTGCCCTAGCCTAAGCCTAGGGGTGCCCTAGCCTATGCATAGGGGTGCCGTAGCCTTAGGCTAGGGGAGCCCCAGCCTTAGCCTAAGCCTAGAGTTGCCCTAGCCTATGCCTTATCCTAAGCCTAGGGGTTCCCAAGCCTAAGCCTAGGGGTGCCCTAGCCTAAGCCTTGGGGTGCCCTAGCCTTAGGCTAGGGGAGCCCTAGCCTTAGCTTAATCCTAGGGGTGCCCTAGCCTAAGCCTAGGGTTGCCCTAGCCTAAGCCAAGGGGTGCCCTAGCCTTAGGCTAGGGGAGCCCTAGCCCTAGCCTAAGCCTAGGGGTGCCCTAGCCTAAGCCTAGGGGTGCCCTAACCTAAGCCTAGGGGTGCCCTAGCCTAAGCCTAGGGGTGCCCTAGCCTGAGCCTAGGGGTGCCCTAGCCTTAGGCTAGTTGAGCCATAGCCTTAGCCTAAGCTAGGGGTGCCCTAGCCTAAGCCTAAGGGTGCCCTAGCCTAAGCCTAGGGGTGCCCTAGACTTAGTCTAGGGGAGCCCTAGACTTAGCCTAAGCCTAGGGGTGCCCTAGCCTAAGCCTAGGGGTGCCCTATCCTAAGCCTAGGGGTGCCCTAGCCTAAGCCTAGGGGTGCCCTAGACTTAGTCTAGGGGAGCCCTAGACTTAGCCTAAGCATAGTAGTGCCCTAGCCTAAGCCTAGGTGTATCCTAGCCTAAGCCTAGGGGTGCCCTAGCCTAAGACTAGGGGTGCCCTAGCCTAAGCCTAGGGGTGCCCTAGCCTAAGCCTATATGTATCCTAGCCTAAGCCAAGGGGTGCCCTAGCCTAAGACTAGGGGTGCCCTAGCCAAAGCCTAGGGGTACCTTAGCCTTAGGCTATGGTAACCCTAGCCTTAGCCTAAGACTAGGGGTGCCCTAGCCTAAGCCTAGGGGTGCCCTAGCCTTAGGCTAGGGGAGCCCTAGCCTTAGCTTAAGCCTAGGGGTGCCCTAGCCTAAGCCTAGCGGTGCCCTAGCCTAAGCCTAGGGGTGCCCTGTCCTAAGCCTAGGGGTGCCCTAGCCTAAGTCTAGGGGTGCCCTAGCCTAAGCGTAGGGGTGCCCTAGCCTAAGCCAAGGGATGCCCTAGCCTAAGCCTAGGGGTGCCATAGCCTAAGCCTAGGGGTGCCCTAGACTTAGTCGAGGGGAGCCCTAGACTTAGCCTAAGTCTAGGGGTGCCCTAGCCTAAGACTAGTGGTGCCCTAGCCTAAGCCTAGGTGTACCCTAGCCTAAGCCTAGGGGTGCCCTAGCCTTAGGCTAGGTGAGCCCTAGCCTTAGCTTAAGCCTAGGGGTTCCCAAGCCTAAGCCTAGGGGTGCCCTAGCCTAAGCTTAGGGGTACCCTAGCCTAATCCTATGGGTGCCCTAGCCTAAGCCTAGGTGTATCCTAGCCTAAGCCTAGGGGTGCCCTAGCCTAAGCCTAGGGGTGCCCTAGCCTAAGCCTAAGGGTGCCTTAGCCTTAGGCTAGGGTAACCCTAGCCTTACCCTAAGCCTAGGGGTGCCCCAGCCTAAGCCTAGGGGTGCCCTAGCCTTAGGCTAGGGGAGCCCTAGCCTTAGCTTAAGCCTAGGGGTGCCCTAGCCTAAGCCTAGGGGTGCCCTAGCCTAAGCCTAGGGGTGCCTTAGACTTAGGCTAGGGCAGCCCTAGCCTTAGCCTAAGCCTGGGGTGCCCTAGCCTAAGCCTTGGGATGCCATAGCCTAAGCCTATGGGTGCCCAAGCCTAAGCGTACGGGCGTCCTAGCCTTAGGATCGGGGAGCCCTACCCTAAGCCTAAGACTAGTGTTGCCCTAGCCTAAGCCTACGGTGCCCTAGCCTAAGCCTAGGGGTGCCCAAGCCTTAAGATAGGGGAGTTCTAGCCATAACCTAAGCCTAGGGATGCCCTATCGTAAGCCTAGGGGTGCCCTAGCCTAAGCCTAGGGGTGCCTTAGCCTTAGGCTAGGGGAGCCCTAGCCTTAGCCAAAACCCAGGGGTGCCCAAGCCTAAGCCTAGGAGTGCCCTAGCCTAACCCTAGGGGTGCCCTAGCCGTAAGCTAGGGAAGCCCTAGCCTTAGCCTAAGCGTAGGGGTGCCCTAGCCTAAGCCTAGGGGTGCCCTATCCTAAGCCTAGGGGTGCCCTAGCCTAAGCTTAGTGGTGCCCTAACCATAGGCTAGGGGATCCCTAGCCTTAGGCTAAATCTAGGGGTGCCCTAGTCTAATTCTTGGGGTGCCCTAGCCTAAGCTTAGGTGTGCCCTAGCCTAAGCCTAGGGGTGCCCTAGCCTAAGATTAGGGGTGCCCTAGCCTTAGGCTAGGGGAGCCCTAGCCTTAGCCTAAGCCTAGGGGTGCCCTAGCCTAAGCCTAGGGGAGCCCTAGCCTTAGCCTAAGCTAGGGGTTCCCTATCCTAAGCCTAGGGGTTCCCTAGCCTAAGCCTAGGGGTGCCCTAGCCTAAGCCTAGTGGTGCCCTAACCTTAGGCTATGGGATCCCTAGCCTTAGGCTAATTCTAGGGGTGCCCTAGCCTAATCCTAGGGGCCCATAGCCTAAGCCTAGGTGTACCCTAGCCTAAGCCTAGGGGTGCCCTAGCCTAAGCCTAGGGGTACCCTAGCCTAAGCCTAGGCGTTCCCTAGCCTTAGGCTAGGGAAACCCTAGCCTTAGCTTAAGCTTAGGGGTGCCCTAGTCTAAGCCTAGGGTTTACCTAGCCTAAGCCAAGGGGTGCCCTAGCCTTAGGCTAGGGGAGCCCTAGCCTTAGCCTAAGCCTAGGGGTGCCCTAGCCTAAGCCTAGGGGTGCCCTAGCCTAAGCCTAGGGGTGCCTTAGCCTTAGGCTAGGGGAGCCCTAGCCTTAGCTTAAGCCTAGGGGTGCCCTAGTCTAAGCCTAGGTTTGCCCTAGCCTAAGCCAAGGGGTGCCCTAGCCTTAGGCTAGGGGAGCCCTAGCCTTAGCCTAAGCCTAGGGGTGCCCTAGCCTAAGCCTAGGGGTGCCCTAGCCTAAGCCTAGAGGTGCCTTAGCCTTAGGCTAGGGGAGCCCTAGCCTTAGCTTAAGCCTAGGTGTGCCCTAGCCAAAGCCTAGGGGTGCCCAAGCCTAAGCCCAGGGGTGCTCTAGCCTTAGGCTAGGGGAGCCCTAGCCTTAGCCTAAGCCTAGGGGTGCCCTAGCCTAAGCCTAGGGGTACCATAGCCTAAGCCTAGGGGTGCCCAAGCATAAGCCTAAGGGTGACCTAGCCTTAGGCTAGTGGAGCGCTAGCCTAAGCCTAAGCCTAGTGATGCCCTAGCCTAAGCCTAGGGGTGCCCTAGCCTAAGCCTAGGGGTGCCCTAGCCTTAGGCTAGGGGAGCCCTAGCCTTAGCCTAAGCCTAGGGGTGCCCTACCCTAAGCCTAGGGGTGCCCTAGCCTAAGCCTAGGAGTGCCCTAGCCTTAGTCTAGGGGAGCCCTAGCCTTAGCCTATGCCTCTGGGTGCCCTAGCCTAAGCCTAGGGGTGCCCTAACCTAAGCCTAGGGGTGCCCTAGCCTTAGGCTAGGGGAGCCCTAGCCTTAGCTTAAGCCTAGGGGTGCCCTAGCCTAAGCCTAGGGGTGCCCAAGCCTAAGCGTACGGGCGTCCTAGCCTTAGGATCGTGGAGCCCTACCCTAAGCCTAAGACTAGTGTTGCCCTAGCCTAGGCCTACGGTGCCCTAGCCTAAGCCTAGGGGTGCCCAAGCCTTAAGATAGGGGAGCTCTAGCCATAACCTAAGCCTAGGGATGCCCTATCGTAAGCCTAGGGGTGTCCTAGCCTAAGCCTAGGGGTGCCTTAGCCTTAGGCTAGGGGAGCCCTAGCCTTAGCCAAAGCCTAGAGGTGCCCAAGCCTAAGCCTAGGAGTGCCCTAGCCTAACCCTAGGGGTGCCCTAGCCGTAAGCTAGGGAAGCACTAGCCTTAGTCTAAGCCTAGGGGTGCCCTAGCCTAAGCCTAGGGGTGCCCTATCCTAAGCCTAGGGGTGCCCTATCCTAAGCTTAGGGGTGCCCTAGCCTAAGCTTAGTGGTGCCCTAACCATAGGCTAGGTGATCCCTAGCCTTAGGCTAAATCTAGGGGTGCCCTAGTCTAATTCTAGGGGTGCCCTAGCCTAAGCTTAGGTGTGCCCTAGCCTAAGCCTAGGGGTGCCCTAGCCTAAGATTAGGGGTGCCCTAGCCTTAGGGTAGGAGAGCCCTAGCCTTAGCCTAAGCCTAGGGGTGCCTTGGCCTAAGCCTAGGGGTGCCCTGGCCTAAGCCTTGCGGTGCCCTAGCCTAAGCCTAGGGGTGCCCTAGCCTTAGGCTAGGGGAGCCCTAGTCATAGCCTAAGCCTAGGGCTGCCCTACCCTAAGACTAGGGGTGCCCTAGCCTAAGCCTAGTGGTGCCTTAGCCTTAGGATAGGGGAGCCCTAGCCTTAGCCTAAGCCTAGGGGTTCCGTAGCCTAAGCCTAGGGGTACCATAACGTAAGCCTAGGGCTGCCCAAGCCTAAGCCTAAGGGTGCCCTAACCTTAGGCTAGGGGAGCGCTAGCCTAAGCCTAAGCCTAGTGGTGCCCTAGCCTAAGCCTAGGGGTGCCCTAGTCTAAGCCTCGGTGTGCCCTAGCCTTAAGGTAGGGGAGTCCTAGCCGTAGCCCAAGCCTAGGGGTGCCCTAGCCTAAGCCTAGGGGTGCCTTAGCTTAAGGCTAGGGGAGCCCTAGCCTTAGCCTATGCCTAGGGGTGCCCTAGCCTAAGCCTAAGGGTGCCCTAGCCTAAGCCTAGGGGTGCCCTAGTAAGCCTAGGGGTGCCTAAGTAAGCCTACGGGTGCCCTGCTTATGCCTAGGGGTGCCCTAGCCTTAGGCTAGGGGAGCCCTAGACTTAGGCTAAGCCTAGGGGTGCCCTAGCCTAATCCTAGGGGTGCCCTAACCTAAGCCTAGGGTGCCCTAGCCTAAGCCTAGGGGTGCCCTAGCCTATGCATAGGGGTTCCGTAGCCTTAGGCTAGGGGTGCCTCAGCCTTAGCCTAAGCCTAGGGGTGCCCTAGCCTAAGCCTAGGGGTGCCCTAGCCTTAGGCTAGGGGAGCCCTAGCCTTAGCTTAAGCATAGGGGTGCCCTAGCCTAAGCCTAGGGTTGCCCTAGCCTAAGCCTAGGGGTGCCCTAGCCTTCGGCTAGGGGAGCCCTATCGTTAGCCTAAGCATAGGGGTGCACTAGCCTAAGCCCAGGGGTGCCATAGCCTAAGCCTAGGGATGCCCAAGCCTAAGCCTAATGGAGCCCTAGCCTTAGGCTAGGGGAGCCCTAGCCTAAGCCTAAGCCTAGGGGTGCTCTAGTAAGCCTAGGGGTGCCCTAGTAAGCCTAGGGGTGCCCTAGTAAGCCTACGGGTGCCCTGCCTAAGGCTAGGGGTGCCCAAGCCTTAGGCTAGGGGAGCCCCAGCCTTAGCCTAAGCCTAGGGGTGTCCTAGCCAAATCCTGGGGTGTCCTAGCCTAAGCTTAATGGTGCCCTAGCCTAAGCCTAGGAGTGCCCTAGCCTTAGGCTAGGGGAGCCCCAGCCTTAGCCTAATCCTAGGGGTGTCCTAGCCTAAGCCTAGGGGTGTCCTAGCCTAAACCTAGGGGTGCACTACCCTAAGCCTAGGGGTGCCCTAGCCTTAGGCTACGGGAGCCCTAGCCTTAGCCTAAGCCTAGGGGTGCCGTAGCCTAAACCTAGGGGTGCCCTAGCCATAGGCTAGGGGAGCCATAGCCTTAGACTAAGCTAGGGGTGCCCTAGCCTAAGCCTAGGGTTGCCCTAGCCTAAGCCTAGGGTTGCCCTAGCGTAAGCCTAGGGGTGCCCTAGCCTAAGCCTAGGGGTGCCCTAGCATTAGGCTAGGGGAGCCCTAGCCTTATGCTAAGGCTAGTCATGCCCTCCCTAAGCCTAGGGGTGCCCTTGCCTAAGCCTAGGGTTGCCCTAGCCTAAGCCTAGGGGTGCCCTAGCATTAGGCTAGGGGAGACCTAGCCTTATGCTAAGCCTAGTCGTGCCCTTGCCTAAGTCTAGGGGTGCCCTAGCCTAAGCCTAGGGGTGCCCTATCCTAAGTCTAGGGGTGCCCTAGCCTAAGTCTAGGGGTGCCCTACCCTAAGTCTAGGGGTACCCTAGCCTTAGCCTAAGCCTAGGGGTGCCCTAGCCTAAGTCTAGGGGTGCCCTAGCTTTAGTGTAGGGGAGCCCTAGCCTTATCCTTAGCCTAGGGGTGCCCTGGCCTAAGCCTAGGGGTGCCCTGGCCTAAGCCTAGGGGTGCCCAAGCCTAAGCCTAGAGGTGCCCTAGCCTTAGGCTAGGGGTGCCCTAGCCTTAGGCTAGGGGAGCCCTAGCCTTAGCCTAAGCCTAGGGGTGCCCTAGCCTAAGCCAAGGGGTGCCCTAGCCTTAGCGTAAGCCTTGGGGTGCCCTAGACTAAGCCTAGGGGTGCCCTAGCCTAAGCCTAGGGGTGCACTAGCCTTAGGCTATGGGAGCCCTAGCCTTAGCCTAAGCCTAGGGGTGCCCTAGCCTAAGCCTAGGGGTGCTCTAGTTTAAGCCTTGGGGTGCCCTAGCCTAAGCTTAGGGGTGCCCTACCCTTAGGCTAGGGGAGCCCTAGTCTTAGCATAAGCCTAGGGGTGCCCTAGCCCAAGCCTAGGGGTACCTTAGCCCAAGCCTAGGGTTGCCTTAGCCTTAGGCTAGGGGAGCCCTAGTCTTAGCCTAAGCTTAGGGGTGCCCTAGCCTAAGCCTAGGGGTGCCCTAGCCTAAGCCTACGGGTGCCCTAACCTAAGCCTTGGGGTACCCTAGCCTAAGCCTAGAGGTGCCCAAGGCTTAGGCTAGGGGAGCCCTAGCCTTAGCCTAAACCTAGGTGTGCCCTAGCCTAAGCATAGGGGTCCCCTATTCTAAGCCAAGTCGTGCCTTAGCCTAAGCCTAGGGGTGCCCTATCCTAAGCCTAGGGGTGCCCTAGCCTTGGCTAGGGGAGCCCTAGCCTTAGCCTAAGCCTAGGTGTGCCCTAGCCTAAGCCTTGGTGTGCCCTAGCCTAAGCCGAGGGTTGCCCTAGCCTTAGGCTAGGGGAGCCCTAGTCTTAGCCTAAGCCTAGGGGTGCCCTAACCTAAGACTAGGGGTGCCCTAGCCTAAGCCTAGTGGTGCCTTAGCCTTAGGATAGGGGACCCCTAGCCTTAGCTTAAGCCTAGGGGTGCCCTAACCTAAGCATAGGGGTGCCCAAGCCTAAGCCTAGTGGTGCCCTAGCCTAAGCCTAGGGGTGCCCTAGCCTAAGCCTAGGTGTGCGCTAGCCTTAAGCTAGGGGAGCCCTAGCCTTAGCCTAAGCCTAGGGGTGCCCTAGCCTAAGCCTAGGGGTGCCCTACCCTAAGCCTAGGGGTGCCCTAGCTTTAGGCTAGGGGAGCCCTAGCCTTAGCCTATGCCTAGGGGTGCCCTAGCCTAAGCCTAGGGGTGCTCTAACCTAAGCCTAGGGGTGCCCTAGTAAGCCTAGGGGTGCCCTAGTAAGCCTACGGGTGCCCTGCATATGCCTCGGGGTGCCTAGCCTTAGGCTAGGGGAGCCCTAGCCTTAGCCTAAGCCTAGGGGTGCCCTAGCCTAAGCCTAGGGGTGCCCTAACCTAAGCCTAGCGGTGCCCTAGCCTAAGCCTAGGGGTGCCCTAGCCTTAGGCTAGGGGAGCCCTAGCCTTAGCTTAAGCCTTGGGGTGACCTAGCCTAAGCCTAGGGTTGCCCTAGCCTAAGCCTAGGGGTGCCCTAGCCTTCGGCTAGGGGAGCCCTATCGTTAGCCTAAGCATAGGGGTGCACTAGCCTAAGCCCAGGGGTGCCATAGCCTAAGCCTAGGGATGCCCAAGCCTAAGCCTAATGGAGCCCTAGCCTTAGGCTAGGGGAGCCCTAGCCTAAGCCTAAGCCTTGGGGTGCTCTAGTAAGCCTAGGGGTGCCCTAGTAAGCCTACGGGTGCCCTGCCTAAGGCTAGGGGTGCCCAAGCCTTAGGCTAGGGGAGCCCCAGCCTTAGCCTAAGCCTAGGGGTGTCCTAGCCAAATCCTGGGGTGTCCTAGCCTAAGCTTAATGGTGCCCTAGCCTAAGCCTAGGAGTGCCCTAGCCTTAGGCTAGGGGAGCCCCAGCCTTAGCCTAATCCTAGGGGTGTCCTAGCCTAAGCCTAGGGGTGTCCTAGCCTAAACCTAGGGGTGCACTACCCTAAGCCTAGGGGTGCCCTAGCCTTAGGCTACGGGAGCCCTAGCCTTAGCCTAAGCCTAGGGGTGCCGTAGCCTAAACCTAGGGGTGCCCTAGCCATAGGCTAGGGGAGCCATAGCCTTAGACTAAGCTAGGGGTGCCCTAGCCTAAGCCTAGGGTTGCCCTAGCCTAAGCCTAGGGTTGCCCTAGCGTAAGCCTAGGGGTGCCCTAGCCTAAGCCTAGGGGTGCCCTAGCATTAGGCTAGGGGAGCCCTAGCCTTATGCTAAGGCTAGTCATGCCCTCCCTAAGCCTAGGGGTGCCCTTGCCTAAGCCTAGGGTTGCCCTAGCCTAAGCCTAGGGGTGCCCTAGCATTAGGCTAGGGGAGACCTAGCCTTATGCTAAGCCTAGTCGTGCCCTTGCCTAAGTCTAGGGGTGCCCTAGCCTAAGCCTAGGGGTGCCCTATCCTAAGTCTAGGGGTGCCCTAGCCTAAGTCTAGGGGTGCCCTACCCTAAGTCTAGGGGTACCCTAGCCTTAGCCTAAGCCTAGGGGTGCCCTAGCCTAAGTCTAGGGGTGCCCTAGCTTTAGTGTAGGGGAGCCCTAGCCTTATCCTTAGCCTAGGGGTGCCCTGGCCTAAGCCTAGGGGTGCCCTGGCCTAAGCCTAGGGGTGCCCAAGCCTAAGCCTAGAGGTGCCCTAGCCTTAGGCTAGGGGTGCCCTAGCCTTAGGCTAGGGGAGCCCTAGCCTTAGCCTAAGCCTAGGGGTGCCCTAGCCTAAGCCAAGGGGTGCCCTAGCCTTAGCGTAAGCCTTGGGGTGCCCTAGACTAAGCCTAGGGGTGCCCTAGCCTAAGCCTAGGGGTGCACTAGCCTTAGGCTATGGGAGCCCTAGCCTTAGCCTAAGCCTAGGGGTGCCCTAGCCTAAGCCTAGGGGTGCTCTAGTTTAAGCCTTGGGGTGCCCTAGCCTAAGCTTAGGGGTGCCCTACCCTTAGGCTAGGGGAGCCCTAGTCTTAGCATAAGCCTAGGGGTGCCCTAGCCCAAGCCTAGGGATACCTTAGCCCAAGCCTAGGGTTGCCTTAGCCTTAGGCTAGGGGAGCCCTAGTCTTAGCCTAAGCTTAGTGGTGCCCTAGCCTAAGCCTAGGGGTGCCCTAGCCTAAGCCTACGGGTGCCCTAACCTAAGCCTTGGGGTACCCTAGCCTAAGCCTAGAGGTGCCCAAGGCTTAGGCTAGGGGAGCCCTAGCCTTAGCCTAAACCTAGGTGTGCCCTAGCCTAAGCATAGGGGTCCCCTATTCTAAGCCAAGTCGTGCCTTAGCCTAAGCCTAGGGGTGCCCTATCCTAAGCCTAGGGGTGCCCTAGCCTTGGCTAGGGGAGCCCTAGCCTTAGCCTAAGCCTAGGTGTGCCCTAGCCTAAGCCTTGGTGTGCCCTAGCCTAAGCCGAGGGTTGCCCTAGCCTTAGGCTAGGGGAGCCCTAGTCTTAGCCTAAGCCTAGGGGTGCCCTAACCTAAGACTAGGGGTGCCCTAGCCTAAGCCTAGTGGTGCCTTAGCCTTAGGATAGGGGACCCCTAGCCTTAGCTTAAGCCTAGGGGTGCCCTAACCTAAGCATAGGGGTGCCCAAGCCTAAGCCTAGTGGTGCCCTAGCCTAAGCCTAGGGGTGCCCTAGCCTAAGCCTAGGTGTGCGCTAGCCTTAAGCTAGGGGAGCCCTAGCCTTAGCCTAAGCCTAGGGGTGCCCTAGCCTAAGCCTAGGGGTGCCCTACCCTAAGCCTAGGGGTGCCCTAGCTTTAGGCTAGGGGAGCCCTAGCCTTAGCCTATGCCTAGGGGTGCCCTAGCCTAAGCCTAGGGGTGCTCTAACCTAAGCCTAGGGGTGCCCTAGTAAGCCTAGGGGTGCCCTAGTAAGCCTACGGGTGCCCTGCATATGCCTCGGGGTGCCTAGCCTTAGGCTAGGGGAGCCCTAGCCTTAGCCTAAGCCTAGGGGTGCCCTAGCCTAAGCCTAGGGGTGCCCTAACCTAAGCCTAGCGGTGCCCTAGCCTAAGCCTAGGGGTGCCCTAGCCTTAGGCTAGGGGAGCCCTAGCCTTAGCTTAAGCCTTGGGGTGCCCTAGCCTAAGCCTAGGGTTGCCCTAGCCTAAGCCTAGGGGTGCCCTAGCCTTAGGCTAGGGGAGCCCTAGCGTTAGCCTAAGCATAGGGGTGCACTAGCCTAAGCCTAGGGGTGCCATAGCCTAAGCCTAGGGATGCCCAAGCCTAAGCCTAAGGGATTCCTTGCCTTAGGCTAGGGGAGCCCTAGCCTAAGCCTAAGCCTAGGGGTACCCTAGCCTAAGCTTAGGGGTGCCCTAGCCTTAGGTTAGGGGAGCCCTAGCCTTAGCTTAAGCCTAGGGGTGCCCTAGCCTAAGCCTAGGGTTACCCTAGCCTAAGCCAAGGGGTGCCCTAGCCTTAGGCTAGGGGAGCCCTAGCCTTAGCCTAAGCCTACGGGTGCCCTAGCCTAAGCCTAGGGGTTCCCTAGCCTTAGGCTAGGGGACGCTTAGCCTTAGCCTAAGCCTAGGGGTGGCCTAGCCTCAGCCTAGGGGTGCTCTAGTAAGCCTAGGGGTGCCCTAGTATGCCTAAGGGTTCCCTGCCTAAGCCTAGGGGTGCCCTAGACTAATCCTAGGGGTGCCCTAGTAAGCCTAGGGGTGCCCTAGTAAGCCTACAGGTGCCCTGCCTAAGGCTAGGGGTGCCCAAGCCTTAGGCTAGGGGAGCCCCAGCCTTAGCCTAAGCCTATGGGTGTCCTAGCCATATCCTTGGGGTGTCCTAGCCTAAGCCTAAGGGTGCCGTAGCCTAAACCTAGGGGTGCCCTAGCCATAGGCTAGGGGAGCCAAAACCTTAGACAAAGCTAGGGGTTCCCTAGCCTAAGCCTAGGGTTGCCCTAGCCTAAGCCTAGGGGTGCCCTAGCCTAAGCCTAGAGGTGCCCTAACATTAGGCTAGGGGAGCCCTAGCCTTATGCTAAGCCTAGTCGTGCCCTAGCCTAAGCCTAGGGGTGCCCTAGCCTAAGCCTAGGGTTACCCTAGCCTAAGCCTAGGGGTGCCCTAGCATTAGGCCAGGGGAGGCCTAGCCTTATGCTAAGCCTAGTCGTGCCCTAGCCTAAGTCTAGGGGTGCCCTAGCCTAAGCCTAGGAGTGCCCTATCCTAAGTCTAGGGGTGCCCTAGCCTAAGTCTAGGGGTGCCCTACCCTAAGTCTAGGGGTGCCCTAGCCTTAGCCTAAGCCTACGGGTGTCCTAGTCTAAGCCTAGGGGTGCCCTAGCCTAAGTCTAGGGGTGCCCTAGCATTAGGGTAGGGGAGCCCTACCCTTATCTTTAGCCTAGGGGTGCCCTGGCCTAATCCTAGGGGTGCCCAAGCCTAAGCCTAGTGGTGCCCTAGCCTTAGGCTAGGGGAGCCCTAGCCTTAGCGTAAGCCTAGGGTTGCCCTAGCCTAAGCCAAGGGGGGCCCTAGCCTTAGCGTAAGCCTTGGGGTGCCCTAGACTAAGCCTAGGGTTGCCCTAGCCTAAGCCTAGGAGTGCACTAGCTTTAGGCTATGGGAGCCCTAGCCTTAGCCTAAGCCTAGGGGTGCCCTAGCCTAAGCCTAGGGGTGCCCTAGCCTTAGGCAAGGGGAGCCCTAGTCTTAGCCTAAGCCTAGGGGTGCCCTAGCCTAAGCTTAGGGGTGCCCTAGCCTAAGCCTAGGGGTGCCCTAGCCTAAGCCTAGGGGTGCCCTAGCCTAAGCCTTGGGGTGCCCTAGCCTAAGCCTAGGGGTGCCCTAGCCTTAGGCTAGGGGAGCCCTAGTCTTAGCCTAAGCCTAGGGCTGCCCTAGCCTCAGTTTAGGGGTGCCCTAGCCTAAGCCTAGGGGTGCCCTAGCCATAGGCTATGGGAGCCCTAGCCATAGCCTAAGCCTAGGGGTGTCCTAGCCTAAGCGTAGGGGTGCCCTAGCCTAAGTCTAGGGGTGCCCTAGCCTAAGCCTAGGGGTGCCCTAGCCTTAGGCTATGGGAGCCCTAGCCATAGCCTAAGCCTATTGGTGTCCTAGCCTAAGCCTAAGGGTGCCCTAGCCTAAGGCCAGGGGTGCCCTAGCCTTAGGGTTGGGGAGCCCTAGCCCTAGCCTAAGCCTAGGGGTGACCTGGCCTAAGCCTAGGGGTGCCCTGGCCTAAGCCTAGGGGTTCCCTGGCCTAAGCCTAGGGGTGCCCTAGCCTTAGGCTAGGGGAGCCCTAGCCTTAGCCTAAGCCTAGGGTAGCCCTAGCCTAAGCCTACGGGTGCCCTAGCCCAAGCCTAGTGGTGCCGTAACCTAAGCCTAGGGGTGCCCTAACCTAAGCCTAGGGGTGCGCCTTAGCCTAAGCCTAGGGGTGCCCTAGCCTAAGCCTAGGAGTGCCCTACACTTAGGCTAGGAGAGCCCTAGCCTTAGCCTAAGCTTAGGGGTGCCCTAACCTAAGCCTAGGGGTGCGCCTTAGCCTAAGCCTAGGGTGCCCTAGCCTAAGTCTAGGAGTGCCCTAGCCTTAGGCTAGGAGAGCCCTAGCCTTAGCCTAAGCTTAGGGGTGCCCTAGCCTACACCTAAGGGTGCCCTAGCCTTAGTCTAGGGGAGCCCTATCCTTAGTCTAAGCCTAGGGGTGCCCTAGCATAAGCCTAGGTGTGCCCTAGCCTGAGCCTTCGGGTGCCCTAGCATGAGGCTAGGGGAGCCCTAGCAATAGTCTAGCCTAGGATTTCCCTATCCTAAGCGTAGGGGTGCCATAGCCTGAGTCTAGGGGTGCCCTAGCCTAAGCCTAGGGGTGCCCTAGCCTGAGCCTAGGGGTGCCCTAGCTTTAGGTTAGGGGAGCCCTAGCCTTAGCCTAAGCCTAGGGGTGCACTAGCCTAAGCCTAGGTGTGCCTTAGCCTAAGCCTATGGGTGCCCTAGCCTATGCCTAGGGGTGCCCTAGCCTAAGCCTAGGAGTGTCCTAGCCTAATCCTAGGGGTGCCCTAGCCTAAGCCTATGGGTGCCCTAGCCTTAGGCTAGGGGAGCCCTAGCTTTAGCCTAAACCTAGGGGTACCCTAGCCTAAGACTATGGGTGCCCTAGCCAAAGAATAGGGGTTCCCTAGCCTGAGGCTAGGGGAGCCGTAGTCTTAGCCTAAGCCTAGGGGTGCCCTAGCCTAATCCTAGGGGTGCCCTAGCCTAAGCCTAGGGGTGCCTTAGCCTTAGGCTAGGGGAGCCCTAGCCTTACCATAGGCCTAGGGGCGCCCTAGCCTAAGCCTAGGGGTGCCCTAGCCGAAGCCTAGGGGTGCCCTAGCCTAAGCCTAGGGGTGCCCTAGCCTAAACCTAGGGGTGCCTTAGCCTTAGGCTAGGGGAGTCCTAGCCTTAGCCTAAGCCTAGGGGTGCCCTAGCTTAAGCCTAGGGGTACCATAGCCTAAGCCTAGGGGTGCCCAAGCCTAAGCCTAAGCGTGCCCTAGCCTTAGGCTAGGAGAGCCCTAGCCTAAGCCTAAGCCTAGTGGTGCCCTAGCCTAAGCCTAGGGGTGCCCTAGCCTAAGCCTAGGGGTGCCATAGCCTTAGGCTAGGGGAGCCCTAGCCTTAGCCTAAGCCTAGGGGTGCCATAGCCTAAGCCTAGGGGTACCCTAACCTAAGCCTAGGGGTGCCTTAGCCTTAGGCTAGGGGGGCCCTAGCCTTAGCCTAAGCCTAGGGGTGCCCTAACCTAATCCTAGGGGTGCCCTAGCCTAAGCCTAGGGGGGCCCTCGTAAGCCTACGGGTGCCCTAGTAAGCCTACGGGTGCCCTGCCTAAGCCTAGGGGTGCACTAGCCTTAGCCTAGGGGAGCCCTAGCCTTAGCTTAAGCCTAGGGGTGCCCTAGCCAAAGCCTAGGGGTGCCCTAACCTAAGCCTTAGGGAGCCCCAGCCTTATCCTCAGCCTAGGGGTGTCCTACCCTAATCCAGGGGTGTTCTAGCCTAAGCTTACGGGTGCCCTAGCCTAAGCCTAGGGGTGCCCTAGCCTTAGCCTAAGCCTAGGGGTGCCATAGCCTAAGCCTAGGGGTACCCTAACCTAAGCCTAGGGGTGCCTTAGCCTTAGGCTAGGGGGGCCCTAGCCTTAGCCTAAGCCTAGGGGTGCCCTAGCCTTATCCTAGGGGTGCCCTAGCCTAAGCCTAGGGGGGCCCTAGTAAGCCTACGGGTGCCCTAGTAAGCCTACGGGTGCCCTGCCTAAGCCTAGGGGTGCACTAGCCTTAGCCTAGGGGAGCCCTAGCCTTAGCTTAAGCCTAGGGGTGCCCTAGCCAAAGCCTAGGGGTGCCCTAACCTAAGCCTTAGGGAGCCCCAGCCTTATCCTCAGCCTAGGGGTGTCCTACCCTAATCCAGGGGTGTTCTAGCCTAAGCTTACGGGTGCCCTAGCCTAAGCCTAGGGGTGCCCTAGCCTTAGGCTAGGGGAGCCCCAAACTTAGCCTAAGCCTAGGAATGTCCTAGCCTAAGCCAAGGGGTGTCCTAGACTAAGCCTAGGGGTGCCGTAGACTAAGCCTAGAGGTGCACTAACCTAAGCCTAGGGGTTCCCTGGCCTTAGGCTAGGGGAGCCATAGCCGTAGCCTAAGCTAGGGGTGCCCTAGCCTAAGTCTAGGGGTGCCCTAGCCTAAGCCTAGGGGTGCCCTAGCCTAAGCCTAGGGGTGCCCTAGCCTAAGCCTAGGGTTGCCCTAGCCTAAGCCAAGGAGTGCCCTAGCCTTAGGCTAAGCCTTGGGGTGCCCTAGCATAAGCCTAGGGGTGCCCTAGCCTAAGTCTATGGGTGCCCTAGCCTTAGGGTAGGAGAGGCCTAGCCTTAGCCTAAGCCTAGGTGTGCCGTAGCCTAAGCCTAAGGGTGCCCTAGCCTAAGGCCAGGGGTGCCCTAGCCTTAGGGTTGGGGAGCCCTAGCCCTAGCCTAAGCCTAGGGGTGACCTGGCCTAAGCCTAGGGGTGCCCTGGCCTAAGCCTAGGGGTTCCCTGGCCTAAGCCTAGGGGTGCCCTAGCCTTAGGCTAGGGGAGCCCTAGCCTTAGCCTAAGCCTAGGGTAGCCCTAGCCTAAGCCTACGGGTGCCCTAGCCCAAGCCTAGTGGTGCCGTAACCTAAGCCTAGGGGTGCCCTAACCTAAGCCTAGGGGTGCGCCTTAGCCTAAGCCTAGGGGTGCCCTAGCCTAAGCCTAGGAGTGCCCTACACTTAGGCTAGGAGAGCCCTAGCCTTAGCCTAAGCTTAGGGGTGCCCTAACCTAAGCCTAGGGGTGCGCCTTAGCCTAAGCCTAGGGGTGCCCTAGCCTAAGTCTAGGAGTGCCCTAGCCTTAGGCTAGGAGAGCCCTAGCCTTAGCCTAAGCTTAGGGGTGCCCTAGCCTACACCTAGGGGTGCCCTAGCCTTAGTCTAGGGGAGCCCTATCCTTAGTCTAAGCCTAGGGGTGCCCTAGCATAAGCCTAGGTGTGCCCTAGCCTGAGCCTTCGGGTGCCCTAGCATGAGGCTAGGGGAGCCCTAGCAATAGTCTAGCCTAGGATTTCCCTATCCTAAGCGTAGGGGTGCCATAGCCTGAGTCTAGGGGTGCCCTAGCCTAAGCCTAGGGGTGCCCTAGCCTGAGCCTAGGGGTGCCCTAGCTTTAGGCTAGGGGAGCCCTAGCCTTAGCCTAAGCCTAGGGGTGCACTAGCCTAAGCCTAGGTGTGCCTTAGCCTAAGCCTATGGGTGCCCTAGCCTATGCCTAGGGGTGCCCTAGCCTAAACCTAGGAGTGTCCTAGCCTAATCCTAGGGGTGCCCTAGCCTAAGCCTATGGGTGCCCTAGCCTTAGGCTAGGGGAGCCCTAGCTTTAGCCTAAGCCTAGGGGTACCCTAGCCTAAGACTATGGGTGCCCTAGCCAAAGAATAGGGGTTCCCTAGCCTGAGGCTAGGGGAGCCGTAGTCTTAGCCTAAGCCTAGGGGTGCCCTAGCCTAATCCTAGGGGTGCCCTAGCCTAAGCCTAGGGGTGCCTTAGCCTTAGGCTAGGGGAGCCCTAGCCTTACCATAGGCCTAGGGGCGCCCTAGCCTAAGCCTAGGGGTGCCCTAGCCGAAGCCTAGGGGTGCCCTAGCCTAAGCCTAGGGGTGCCCTAGCCTAAACCTAGGGGTGCCTTAGCCTTAGGCTAGGGGAGTCCTAGCCTTAGCCTAAGCCTAGGGGTGCCCTAGCTTAAGCCTAGGGGTACCATAGCCTAAGCCTAGGGGTGCCCAAGCCTAAGCCTAAGCGTGCCCTAGCCTTAGGCTAGGAGAGCCCTAGCCTAAGCCTAAGCCTAGTGGTGCCCTAGCCTAAGCCTAGGGGTGCCCTAGCCTAAGCCTAGGGGTGCCATAGCCTTAGGCTAGGGGAGCCCTAGCCTTAGCCTAAGCCTAGGGGTGCCATAGCCTAAGCCTAGGGGTACCCTAACCTAAGCCTAGGGGTGCCTTAGCCTTAGGCTAGGGGGGCCCTAGCCTTAGCCTAAGCCTAGGGGTGCCCTAGCCTAATCCTAGGGGTGCCCTAGCCTAAGCCTAGGGGGGCCCTAGTAAGCCTACGGGTGCCCTAGTAAGCCTACGGGTGCCCTGCCTAAGCCTAGGGGTGCACTAGCCTTAGCCTAGGGGAGCCCTAGCCTTAGCTTAAGCCTAGGGGTGCCCTAGCCAAAGCCTAGGGGTGCCCTAACCTAAGCCTTAGGGAGCCCCAGCCTTATCCTCAGCCTAGGGGTGTCCTACCCTAATCCAGGGGTGTTCTAGCCTAAGCTTACGGGTGCCCTAGCCTAAGCCTAGGGGTGCCCTAGCCTTAGCCTAAGCCTAGGGGTGCCATAGCCTAAGCCTAGGGGTACCCTAACCTAAGCCTAGGGGTGCCTTAGCCTTAGGCTAGGGGGGCCCTAGCCTTAGCCTAAGCCTAGGGGTGCCCTAGCCTTATCCTAGGGGTGCCCTAGCCTAAGCCTAGGGGGGCCCTAGTAAGCCTACGGGTGCCCTAGTAAGCCTACGGGTGCCCTGCCTAAGCCTAGGGGTGCACTAGCCTTAGCCTAGGGGAGCCCTAGCCTTAGCTTAAGCCTAGGGGTGCCCTAGCCAAAGCCTAGGGGTGCCCTAACCTAAGCCTTAGGGAGCCCCAGCCTTATCCTCAGCCTAGGGGTGTCCTACCCTAATCCAGGGGTGTTCTAGCCTAAGCTTACGGGTGCCCTAGCCTAAGCCTAGGGGTGCCCTAGCCTTAGGCTAGGGGAGCCCCAAACTTAGCCTAAGCCTAGGAATGTCCTAGCCTAAGCCAAGGGGTGTCCTAGACTAAGCCTAGGGGTGCCGTAGACTAAGCCTAGAGGTGCACTAACCTAAGCCTAGGGGTTCCCTGGCCTTAGGCTAGGGGAGCCATAGCCGTAGCCTAAGCTAGGGGTGCCCTAGCCTAAGTCTAGGGGTGCCCTAGCCTAAGCCTAGGGGTGCCCTAGCCTAAGCCTAGGGGTGCCCTAGCCTAAGCCTAGGGTTGCCCTAGCCTAAGCCAAGGAGTGCCCTAGCCTTAGGCTAAGCCTTGGGGTGCCCTAGCATAAGCCTAGGGGTGCCCTAGCCTAAGTCTATGGGTGCCCTAGCCTTAGGGTAGGAGAGGCCTAGCCTTAGCCTAAGCCTAGGTGTGCCGTAGCCTAAGCCTATGGGTGCCCTGGCCTAAGCCTAGGGGTGCACTGTCCTAAGCCTATGGGTGCCCTGGCCTAACCCTAGGGGTGCCCTAGCATAAGTCTAAGGGTGCCCTAGCCTTACGCTATGGGAGCCCTAGCCTTAGACTAAGCCTAGGGGTGTCCTAGCCTAAGCCTAGGGGTGCCCTAGCCTAAGACTAGGGGTGCCCTAGCCTAAGCCTAGGGATGCCCTAGCCTAAGCCTTGGGGTACCCTAGCCTAAGCCTAGAGGTGCCCTAGCCTTAGGCTAGGGGATCCCTAGCCTTAGCCCAAGCCTAGGGGTGCCCTAGCCTAAGCCTAGGGTTGCCCTAGCCTAAGCCTAGGGGTTCCCAAGCATTAGGCTAGGGGAGCCCTAGCCTTAGCCTAAGACTAGGGGTGTCCTAGCCTAAGCCTAGGGTTGCCTAGCCTAAGCCTAGGCGTGCCCTAGCCTTAGGCTAGGGGAGCCCTAGCCGAAACCGAGGGGTGCCCTAGCCTAAGGCTTGGTTTGCCCTTGCCTAAGCACAGGTGTGCCCTAGCCTAAGCCTAGGGGTGCCCTAGCCTAAACCTAGGGGTGCCTAGCCTAATCCTAGGGGTGCCGTAGCCTTAGGCTATGGGAGCCCTAGCCTTAGCCTAAGCCTAGAGGTGCCCTAGCCTAAGCCTAGGGGTGCCCTAGCCTTAGGCTAGGGGAGCCATAGCCATAGCCTAAGCTAGGGGTGCCCTAGCCTAAGCCTAGGGGTGCCCTAGCCTTAGGCTATGGGAGCCCTAGCCATAGCCTAAGCCTAGGGGTGTCCTAGCCTAAGCCTAGGGGTGCCCTAGCCTAAGGCCAGGGGTGCCCTAGCCTTAGGGTTGGGGAGCCCTAGCCCTAGCCTAAGCCTAGGGGTGACCTGGCCTAAGCCTAGAGGTGCTCTGGCCTAAGCCTTGGGGTTCCCTGGCCTAAGCCTAGGGGTGCCCTAGCCTTAGGCTAGGGATGCCCTAGCCTTAGCCTAAGCATAGGGTAGCCCTAGCCTACGCCTAGGAGTCCCCTAGCCCAAGCCTAGTGGTGCCGTAACCTAAGCCTAGGGTTGCCCTAACCTAAGCCTAGGGGTGCGCCTGAGCCTAAGCCTAGGGGTGCCCTAGCCTAAGCCTAGGAGTGCCCTACCCTTAGGCTAGGAGAGCTCTAGCCTTAGCCTAAGCTTAGGGGTGCCCTAACCTAAGCCTATCGGTGTGCCTTAGCCTAAGCCTAGGGGTGCCCTAGCCTAAGTCTAGGAGTGCCCTAGCCTTAGGCTAGGAGAGCCCTAGCCTTAGCCTAAGCTTAGGGGTGCCCTAGCCTACACCTAGGGGTGCCCTAGCCTTAGTCTAGGGGAGCCCTATTTTTGTTTAAGCCTAGGGGTGCCCTAGCCTAAGCCTAGGGGTATGCTAGCCTGAGCCTAGGGGTGCCCTAGCCTGAGCCTTCGGGTGCCCTGGCCTAAGCCTAGGGGTGCCCTGGCCTAAGCCTAGGGGTGCCCTAGCCTTAGTCTAGCCTAGGATTTCCCTAGCCTAAACCTAGGGGGGGGCATAGCCTGAGTCTAGGGGTGCCCTAGCCTAAGCCTAGGGGTGCCCTAGCCTAAGCCTAGGGGTGCCCTAGCCTGAGCCTAGGGGTGCCCTAGATTTAGGCTAGGGGAGCCCTAGCCTTAGCCTAAGCCTAGGGGTGCCCTAGCCTGAGCCTTCGGGTGCCCTGGCCTAAGCCTAGGGGTGCCCTGGCCTAAACCTAGGGGTGCCCTAGCCTTAGTCTAGCCTAGGATTTCCCTAGCCTAAGCCTTGGGGTGCCATATCCTGAGTCTTGGGTGCCCCAGCCTAAGCCTAGTGGTGCCGTAGCCTAAGCCTAGGGGTGCCCTAACATAAGCCTAGGGGTGTGCCTTAGCCTAAGCCTAGGGGTGCCCTAGCCTGAGCCTAGGTGTGCCATAGCCTGAGCCTTCGGGTTCCGTAGCATGAGGCTAGGGGAGCCCTAGCCTTAGTCTAGCCTAGGATTTCCCTAGCCTAACCCTAGGGGTGCCATAGCCTGAGCCTATGGGTGCCCTAGCCTAAGCCTAGGGGTGCCCAAGCCTTAGGCTAGGGGAGCCCTAGCCTTAGGCTAAGCCTACGTGTGCCCTAGCCTAAGTCTAGGGGTGCCCTATCCTGAGCCTAGGGGTGCCCTAGCCTTAGGCTAGGGGAGTCCTAGCCTTAGGCTAATCCTACGTGTGCCCTAGACTAAGCCTAGGGGTTCCCTAGCCTAAGCCTAGGGGTGCCCTAGCCCAAGACTAGGGGTGCCCTAGCCTGAGGCTAGGGGAGCTTTAGCCTTAGCCTAAGCCTAGGGGTGCCCTAGCCTAAGCCTAGGGGTACCATAGCCTGAGCCTAGGGGTGCCCTAGCCTGAGCCTAGGGGAGCCGTAGCCTAAGCATAGGGGTGCCCTAGCCTAAGACTAGGGGTGCCCTAGCCTAAGCCTAGTGGTGCCCTAGCCTAAGCCTAGGGGTGCCCTAACCTAAGCCTAGGGGTGTCCTAGTCTTAAGCTAGGAGAGCCCTAGCCTTAGCCTTGCTTTGGATTGCCCTAGCCTAAGCCTAGGGGTGCCCTAGCCTAAGATTAGGGGTGCCCTAGCCTAAGCCTAGGGGTGCCCTAGCCTAAGCCTAGGGGTGCCTTAGCCGAAGCCTAGGGGTGCCCTAGCCTAAACCTAGGGGTGCTCTAGCTTTAGGCTAGGGGAGCCCTAGCCTTAGCCTAAGCTTAGGGGTGCCCTAGCCTACACCTAGGGGTGCCCTAGCCTAAGCATAGGGGTTCCCTTTTCTAAGCCTAGGGGTGCCTTAGCCTAAGCCTAGGCATGCCCTAGCCTAAGTCTAGGAGTGTCCTTGCCTAATCCTAGGGGTGCCCTAGCCTAAGCCTATGGGTGCCCTAGCCTTAGGCTAGTGGAGCCCTAGCTTTAGCCTAAGACTAGGGGTACCCTAGCCTAAGCCTCGGGTGCCCTAGCCAAAGATTAGGGGTGCCCTAGCCTGAGGCTAGACGAGCCGTAACCTTAGCCTAAGCCTAGGGGTTCCCTAGCCTAAGTTTAGGGGTGCCCTGGTCTAAGCCTAGGGGTGCCCTAGCCTAAGCCTAGGGGTGCCCTAGCCTAAGACTAGGAGTGTCCTAGCCTAATCCTAGGGGTGCCCTAGCCTAAGCCTATGGGTGCCCTAGCCTTAGGCTAGGGGAGCCCTAGCTTTAGCCTAAGCCTAGGGGTACCCTAGCCTAAGCTTCGGGGTGCCCTAGCCAAAGATGAGGGGAGCCCTAGCCTGAGGCTAGGGGAGCCGTAGCCTTAGCCTAAGCCTAGGGGTGCCCTAGCCTAAGCCTAGGGGTGCCCTAGCCTAAGCCTAGGGGTGCCCTAGCCTAAGCCTAGGGGTGCCCTAGCCTGAGACTAGGGGTGCCCTTGCCTTAGGCTAGGAGAGCCCTAGCCTTAGCCTAAGCATAGGGGTGCCCTTGCCTAAGCCTAGGGGTGCCCTAGCCGAAGCCTAGGGGTGCCCTATCCTAAGCCTAGGCGTGCCCTAGCCTAAGCCGATTGGTGCCCTAGCCTAAGCCTAGGGGTGCCCTAGCCTGAGCCTAGGGGTTTCCCTAGCCTGAACCTACGGGTGCCCTAGCCTGGGGCTAGGGGAGCCCTAACCTTAGTCTAGCCTAGGATTGCTTTAGCCTAAGCCTAGGGGTGCCATAGCCTGATTCTAGGGGTGCCCTAACCTGAGGCTAGGGGAGCCGTAGCCTTAGCCTAAGCCGAGGGTTGCCCTAGCCTAAGCCTATGGGTGCCCTAGCCTTAGACTAGGGGAGCCCTAGCTTTAGCCTAAGCCTAGGGGTACCCTAGCCTAAGCCTCGGGGTGCTCTAGCGAAAGATTAGGGGTGCCCTTGCCTGAGGCTAGGGGAGCTGTAGCCTTAGCCTAAGCCTAGGGGTGCCCTACCCTAATCCTAGGGGTGCCCTAGCCGAAGCCTAGGGGTGCCCTAGCCTAAGCCTAGGGGTGCCCTAGCCTAAGCCTAGGGGTGCCCTAGCCTGAGACTAGGGGTGCCCTTGCCTTAGGTTAGGGGAGCCCTAGCCTTAGCCTAAGCATAGGGGTGCCCTAGCCTAAGCCTAGGGGTGCCCTAGACGAAGCCTAGGGGTGCCCTATCCTCAGCCTAGGCGTGCCCTAGCCTAAGCCGATTGGTGCCCTAGCCTAAGCCTAGGGGTGCCCTAGCCTGAACCTAGTGGTTTCCCTAGCCTGAACCTACGGGTGCCCTAGCCTGGGGCTAGGGGAGCCCTAACCTTAGTCTAGCCTAGGATTGCATTAGCCTAAGCCTAGGGGTGCCATAGCCTGATTCTAGGGGTGCCCTAACCTGAGGCTAGGGGAGCCGTAGCCTTAGCCTAAGCCTAGGGGTGCCCTGGCCTAAGCCTAGGGGTGCCCTAACCTAAGCTTAGGGGTTCCCTAGTCTAAGGCTAGGGGTGCCCTAGCCTTAGGCTAGGGGAGCCCGAGCCTTAGCCTAAGCCTAGGGTTGCCCTAGCCTAAGCCTAGGGGTGCCCTAACCCAAGCCTAGTGGTGCCGTAGCCTAAGCCTAGGGGTGTCCTAACCTAAGCCTAGGGGTGCGCCTTAGCCTAAGCCTAGGGTTTCCCTAGCCTAAGCCTAGGAGTGCCCTACCCTTAGGCTAGGATTGCCCTAGCCTTAGCCTAAGCATAGGGGAGCCCTAGCCTACACCTAGGGGTGCCCTAGCCTTAGTCTAGGGGAGCCCTATCCTGAGTCTAAGCCTAGGGGTACCCTAGCCTAAGCCTAGGGGTGCCCTAGCCTGAGCCTAGGGGTGCCCTAGCCTGAGGTTTTGGGTGCCCTAGCATGAGGCTAGGGGAGCCCTAGCCTTAGTCTAGCCTAGGATTTCCCTAGCCTAAGCCTAGGGGTGCCATATCCTGAGTCTAGGGGTGCCCTAGTCTTAGGCTAGGGGAGCCGTAGCCTTAGCCTAAGCCCAGGGGTGCCCTAGCCTAATCCTAGGTGTGCCCTAGCCTAAGCCTAGGGGTGCCCTACCCTAAGCATAGGGGTGCCCTAGCCTTAGGCTAGGGGAACCCTAGCCTTAGCCAAAGCCTAGGGGTGCCCTAGCCTAAGCCTAGGGGTGCCCTAGCCTGAGCCTAGGGGTGCCCTGGCTTTAGGCTAGGGGAGCCCTAGCCTTAGCCTAAGCCTAGGGGTGCACTAGCCTAAGCCTTGGGCTGCCCTAGCATATGACTAGGGGTGCCCTAGCCTAAGCATAGCAGTGTCCTAGCCTAATCCTAGGGGTGCCCTAGCCTAAGCCTATGGGTGCCCTAGCCTTAGGCTAGGGGAGCCCTAGATTTAGCCTAAGCCTAGGGGTACCCTAGCCGAAGTCTAGGGGTGCCCTAGGCAAAGATTAGGGGTGCCCTAGCCTCAGGCTAGGGGAGCCGTAGCCTTAGCCTAAGCTAGGGGTGCCCTAGCCTAATCCTAGGGGTGCCCTAGCCTAAGCCTAGGGGTGCCCTAGCCTAAGCCTTGGGGTGCCCTAGCCTTAGGCTAGGGGAGCCCTAGCCTTAGCCTAGGCCTAGGGGTGCCCTAGCCTAAGCCTAGGGGTGCCCTAGCCGAAGCCTAGGGGTGCCCTAGCCTAAGCCTAGGGGTGCCCTACCCAAAGCCTATTGGTGCTCTAGCCTAAGCCTAGGGGTGCCCTAGCCTGAGCCTTGGGGTTTCCCTAGCCTGAACCTACGGGTGCCCTGGCCTGGGGCTTGGGGAGCACTAGGCTTAGCCTAGCCTAGGATGGCATTAGCCTAAGCCTAGGGGTGCCATAGCCTGATTCTAGGGGTGCCCTAACCTGAGGCTAGGGGAGCCGTAACCTTAGCCTAAGCCTCGGGGTGCCCTAGCCTAAGCCTAGGGGTGCCCTAGCCTAAGTCTATGGGTGCCCTAGCCTTAGGCTCGGGGAGCCCTAGCCTTTTCCTAAGCCTAGGGGTGCCCTAGCCTAAGCCTATGGGTGCCCTAACCTGAGCCTGGGGGTGCCCTAGCCTTAGCCATGGGAGCCCTAGCCTTAGCCTAATCCTATGCGTGCCCAAGCGTAAGCCTAAGGGTGCCCTAGCCTGAGCCTAGGGGTGCCCTAGCCTGAGGCTAGGGGAGCCCTAGCCTTAGCCTAAGCCTAGAAGTGTCTTAGCCTACGCCTAGGGGTGCCCTAGCCTGAGCCTAGGGGTGCCCTAGCCTAAGCCTAGGGGTGCCCTAGCCGTAGGCTAGGGGAGCCCTAGCCTTAGGCTAAGCCTACGTTTGCCCTAGCCTAAGTCTACGGGTGCCCTATCCTGAGTCTAGGGGTTCCCTAGCCTTAGGCTAGGGGAGCCATAGCCTTAGGCTAAGCCTACGTGTGCCCTAGACTAAGCCTAGGGGTGCCCTAGGCTAAGCCTAGGAGTGCCCTAGCCCAAGACTAGGGGTGCCCTAGCCTGAGGCTAGGGGAGCCTTAGCCTTAGCCTAAGCCTAGGGATGCCCTAGCCTAAGCCTAGGGGTGCCATAGCCTGAGCCTAGGAGTGCGCTAGCCTGAGCCTAGGGGAGCCGTAGCCTAAGCCTAGGGGTGCCCTAGCCTAAGCCTAGAGGTGCCCTACCCTAAGCCTAGTGGTGTCCTAGCCTAAGCCTAGGGGTGCCCTAGTCTAAGCCTAGGGGTATCCAAGCCTAGGCTAGGGAAGCCCTAGCCTTAGCCTAGCTTTGGATTGCCCTAGCCTAAGCCTAGGGGTGCCATAGCCTGAGTTTAGGGGTGCCCTAGCCTGAGGCTAGGGGAGCCGTAGCCTTAGCCTTAACCTAGGGGTGCCCTAGCCTAAGATTAGGGGTGCCCTAGCCTAAGCCTAGGGGTGCCTTAGCCTAAGGTAGGGGTGCCCAAGCCTAAGCCTAGGGGTGCTCTAGCCTTAGGATAGCGGAGTCCTAGCCTTAGCCTAAGTTTAGGGGTGCCCTAGCCTACACCTAGGGGTGTCCTAGCCTAAGCCTAGTTGTGCTCTAGCCTTAGTCTAGGGGAGCCCTAGCCTTAGACTAAGCCTAGAGGTGCCCTAGCCTAAGCCTAGGGGTGCCCTAGCCTGAGACTAGGGGAGCCCTAGCCTAAGCCTAGCTTTGGATTGCCCTAGCCTAAGCCTAGGGGTGCCCTAGCCTAAGCCTAAGCCTAGAGGTGCCCTAGCCTAAGCCTAGGGGTGCCCTATCCTAAGCCTAGGGGTGCTCTAGCCTTAGTCTAGGGGAGCCCTAGCCTTAGCCTAAGTCTAGAGGTGCCCTAGCCTAAGCCTAGGGGTGCCATAGCCTGAGGCTAGGGGAGCCCTAGCCTTAGCCTATGCCTAGGGGTGCCCTAGCCTAAACCTAGGGGTGCCTTAGCCTAAGCCTAGGGGTGCCCTAGCCTAAGCCTAAGCCTAGAGGTGCCCTAGCCTAAGCCTAGGGGTGCCCTATCCTAAGCCTAGGGGTGCTCTAGCCTTAGTCTAGGGGAGCCCTAGCCTTAGCCTAAGTCTAGAGGTGCCCTAGCCTAAGCCTAGGGGTGCCATAGCCTAAACCTAGGGGTGCCTTAGCCTAAGCCTAGGGGTGCCCTAGCCTAAGCCTAGGGGTGTCCTAGCCTTAGGCTAGGGGAGCCCTAGCCTTAGCCTAGCTTTGGATTGCCCTAGCCTAAGCCTAGGGGTGCCCTAGCCTAAGCCTAAGCCTAGAGGTGCCCTAGCCTAAGTCTAGGGATGCCCTAGCCTAAGCCTAGGGGTGCTCTAGCCTTGGGCTAGGGGAGCCCTAGCCTTTGCCTAAGCTTAGGGGTGCCCTAGCCTACACCTTGGTGTACCCTAGACTAAGCCTAGAGGTGCCCTAGCCTAAGACTAGGGGTGCCATAGCCTGAGGCTAGGGGAGCCCTAGCCTTAGCCTAAGCCTAGGGGTGCCCTAGCCTAAGCCTAGGGGTGCCTTAGCCTAAGCCTAGGGGTGCCCTAGCCTAAGCCTAGGGTTGTCCTAGGCTTAGGCTAGGGGAGCCCTAGCCTTAGCCTAGCATTGGATTGCCCTAGCCTAAGCCTAGGGGTGCCATAGCCTGAGTTTAGGGTGCCTTAGCCTGAGGCTAGGGGAGCCGCGCCGTAGCCTTAGCCTACGCCTAGGGTTTCCCTAGCCAAAGCCTAGGGGTGCCCTAGCCTAAGCATAGGGGTGCCCTAGCCTAAGCCTAGGGGTGCCCTAGCCTTAGGGGAGGGGAGCCCTAGCCTAAGCCTAAGCTTAGGGGTGCCCTAGCCTAAACCTAGGGGTGCCCTAGCCTTAGCCTAGGGGTGCTCTAGCCTTAGTCTAGGGGAGCCCTAACCTTAGCCTAAGCATAGGGGTGCCCTAGCCTAAGCCCAGGGGTGCCATAGCGTGAGGCTGGGGGAGCCCTAGCCTTAGCCTAAGCCTAGGGGTGCCCTAACCTAAGCCTAGGGGTGCCCTAGCCTGAGCCTAGGGGTGCTCTAACCCCAGCCTACCGGTACCCTAGACTGAGGCTTGTGGAGCCCTAGCTTAAGTCTAGCCTAAGATTTCCCTAGCCTAAGCCTAGGGGTGCCATATCCTGAGTCTAGGGGTGCCCTAGCCTAAGCCTAGTGGTGCCGTAGCCTAAGCCTAGGGGTGCCCTAACCTAAGCCTAGGGGTGTGCCTTAGCCTGAGCCTAGGGGTGCCCTAGCCTGAGCCTTCGGGTGCCCTAGCGTGAGGCTAGGGGAGCCTTAGTCTTAGTCTAGCCTAGGATTTCCCTAGCCTAAGCCTAGGGGTGCCATAGCCTGAGCCTTGGGGTGCCCTAGCCTAAGCATAGGGGTGCCCTAGCCTTAGGCTAAGCCTACGTGTGCCCTAGCCAAAGCCTAGGGATGCCCTAGACTAAACCTAGGGGTGCCCTAGCCCAAGCCTAGGGGTGCCCTAGCCTGAGGCTAGGGGAGCCTTAGCCTTAGCCTAAGCCTAGGGGTGCCCTAGCCTAAGCCTAGGGTGCCATAGCCTGAGCCTATGGGTGCCCTAGCCTGAGCCTAGGGGAGCCGTAGCCTAAGCCTAGGGGTGCCCTAGCCTAAGCCTAGGGGTGCCCTAGCCGAAGCCTAGTGATGCCCTAGCCCAAGCCTAGTGGTGCCCTAGCCTGAGGCTAGGGGAGCCTTAGCCTTAGCCTAAGCCTAGGGGTGCCCTAGCCTAAGCCTAGGGGTGCCATAGCCTGAGCCTTGGGGTGCCCTAGCCTGAGCCTAGGGGAGCTGTAGCCTAAGCCTAGGGGTACCCTATCCTAAGCCTAGGGGTGCCCTAGCCTAAGCCTAGTGGTGCCTTAGCCTAAGCCTAGTTGTGCCCTAGCCTAAGCCTAGGGGTGCCCTAACCTAAGCCTAGGGGTGTCCTAGCCTGAGGCTAGGTGAGCCCTAGCCTTAGCCTAAGCCTAGGGGTGCCCTAGCCTAAGCCTAGAGGTGACTTAGCCTAAGCCTAGGGGTGCCCTAGCCTAAGCCTAGAGGTGTCCTAGGCTTAGGCTAGGGGTGCCCTAGCCTTAGCCTAGCCTTGGATTTCCCTAGCCTAAACCTAGGGGTGCCTTAGCCAGAGTTTAGGGGTGCCCTAGCCTGAGACTAGGGGAGCCCTAGCCTTAGCCTAGCTTTGGATTGCCCTAGCCTAAACCTAGGGGTGCCCTAGCCTAAGCCTAAGCCTAGAGGTGCCCTAGCCTAAGCCTAGGGGTGCTCTAGCCTTAGGCTAGGGGAGCCCAAGCCTTAGCCTAAGCTTAGGGGTGCCCTAGCCTACACCTAGGTGTGCCCTAGACTAAGCCTAGGGGTGCTCTAGCCTTAGTCTAGGGGATCCCTAGCCTTAGCCTAAGCCTAGAGGTGCCCTAGCGTAAGCCTAGGGGTGCCTTAGCCTGAGACTAGTGGAGCCGCGCGGTAGCCTGAGCCTACGCCTAGGGTTTCCCTAGCCAAAGCCTAGGGGTGCCCTAGCCTAAGCCTAGGGGTGCCCTAGCCTTAGGGGAGGGGAGCCCTAGCCTAAGCCTAAGCTTAGGGGTGCCCTAGCCTACACCTAGGGGTTCCCTAGCCTTAGCCTAGGGGTGCTCTAGCCTTAGTCTAGGGGCGCCCTAACCTTAGCCTAAGCCTATGGGTTCCCAAGCCTAAGCCCAGGGGTGCTATAGCCTGAGGCTAGGGGAGCCCTAGCCTTAGCCTAAGCCTAGGGGTGCCCTAAACTAAGCCTAGGGGTGCCTTAGCCTGAGCCTAGGGGTGCCCTAACCTGAGCCTACCGGTGCCCTAGCCTGAGGCTTGTGGAGCCCTAGCCTTAGTCTAGCCTAGGATTTCCCTAGCCTAAGCCTAGGGGTGCCATATCCTGAGTCTAGGGGTGCCCTAGCCTATGCCTAGTGGTGCCGTAGCCTAAGCCTAGGAGTGCCCTAACCTAAGCCTAGGGGTGTGCCTTAGCCTAAGCCTAGGGGTGCCCTAGCCTAAGCCTAGGAGTGCCCTAGCCTTAGGCTAGGAGAGCCCTAGCCGTAGCCTAAGCTTAGGGGTGACCTAGCCTACAACTTGGGGTGCCCTAGCCTTAGTCTAGGGGAGCCCTAGCCTTAGCCTAAGCCTAGGGGTGCCCTAGCCTGAGCCTAGGGGTGCCCTAGCCTGAGCTTTCGGGTGCCCTAGCATGAGGCTAGGGGAGCCCTAGCCTTAGTCTAGCCTAGGATTTCCCTAGCCTAAGCCTAGGGTTTCCATAGCCTGAGCCTAGGGGTACCCTAGCCTAAGCCTAGGGGTGCCCTAGCCTTAGGCTAGGGGAGCCCTAGCCTTAGGCTAAGCCTACGTGTGCCCTAGCCTAAGACTAGGGGTGCCCTATCCTGAGTCTAGGGGTACCCTATCCTTAGGCTAGGGGAGCCCTAGCCTTAGGCTAAGCCTACGTGTGCCCTAGCCTAAGCCTAGGGGTGCCCTAGACTAAGCCTAGGGGTGCCCTAGCCCAAGCCTAGGGGTGCCCTAGCCTGAGGCTAGGGGAGCCTTAGCCTTAGCCTAAGCCTAGGGGTGCCCTAGCCTAAGCCTAGGGGTGCCATAGCCTGAGCCTAGGGGTGCCCTAGCCTGAGCCTAGGGGAGCCGTAGCTAAGCCTAGGGGTGCCCTAGCCTAAGCCTAGGGGTGCCCTAGCCTAAGCCTAGTGGTGCCCGAGCCTAAGCCTAGGGGTGCCCTAGCCTAAGCCTAGGGGTGTCCTAGCCTGCATTTAGGGGTGCCCTAGCCTGAGGCTTGGGGAGCCGTAGCCTTAGCCTAAGATTAGGGGTGCCCTAGCCTAAGCCTAGGGGTGCCCTAGCCTAAGCCTAGGGGAGCCCTAGCCTAAGCCTAGGAGTGCCCTAGCTATAGGCTAGGGGAGCCCTAGCCTTAGCAAAAGCCTATGGGTGCCCTAGCATAAGCCTAGGGGTGCCCTAGCCTAAGCCTAGGGGTGCCCTAGCCTAAGCCTAGGGGTGCCCTAGCCTTAGGCTAGGGGAGCCCTAGCCTTAGCAAAAGCCTATGGGTGCCCTAGCCTAAGCCTAGGGGTGCCCAGGCCTAAGCCTAGGGGTGCCCTAACCTAAGCCTTGGGGTTCCCTAGCCTTCGGCTAGGGGAGCCCTAGCCTTAGCCTAGGCCTAGGGGTGCCCTAGCCTAAGCCTAGGGGAGCCCTATCCTTATTCTAAGCCTAGGTGTGCCCTAGCCTAAGCCTAGGGGTGCCCTAGCCTGAGCCTAGGGGTGCCCTAGCCTGAGCCTTCGGGTGCCCTAGCATTAGGCTAGGGGAGCCCTAGCATTAGTCTAGCCTAGGATATCCCTAGCCTATGCCTAGGGGTGCCATAGCCTGAGCCTAGGGGTGCCCTATCCTGAGGCTAGGCGAGCCGTAACCTTAGCCTAAGCCTAGGGGTGCCCTAGCCTAATCCTAGGGGTACCCTAGCCTAAGGCTAGGGGTGCCCTAGCCTAATCCTAGGGGTACCCTAGCCTAAGCCTAGGGGTGCCCTAGCCTAAGCCTAGGGGTGCCCTAGCCTTAGGCTAGGGGAGCCCTAGCCTTAGCAAAAGCCTAGGGGTGCCCTAGCCTAAGCCTAGGGCTGCCCAGGCCTAAGCCTAGGGGTGCCCTAACCTAAGCCTTGGGGTGCCCTAGCCTTAGGCTAGGGGAGCCCTAGCCTTAGCGTAGGCCTAGGGGTGCCCTAGCCTAAGCCTAGGGGTGCCCTAGCCTGAGACTAGGGGTGCCCTTGCCTTAGGCTAGGGGAGCCCTAGCCTTAGCCTAAGCATAGGGGTGCCCTAGCCTAAGCCTAGGGGTGCCCTAGCCTAAGCCTAGGGGTGCCCTAGCCTAAGCCTAGTGGTGCCCTATCCTAAGCCTAGGGGTGCCCTAGCCTGAACCTAGGGGTTTCCCTAGCCTGAACCTACGGGTGCCCTGGCCTGGGGCTAGGGGAACGCTAGCATTAGTCTAGTCTAGGATTGCATTAGCCTAAGCCTAGGGGTGCCATAGCCTGATTCTAGGGGTGCCCTAACCTGAGGCTAGGGGAGCCGTAGCCTTAGCCTAAGCCTAGGGGTGCCCTAGCCTAAGCTTAGGGGTGCCCTAGCCTAAGTCTATGGGTGCCCTGGCCTTAGTCTCGGGGAGCCCTAGCCTTTTCCTAAGCCTAGGGGTGCCCTAGCCTAAGCCTATGGGTGCCCTAGCCTGAGTCTGGGGGTGCCCTAGCCTTAGGCTACGGGAGCCCTAGCCTTAGCCTAAGCCTAGGGGGTCCAAGCCTAAGCCTAGGGGTGCCCTAGCCTGAGCCTAGGGGTGCCCTAGCCTGAGGCTAGGGGAGCCCTAGCCATAGCCTAAGCCTAGGGGTGCCTTAGCCTAAGCCTAGGGGTGCCCTAGCCTGACCCTAGGGGTGCCCTAGCCTAAGCCTAGCGTTGCCCTAGCCTTAGGCTAGGGGAGCCCTAGCCTTAGGCTAAGCCTACGTGTGCCCTAGCCTAAGTCTACGGGTGCCCTATCCTGAGCCTAGGGGTGCCCTAGCCTTAGGCTTGGGGAGCCCTAGCCTTAGGCTAAGCCTACGTGTGCCCTAGCCTAAGCCTAGGGGTGCCCTAGGCTAAGCATAGGGGTGCCCTAGCCCAAGCCTAGGGGTGCCATAGCCTGAGGCTAGGGGAGCCTTAGCCTTAGCCTAAGCCTAGGGGTGCCCTAGCCTAAGCCTTGGGGTTCCATAGCCTGAGCCTAGGGGTGCCGTAGCCTGAGCCTAGGGGAGCCGTAGCCTAAGCCTAGGGGTGCCCTAGCCTAAGCCTAGGGGTGCCCTAGCCTAAGCCTAGTGGTGTCCTAGCCTAAGCCTAGGGGTGCCCTAGCCTAAGCCTAGGGGTGTCCTAGCCTAGGCTAGGGGAGCCCTAGCCTTTGCCTAGCTTTGTATTGCCCTAGCCTAATCCTAGGGGTGCCATAGCCTGAGTTTAGGGGTGCCCTAGCCTGAGGCTAGGGGAGCCGTAGCCTTAGCCTAAGCCTAGGGGTGCCTTAGCCTAAGATTAGGGGTGCCCTAGCCTAAGTCTAGGGGTGCCTTATCCTAAGCCTAGGGGTGCCCAAGCCTAAGCCTACGGGTGCTCTAGCCTTAGGATAGGGGAGCCCTAGCCTTAGCCTAAGTTTAGGGGTGCCCTAGCCTACACCTAGGGGTGCCCTAGCCTAAGCCTAGGTGCGCTCTAGCCTTAGTCTAGGGGAGCCCTAGCCTTAGCCTAAGCCTAGAGGTGCCCTAGCCTAAGCCTAGGGGTGCCATAGCCTAAGGCTAGGGGAGCCCTAGCCTGAGCGTAAGCCTAGGGGTGCCCTAGCCTAAGCCTAGGGGTGCCCTAGCCTGAGACTAGGGGAGCCCTAGCCTTAGCGTAGCTTTCGATTGCCCTAGCCCAAGCCTAGGGGTGTCCTAGCCTAAGCCTAAGCCTAGAGGTGCCCTAGCCTAAGCCTAGGGGTGCCCTATCCTAAGCCTAGGGGTGCTCTAGCCTTATGCTAATGGAGCCCTAGCCTTAGCCTAAGCTTAGGGGTGCCCTAGCCTACACCTAGGGGTGCCCTAGACTAAGCCTTGGGGTGCTCTAGCCTTAGTCTAGGGGAGCCCTAACCTTAGCCTAAGCCTAAGGGTGCCCTAGCCTAAGCCCAGGGGTGCCATAGCCTGAGGCTAGGGGAGCCCTAGCCTTAGCCTAAGCCTAGGGGTGCCCTAACCTAAGTCTAGGGGTGCCCTAGCCTGAGCCAAGGGGTGCCCTAACCTGAACTTACCGGTGCCCTAGTCTGAGGCTTGGGGAGCCCTATCCTTAGTCTAGCCTAGGATATCCCTAGCCTAAGCCTACGGGTGCCATATCCTGAGTCTAGGGGTGCCCTAGCCTAAGCCTAGTGGTGCCGTAGCCTAAGCCTAGGGGTGCCCTAACCTAAGCCTAGGGGTGTGCCTTAGCCTAAGCCTAGGGGTGCCCTAGCCTAAGCCTAGGAGTGCCCTAGCCTTAGGCTAGGAGAGCCCTAGCCTTAGCCTAAGCTTAGGGGTGCCCTAGGCTCAACTTAGGGGTGCCCTAGCCTTAGTCTAGGGGAGCCCTAGCCTTAGCCTAAGCCTAGGGGTGGCCTAGCCTAAGCCTAGGGGTGCCCTAGCCTGATCCTAGGGGTGCCCTAACCTGAGCCTTCGGGTGCCCTAGCATGAGGCTAGGGGAGCCCTAGCCTTAGTCTAGCCTAGGATTTCCCTAGCCTAAGCCTAGGGGTGCCCTAGCCTAAGCCTAGGGGTGCCCAAGCCTGAGGCTAGGGGAGCCTTAGCCTTAGCCTAAGCCTAGGGGTGCCCTAGCCTAAACCTAGGGGTGAGATAGCCTGAGCATAGGGGTACCCTAGCCTGAGCCTAGGGGAGCCGTAGGGTAAGCCTAGGGTTGCCATAGCCTAAGCCTAGGGGTGCCCTAGCCTAAGCCTAGTGGTGCCCTAGCCTAAGCCTAGGGGTGCCCTAGCCTAAGCCTAGGGGTGCCTTAGCCTAAGCCTAGGGGTGCCCTAGCCTAAACCTAGGGGTGCTCTAGCTTTAGGCTAGGGGAGCCCTAGGCTTAGCCTAAGCTTAGGGGTGCCCTAGCCTACACTTAGGGGTGCCCTAGCCTAAGCATAGGGGTTCCCTTGTCTAAGCCTAGGGGTGCCCTAGCCTAAGCCTAGGCGTGCCCTAGCCTAAGTCTAGGAGTGTCCTTGCCTAATCCTAGGGGTGCCCTAGCCTAAGCCTATGGGTGCCCTAGCCTTAGGCTAGTGGAGCCCTAGCTTTAGCCTAAGCCTAGGGGTACCCTAGCCTAAGCCTCGGGTGCCCTAGCCAAAGATTAGGGGTGCCCTAGCCTGAGGCGAGACGAGCCGTAACCTTAGCCTAAGCCTAGGGGTGCCCTAGCCTAAGCCTAGGGGTGCCCTGGTCTAAGCCTAGGGGTGCCCTAGCCTAAGCCTAGGGGTGCCCTAGCCTAAGCCTAGGAGTGTCCTAGCCTAATCCTAGGGGTGCCCTAGCCTAAGCCTATGGGTGCCCTAGCCTTAGGCTAGGGGAGCCCTAGCTTTAGCCTAAGCCTAGGGGTACCCTAGCCTAAGCTTCGGGGTGCCCTAGCCAAAGATTAGGGGAGCCCTAGCCTGAGGCTAGGGGAGCCGTAGCCTTAGCCTAAGCCTAGGGGTGCCCTAGCCTAAGCCTAGGGGTTCCCTAGCCTAAGCCTAGGGGTGCCCTAGCCTAAGCCTAGGGGTGCCCTAGCCTGAGACTAGGGGTGCCCTTGCCTTAGGCTAGGAGAGCCCTAGCCTTAGCCTAAGCATAGGGGTGCCCTAGCCTAAGCCTAGGGGTGCCCTAGCCGAAGCCTAGGGGTGCCCTATCCTAAGCCTAGGCGTGCCCTAGCCTAAGCCGATTGGTGCCCTAGCCTAAGCCTAGGGGTGCCCTAGCCTGAGCCTAGGGGTTTCCCTAGCCTGAACCTACGGGTGCCCTAGCCTGGGGCTAGGGGAGCCCTAACCTTAGTCTAGCCTAGGATTGCATTAGCCTAAGCCTAGGGGTGCCATAGCCTGATTCTAGGGGTGCCCTAACCTGAGGCTAGGGGAGCCGTAGCCTTAGCCTAAGCCTAGGGGTGCCCTAGCCTAAGCCGAGGGTTGCCCTAGCCTAAGCCTATGGGTGCCCTAGCCTTAGACTACGGGATCCCTAGCTTTAGCCTTAGCCTAGGGGTACCCGAGCCTAAGCCTCGGGGTGCCCTAGCGAAAGATTAGGGGTGCCTTAGCCTGAGGCTAGGGGAGCTGTAGCCTTAGCCTAAGCCTAGGGGTGCCCTAGCCTAATCCTAGGGGTGCCCTAGCCGAAGCCTAGGGGTGCCCTACCCTAAGCCTAGGGGTGCCCTAGCCTAAGCCTAGGGGTGCCCTAGCCTGAGACTAGGGGTGCCCTTGCCTTAGGTTAGGGGAGCCCTAGCCTTAGCCTAACCATAGGGGTGCCCTAGCCTAAGCCTTGGGGTGCCCTAGACGAAGCCTAGGGGTGCCCTATCCTCAGCCTAGGCGTGCCCTAGCCTAAGCCGATTGGTGCCCTAGCCTAAGCCTAGGGGTGCCCTAGCCTGAGCCTAGTGGTTTCCCTAGCCTGAACCTACGGGTGCCCTAGCCTGGGGCTAGGGGAGCCCTAACCTTAGTCTAGCCTAGGATTGCATTAGCCTAAGCCTAGGGGTGCCATAGCCTGATTCTAGGGGTGCCCTAACCTGAGGCTAGGGGAGCCGTAGCCTTAGCCTAAGCCTAGGGGTGCCCTGGCCTAAGCCTAGGGGTGCCCTAACCTAAGCTTAGGGGTTCCCTAGTCTAAGGCTAGGGGTGCCCTAGCCTTAGGCTAGGGGAACCCGAGCCTTAGCCTAAGCCTAGGGTTGCCCTAGCCTAAGCCTAGGGGTGCCCTAACCCAAGCCTAGTGGTGCCGTAGCCTAAGCCTAGGGGTGTCCTAACCTAAGCCTAGGGGTGCGCCTTAGCCTAAGCCTAGGGTTTCCCTAGCCTAAGCCTAGGAGTGCCCTACCCTTAGGCTAGGATTGCCCTAGCCTTAGCCTAAGCATACGGGAGCCCTAGCCTACACCTAGGGGTGCCCTAGCCTTAGTCTAGGGGAGCCCTATCCTGAGTCTAAGCCTAGGGGTACCCTAGTCTAAGCCTAGGGGTGACCTAGCCTGAGCCTAGGGGTGCCCTAGCCTGAGGCTTTGGGTGCCCTAGCATGAGGCTAGGGGAGCCCTAGCCTTAGTCTAGCCTAGGATTTCCCTAGCCTAAGCCTAGGGGTGCCATATCCTGAGTCTAGGGGTGCCCTAGTCTGAGGCTAGGGGAGCCGTAGCCTTAGCCTAAGCCCAGGGGTGCCCTAGCCTAATCCTAGGTGTGCCCTAGCCTAAGCCTAGGGGTGCCCTACCCTAAGCATAGGGGTGCCTAGCCTTATGCTAGTGGAACCCTAGCCTTAGCCAAAGCCTAGGGGTGCCCTAGCCTAAGCCTAGGGGTGCCCTAGCCTGAGCCTAGGGGTGCCCTAGCTTTAGGCTAGGGGAGCCCTAGCCTTAGCCTAAGCCTAGGGGTGCACTAGCCTAAGCCTTGGGCTGCCCTAGCATATGACTAGGGGTGCCCTAGCCTAAGCCTAGCAGTGTCCTAGCCTAATCCTAGGGGTGCCCTAGCCTAAGCCTAGGGGTGCCCTAGCCTAAGCCTTGGGGTGCCCTAGCCTTAGGCTAGGGGAGCCCTAGCCTTAGCCTAGGCCTAGGGGTGCCCTAGCCTAAGCCTAGGGGTGCCCTAGCCGAAGCCTAGGGGTGCCCTAGCCTAAGCCTAGGGGTGCCCTACCCAAAGCCTATTGGTGCTCTAGCCTAAGCCTAGGGGTGCCCTAGCCTGAGCCTTGGGGTTTCCCTAGCCTGAACCTACGGGTGCCCTGGCCTGGGGCTTGGGGAGCACTAGGCTTAGCCTAGCCTAGGATGGCATTAGCCTAAGCCTAGGGGTGCCATAGCCTGATTCTAGGGGTGCCCTAACCTGAGGCTAGGGGAGCCGTAACCTTAGCCTAAGCCTCGGGGTGCCCTAGCCTAAGCCTAGGGGTGCCCTAGCCTAAGTCTATGGGTGCCCTAGCCTTAGGCTCGGGGAGCCCTAGCCTTTTCCTAAGCCTAGGGGTGCCCTAGCCTAAGCCTATGGGTGCCCTAACCTGAGCCTGGGGGTGCCCTAGCCTTAGCCATGGGAGCCCTAGCCTTAGCCTAATCCTATGCGTGCCCAAGCGTAAGCCTAAGGGTGCCCTAGCCTGAGCCTAGGGGTGCCCTAGCCTGAGGCTAGGGGAGCCCTAGCCTTAGCCTAAGCCTAGAAGTGTCTTAGCCTAAGCCTAGGGGTGCCCTAGCCTGAGCCTAGGGGTGCCCTAGCCTAAGCCTAGGGGTGCCCTAGCCGTAGGCTAGGGGAGCCCTAGCCTTAGGCTAAGCCTACGTTTGCCCTAGCCTAAGTCTACGGGTGCCCTATCCTGAGTCTAGGGGTTCCCTAGCCTTAGGCTAGGGGAGCCATAGCCTTAGGCTAAGCCTACGTGTGCCCTAGACTAAGCCTAGGGGTGCCCTAGGCTAAGCCTAGGAGTGCCCTAGCCCAAGACTAGGGGTGCCCTAGCCTGAGGCTAGGGGAGCCTTAGCCTTAGCCTAAGCCTAGGGATGCCCTAGCCTAAGCCTAGGGGTGCCATAGCCTGAGCCTAGGAGTGCGCTAGCCTGAGCCTAGGGGAGCCGTAGCCTAATCCTAGGGGTGCCCTAGCCTAAGCCTAGGGGTGCCCTACCCTAAGCCTAGTGGTGTCCTAGCCTAAGACTAGGGGTGCCCTAGTCTAAGCCTAGGGGTGTCCAAGCCTAGGCTAGGGAAGCCCTAGCCTTAGCCTAGCTTTGGATTGCCCTAGCCTAAGCCTAGGGGTGCCATAGCCTGAGTTTAGGGGTGCCCTAGCCTGAGGCTAGGGGAGCCGTAGCCTTAGCCTTAACCTAGGGGTGCCCTAGCCTAAGATTAGGGGTGCCCTAGCCTAAACCTAGGGGTGCCTTAGCCTAAGGTAGGGGTGCCCAAGCCTAAGCCTAGGGGTGCTCTAGCCTTAGGATAGGGGAGTCCTAGCCTTAGCCTACGTTTAGGGGTGCCCTAGCCTACACCTAGGGGTGTCCTAGCCTAAGCCTAGGTGTGCTCTAGCCTTAGTCTAGGGGAGCCCTAGCCTTAGACTAAGCCTAGAGGTGCCCTAGCCTAAGCCTAGGGGTGCCCTAGCCTGAGACTAGGGGAGCCCTAGCCTAAGCCTAGCTTTGGATTGCCCTAGCCTAAGCCTAGGGGTGCCCTAGCCTAAGCCTAAGCCTAGAGGTGCCCTAGCCTAAGCCTAGGGGTGCCCTATCCTAAGCCTAGGGGTGCTCTAGCCTTAGTCTAGGGGAGCCCTAGCCTTAGCCTAAGTCTAGAGGTGCCCTAGCCTAAGCCTAGGGGTGCCATAGCCTGAGGCTAGGGGAGCCCTAGCCTTAGCCTAAGCCTAGGGGTGCCGTAGCCTAAACCTAGGGGTGCCTTAGCCTAAGCCTAGGGGTGCCCTAGCCTAAGCCTAAGCCTAGAGGTGCCCTAGCCTAAGCCTAGGGGTGCCCTATCCTAAGCCTAGGGGTGCTCTAGCCTTAGTCTAGGGGAGCCCTAGCCTTAGCCTAAGTCTAGAGGTGCCCTAGCCTAAGCCTAGGGGTGCCATAGCCTAAACCTAGGGGTGCCTTAGCCTAAGTCTAGGGGTGCCCTAGCCTAAGCCTAGGGGTGTCCTAGCCTTAGGCTAGGGGAGCCCTAGCCTTAGCCTAGCTTTGGATTGCCCTAGCCTAAGCCTAGGGGTGCCCTAGCCTAAGCCTAAACCTAGAGGTGCCCTAGCCTAAGTCTAGGGGTGCCCTAGCCTAAGCCTAGGGGTGCTCTAGCCTTGGGCTAGGGGAGCCCTAGCCTTTGCCTAAGCTTAGGGGTGCCCTAGCCTACACCTTGGTGTACCCTAGACTAAGCCTAGAGGTGCCCTAGCCTAAGCCTAGGGGTGCCATAGCCTGAGGCTAGGGGAGCCCTAGCCTTAGCCTAAGCCTAGGGGTGCCCTAGCCTAAGCCTAGGGGTGCCTTAGCCTAAGCCTAGGGGTGCCCTAGCCTAAGCCTAGGGTTGTCCTAGGCTTAGGCTAGGGGAGCCCTAGCCTTAGCCTAGTATTGGATTGCCCTAGCCTAAGCCTAGGGGTGCCATAGCCTGAGTTTAGGGGTGCCTTAGCCTGAGGCTAGGGGAGCCGCGCCGTAGCCTTAGCCTACGCCTAGGGTTTCCCTAGCCAAAGCCTAGGGGTGCCCTAGCCTAAGCATAGGGGTGCCCTAGCCTAAGCCTAGGGGTGCCCTAGCCTTAGGGGAGGGGAGCCCTAGCCTAAGCCTAAGCTTAGGGGTGCCCTAGCCTAAACCAAGGGGTGCCCTAGCCTTAGCCTAGGGGTGCTCTAGCCTTAGTCTAGGGGAGCCCTAACCTTAGCCTAAGCATAGGGGTGCCCTAGCCTAAGCCCAGGGGTGCCATAGCGTGAGGCTGGGGGAGCCCTAGCCTTAGCCTAAGCCTAGGGGTGCCCTAACCTAAGCCTAGGGGTGCCCTAGCCTGAGCCTAGGGGTGCTCTAACCCCAGCCTACCGGTACCCTAGACTGAGGCTTGTGGAGCCCTAGCTTAAGTCTAGCCTAAGATTTCCCTAGCCTAAGCCTAGGGGTGCCATATCCTGAGTCTAGGGGTGCCCTAGCCTAAGCCTAGTGGTGCCGTAGCCTAAGCCTAGGGGTGCCCTAACCTAAGCCTAGGGGTGTGCCTTAGCCTGAGCCTAGGGGTGCCCTAGCCTGAGCCTTCGGGTGCCCTAGCGTGAGGCTAGGGGAGCCTTAGTCTTAGTCTAGCCTAGGATTTCCCTAGCCTAAGCCTAGGGGTGCCATAGCCTGAGCCTTGGGGTGCCCTAGCCTAAGCATAGGGGTGCCCTAGCCTTAGGCTAAGCCTACGTGTGCCCTAGCCAAAGCCTAGGGGTGCCCTAGACTAAACCTAGGGGTGCCCTAGCCCAAGCCTAGGGGTGCCCTAGCCTGAGGCTAGGGGAGCCTTAGCCTTAGCCTAAGCCTAGGGGTGCCCTAGCCTAAGCCTAGGGTGCCATAGCCTGAGCCTATGGGTGCCCTAGCCTGAGCCTAGGGGAGCCGTAGCCTAAGCCTAGTGGTGCCCTAGCCTAAGCCTAGGGGTGCCCTAGCCGAAGCCTAGTGATGCCCTAGCCCAAGCCTAGTGGTGCCCTAGCCTGAGGCTAGGGGAGCCTTAGCCTTAGCCTAAGCCTAGGGGTGCCCTAGCCTAAGTCTAGGGGTGCCATAGCCTGAGCCTTGGGGTGCCCTAGCCTGAGCCTAGGGGAGCTGTAGCCTAAGCCTAGGGGTACCCTATCCTAAGCCTAGGGGTGCCCTAGCCTAAGCCTAGTGGTGCCTTAGCCTAAACCTAGTGGTGCCCTAGCCTAAGCCTAGGGGTGCCCTAGCCTAAGCCTAGGGGTGTCCTAGCCTGAGGCTAGGTGAGCCCTAGCCTTAGCCTAAGCCTAGGGGTGCCCTAGCCTAAGCCTAGAGGTGACTTAGCCTAAGCCTAGGGGTGCCCTAGCCTAAGCCTAGAGGTGTCCTAGGCTTAGGCTAGGGGAGCCCTAGCCTTAGCCTAGCCTTGGATTTCCCTAGCCTAAACCTAGGGGTGCCTTAGCCAGAGTTTAGGGGTGCCCTAGCCTGAGACTAGGGGAGCCCTAGCCTTAGCCTAGCTTTGGATTGCCCTAGCCTAAACCTAGGGGTGCCCTAGCCTAAGCCTAAGCCTAGAGGTGCCCTAGCGTAAGCCTAGGGGTGCCTTAGCCTGAGACTAGTGGAGCCGCGAGGTAGCCTGAGCCTACGCCTAGGGTTTCCCTAGCCAAAGCCTAGGGGTGCCCTAGCCTAAGCCTAGGGGTGCCCTAGCCTTAGGGGAGGGGAGCCCTAGCCTAAGCCTAAGCTTAGGGGTGCCCTAGCCTACACCTAGGGGTTCCCTAGCCTTAGCCTAGGGGTGCTCTAGCCTTAGTCTAGGGGCGCCCTAACCTTAGCCTAAGCCTATGGGTTCCCAAGCCTAAGCCCAGGGGTGCTATAGCCTGAGGCTAGGGGAGCCCTAGCCTTAGCCTAAGCCTAGGGGTGCCCTAAACTAAGCCTAGGGGTGCCCTAGCCTGAGCCTAGGGGTGCCATAACCTGAGCCTACCGGTGCCCTAGCCTGAGGCTTGTGGAGCCCTAGCCTTAGTCTAGCCTAGGATTTCCCTAGCCTAAGCCTAGGGGTGCCATATCCTGAGTCTAGGGGTGCCCTAGCCTAAGCCTAGTGGTGCCGTAGCCTAAGCCTAGGAGTGCCCTAACCTAAGCCTAGGGGTGTGCCTTAGCCTAAGCCTAGGGGTGCCCTAGACTAAGCCTAGGAGTGCCCTAGCCTTAGGCTAGGAGAGCCCTAGCCGTAGCCTAAGCTTAGGGGTGACCTAGCCTACAACTTGGGGTGCCCTAGCCTTAGTCTAGGGGAGCCCTAGCCTTAGCCTAAGCCTAGGGGTGCCCTAGCCTGAGCCTAGGGGTGCCCTAGCCTGAGCTTTCGGGTGCCCTAGCATGAGGCTAGGGGAGCCCTAGCCTTAGTCTAGCCTAGGATTTCCCTAGCCTAAGCCTAGGGTTTCCATAGCCTGAGCCTAGGGGTACCCTAGCCTAAGCCTAGGGGTGCCCTAGCCTTAGGCTAGGGGAGCCCTAGCCTTAGGCTAAACCTACGTGTGCCCTAGCCTAAGACTAGGGGTGCCCTATCCTGAGTCTAGGGGTGCCCTATCCTTAGGCTAGGGGAGCCCTAGCCTTAGGCTAAGCCTACGTGTGCCCTAGCCTAAGCCTAGGGGTGCCCTAGACTAAGCCTAGGGGTGCCCTAGCCCAAGCCTAGGGGTGCCCTAGCCTGAGGCTAGGGGAGCCTTAGCCTTAGCCTAAGCCTAGGGGTGCCCTAGCCTAAGCCTAGGGGTGCCATAGCCTGAGCCTAGGGGTGCCCTAGCCTGAGCCTAGGGGAGCCGTAGCTAAGCCTAGGGGTGCCCTAGCCTAAGCCTAGGGGTGCCCTAGCCTAAGCCTAGTGGTGCCCGAGCCTAAGCCTAGGGGTGCCCTAGCCTAAGCCTAGGGGTGTCCTAGCCTGAGTTTAGGGGTGCCCTAGCCTGAGGCTTGGGGAGCCGTAGCCTTAGCCTAAGATTAGGGGTGCCCTAGCCTAAGCCTAGGGGTGCCCTAGCCTAAGCCTAGGGGAGCCCTAGCCTAAGCCTAGGAGTGCCCTAGCCTTAGGCTAGGGGAGCCCTAGCCTTAGCAAAAGCCTATGGGTGCCCTAGCATAAGCCTAGGGGTGCCCTAGCCTAAGCCTAGGGGTGCCCTAGCCTAAGCCTAGGGGTGCCCTAGCCTTAGGCTAGGGGAGCCCTAGCCTTAGCAAAAGCCTATGGGTGCCCTAGCCTAAGCCTAGGGGTGCCCAGGCCTAAGCCTAGGGGTGCCCTAACCTAAGCCTTGGGGTTCCCTAGCCTTCGGCTAGGGGAGCCCTAGCCTTAGCCTAGGCCTAGGGGTGCCCTAGCCTAAGCCTAGGGGAGCCCTATCCTTATTCTAAGCCTAGGTGTGCCCTAGCCTAAGCCTAGGGGTGCCCTAGCCTGAGCCTAGGGGTGCCCTAGCCTGAGCCTTCGGGTGCCCTAGCATTAGGCTAGGGGAGCCCTAGCATTAGTCTAGCCTAGGATATCCCTAGCCTAAGCCTAGGGGTGCCATAGCCTGAGCCTAGAGGTGCCCTATCCTGAGGCTAGGCGAGCCGTAACCTTAGCCTAAGCCTAGGGGTGCCCTAGCCTAATCCTAGGGGTACCCTAGCCTAAGGCTAGGGGTGCCCTAGCCTAATCCTAGGGGTACCCTAGCCTAAGCCTAGGGGTGCCCTAGCCTAAGCCTAGGGGTGCCCTAGCCTTAGGCTAGGGGAGCCCTAGCCTTAGCAAAAGCCTAGGGGTGCCCTAGCCTAAGCCTAGGGCTGCCCAGGCCTAAGCTTAGGGGTGCCCTAACCTAAGCCTTGGGGTGCCCTAGCCTTAGGCTAGGGGAGCCCTAGCCTTAGCGTAGGCCTAGGGGTGCCCTAGCCTAAGCCTAGGGGTGCCCTAGCCTGAGACTAGGGGTGCCCTTGCCTTAGGCTAGGGGAGCCCTAGCCTTAGCCTAAGCATAGGGGTGCCCTAGCCTAAGCCTAGGGGTGCCCTAGCCTAAGCCTAGGGGTGCCCTAGCCTAAGCCTAGTGGTGCCCTATCCTAAGCCTAGGGGTGCCCTAGCCTGAACCTAGGGGTTTCCCTAGCCTGAACCTACGGGTGCCCTGGCCTGGGGCTAGGGGAACGCTAGCATTAGTCTAGCCTAGGATTGCATTAGCCTAAGCCTAGGGGTGCCATAGCCTGATTCTAGGGGTGCCCTAACCTGAGGCTAGGGGAGCCGTAGCCTTAGCCTAAGCCTAGGGGTGCCCTAGCCTAAGCTTAGGGGTGCCCTAGCCTAAGTCTATGGGTGCCCTGGCCTTAGGCTCGGGGAGCCCTAGCCTTTTCCTAAGCCTAGGGGTGCCCTAGCCTAAGCCTATGGGTGCCCTAGCCTGAGTCTGGGGGTGCCCTAGCCTTAGGCTACGGGAGCCCTAGCCTTAGCCTAAGCCTAGGGGGTCCAAGCCTAAGCCTAGGGGTGCCCTAGCCTGAGCCTAGGGGTGCCCTAGCCTGAGGCTAGGGGAGCCCTAGCCATAGCCTAAGCCTAGGGGTGCCTTAGCCTAAGCCTAGGGGTGCCCTAGCCTGACCCTAGGGGTGCCCTAGCCTAAGCCTAGCGTTGCCCTAGCCTTAGGCTAGGGGAGCCCTAGCCTTAGGCTAAGCCTACGTGTGCCCTAGCCTAAGTCTACGGGTGCCCTATCCTGAGCCTAGGGGTGCCCTAGCCTTAGGCTTGGGGAGCCCTAGCCTTAGGCTAAGCCTACGTGTGCCCTAGCCTAAGCCTAGGGGTGCCCTAGGCTAAGCATAGGGGTGCCCTAGCCCAAGCCTAGGGGTGCCATAGCCTGAGGCTAGGGGAGCCTTAGCCTTAGCCTAAGCCTAGGGGTGCCCTAGCCTAAGCCTAGGGGTTCCATAGCCTGAGCCTAGGGGTGCCGTAGCCTGAGCCTAGGGGAGCCGTAGCCTAAGCCTAGGGGTGCCCTAGCCTAAGCCTAGGGGTGCCCTAGCCTAAGCCTAGTGGTGTCCTAGCCTAAGCCTAGGGGTGCCCTAGCCTAAGCCTAGGGGTGTCCTAGCCTAGGCTAGGGGAGTCTAGCCTTTGCCTAGCTTTGTATTGCCCTAGCCTAATCCTAGGGGTGCCATAGCCTGAGTTTAGGGGTGCCCTAGCCTGAGGCTAGGGGAGCCGTAGCCTTAGCCTAAGCCTAGGGGTGCCTTAGCCTAAGATTAGGGGTGCCCTAGCCTAAGTCTAGGGGTGCCTTATCCTAAGCCTAGGGGTGCCCAAGCCTAAGCCTACGGGTGCTCTAGCCTTAGGATAGGGGAGCCCTAGCCTTAGCCTAAGTTTAGGGGTGCCCTAGCCTACACCTAGGGGTGCCCTAGCCTAAGCCTAGGTGTGCTCTAGCCTTAGTCTAGGGGAGCCCTAGCCTTAGCCTAAGCCTAGAGGTGCCCTAGCCTAAGCCTAGGGGTGCCATAGCCTAAGGCTAGGGGAGCCCTAGCCTGAGCGTAAGCCTAGGGGTGCCCTAGCCTAAGCCTAGGGGTGCCCTAGCCTGAGACTAGGGGAGCCCTAGCCTTAGCGTAGCTTTGGATTGCCCTAGCCCAAGCCTAGGGGTGTCCTAGCCTAAGCCTAAGCCTAGAGGTGCCCTAGCCTAAGCCTAGGGGTGCCCTATCCTAAGCCTAGGGGTGCTCTAGCCTTATGCTAGGGGAGCCCTAGCCTTAGCCTAAGCTTAGGGGTGCCCTAACCTACACCTAGGGGTGCCCTAGACTAAGCCTAGGGGTGCTCTAGCCTTAGTCTAGGGGAGCCCTAACCTTAGCCTAAGCCTAAGGGTGCCCTAGCCTAAGCCCAGGGGTGCCATAGCCTGAGGCTAGGGGAGCCCTAGCCTTAGCCTAAGCCTAGGGGTGCCCTAACCTAAGTCTAGGGGTGCCCTAGCCTGAGCCAAGGGGTGCCCTAACCTGAACTTACCGGTGCCCTAGTCTGAGGCTTGGGGAGCCCTATCCTTAGTCTAGCCTAGGATATCCCTAGCCTAAGCCTACGGGTGCCATATCCTGAGTCTAGGGGTGCCCTAGCCTAAGCCTAGTGGTGCCGTAGCCTAAGCCTAGGTGTGCCCTAACCTAAGCCTAGGGGTGTGCCTTAGCCTAAGCCTAGGGGTGCCCTAGCCTAAGCCTAGGAGTGCCCTAGCCTTAGGCTAGGAGAGCCCTAGCCTTAGCCTAAGCTTAGGGGTGCCCTAGGCTCAACTTAGGGGTGCCCTAGCCTTAGTCTAGGGGAGCCCTAGCCTTAGCCTAAGCCTAGGGGTGGCCTAGCCTAAGCCTAGGGGTGCCCTAGCCTGATCCTAGGGGTGCCCTAACCTGAGCCTTCGGGTGCCCTAGCATGAGGCTAGGGGAGCCCTAGCCTTAGTCTAGCCTAGGATTTCCCTAGCCTAAGCCTAGGGGTGCCCTAGCTTAAGCCTAGAGGTGCCCAAGCCTGAGGCTAGGGGAGCCTTAGCCTTAGCCTAAGCCTAGGGGTGCCCTAGCCTAAACCTAGGGGTGAGATAGCCTGAGCATAGGGGTACCCTAGCCTGAGCCTAGGGGAGCCGTAGGGTAAGCCTAGGGTTGCCCTAGCCTAAGCCTAGGGGTGCCCTAGCCTAAGCCTAGTGGTGCCCTAGCCTAAGCCTAGGGGTGCCCTAGCCTAAGCCTAGGGGTGCCTTAGCCTAAGCCTAGGGGTGCCCTAGCCTAAACCTAGGGGTGCTCTAGCTTTAGGCTAGGGGAGCCCTAGGCTTAGCCTAAGCTTAGGGGTGCCCTAGCCTACACTTAGGGGTGCCCTAGCCTAAGCATAGGGGTTCCCTTGTCTAAGCCTAGGGGTGCCCTAGCCTAAGCCTAGGCGTGCCCTAGCCTAAGTCTAGGAGTGTCCTTGCCTAATCCTAGGGGTGCCCTAGCCTAAGCCTATGGGTGCCCTAGCCTTAGGCTAGTGGAGCCCTAGCTTTAGCCTAAGCCTAGGGGTACCCTAGCCTAAGCCTCGGGTGCCCTAGCCAAAGATTAGGGGTGCCCTAGCCTGAGGCGAGACGAGCCGTAACCTTAGCCTAAGCCTAGGGGTGCCCTAGCCTAAGCCTAGGGGTGCCCTGGTCTAAGCCTAGGGGTGCCCTAGCCTAAGCCTAGGGGTGCCCTAGCCTAAGCCTAGGAGTGTCCTAGCCTAATCCTAGGGGTGCCCTAGCCTAAGCCTATGGGTGCCCTAGCCTTAGGCTAGGGGAGCCCTAGCTTTAGCCTAAGCCTAGGGGTACCCTAGCCTAAGCTTCGGGGTGCCCTAGCCAAAGATTAGGGGAGCCCTAGCCTGAGGCTAGGGGAGCCGTAGCCTTAGCCTAAGCCTAGGGGTGCCCTAGCCTAAGCCTAGGGGTTCCCTAGCCTAAGCCTAGGGGTGCCCTAGCCTAAGCCTAGGGGTGCCCTAGCCTGAGACTAGGGGTGCCCTTGCCTTAGGCTAGGAGAGCCCTAGCCTTAGCCTAAGCATAGGGGTGCCCTAGCCTAAGCCTAGGGGTGCCCTAGCCGAAGCCTAGGGGTGCCCTATCCTAAGCCTAGGCGTGCCCTAGCCTAAGCCGATTGGTGCCCTAGCCTAAGCCTAGGGGTGCCCTAGCCTGAGCCTAGGGGTTTCCCTAGCCTGAACCTACGGGTGCCCTAGCCTGGGGCTAGGGGAGCCCTAACCTTAGTCTAGCCTAGGATTGCATTAGCCTAAGCCTAGGGGTGCCATAGCCTGATTCTAGGGGTGCCCTAACCTGAGGCTAGGGGAGCCGTAGCCTTAGCCTAAGCCTAGGGGTGCCCTAGCCTAAGCCGAGGGTTGCCCTAGCCTAAGCCTATGGGTGCCCTAGCCTTAGACTACGGGATCCCTAGCTTTAGCCTTAGCCTAGGGGTACCCGAGCCTAAGCCTCGGGGTGCCCTAGCGAAAGATTAGGGGTGCCTTAGCCTGAGGCTAGGGGAGCTGTAGCCTTAGCCTAAGCCTAGGGGTGCCCTAGCCTAATCCTAGGGGTGCCCTAGCCGAAGCCTAGGGGTGCCCTAGCCTAAGCTTAGGGGTGCCCTAGCCTAAGCCTAGGGGTGCCCTAGCCTGAGACTAGGGGTGCCCTTGCCTTAGGTTAGGGGAGCCCTAGCCTTACCTAACCATAGGGGTGCCCTAGCCTAAGCCTAGGGGTGCCCTAGACGAAGTCTAGGGGTGCCCTATCCTCAGCCTAGGCGTGCCCTAGCCTAAGCCGATTGGTGCCCTAGCCTAAGCCTAGGGGTGCCCTAGCCTGAGCCTAGTGGTTTCCCTAGCCTGAACCTACGGGTGCCCTAGCCTGGGGCTAGGGGAGCCCTAACCTTAGTCTAGCCTAGGATTGCATTAGCCTAAGCCTAGGGGTGCCATAGCCTGATTCTAGGGGTGCCCTAACCTGAGGCTAGGGGAGCCGTAGCCTTAGCCTAAGCCTAGGGGTGCCCTGGCCTAAGCCTAGGGGTGCCCTAACCTAAGCTTAGGGGTTCCCTAGTCTAAGGCTAGGGGTGCCCTAGCCTTAGGCTAGGGGAACCCGAGCCTTAGCCTAAGCCTAGGGTTGCCCTAGCCTAAGCCTAGGGGTGCCCTAACCCAAGCCTAGTGGTGCCGTAGCCTAAGCCTAGGGGTGTCCTAACCTAAGCCTAGGGGTGCGCCTTAGCCTAAGCCTAGGGTTTCCCTAGCCTAAGCCTAGGAGTGCCCTACCCTTAGGCTAGGATTGCCCTAGCCTTAGCCTAAGCATAGGGGAGCCCTAGCCTACACCTAGGGGTGCCCTAGCCTTAGTCTAGGGGAGCCCTATCCTGAGTCTAAGCCTAGGGGTACCCTAGTCTAAGCCTAGGGGTGACCTAGCCTGAGCCTAGGGGTGCCCTAGCCTGAGGCTTTGGGTGCCCTAGCATGAGGCTAGGGGAGCCCTAGCCTTAGTCTAGCCTAGGATTTCCCTAGCCTAAGCCTAGGGGTGCCATATCCTGAGTCTAGGGGTGCCCTAGTCTGAGGCTAGGGGAGCCGTAGCCTTAGCCTAAGCCCAGGGGTGCCCTAGCCTAATCCTAGGTGTGCCCTAGCCTAAGCCTAGGGGTGCCCTACCCTAAGCATAGGGGTGCCCTAGCCTTATGCTAGTGGAACCCTAGCCTTAGCCAAAGCCTAGGGGTGCCCTAGCCTAAGCCTAGGGGTGCCCTAGCCTGAGCCTAGGGGTGCCCTAGCTTTAGGCTAGGGGAGCCCTAGCCTTAGCCTAAGCCTAGGGGTGCACTAGCCTAAGCCTTGGGCTGCCCTAGCATATGACTAGGGGTGCCCTAGCCTAAGCCTAGCAGTGTCCTAGCCTAATCCTAGGGGTGCCCTAGCCTAAGCCTATGGGTGCCCTAGCCTTAGGCTAGGGGAGCCCTAGATATAGCCTAAGCCTAGGGGTACCCTAGCCGAAGTCTAGGGGTGCCCTAGGCAAAGATTAGGGGTGCCCTAGCCTCAGGCTAGGGGAGCCGTAGCCTTAGCCTAAGCCTAGGGGTGCCCTAGCCTAATCCTAGGGGTGCCCTAGCCTAAGCCTAGGGGTGCCCTAGCCTAAGCCTTGGGGTGCCCTAGCCTTAGGCTAGGGGAGCCCTAGCCTTAGCCTAGGCCTAGTGGTGCCCTAGCCTAAGCCTAGGGGTGCCCTAGCCGAAGCCTAGGGGTGCCCTAGCCTAAGCCTAGTGGTGCCCTACCCTAAGCCTATTGGTGGCCTAGCCTACGCCTAGGGGTGCCCTAGCCTGAGCCTTGGGGTTTCCCTAGCCTGAACCTACGGGTGCCCTGGCCTGGGGCTTGGGGAGCACTAGGCTTAGCCTAGCCTAGGATGGCATTAGCCTAAGCCTAGGGGTGCCATAGCCTGATTCTAGGGGTACCCTAACCTGAGGCTAGGGGAGCCATAACCTTAGCCTAAGCCTAGGGGTGCCCTAGCCTAAGCCTAGGGGTGCCCTAGCCTAAGTCTATGGGTGCCCTAGCCTTAGGCTCGGGGAGCCCTAGCCTTTTCCTAAGCCTAAGGGTGCCCTAGCCTAAGCCTATGGGTGCCCTAACCTGAGCCTGGGGGTGCCCTAGCCTTAGCCATGGGAGCCCTAGCCTTAGCCTAATCCTATGCGTGCCCAAGCGTAAGCCTAAGGGTGCCCTAGCCTGAGCCTAGGGGTGCCCTAGCCTGAGGCTAGGGGAGCCCTAGCCTTAGCCTAAGCCTAGAGGTGTCTTAGCCTAAGCCTAGGGGTGCCCTAGCCTGAGCCTAGGGGTGCCCTAGCCTAAGCCTAGGGGTGCCCTAGCCCAAGACTAGGGGTGCCCTAGCCTGAGGCTAGGGGAGCCTTAGCCTTAGCCTAAGCCTAGGGATGCCCTAGCCTAAGCCTAGGGGTGCCATAGCCTGAGCCTAGGAGTGCGCTAGCCTGAGCCTAGGGGAGCCGTAGCCTAAGCCTAGGGGTGCCCTAGCCTAAGCCTAGGGGTGCCCTACCCTAAGCCTAGTGGTGTCCTAGCCTAAGCCTAGGGGTGCCCTAGTCTAAGCCTAGGGGTGTCCAAGCCTAGGCTAGGGAAGCCCTAGCCTTAGCCTAGCTTTGGATTGCCCTAGCCTAAGCCTAGGGGTGCCATAGCCTGAGTTTAGGGGTGCCCTAGCCTGAGGCTAGGGGAGCCGTAGCCTTAGCCTTAACCTAGGGGTGCCCTAGCCTAAGATTAGGGGTGCCCTAGCCTAAACCTAGGGGTGCCTTAGCCTAAGGTAGGGGTGCCCAAGCCTAAGCCTAGGGGTGCTCTAGCCTTAGGATAGGGGAGTCCTAGCCTTAGCCTAAGTTTAGGGGTGCCCTAGCCTACACCTAGGGGTGTCCTAGCCTAAGCCTAGGTGTGCTCTAGCCTTAGTCTAGGGGAGCCCTAGCCTTAGAGTAAGCCTAGAGGTGCCCTAGCCTAAGCCTAGGGGTGCCCTAGCCTGAGACTAGGGGAGCCCTAGCCTAAGCCTAGCTTTGGATTGCCCTAGCCTAAGCCTAGGGGTGCCCTAGCCTAAGCCTAAGCCTAGAGGTGCCCTAGCCTAAGCCTAGGGGTGCCCTATCCTAAGCCTAGGGGTGCTCTAGCCTTAGTCTAGGGGAGCCCTAGCCTTAGCCTAAGTCTAGAGGTGCCCTAGCCTAAGCCTAGGGGTGCCATAGCCTGAGGCTAGGGGAGCCCTAGCCTTAGCCTAAGCCTAGGGGTGCCGTAGCCTAAACCTAGGGGTGCCTTAGCCTAAACCTAGGGGTGCCCTAGCCTAAGCCTAGGGGTGTCCTAGCCTTAGGCTAGGGGAGCCCTAGCCTTAGCCTAGCTTTGGATTGCCCTAGTCTAAGCCTAGGGGTGCCATAGCCAGAGTTTAGGGGTGCCCTAGCCTGAGACTAGGGGAGCCCTAGCCTTAGCCTAGCTTTGGATTGCCCTAGCCTAAGCCTAGGGGTGCCCTAGCCTAAGCCTAAGCCTAGAGGTGCCCTAGCCTAAGTCTAGGGGTGCCCTAGCCTAAGCCTAGGGGTGCTCTAGCCTTGGGCTAGGGGAGCCCTAGCCTTTGCCTAAGCTTAGGGGTGCCCTAGCCTACACCTTGGTGTACCCTAGACTAAGCCTAGAGGTGCCCTAGCCTAAGACTAGGGGTGCCATAGCCTGAGGCTAGGGGAGCCCTAGCCTTAGCCTAAGCCTAGGGGTGCCCTAGCCTAAGCCTAGGGTTGTCCTAGGCTTAGGCTAGGGGAGCCCTAGCCTTTGCCTAGCATTGGATTGCCCTAGCCTAAGCCTAGGGGTGTGCCTTAGCCTAAGCCTAGGGGTGCCCTAGCCTAACCCTGGAGTGCCCTAGCCTTAGGCTAGGAGAGACCTAGCCTTAGCCTGAGCCTAGGGGTGCCCTAGCCTGAGCCTTCGGGTGCCCTAGCGTGAGGCAAGGGGAGCCTTAGTCTTAGTCTAGCCTAGGATTTCCCTAGCCTAAGCCTAGGGGTGCCATAGCCTGAGCCTTGGGGTGCCCTAGCCTAAGCATAGGGGTGCCCTAGCCTTAGGCTAAGCCTACGTGTGCCCTAGCCAAAGCCTAGGGGTGCCCTAGACTAAGCCTAGGGGTGCCCTAGCCCAAGCCTAGGGGTGCCCTAGCCTGAGGCTAGGGGAGCCTTAGCCTTAGCCTAAGCCTAGGGGTGCCCTAGCCTAAGCCTAGGGGTGCCATAGCCTGAGCCTATGGGTGCCCTAGCCTGAGCCTAGGGGAGCCTTAGCCTAAGCCTAGGGGTGCCCTAGCCTAAGCCTAGGGGTGCCCTAGCCGAAGCCTAGTGATGCCCTAGCCCAAGCCTAGTGGTGCCCTAGCCTGAGGCTAGGGGAGCCTTAGCCTTAGCCTAAGCCTAGGGGTGCCCTAGCCTAAGCCTAGGGGTGCCATAGCCTGAGCCTAGGGGTGCCCTAGCCTGAGCCTAGGGGAGCTGTAGCCTAAGCCTAGGGGTACCCTATCCTAAGCCTAGGGGTGCCCTAGCCTAAGCCTAGTGGTGCCTTAGCCTAAGCCTAGTGGTGCCCTAGCCTAAGCCTAGGGGTGCCCTACCCTAAGCCTAGGGGTGTCCTAGCCTGAGGCTAGGGGAGCCCTAGCCTTAGCCTAAGCCTCTGGGTGCCCTATCCTAAGCCTAGAGGTGACTTAGCCTAAGCCTAGGGGTGCCCTAGCCTAAGCCTAGGGGTGTCCTAGGCTTAGGCTAGGGGAGCCCTAGCCTTAGCCTAGCCTTGGATTTCCCTAGCCTAAACCTAGGGGTGCCTTAGCCAGAGTTTAGGGGTGCCCTAGCCTGAGACTAGGGGAGCCCTAGCCTTAGCCTAGCTTTGGATTGCCCTAGCCTAAACCTAGGGGTGCCCTAGCCTAAGCCTAAGCCTAGAGGTGCCCTAGCCTAAGCCTAGGGGTGCTCTAGCCTTAGGCTAGGGGAGCCCTAGCCTTAGCCTAAGCTTAGGGGTGCCCTAGCCTACACCTAGGTGTGCTCTAGCCTTAGACTAGGGGAGCCCTAGCCTTAGCCTAAGCCTAGAGGTGCCCTAGCCTAAGCCTAGGGGTGCCCTAGCCTTAGGGGAGGGGAGCCCTAGCCTAAGCCTAAGCTTAGGGGTGCCCTAGCCTACACCTAGGGGTGCCCTAGCCTTAGCCTAGGGGTGCTCTAACCTTAGTCTAGGGGCGCCCTAACCTTAGCCTAAGCCTATGGGTTCCCAAGCCTAAGCCCAGGGGTGCTATAGCCTGAGGCTAGGGGAGCCCTAGCCTTAGCCTAAGCCTAGGGGTGCCCTAAACTAAGCCTAGGGGTGCCCTAGCCTGAGCCTAGGGGTGCCCTAACCTGAGCCTACCGGTGCCCTAGCCTGAGGCTTGTGGAGCCCTAGCCTTAGTCTAGCCTAGGATTTCCCTAGCCTAAGCCTAGGGGTGCCATATCCTGAGTCTAGGGGTGCCCTAGCCTAGTGGTGCCGTAGCCTAAGCCTAGGAGTGCCGTAGCCTAAGCCTAGGAGTGCCCTAACCTAAGCCTAGGGGTGTGCCTTAACCTAAGCCTAGGGGTGCCCTAGCCTAAGCCTAGGAGTGCCCTAGCCTTAGGCTAGGAGAGCCCTAGCCGTAGCCTAAGCTTAGGGGTGACCTAGCCTACAACTTGGGGTGCCCTAGCCTTAGTCTAGGGGAGCCCTAGCCTTAGCCTAAGCCTAGGGGTGCCCTAGTCTGAGCCTAGGGGTGCCCTAGCCTGAGCCTTCGGGTGCCCTAGCATGAGGCTAGGGGAGCCCTAGCCTTAGGCTAAGCCTACGTGTGCCCTATCCTAAGACTAGGGGTGCCCTATCCTGAGTCTAGGGGTGCCCTATCCTTAGGCAAGGGGAGCCCTAGCCTTAGGCTAAGCCTACGTGTGCCCTAGCCTAAGCCTAGGGGTGCCCTGGACTAAGCCTAGGGGTGCCCTAGCCCAAGCCTAGGGGTGCCCTAGCCTGAGGCTAGGGGAGACTTAGCCTTAGCCTAAGCCTAGGGGTGCCCTATCCTAAGCCTAGGGGTGCCATAGCCTGAGCCTAGGGGTGCCCTAGCCTGAGCCTAGGGGAGCCGTAGCTAAGCCTAGGGGTGCCCTAGCCTAAGCCTAGGGGTGCCCTAGCCTAAGCCTAGTGGTGCCCGAGCCTAAGCCTAGGGGTGCCCTAGCCTAAGCCTAGGGGTGTCCGAGCCTGAGTTTAGGGGTGCCCTAGCCTGAGGCTTGGGGAGCCATAGCCTTAGCCTAAGATTAGGGGTGCCCTAGCCTAAGCCTAGGGGTGCCCTAGCCTAAGCCTAGGGGAGCCCTAGCCTAAGCCTAGGAGTGCCCTAGCCTTAGGCTAGGGGAGCCCTAGCCTTAGCAAAAGCCTATGGGTGCCCTAGCCTAAGCCTAGGGGTGCCCTAGCCTAAGCCTAGGGGTGCCCTAGCCTAAGCCTAGGGGTGCCCTAGCCTTAGGCTAGGGGAGCCCTAGCCTTAGCAAAAGCCTATGGGTGCCCTAGCCTAAGCCTAGGGGTGCCCAGGCCTAAGCCTAGGGGTGCCCTAACCTAAGCCTTGGGGTTCCCTAGCCTTAGGCTAGGGGAGCCCTAGCCTTAGCCTAGGACTAGGGGTGCCCTAGCCTAAGCCTAGGGGAGCCCTATCCTTAGTCTAAGCCTAGGTGTGCCCTAGCCTAAGCCTAGGGGTGCCCTAGCCTGAGCCTAGGGGTGCCCTAGCCTGAGCCTTCGGGTGCCCTAGCATGAGCCTAGGGGAGCCCTAGCATTAGTCTAGCCTAGGATATCCATAGCCTAAGCCTAGGGGTGCCATAGCCTGAGCCTAGGGGTGCCCTATCCTGAGGCTAGGCGAGCCGTAACCTTAGCCTAAGCCTAGGGGTGCCCTAGCCTAATCCTAGGGGTACCCTAGCCTAAGCCTAGGGGTGCCCTAGCCTAATCCTAGGGGTACCCTAGCCTAAGCCTAGGGGTGCCCTAGCCTAAGCCTAGGGGTGCCCTAGCCTTAGGCTAGGGGAGCCCTAGCCTTAGCAAAAGCCTAGGGGTGCCCTAGCCTAAGCCTAGGGCTGCCCAGGCCTAAGCCTAGGGGTGCCCTAACCTAAGCCTTGGGGTGCCCTAGCCTTAGGCTAGGGGAGCCCTAGCCTTAGCGTAGGCCTAGGGGTGCCCTAGCCTAAGCCTAGGGTTGCCCTAGCCTGAGACTAGGGGTGCCCTTGCCTTAGGCTAGGGGAGCCCTAGCCTTAGCCTAAGCATAGGGGTGCCCTAGCCTAAGCCTAGGGGTGCCCTAGCCTAAGCCTAGGGGTGCCCTAGCCTAAGCCTAGTGGTGCCCTATCCTAAGCCTAGGGGTGCCCTAGCCTGAACCTAGGGGTTTCCCTAGCCTGAACCTACGGGTGCCCTGGCCTGGGGCTAGGGGAGCGCTAGCATTAGTCTAGTCTAGGATTGCATTAGCCTAAGCCTAGGGGTGCCATAGCCTGATTCTAGGGGTGCCCTAACCTGAGGCTAGGGGAGCCGTAGCCTTAGCCTAAGCCTAGGGGTGCCCTAGCCTAAGCTTAGGGGTGCCCTAGCCTAAGTCTATGGGTGCCCTGGCCTTAGGCTCGGGGAGCCCTAGCCTTTTCCTAAGCCTAGGGGTGCCCTAGCCTAAGCCTATGGGTGCCCTAGCCTGAGCCTGGGGGTGCCCTAGCCTTAGGCTACGGGAGCCCTAGCCTTAGCCTAAGCCTAGGGGTGCCCAAGCCTAAGCCTAGGGGTGCCCTAGCCTGAGCCTAGGGGTGCCCTAGCCTAAGGCTAGGGGAGCGCTAGCCATAGCCTAAGCCTAGGGGTGCCTTAGCCTAAGCCTAGGGGTGCCCTAGCCTGAGCCTAGGGGTGCCCTAGCCTAAGCCTAGCGTTGCCCTAGCCTTAGGCTAGGGGAGCCCTAGCCTTAGGCTAAGCCTACGTGTGCCCTAACCTAAGCCTAGGGGTGCCCTAGGCTAAGCATAGGGGTGCCCTAGCCTAAGCCTAGGGGTGTCCTAGCCTGAGGCTAGGGGAGCCCTAGCCTTAGCCTAAGCCTAGGGGTGCCCTAGCCTAAGCCTAGGGGTTCCATAGCCTGAGCCTCGGGTTGCCGTAGCCTGAGCCTAGGGGAGCCGTAGCCTAAGCCTAGGGGTGCCCTAGCCTAAGCCTAGGGGTGCCCTAGCCTAAGCCTAGTGGTGCCTTAGCCTAAGCCTAGTGGTGCCCTAGCCTAAGCCTAGGGGTGCCCTAGCCTAAGCCTAGGGGTGTCCTAGCCTGAGGCTAGGGGAGCCCTAGCCTTAGCCTAAGCCTAGGGGTGCCCTAGCCTAAGCCTAGAGGTGACTTAGCCTAAGCCTAGGGGTGCCCTAGCCTAAGCCTAGGGGTGCCCTAGCCTTAGGCTAGGGGAGCCCTAGCCTTAGCCTAGCCTTGGATTTCCCTAGCCTAAACCTAGGGGTGCCTTAGCCAGAGTTTAGGGGTGCCCTAGCCTGAGACTAGGGGAGCCCTAGCCTTATCCTAGCTTTGGATTGCCCTAGCCTAAACCTAGGGGTGCCGTAGCCTAAGCCTAAGCCTAGAGGTGCCCTAGCCTAAGCCTAGGGGTGCTCTAGCCTTAGGCTAGGGGAGCCCTAGCCTTAGCCTAAGCTTAGGGGTGCCCTAGCCTACACCTAGGTGTGCTCTAGCCTTAGTCTAGGGGAGCCCTAGCCTTAGCCTAAGCCTAGAGGTGCCCTAGCCTAAGCCTAGGGGTGCCATAGCCTGAGGCTAGGGGAGCCCTAGCCTTAGCCTAAGCCTAGGGGTGCCCTAGCCTAAGCCTAGAGATGACTTAGCCTAAGCCTAGGGGTGCCCTAGCCTAAGCCTAGGGGTGTCCTAGGCTTAGGCTAGGGGAGCCCTAGCCTTAGCCTAGCCTTGGATTTCCCTAGCCTGAGCCTAGGGGTGCCATAGCCTGAGTTTAGGGGTGCCTTAGCCTGAGACTAGTGGAGCCGCGCGGTAGCCTTAGCCTACGCCTAGGGTTTCCCTAGCCAAAGCCTAGGGGTGCCCTAGCCTAAGCCTAGGGGTGCCCTAGCCTTAGGGGAGGGGAGCCCTAGCCTAAGCCTAAGCTTAGGGGTGCCCTAGCCTACACCTAGGGGTGCCCTAGCCTTAGCCTAGGGGTGCTCTAGCCTTAGTCTAGGGGCGCCCTAACCTTAGCCTAAGCCTATGGGTTCCCAAGCCTAAGCCCAGGGGTGCTATAGCCTGAGGCTAGGGGAGCCCTAGCCTTAGCCTAAGCCTAGGGGTGCCCTAAACTAAGCCTAGGGGTGCCCTAGCCTGAGCCTAGGGGTGCCCTAACCTGAGCCTACCGGTGCTCTAGCCTGAGGCTTGTGGAGCCCTAGCCTTAGTCTAGCCTAGGATTTCCCTATCCTAAGCCTAGGGGTGCCATATCCTGAGTCTAGGGGTGCCCTAGCCTAAGCCTAGTGGTGCCGTAGCCTAAGCCTAGGAGTGCCCTAACCTAAGCCTAGGGGTGTGCCTTAACCTAAGCCTAGGGGTGCCCTAGCCTAAGCCTAGGAGTGCCCTACCCTTAGGCTAGGAGAGCCCTAGCCGTAGCCTAAGCTTAGGGGTGACCTAGCCTACAACTTGGGGTGCCCTAGCCTTAGTCTAGGGGAGCCCTAGCCTTAGCCTAAGCCTAGGGGTGCCCTAGCCTGAGCCTAGGGGTGCCCTAGCCTGAGCCTTCGGGTGCCCTAGCATGAGGCTAGGGGAGCCCTAGCCTTAGGCTAAGCCTACGTGTGCCCTATCCTAAGACTAGGGGTGCCCTATCCTGAGTCTAGGGGTGCCCTATCCTTAGGCAAGGGGAGCCCTAGCCTTAGGCTAAGCCTACGTGTGCCCTAGCCTAAGCCTAGGGGTGCCCTAGACTAAGCCTAGGGGTGCCCTAGCCCAAGCCTAGGGGTGCCCTAGCCTGAGGCTAGGGGAGCCTTAGCCTTAGCCTAAGCCTAGGGGTGCCCTAGCCTAAGCCTAGGGGTGCCATAGCCTGAGCCTTGGGGTGCCCTAGCCTGAGCCTAGGGGAGCCGTAGCTAAGCCTAGGGGTGCCCTAACCTAAGCCTAGGGGTGCCCTAGCCTAAGCCTAGTGGTGCCCGAGCCTAAGCCTAGGGGTGCCCTAGCCTAAGCCTAGGGGTGTCCGAGCCTGAGTTTAGGGGTGCCCTAGCCTGAGGCTTGGGGAGCCGTAGCCTTAGCCTAAGATTAGGGGTGCCCTAGCCTAAGCCTAGGGGTGCCCTAGCCTAAGCCTAGGGGAGCCCTAGCCTAAGCCTAGGAGTGCCCTAGCCTTAGGCTAGGGGAGCCCTAGCCTTAGCAAAAGCCTATGGGTGCCCTAGCCTAAGCCTAGGGGTGCCCTAGCCTAAGCCTAGGGGTGCCCTAGCCTTAGGCTAGGGGAGCCCTAGCCTTAGCAAAAGCCTATGGGTGCCCTAGCCTAAGCCTAGGGGTGCCCAGGCCTAAGCTTAGGGGTGCCCTAACCTAAGCCTTGGGGTTCCCTAGCCTTAGGCTAGGGGAGCCCTAGCCTTAGCCTAGGCCTAGGGGTGCCCTAGCCTAAGCCTAGGGGAGCCCTATCCTTAGTCTAAGCCTAGGTGTGCCCTAGCCTAAGCCTAGGGGTGCCCTAGCCTGAGCCTAGGGGTGCCCTAGCCTGAGCCTTCGGGTGCCCTAGCATGAGGCTAGGGGAGCCCTAGCATTAGTCTAGCCTAGGATATCCATAGCCTAAGCCTAGGGGTGCCATAGCCTGAGCCTAGGGGTGCCCTATCCTGAGGCTAGGCGAGCCGTAACCTTAGCCTAAGCCTAGGGGTGCCCTAGCCTAATCCTAGGGGTACCCTAGCCTAAGCCTAGGGGTGCCCTAGCCTAATCCTAGGGGTACCCTAGCCTAAGCCTAGGGGTGCCCTAGCCTAAGCCTAGGGGTGCCCTAGCCTTAGGCTAGGGGAGCCCTAGCCTTAGCAAAAGCCTAGGGGTGCCCTAGCCTAAGCCTAGGGCTGCCCAGGCCTAAGCCTAGGGGTGCCCTAACCTAAGCCTTGGGGTGCCCTAGCCTTAGGCTAGGGGAGCCCTAGCCTTAGCGTAGGCCTAGGGGTGCCCTAGCCTAAGCCTAGGGTTGCCCTAGCCTGAGACTAGGGGTGCCCTTGCCTTAGGCTAGGGGAGCCCTAGCCTTAGCCTAAGCATAGGGGTGCCCTAGCCTAAGCCTAGGGGTGCCCTAGCCTAAGCCTAGGGGTGCCCTAGCCTAAGCCTAGTGGTGCCCTATCCTAAGCCTAGGGGTGCCCTAGCCTGAACCTAGGGGTTTCCCTAGCCTGAACCTACGGGTGCCCTGGCCTGGGGCTAGGGGAGCGCTAGCATTAGTCTAGCCTAGGATTGCATTAGCCTAAGCCTAGGGGTGCCATAGCCTGATTCTAGGGGTGCCCTAACCTGAGGCTAGGGGAGCCGTAGCCTTAGCCTAAGCCTAGGGGTGCCCTAGCCTAAGCTTAGGGGTGCCCTAGCCTAAGTCTATGGGTGCCCTGGCCTTAGGCTCGGGGAGCCCTAGCCTTTTCCTAAGCCTAGGGGTGCCCTAGCCTAAGCCTATGGGTGCCCTAGCCTGAGCCTGGGGGTGCCCTAGCCTTAGGCTACGGGAGCCCTAGCCTTAGCCTAAGCCTAGGGGTGCCCAAGCCTAAGCCTAGGGGTGCCCTAGCCTGAGCCTAGGGGTGCCCTAGCCTGAGGCTAGGGGAGCCCTAGCCATAGCCTAAGCCTAGGGGTGCCTTAGCCTAAGCCTAGGGGTGCCCTAGCCTGAGCCTAGGGGTGCCCTAGCCTAAGCCTAGCGTTGCCCTAGCCTTAGGCTAGGGGAGCCCTAGCCTTAGGCTAAGCCTACGTGTGCCCTAACATAAGCCTAGGGGTGCCCTAGGCTAAGCATAGGGGTGCCCTAGCCCAAGCCTAGGGGTGCCATAGCCTGAGGCTAGGGGAGCCTTAGCCTTAGCCTAAGCCTAGGGGTGCCCTAGCCTAAGCCTAGGGGTTCCATAGCCTGAGCCTAGGGTTGCCGTAGCCTGAGCCTAGGGGAGCCGTAGCCTAAGCCTAGGGGTGCCCTAGCCTAAGCCTAGGGGTGCCCTAGCCTAAGCCTAGTGGTGTCCTAGCCTAAGCCTAGGGGTGCCCTAGCCTAAGCCTAGGGGTGTCCTAGCCTAGGCTAGGGGAGCCCTAGCCTTTGCCTAGCTTTGTATTGCCCTAGCCTAATCCTAGGGGTGCCATAGCCTGAGTTTAGGGGTGCCCTAGCCTGAGGCTAGGGGAGCCGTAGCCTTAGCCTAAGCCTAGGGGTGCCTTAGCCTAAGATTAGGGGTGCCCTAGCCTAAGTCTAGGGGTGCCTTATCCTAAGCCTAGGGGTGCCCAAGCCTAAGCCTACGGGTGCTCTAGCCTTAGGATAGGGGAGCCCTAGCCTTAGCCTAAGTTTAGGGGTGCCCTAGCCTACACCTAGGGGTGCCCTAGCCTAAGCCTAGGTGTGCTCTAGCCTTAGTCTAGGGGAGCCCTAGCCTTAGCCTAAGCCTAGAGGTGCCCTAGCCTAAGCCTAGGGGTGCCATAGCCTAAGGCTAGGGGAGCCCTAGCCTGAGCGTAAGCCTAGGGGTGCCCTAGCCTAAGCCTAGGGGTGCCCTAGCCTGAGACTATGGGAGCCCTAGCCTTAGCGTAGCTTTGGATTGCCCTAGCCCAAGCCTAGGGGTGTCCTAGCCTAAGCCTAAGCCTAGAGGTGCCCTAGCCTAAGCCTAGGGGTGCCCTATCCTAAGCCTAGGGGTGCTCTAGCCTTATGCTAGGGGAGCCCTAGCCTTAGCCTAAGCTTAGGGGTGCCCTAGCCTACACCTAGGGGTGCCCTAGACTAAGCCTAGGGGTGCTCTAGCCTTAGTCTAGGGGAGCCCTAGGCTTAGCCTAAGCCTAGAGGTGCCCTAGCCTAAGCCTAGGGGTGCCATAGCCTGAGGCTAGGGGAGCCCTAGCCTTAGCCTAAGCCTAGGGGTGCCCTAGCCTAAGCCTAGGGGTGCCTTAACCTAAGCCTAGGGGTGCCCTAGCCTAAGTCTAGTGGTGTCCTTGCCTTAGGCTAGGGGAGCCCTAGCCTTAGCCTAGCCTTGGATTGCCGTAGCCTAAGCCTAGTGGTGCCATAGCCTGAGTTTAGGGGTGCCTTAGCCTGAGGTTAGGGGAGTCTCGCCGTAGCCTTAGCTTACGCCTAGGGGTGCCCTAGCATAAGCCTAGGGGTGCCCTAGCCTAAGCCTAGGGTTGCCCTAGCCTAAGCTTAGGGGTGCCCTAGCCTAAGTCTATGGGTGCCCTGGCCTTAGGCTCGGGGAGCCCTAGCCTTTTCCTAAGCCTAGGGGTGCCCTAGCCTAAGCCTATGGGTGCCCTAGCCTGAGCCTGGGGGTGCCCTAGCCTTAGGCTACGGGAGCCCTAGCCTTAGCCTAAGCCTAGGGGTGCCCAAGCCTAAGCCTAGGGGTGCCTTAGACTGAGCCTAGGGGTGCCCTAGCCTGAGGCTAGGGGAGCCCTAGCCATAGCCTAAGCCTAGGCGTGCCTTAGCCTAAGCCTAGGGGTGCCCTAGCCTGAGCCTAGGGGTGCCCTAGCCTAAGCCTAGCGTTGCCCTAGCCTTAGGCTAGGGGAGCCCTAGCCTTAGGCTAAGCCTACGTGTGCCCTAGCCTAAGTCTACGGGTGCCCTATCCTGAGCCTAGGGGTGCCCTAGCCTTAGGCTTGGGGAGCCCTAGCCTTAGGCTAAGCCTACGTGTGCCCTAGCCTAAGCCTAGGGGTGCCCTAGCCTAAGCCTAGGGGTGCCCTAGCCTAAGCCTAGGGGTTCCATAGCCTGAGCCTAGGGGTGCCGTAGCCTGAGCCTAGGGGAGCCGTAGCCTAAGCCTAGGGGTGCCCTAGCCTAAGCCTAGGGGTGCCCTAGCCTAAGCCTAGTGGTGTCCTAGCCTAAGCCTAGGGGTGCCCTAGCCTAAGCCTAGGGGTGTCCTAGCCTAGGCTAGGGGAGCCCTAGCCTTTGCCTAGCTTTGGATTGCCCTAGCCTAATCCTAGGGGTGCCAAAGCCTGAGTTTAGGGGTGCCCTAGCCTGAGGCTAGGGGAGCCGTAGCCTTAGCCTAAGCCTAGGGGTGCCTTAGCCTAAGATTAGGGGTGCCCTAGCCTAAGTCTAGGGGTGCCTTAGCCTAAGCCTAGGGGTGCCCAAGCCTAAGCCTATGGGTGCTCTAGCCTTAGGATAGGGGAGCCCTAGCCTTAGCCTAAGTTTAGGGGTGCGCTAGCCTACACCTAGGGGTGCCCTAGCCTAAGCCTAGGTGTGCTCTAGCCTTAGTCTAGGGGAGCCCTAGCCTTAGCCTAAGCCTAGAGGTGCCCTAGCCTAAGCCTAGGGGTGTCATAGCCTAAGGCTAGGGGAGCCCTAGCCTGAGCGTAAGCCTAGGGGTGCCCTAGCCTAAGCCTAGGGGTGCCCTAGCCTGAGACTAGGGGAGCCCTAGCCTTAGCGTAGATTTGGATTGCCCTAGCCCAAGCCTAGGGGTGTCCTAGCCTAAGCTTAAGCTTAGAGGTGCCCTAGCCTAAGCCTAGGGGTGCCCTATCCTAAGCCTAGGGGTGCTCTAGCCTTATGCTAGGGGAGCCCTAGCCTTAGCCTAAGCTTAGGGGTGCCCTAGCCTACACCTAGGGGTGCCCTAGACTAAGCCTAGGGGTGCTCTAGCCTTAGTCTAGGGGAGCCCTAGGCTTAGCCTAAGCCTAGAGGTGCCCTAGCCTAAGCCTAGGGGTGCCATAGCCTGAGGCTAGGGGAGCCCTAGCCTTAGCCTAGCCTTGGATTGCCGTAGCCTAAGCCTAGTGGTGCCATAGCCTGAGTTTAGGGGTGCCTTAGCCTGAGGTTAGGGGAGTCTCGCCGTAGCCTTAGCTTACGCCTAGGGGTGCCCTAGCATAAGCCTAGGGATGCCCTAGCCTAAGCCTAGGGTTGCCCTAGCCTAAGCCTAGGGTTGCCCTAGCTTTAGGCGAGGGGAGCCCTAGACTAAGCCTAAGCTTAGGGGTGCCCTAGCCTACACCTAGGGGTGCCCTAGCCTAAGCCTAGGGGTGCTCTAGCCTTAGTCTAGGGGAGCCCTAACCTTAGCCTAAGCCTAAGGGTGCCCTAGCCTAAGCCCAGGGGTGCCATAGCCTGAGGCTAGGGGAGCCCTAGCCTTAGCCTAAGCCTAGGGGTGCCCTAACCTAAGTCTAGGGGTGCCCTAGCCTGAGCCAAGGGGTGCCCTAACCTGAGCTTACCGGTGCCCTAGTCTGAGGCTTGGGGAGCCCTATCCTTAGTCTAGCCTAGGATATCCCTAGCCTAAGCCTACGGGTGCCATATCCTGAGTCTAGGGGTGCCCTAGCCTAAGCCTAGTGGTGCCGTAGCCTAAGCCTAGGGGTGCCCTAACCTAAGCCTAGGGGTGTGCCTTAGCCTAAGCCTAGGGGTGCCCTAGCCTAAGCCTAGGAGTGCCCTAGCCTTAGGCTAGGAGAGCCCTAGCCTTAGCCTAAGCTTAGGGGTGCCCTAGGCTCAACTTAGGGGTGCCCTAGCCTTAGTCTAGGGGAGCCCTAGCCTTAGCCTAAGCCTAGGGGTGGCCTAGCCTAAGCCTAGGGGTGCCCTAGCCTGATCCTAGGGGTGCCCTAGCCTGAGCCTTCGGGTGCCCTAGCATGAGGCTAGGGGAGCCCTAGCCTTAGTCTAGCCTAGGATTTCCCTAGCCTAAGCCTAGGGGTGCCCTAGCCTAAGCCTAGGGGTGCCCAAGCCTGAGGCTAGGGGAGCCTTAGCCTTAGCCTAAGCCTAGGGGTGCCCTAGGCTATACCTAGGGGTGAGATAGCCTGAGCCTAGGGGTACCCTAGCCTGAGCCTAGGGGAGCCGTAGGGTAAGACTAGGGTTGCCCTAGCCTAAGCCTAGGGGTGCCCTATCCTAAGCCTAGTGGTGCCCTAGCCTAAGCCTAGGGGTGCCCTAGCCTAAGCCTAGGGGTGTCCTAACCTTAGGCTAGGGGAGCCCTAGCCTTAGCCTAGCTTTGGATTGCCCTAGCCTAAGCCTAGGGGTGCCATAGCCTGAGTTTAGGGGTGCCCTAGCCTGAGGATATGGGAGCCGTAGTCTTAGCCTAAGCCTAGGGGTGCCCTAGCCTAAGCCTAGGGGTGCCCTAGCCTGAGACTAGGGGAGCCCTAGCCTTAGCCTAGCTTTGGATTGCCCTAGCCTAAGCCTAGGGGTGCCCTAGCCTAAGCCTAGTGGTGCCTTAGCCTAAGCCTAGTGGTGCCCTAGCCTAAGCCTAGGGGTGCCCTAGCCTAAGCCTAGGGGTGTCCTAGCCTGAGGCTAGGGGAGCCCTAGCCTTAGCCTAAGCCTAGGGGTGCCCTAGCCTAAGCCTAGAGGTGACTTAGCCTAAGCCTAGGGGTGCCCTAGCCTAAGCCTAGGGGTGTCCTAGGCTTAGGCTAGGGGAGCCCTAGCCTTAGCCTAGCCTTGGATTTCCCTAGCCTAAACCTAGGGGTGCCTTAGCCAGAGTTTAGGGGTGCCCTAGCCTGAGACTAGGGGAGCCCTAGCCTTAGCCTAGCTTTGGATTGCCCTAGCCTAAACCTAGGGGTGCCCTAGCCTAAGCCTAAGCCTAGAGGTGCCCTAGCCTAAGCCTAGGGGTGCTCTAGCCTTAGGCTAGGGGAGCCCTAGCCTTAGCCTAAGCTTAGGGGTGCCCTAGCCTACACCTAGGTGTGCTCTAGCCTTAGTCTAGGGGAGCCCTAGCCTTAGCCTAAGCCTAGAGGTGCCCTAGCCTAAGCCTAGGGGTGCCATAGCCTGAGGCTAGGGGAGCCCTAGCCTTAGCCTAAGCCTAGGGGTGCCCTAGCCTAAGCCTAGAGATGACTTAGCCTAAGCCTAGGGGTGCCCTAGCCTAAGCCTAGGGGTGTCCTAGGCTTAGGCTAGGGGAGCCCTAGCCTTAGCCTAGCCTTGGATTTCCCTAGCCTGAGCCTAGGGGTGCCATAGCCTGAGTTTAGGGGTGCCTTAGCCTGAGACTAGTGGAGCCGCGCGGTAGCCTTAGCCTACGCCTAGGGTTTCCCTAGCCAAAGCCTAGGGGTGCCCTAGCCTAAGCCTAGGGGTGCCCTAGCCTTAGGGGAGGGGAGCCCTAGCCTAAGCCTAAGCTTAGGGGTGCCCTAGCCTACACCTAGGGGTGCCCTAGCCTTAGCCTAGGGGTGCTCTAGCCTTAGTCTAGGGGCGCCCTAACCTTAGCCTAAGCCTATGGGTTCCCAAGCCTAAGCCCAGGGGTGCTATAGCCTGAGGCTAGGGGAGCCCTAGCCTTAGCCTAAGCCTAGGGGTGCCCTAAACTAAGCCTAGGGGTGCCCTAGCCTGAGCCTAGGGGTGCCCTAACCTGAGCCTACCGGTGCCCTAGCCTGAGGCTTGTGGAGCCCTAGCCTTAGTCTAGCCTAGGATTTCCCTAGCCTAAGCCTAGGGGTGCCATATCCTGAGTCTAGGGGTGCCCTAGCCTAAGCCTAGTGGTGCCGTAGCCTAAGCCTAGGAGTGCCCTAACCTAAGCCTAGGGGTGTGCCTTAACCTAAGCCTAGGGGTGCCCTAGCCTAAGCCTAGGAGTGCCCTAGCCTTAGGCTAGGAGAGCCCTAGCCGTAGCCTAAGCTTAGGGGTGACCTAGCCTACAACTTGGGGTGCCCTAGCCTTAGTCTAGGGGAGCCCTAGCCTTAGCCTAAGCCTAGGGGTGCCCTAGCCTGAGCCTAGGGGTGCCCTAGCCTGAGCCTTCGGGTGCCCTAGCATGAGGCTAGGGGAGCCCTAGCCTTAGGCTAAGCCTACGTGTGCCCTATCCTAAGACTAGGGGTGCCCTATCCTGAGTCTAGGGGTGCCCTATCCTTAGGCAAGGGGAGCCCTAGCCTTAGGCTAAGCCTACGTGTGCCCTAGCCTAAGCCTAGGGGTGCCCTAGACTAAGCCTAGGGGTGCCCTAGCCCAAGCCTAGGGGTGCCCTAGCCTGAGGCTAGGGGAGCCTTAGCCTTAGCCTAAGCCTAGGGGTGCCCTAGCCTAAGCCTAGGGGTGCCATAGCCTGAGCCTAGGGGTGCCCTAGCCTGAGCCTAGGGGAGCCGTAGCTAAGCCTAGGGGTGCCCTAGCCTAAGCCTAGGGGTGCCCTAGCCTAAGCCTAGTGGTGCCCGAGCCTAAGCCTAGGGGTGCCCTAGCCTAAGCCTAGGGGTGTCCGAGCCTGAGTTTAGGGGTGCCCTAGCCTGAGGCTTGGGGAGCCGTAGCCTTAGCCTAAGATTAGGGGTGCCCTAGCCTAAGCCTAGGGGTGCCCTAGCCTAAGCCTAGGGGAGCCCTAGCCTAAGCCTAGGAGTGCCCTAGCCTTAGGCTAGGGGAGCCCTAGCCTTAGCAAAAGCCTATGGGTGCCCTAGCCTAAGCCTAGGGGTGCCCTAGCCTAAGCCTAGGGGTGCCCTAGCCTAAGCCTAGGGGTGCCCTAGCCTTAGGCTAGGGGAGCCCTAGCCTTAGCAAAAGCCTATGGGTGCCCTAGCCTAAGCCTAGGGGTGCCCAGGCCTAAGCCTAGGGGTGCCCTGACCTAAGCCTTGGGGTTCCCTAGCCTTAGGCTAGGGGAGCCCTAGCCTTAGCCTAGGCCTAGGGGTGCCCTAGCCTAAGCCTAGGGGAGCCCTATCCTTAGTCTAAGCCTAGGTGTGCCCTAGCCTAAGCCTAGGGGTGCCCTAGCCTGAGCCTAGGGGTGCCCTAGCCTGAGCCTTCGGGTGCCCTAGCATGAGGCTAGGGGAGCCCTAGCATTAGTCTAGCCTAGGATATCCATAGCCTAAGCCTAGGGGTGCCATAGCCTGAGCCTAGGGGTGCCCTATCCTGATGCTAGGCGAGCCGTAACCTTAGCCTAAGCCTAGGGGTGCCCTAGCCTAATCCTAGGGGTACCCTAGCCTAAGCCTAGGGGTGCCCTAGCCTAATCCTAGGGGTACCCTAGCCTAAGCCTAGGGGTGCCCTAGCCTAAGCCTAGGGGTGCCCTAGCCTTAGGCTAGGGGAGCCCTAGCCTTAGCAAAAGCCTAGGGGTGCCCTAGCCTAAGCCTAGGGCTGCCCAGGCCTAAGCCTAGGGGTGCCCTAACCTAAGCCTTGGGGTGCCCTAGCCTTAGGCTAGGGGAGCCCTAGCCTTAGCGTAGGCCTAGGGGTGCCCTAGCCTAAGCCTAGGGTTGCCCTAGCCTGAGACTAGGGGTGCCCTTGCCTTAGGCTAGGGGAGCCCTAGCCTTAGCCTAAGCATAGGGGTGCCCTAGCCTAAGCCTAGGGGTGCCCTAGCCTAAGCCTAGGGGTGCCCTAGCCTAAGCCTAGTGGTGCCCTATCCTAAGCCTAGGGGTGCCCTAGCCTGAACCTAGGGGTTTCCCTAGCCTGAACCTACGGGTGCCCTGGCCTGGGGCTAGGGGAGCGCTAGCATTAGTCTAGCCTAGGATTGCATTAGCCTAAGCCTAGGGGTGCCATAGCCTGATTCTAGGGGTGCCCTAACCTGAGGCTAGGGGAGCCGTAGCCTTAGCCTAAGCCTAGGGGTGCCCTAGCCTAAGCTTAGGGGTGCCCTAGCCTAAGTCTATGGGTGCCCTGGCCTTAGGCTCGGGGAGCCCTAGCCTTTTCCTAAGCCTAGGGGTGCCCTAGCCTAAGCCTATGGGTGCCCTAGCCTGAGCCTGGGGGTGCCCTAGCCTTAGGCTACGGGAGCCCTAGCCTTAGCCTAAGCCTAGGGGTGCCCAAGCCTAAGCCTAGGGGTGCCCTAGCCTGAGCCTAGGGGTGCCCTAGCCTGAGGCTAGGGGAGCCCTAGCCATAGCCTAAGCCTAGGGGTGCCTTAGCCTAAGCCTAGGGGTGCCCTAGCCTGAGCCTAGGGGTGCCCTAGCCTAAGCCTAGCGTTGCCCTAGCCTTAGGCTAGGGGAGCCCTAGCCTTAGGCTAAGCCTACGTGTGCCCTAGCCTAAGTCTACGGGTGCCCTATCCTGAGCCTAGGGGTGCCCTAGCCTTAGGCTAGGGGAGCCCTAGCCTTAGGCTAAGCCTACGTGTGCCCTAGCCTAAGTCTACGGGTGCCCTATCCTGAGCCTAGGGGTGCCCTAGCCTTAGGCTTGGGGAGCCCTAGCCTTAGGCTAAGCCTACGTGTGCCCTAGCCTAAGCCTAGGGGTGCCCTAGCCTAAGCCTAGGGGTGCCCTTGCCTAAGCCTAGGGGTTCCATAGCCTGAGCCTAGGGGTGCCATAGCCTGAGCCTAGGGGAGCCGTAGCCTAAGCCTAGGGGTGCCCTAGCCTAAGCCTAGGGGTGCCCTAGCCTAAGCCTAGTGGTGTCCTAGCCTAAGCCTAGGGGTGCCCTAGCCTAAGCCTAGGGGTGTCCTAGCCTAGGCTAGGGGAGCCCTAGCCTTTGCCTAGCTTTGGAATGCCCTAGCCTAATCCTAGGGGTGCCAAAGCCTGAGTTTAGGGGTGCCCTAGCCTGAGGCTAGGGGAGCCGTAGCCTTAGCCTAAGCCTAGGGGTGCCTTAGCCTAAGATTAGGGGTGCCCTAGCCTAAGTCTAGGGGTGCCTTAGCCTAAGCCTAGGGGTGCCCAAGCCTAAGCCTATGGGTGCTCTAGCCTTAGGATAGGGGAGCCCTAGCCTTAGCCTAAGTTTAGGGGTGCGCTAGCCTACACCTAGGGGTGCCCTAGCCTAAGCCTAGGTGTGCTCTAGCCTTAGTCTAGGGGAGCCCTAGCCTTAGCCTAAGCCTAGAGGTGCCCTAGCCTAAGCCTAGGGGTGTCATAGCCTAAGGCTAGGGGAGCCCTAGCCTGAGCGTAAGCCTAGGGGTGCCCTAGCCTAAGCCTAGGGGTGCCCTAGCCTGAGACTAGGGGAGCCCTAGCCTTAGCGTAGCTTTGGATTGCCCTAGCCCAAGCCTAGGGGTGTCCTAGCCTAAGCCTAGGGGTGCCCTATCCTAAGCCTAGGGGTGCTCTAGCCTTATGCTAGGGGAGCCCTAGCCTTAGCCTAAGCTTAGGGGTGCCCTAGCCTACACCTAGGGGTGCCCTAGACTAAGCCTAGGGGTGCTCTAGCCTTAGTCTAGGGGAGCCCTAGGCTTAGCCTAAGCCTAGAGGTGCCCTAGCCTAAGCCTAGGGGTGCCATAGCCTGAGGCTAGGGGAGCCCTAGCCTTAGCCTAGCCTTGGATTGCCGTAGCCTAAGCCTAGTGGTGCCATAGCCTGAGTTTAGGGGTGCCTTAGCCTGAGGTTAGGGGAGTCTCGCCGTAGCCTTAGCTTACGCCTAGGTGTGCCCTAGCATAAGCCTAGGGATGCCCTAGCCTAAGCCTAGGGTTGCCCTAGCCTAAGCCTAGGGTTGCCCTAGCTTTAGGCGAGGGGAGCCCTAGCCTAAGCCTAAGCTTAGGGGTGCCCTAGCCTACACCTAGGGGTGCCCTAGCCTAAGCCTAGGGGTGCTCTAGCCTTAGTCTAGGGGAGCCCTAACCTTAGCCTAAGCCTAAGGGTGCCCTAGCCTAAGCCCAGGGGTGCCATAGCCTGAGGCTAGGGGAGCCCTAGCCTTAGCCTAAGCCTAGGGGTGCCCTAACCTAAGTCTAGGGGTGCCCTAGCCTGAGCCAAGGGGTGCCCTAACCTGAGCTTACCGGTGCCCTAGTCTGAGGCTTGGGGAGCCCTATCCTTAGTCTAGCCTAGGATATCCCTAGCCTAAGCCTACGGGTGCCATATCCTGAGTCTAGGGGTGCCCTAGCCTAAGCCTAGTGGTGCCGTAGCCTAAGCCTAGGGGTGCCCTAACCTAAGCCTAGGGGTGTGCCTTAGCCTAAGCCTAGGGGTGCCCTAGCCTAAGCCTAGGAGTGCCCTAGCCTTAGGCTAGGAGAGCCCTAGCCTTAGCCTAAGCTTAGGGGTGCCCTAGGCTCAACTTAGGGGTGCCCTAGCCTTAGTCTAGGGGAGCCCTAGCCTTAGCCTAAGCCTAGGGGTGGCCTAGCCTAAGCCTAGGGGTGCCCTAGCCTGATCCTAGGGGTGCCCTAGCCTGAGCCTTCGGGTGCCCTAGCATGAGGCTAGGGGAGCCCTAGCCTTAGTCTAGCCTAGGATTTCCCTAGCCTAAGCCTAGGGGTGCCCTAGCCTAAGCCTAGGGGTGCCCAAGCCTGAGGCTAGGGGAGCCTTAGCCTTAGCCTAAGCCTAGGGGTGCCCTAGCCTAAACCTAGGGGTGAGATAGCCTGAGCCTAGGGGTACCCTAGCCTGAGCCTAGGGGAGCCGTAGGGTAAGCCTAGGGTTGCCCTAGCCTAAGCCTAGGGGTGCCCTAGCCTAAGCCTAGTGGTGCCCTAGCCTAAGCCTAGGGGTGCCCTAGCCTAAGCCTAGGGGTGTCCTAACCTTAGGCTAGGGGAGCCCTAGCCTTAGCCTAGCTTTGGATTGCCCTAGCCTAAGCCTAGGGGTGCCATAGCCTGAGTTTAGGGGTGCCCTAGCCTGAGGATATGGGAGCCGTAGTCTTAGCCTAAGCCTAGGGGTGCCCTAGCCTAAGCCTAGGGGTGCCCTAGCCTGAGACTAGGGGAGCCCTAGCCTTAGCCTAGCTTTGGATTGCCCTAGCCTAAGCCTAGGGGTGCCCTAGCCTAAGCCTAAGCCTAGAGGTGCCCTAGCCTAAGCCTATGGGTGCCCTAGCCTAAGCCTAGGGGTGCTATAGCCTTAGGCTAGGGGAGCCCTAGCCTTAGCCTAAGCTTAGGGGTGCCCTAGCCTACACCTAGGTGTGCCCTAACTAAGCCTAGGGGTGCTCTAGCCTTAGTCTAGGGGAGCCCTAGCCTTAGCCTAAGCCTAGAGGTGCCCTAGCCTAAGCTTAGGGGTGCCATAGCCTGAGGCTAGGGGGGCCCTAGCCTTAACCTAAGCCTAGGGGTGCCCTAGCCTAAGCCTAGGGGTGCCTTAGCCTAAGCCTAGGGGGGCCCTAGCTTAAGCCTAGGGGTGTCCTAGGCTTAGGCTAGGGGAGCCCTAGCCTTAGCCTAGTCTTGGATTGCCCTAGCCTCAGCCTAGGGGTGCCATAGCCTGAGTTTAGGGGTCCCTTAGCCTGAGGCTAGGGGAGTCGCGCCGTAGCCTTAGCCTACGCCTAGGGTTTCCCTAGCCTAAGCCTAGGGGTGCCCTAGCCTAAGACTAGGGGTGCCCTAGCCTACACCTAGGGGTGCCCTAGCCTTAGCTTAGGGGTGCTCTAGCCTTAGTCTAGGGGAGCCCTAACCTTAGCCTAAGCTTAGGGGTGCCCTAGGTTAAGCCCAGGGGTTCCATAGCCTGAGGGTAGGGGAGCCCTAGCCTTAGCCTAAGCCTAGGGGTTCCATAGCCTAAGCCTAGGGGTGCCCTAGCCTTAGGCTAGGGGAGCCCTAGCCTTAGCCTAAGCCTAGGGTTGCCCTAGCCTGAGACTAGGGGTGCCCTTGCCTTAGGCTAGGGGAGCCCTAGCCTTAGCCTAAGCATAGGGGTGCCCTAGCCTAAGCCTAGGGGTGCCCTAGCCTAAGCCTAGGGGTGCCCTAGCCTAAGCCTAGTGGTGCCCTATCCTAAGCCTAGGGGTGCCCTAGCCTGAACCTAGGGGTTTCCCTAGCCTGAACCTACGGGTGCCCTGGCCTGGGGCTAGGGGAGCGCTAGCATTAGTCTAGCCTAGGATTGCATTAGCCTAAGCCTAGGGGTGCCATAGCCTGATTCTAGGGGTGCCCTAACCTGAGGCTAGGGGAGCCGTAGCCTTAGCCTAAGCCTAGGGGTGCCCTAGCCTAAGCTTAGGGGTGCCCTAGCCTAAGTCTATGGGTGCCCTGGCCTTAGGCTCGGGGAGCCCTAGCCTTTTCCTAAGCCTAGGGGTGCCCTAGCCTAAGCCTATGGGTGCCCTAGCCTGAGCCTGGGGGTGCCCTAGCCTTAGGCTACGGGAGCCCTAGCCTTAGCCTAAGCCTAGGGGTGCCCAAGCCTAAGCCTAGGGGTGCCCTAGCCTGAGCCTAGGGGTGCCCTAGCCTGAGGCTAGGGGAGCCCTAGCCATAGCCTAAGCCTAGGGGTGCCTTAGCCTAAGCCTAGGGGTGCCCTAGCCTGAGCCTAGGGGTGCCCTAGCCTAAGCCTAGCGTTGCCCTAGCCTTAGGCTAGGGGAGCCCTAGCCTTAGGCTAAGCCTACGTGTGCCCTAACCTAAGCCTAGGGGTGCCCTAGGCTAAGCATAGGGGTGCCCTAGCCTAAGCCTAGGGGTGCCATAGCCTGAGGCTAGGGGAGCCTTAGCCTTAGCCTAAGCCTAGGGGTGCCCTAGCCTAAGCCTAGGGGTTCCATAGCCTGAGCCTAGGGTTACCGTAGCCTGAGCCTAGGGGAGCCGTAGCCTAAGCCTAGGGGTGCCCTAGCCTAAGCCTAGGGGTGCCCTAGCCTAAGCCTAGTGGTGTCCTAGCCTAAGCCTAGGGGTGCCCTAGCCTAAGCCTAGGGGTGTCCTAGCCTAGGCAAGGGGAGCCCTAGCCTTTGCCTAGCTTTGTATTGCCCTAGCCTAATCCTAGGGGTGCCATAGCCTGAGTTTAGGGGTGCCCTAGCCTGAGGCTAGGGGAGCCGTAGCCTTAGCCTAAGCCTAGGGGTGCCTTAGCCTAAGATTAGGGGTGCCCTAGCCTAAGTCTAGGGGTGCCTTATCCTAAGCCTAGGGGTGCCCAAGCCTAAGCCTACGGGTGCTCTAGCCTTAGGATAGGGGAGCCCTAGCCTTAGCCTAAGTTTAGGGGTGCCCTAGCCTACACCTAGGGGTGCCCTAGCCTAAGCCTAGGTGTGCTCTAGCCTTAGTCTAGGGGAGCCCTAGCCTTAGCCTAAGCCTAGAGGTGCCCTAGCCTAAGCCTAGGGGTGCCATAGCCTAAGGCTAGGGGAGCCCTAGCCTGAGCGTAAGCCTAGGGGTGCCCTAGCCTAAGCCTAGGGGTGCCCTAGCCTGAGACTAGGGGAGCCCTAGCCTTAGCGTAGCTTTGGATTGCCCTAGCCCAAGCCTAGGGGTGTCCTAGCCTAAGCCTAAGCCTAGAGGTGCCCTAGCCTAAGCCTAGGGGTGCCCTATCCTAAGCCTAGGGGTGCTCTAGCCTTATGCTAGGGGAGCCCTAGCCTTAGCCTAAGCTTAGGGGTGCCCTGGCCTACACCTAGGGGTGCCCTAGACTAAGCCTAGGGGTGCTCTAGCCTTAGTCTAGGGGAGCCCTAGGCTTAGCCTAAGCCTAGAGGTGCCCTAGCCTAAGCCTAGGGGTGCCATAGCCTGAGGCTAGGGGAGCCCTAGCCTTAGCCTAAGCCTAGGGGTGCCCTAGCCTAAGCCTAGGGGTGCCTTAACCTAAGCCTAGGGGTGCCCTAGCCTAAGTCTAGTGGTGTCCTTGCCTTAGGCTAGGGGAGCCCTAGCCTTAGCCTAGCCTTGGATTGCCGTAGCCTAAGCCTAGTGGTGCCATAGCCTGAGTTTAGGGGTGCCTTAGCCTGGGGTTAGGGGAGTCTCGCCGTAGCCTTAGCTTACGCCTAGGGGTGCCCTAGCATAAGCCTAGGGGTGCCCTAGCCTAAGCCTAGGGTTGCCCTAGCCTAAGCTTAGGGGTGCCCTAGCCTAAGTCTATGGGTGCCCTGGCCTTAGGCTCGGGGAGCCCTAGCCTTTTCCTAAGCCTAGGGGTGCCCTAGCCTAAGCCTATGGGTGCCCTAGCCTGAGCCTGGGGGTGCCCTAGCCTTAGGCTACGGGAGCCCTAGCCTTAGCCTAAGCCTAGGGGTGCCCAAGCCTAAGCCTAGGGGTGCCCTAGCCTGAGCCTAGGGGTGCCCTAGCCTGAGGCTAGGGGAGCCCTAGCCATAGCCTAAGCCTAGGGGTGCCTTAGCCTAAGCCTAGGGGTGCCCTAGCCTGAGCCTAGGGGTGCCCTAGCCTAAGCCTAGCGTTGCCCTAGCCTTAGGCTAGGGGAGCCCTAGCCTTAGGCTAAGCCTACGTGTGCCCTAACCTAAGCCTAGGGGTGCCCTAGGCTAAGCATAGGGGTGCCCTAGCCCAAGCCTAGGGGTGCCATAGCCTGAGGCTAGGGGAGCCTTAGCCTTAGCCTAAGCCTAGGGGTGCCCTAGCCTAAGCCTAGGGGTTCCATAGCCTGAGCCTAGGGTTACCGTAGCCTGAGCCTAGGGGAGCCGTAGCCTAAGCCTAGGGGTGCCCTAGCCTAAGCCTAGGGGTGCCCTAGCCTAAGCCTAGTGGTGTCCTAGCCTAAGCCTAGGGGTGCCCTAGCCTAAGCCTAGGGGTGTCCTAGCCTAGGCAAGGGGAGCCCTAGCCTTTGCCTAGCTTTGTATTGCCCTAGCCTAATCCTAGGGGTGCCATAGCCTGAGTTTAGGGGTGCCCTAGCCTAAGTCTAGGGGTGCCTTATCCTAAGCCTAGGGATGCCCAAGCCTAAGCCTACGGGTGCTCTAGCCTTAGGATAGGGGAGCCCTAGCCTTAGCCTAAGTTTAGGGGTGCCCTAGCCTACACCTAGGGGTGCCCTAGCCTAAGCCTAGGTGTGCTCTAGCCTTAGTCTAGGGGAGCCCTAGCCTTAGCCTAAGCCTAGAGGTGCCCTAGCCTAAGCCTAGGGGTGCCATAGCCTAAGGCTAGGGGAGCCCTAGCCTGAGCGTAAGCCTAGGGGTGCCCTAGCCTAAGCCTAGGGGTGCCCTAGCCTGAGACTAGGGGAGCCCTAGCCTTAGCGTAGCTTTGGATTGCCCTAGCCCAAGCCTAGGGGTGTCCTAGCCTAAGCCTAAGCCTAGAGGTGCCCTAGCCTAAGCCTAGGGGTGCCCTATCCTAAGCCTAGGGGTGCTCTAGCCTTATGCTAGGGGAGCCCTAGCCTTAGCCTAAGCTTAGGGGTGCCCTGGCCTACACCTAGGGGTGCCCTAGACTAAGCCTAGGGGTGCTCTAGCCTTAGTCTAGGGGAGCCCTAGGCTTAGCCTAAGCCTAGAGGTGCCCTAGCCTAAGCCTAGGGGTGCCATAGCCTGAGGCTAGGGGAGCCCTAGCCTTAGCCTAAGCCTAGGGGTGCCCTAGCCTAAGCCTAGGGGTGCCTTAACCTAAGCCTAGGGGTGCCCTAGCCTAAGTCTAGTGCTGTCCTTGCCTTAGGCTAGGGGAGCCCTAGCCTTAGCCTAGCCTTGGATTGCCGTAGCCTAAGCCTAGTGGTGCCATAGCCTGAGTTTAGGGGTGCCTTAGCCTGGGGTTAGGGGAGTCTCGCCGTAGCCTTAGCTTACGCCTAGGGGTGCCCTAGCATAAGCCTAGGGGTGCCCTAGCCTAAGCCTAGGGTTGCCCTAGCCTAAGCTTAGGGGTGCCCTAGCCTAAGTCTATGGGTGCCCTGGCCTTAGGCTCGGGGAGCCCTAGCCTTTTCCTAAGCCTAGGGGTGCCCTAGCCTAAGCCTATGGGTGCCCTAGCCTGAGCCTGGGGGTGCCCTAGCCTTAGGCTACGGGAGCCCTAGCCTTAGCCTAAGCCTAGGGGTGCCCAAGCCTAAGCCTAGGGGTGCCTTAGACTGAGCCTAGGGGTGCCCTAGCCTGAGGCTAGGGGAGCCCTAGCCATAGCCTAAGCCTAGGGGTGCCTTAGCCTAAGCCTAGGGGTGCCCTAGCCTGAGCCTAGGGGTGCCCTAGCCTAAGCCTAGCGTTGCCCTAGCCTTAGGCTAGGGGAGCCCTAGCCTTAGGCTAAGCCTACGTGTGCCCTAGCCTAAGTCTACGGGTGCCCTATCCTGAGCCTAGGGGTGCCCTAGCCTTAGGCTTGGGGAGCCCTAGCCTTAGGCTAAGCCTACGTGTGCCCTAGCCTAAGCCTAGGGGTGCCCTAGCCTAAGCCTAGGGGTGCCCTAGCCTAAGCCTAGGGGTTCCATAGCCTATGCCTAGGGGTGCCCTAGCCTAAGCCTAGTGGTGTCCTAGCCTAAGCCTAGGGGTGCCCTAGCCTAAGCCTAGGGGTGTCCTAGCCTAGGCTAGGGGAGCCCTAGCCTTTGCCTAGCTTTGGATTGCCCTAGCCTAATCCTAGGGGTGCCAAAGCCTGAGTTTAGGGGTGCCCTAGCCTGAGGCTAGGGGAGCCGTAGCCTTAGCCTAAGCCTAGGGGTGCCTTAGCCTAAGATTAGGGGTGCCCTAGCCTAAGTCTAGGGGTGCCTTAGCCTAAGCCTAGGGGTGCCCAAGCCTAAGCCTATGGGTGCTCTAGCCTTAGGATAGGGGAGCCCTAGCCTTAGCCTAAGTTTAGGGGTGCGCTAGCCTACACCTAGGGGTGCCCTAGCCTAAGCCTAGGTGTGCTCTAGCCTTAGTCTAGGGGAGCCCTAGCCTTAGCCTAAGCCTAGAGGTGCCCTAGCCTAAGCCTAGGGGTGTCATAGCCTAAGGCTAGGGGAGCCCTAGCCTGAGCGTAAGCCTAGGGGTGCCCTAGCCTAAGCCTAGGGGTGCCCTAGCCTGAGACTAGGGGAGCCCTAGCCTTAGCGTAGCTTTGGATTGCCCTAGCCCAAGCCTAGGGGTGTCCTAGCCTAAGCCTAAGCTTAGAGGTGCCCTAGCCTAAGCCTAGGGGTGCCCTATCCTAAGCCTAGGGGTGCTCTAGCCTTATGCTAGGGGAGCCCTAGCCTTAGCCTAAGCTTAGGGGTGCCCTAGCCTACACCTAGGGGTGCCCTAGACTAAGCCTAGGGGTGCTCTAGCCTTAGTCTAGGGGAGCCCTAGGCTTAGCCTAAGCCTAGAGGTGCCCTAGCCTAAGCCTAGGGGTGCCATAGCCTGAGGCTAGGGGAGCCCTAGCCTTAGCCTAGCCTTGGATTGCCGTAGCCTAAGCCTAGTGGTGCCATAGCCTGAGTTTAGGGGTGCCTTAGCCTGAGGTTAGGGGAGTCTCGCCGTAGCCTTAGCTTACGCCTAGGGGTGCCCTAGCATAAGCCTAGGGATGCCCAGGCCTAAGCCTAGGGTTGCCCTAGCCTAAGCCTAGGGTTGCCCTAGCTTTAGGCGAGGGGAGCCCTAGCCTAAGCCTAAGCTTAGGGGTGCCCTAGCCTACACCTAGGGGTGCCCTAGCCTAAGCCTAGGGGTGCTCTAGCCTTAGTCTAGGGGAGCCCTAACCTTAGCCTAAGCCTAAGGGTGCCCTAGCCTAAGCCCAGGGGTGCCATAGCCTGAGGCTAGGGGAGCCCTAGCCTTAGCCTAAGCCTAGGGGTGCCCTAACCTAAGTCTAGGGGTGCCCTAGCCTGAGCCAAGGGGTGCCCTAACCTGAGCTTACCGGTGCCCTAGTCTGAGGCTTGGGGAGCCCTATCCTTAGTCTAGCCTAGGATATCCCTAGCCTAAGCCTACGGGTGCCATATCCTGAGTCTAGGGGTGCCCTAGCCTAAGCCTAGTGGTGCCGTAGCCTAAGCCTAGGGGTGCCCTAACCTAAGCCTAGGGGTGTGCCTTAGCCTAAGCCTAGGGGTGCCCTAGCCTAAGCCTAGGAGTGCCCTAGCCTTAGGCTAGGAGAGCCCTAGCCTTAGCCTAAGCTTAGGGGTGCCCTAGGCTCAACTTAGGGGTGCCCTAGCCTTAGTCTAGGGGAGCCCTAGCCTTAGCCTAAGCCTAGGGGTGGCCTAGCCTAAGCCTAGGGGTGCCCTAGCCTGATCCTAGGGGTGCCCTAGCCTGAGCCTTCGGGTGCCCTAGCATGAGGCTAGGGGAGCCCTAGCCTTAGTCTAGCCTAGGATTTCCCTAGCCTAAGCCTAGGGGTGCCCTAGCCTAAGCCTAGGGGTGCCCAAGCCTGAGGCTAGGGGAGCCTTAGCCTTAGCCTAAGCCTAGGGGTGCCCTAGCCTAAACCTAGGGGTGAGATAGCCTGAGCCTAGGGGTACCCTAGCCTGAGCCTAGGGGAGCCGTAGGGTAAGCCTAGGGTTGCCCTAGCCTAAGCCTAGGGGTGCCCTAGCCTAAGCCTAGTGGTGCCCTAGCCTAAGCCTAGGGGTGCCCTAGCCTAAGCCTAGGGGTGTCCTAACCTTAGGCTGGGGGAGCCCTAGCCTTAGCCTAGCTTTGGATTGCCCTAGCCTAAGCCTAGGGGTGCCATAGCCTGAGTTTAGGGGTGTCCTAGCCTGAGGATATGGGAGCCGTAGTCTTAGCCTAAGCCTAGGGGTGCCCTAGCCTAAGCCTAGGGGTGCCCTAGCCTGAGACTAGGGGAGCCCTAGCCTTAGCCTAGCTTTGGATTGCCCTAGCCTAAGCCTAGGGGTGCCCTAGCCTAAGCCTAAGCCTAGAGGTGCCCTAGCCTAAGCCTATGGGTGCCCTAGCCTAAGCCTAGGGGTGCTATAGCCTTAGGCTAGGGGAGCCCTAGCCTTAGCCTAAGCTTAGGGGTGCCCTAGCCTACACCTAGGTGTGCCCTAACTAAGCCTAGGGGTGCTCTAGCCTTAGTCTAGGGGAGCCCTAGCCTTAGCCTAAGCCTAGAGGTGCCCTAGCCTAAGCTTAGGGGTGCCATAGCCTGAGGCTAGGGGGGCCCTAGCCTTAACCTAAGCCTAGGGGTGCCCTAGCCTAAGCCTAGGGGTGCCTTAGCCTAAGCCTAGGGGGGCCCTAGCTTAAGCCTAGGGGTGTCCTAGGCTTAGGCTAGGGGAGCCCTAGCCTTAGCCTAGCCTGGATTGCCCTAGCCTCAGCCTAGGGGTGCCATAGCCTGAGTTTAGGGGTCCCTTAGCCTGAGGCTAGGGGAGTCGCGCCGTAGCCTTAGCCTACGCCTAGGGTTTCCCTAGCCTAAGCCTAGGGGTGCCCTAGCCTAAGACTAGGGGTGCCCTAGCCTACACCTAGGGGTGCCCTAGCCTTAGCTTAGGGGTGCTCTAGCCTTAGTCTAGGAGAGCCCTAACCTTAGCCTAAGCTTAGGGGTGCCCTAGGTTAAGCCCAGGGGTTCCATAGCCTGAGGGTAGGGGAGCCCTAGCCTTAGCCTAAGCCTAGGGGTTCCATAGCCTAAGCCTAGGGGTGCCCTAGCCTTAGGCTAGGGGAGCCCTAGCCTTAGCCTAAGCCTAGGGGTGCCCTAGCCTAAGCCTAGGGGTGCCCTAGCCTTAAGCTAAGCCTACGTGTGCCCTAGCCTAAGCCTAGGGATGCCCTAGCCTAAGCCTAGGGGTGCCCTAGCCCGAGCCTAGGGGTGCCCTAGCCTGAGGCTAGGGGAGCCTTAGCCTTAGCCTAAGCCTAGGGGTGCCCTAGCCTAAGCCTATGGGTGCCATAACCTGAGCCTAGGGGTGCGCTAGCCTGAGCCTAGGGGAGCCGTAGCCTAAGCCTAGGGGTGGCCTAGCCTAAGCCTAGGGGTGCCCTAGCCGAAGCTTAGTGGTGCCCTAGCCTAAGCCTAGGGGTGCCCTAGCCTAAGCCTAGGGGTGTCCTAGCCTGAGTTTAGGGGTGCCCTAGCCTGAGTCTAGGGGAGCCTTAGCCTTAGCCTAAGCCTAGGGGTGCCCTAGCCTAAGATTAGGGGTGCCCTAGCCTAAGCTTAGGGGTGCCCTAGCCTAAGCCTTGGGGTGCCCTAGCCTAAGCCTAGGAGTGCCGTAGCCTTAGGCTAGGAGAGCCCTAGCCTTAGCCTAAGCTTAGGGGTGCCCTAGCCTACACCTAGGGGTGCCCTAGCGTTAGTCTAGTGGAGCCCTATCCTTAGTCTAAGCCTAGGGGTGCTCTAGCCTAAGCCTAGGGTTGCCCTAGCCTGAGGCTAGGGGAGCCCTAGCGTTATTCTAGCCTAGGATTTCCCTAGCCTAAGCCTAGGGGTGCCATAGCCTGAGCCTAGTGGTGCCCTAGCCTGAGGCTATGGGAGCCATAGTCTTAGCCTAAGCCTAGGGGTGCCCTAGCCTAAGCCTAGCGGTGCCCTAGCCTGAGACTAGGGGAGCCCTAGCCTTAGCCTAGCTTTGGATTGCCCTAGCCTAAGCCTCGGGGTGCCCTAGCCTCAGCCTAAGCCTAGAGGTGCCCTAGCCTAAGCCTATGGGTGCCCTAGCCTAAGCCTAGGGGTGCTCTAGCCTTAGTCTAGGGGAGCCCTAGCCTTATCCTAAGCCTACAGGTGCCCTAGCCTAAGCCTAGGGGTGCCATAGCCTGAGGCTAGGGGAGCCCTAGCCTTAAGCTAAGCCTAGGGGTGCCCTAGCCTAAGCCTAGGGGTGCCTTAGCCTAAGCCTAGGGGTGCCCTAGCATAAGCCTAGGGGTGTCCTAGGCTTAGGCTAGGGGAGCCCTAGCCTTAGCCTAGCCTTGGATTGCCCTAGCCTAAGCCTAGGGGTGCCCAAGCCTAAGCCTAGGGGTGCCCTAGCCTTAGGCTAGGGGAGCCCTAGCCTTAGCCTAAGCCTAGGGGTGCCCTAGCCTAAGCCTAAGGGTACCATAGCCTAAGCCTAGGGGTGTCCTACCCTTAGGCTAAGGAAGCGCTAGCCTAAGCCTAAGCCTAAGCCTACTGGTGCCCTAGCCTAAGCCTAGGGGTGCCCTAGAATAAGCCTAGGTGTGCCCTATCCTAAGCCTAGGGGTGCCCTAGCCTAAGCCTAGGGGTGGGCTAGCCTTAGGCTAGTGGAGCCCTAGCCTTAGCTTAAGACTAGGTGTGCCCTAGCCTAAGCCTAGGGGTGCCATAGCCTAAGCCTAGGGGTGCGCAAGCCTAAGCCTAAGGGTGCCCTAGTCTAAGCCTAGGGGTGCCGTAGCCTTAGGCTAGGGGAGCCCTAGCCTTAGCCTAAGCCTAGGGGTGCACTAGCCTAAGCCTAGGGGTGCCATAGCCTAAGCCTTGGGGTGCGCAAGCCTAAGCCTAAGGGTGCCCTAGCCTTAAGCTAGGGGAGCCCTACCCTTAGCCTAAGCCTAGGGGTGCCCTAGCCTAAGCCTTGGGGTGACCTAGCCTTAGGCTAGTTGAGGCGTATAGCCTTAGCCTAAGTCTGGGTGTGCCATAGCTTAAGCCTAGGGGTGCCCTAGGCTAAGCTTAGGGGAGCCCTAGCCTATGCCTAGGGGTGCCCTAGCTTAAGCATAGGGGTTCCCTAGCCTAAGTCTAGGGGTTCCCTAGCCTTAGGCTAGGGAAACCCTAGCCTTAGCCTAAGCCTAGGGGTGCCCTAGCCTAAGCCTACGGGTGCCCTAGTCTAAGCCTAGGGGTGCCCTAGCCTAAGCTTAGGGGTTCCGTAGCCTTAGGCTAGGGGACCACTAGCCTTAGCCTAAGCCTAGGGGTTCCATAGCCTAAGCCTAGGGGTGCCCTAGCCTTAGGCTAGGGGAGCCCTAGCCTTAGCCTAAGCCTAGGGGTGCCCTAGCCTAAGCCTAGGGGTGCCCTAGCCTTAAGCTAAGCCTACGTGTGCCCTAGCCTAAGCCTAGGGGTGCCCTATCCTGAGTCTAGGGGTGCCCTAGCCTTAGGCTAGGGGAGCCCTAGCCTTAGGCTAAGCCTACGTGTGCCCTAGCCTAAGCCTAGGGATGCCCTAGCCTAAGCCTAGGGGTGCCCTAGCCCGAGCCTAGGGGTGCCCTAGCCTGAGGCTAGGGGAGCCTTAGCCTTAGCCTAAGCCTAGGGGTGCCCTAGCCTAAGCCTATGGGTGCCATAACATGAGCCTAGGGGTGCGCTAGCCTGAGCCTAGGGGAGCCGTAGCCTAAGCCTAGGGGTGGCCTAGCCTAAGCCTAGGGGTGCCCTAGCCGAAGCCTAGTGGTGCCCTAGCCTAAGCCTAGGGGTGCCCTAGCCTAAGCCTAGGGGTGTCCTAGCCTGAGTTTAGGGGTGCCCTAGCCTGAGTCTAGGGGAGCCTTAACCTTAGCCTAAGCCTAGGGGTGCCCTAGCCTAAGATTAGGGGTGCCCTAGCCTAAGCTTAGGGGTGCCCTAGCCTAAGCCTTGGGGTGCCCTAGCCTAAGCCTAGGAGTGCCGTAGCCTTAGGCTAGGAGAGCCCTATCCTTAGCCTAAGCTTAGGGGTGCCCTAGCCTACACCTAGGGGTGCCCTAGCGTTAGTCTAGGGGAGCCCTATCCTTAGTCTAAGCCTAGGGGTGCTATAGCCTAAGCCTAGGGTTGCCCTAGCCTGAGGCTAGGGGAGCCCTAGCGTTATTCTAGCCTAGGATTTCCCTAGCCTAATCCTAGGGGTGCCATAGCCTGAGTCTAGTGGTGCCCTAGCCTGAGGCTATGGGAGCCATAGTCTTAGCCTAAGCCTAGGGGTGCCCTAGCCTAAGCCTAGCGGTGCCCTAGCCTGAGACTAGGGGAGCCCTAGCCTTAGCCTAGCTTTGGATTGCCCTAGCCTAAGCCTCGGGGTGCCCTAGCCTCAGCCTAAGCTTAGAGGTGCCCTAGCCTAAGCCTATGGGTGCCCTAGACTAAGCCTAGGGGTGCTCTAGCCTTAGTCTAGGGGAGCCCTAGCCTTATCCTAAGCCTACAGGTGCCCTAGCCTAAGCCTAGGGGTGCCATAGCCTGAGGCTAGGGGAGCCCTAGCCTTAAGCTAAGCCTAGGGGTGCCCTAGCCTAAGCCTAGGGGTGCCTTAGCCTAAGCCTAGGGGTGCCCTAGCATAAGCCTAGGGGTGTCCTAGGCTTAGGCTAGGGGAGCCCTAGCCTTAGCCTAGCCTTGGATTGCCCTAGCCTAAGCCTAGGGGTGCCATAGCCTGAGTTTAGGGGTGCCTTCGCCTGAGGCTAGGGGAATCGCACCGTAGCCTTAGCCTACGCCTAGGGTTTCCCTAGCCTAAGCCTAGGGGTGCCCTAGCCTAAGCCTAGGGGTGCCCTAGTCTTAGGCTAGGGGAGCCCTAGCCTTAGCTTAAGACTAGGGGTGCCCTAGCCTAAGCCTAGGGTTGCCCTAACTTAAGCCAAGGGGTGCCCTAGCCTTAGGCTAGGGGAGCGCTAGCCTTAAGCTAAGCCTAGGGGTGCCCTAGCCTAAGCCTAGGGGTGCCTTAGCCTAAGCCTAGGGGTGCCCTAGCATAAGCCTAGGGGTGTCCTAGGCTTAGGCTAGGGGAGCCCTAGCCTTAGCCTAGCCTTGGATTGCCCTAGCCTAAGCCTAGGGGTGCCCAAGCCTAAGCCTAGGGGTGCCCTAGCCTTAGGCTAGGGGAGCCCTAGCCTTAGCCTAAGCCTAGGGGTGCCCTAGCCTAAGCCTAAGGGTACCATAGCCTAAGCCTAGGGGTGTCCTACCCTTAGGCTAGGGGAGCGCTAGCCTAAGCCTAAGCCTAAGCCTACTGGTGCCCTAGCCTAAGCCTAGGGGTGCCCTAGAATAAGCCTAGGTGTGCCCTATCCTAAGCCTACGGGTGCCCTAGCCTAAGCCTAGGGGTGGGCTAGCCTTAGGCTAGTGGAGCCCTAGCCTTAGCTTAAGACTAGGTGTGCCCTAGCCTAAGCCTAGGGGTGCCATAGCCTAAGCCTAGGGGTGCGCAAGCCTAAGCCTAAGGGTGCCCTAGTCTAAGCCTAGGGGTGCCGTAGCCTTAGGCTAGGGGAGCCCTAGCCTTAGCCTAAGCCTAGGGGTGCACTAGCCTAAGCCTAGGGGTGCCATAGCCTAAGCCTTGGGGTGCGCAAGCCTAAGCCTAAGGGTGCCCTAGCCTTAAGCTAGGGGAGCCCTACCCTTAGCCTAAGCCTAGGGGTGCCCTAGCCTAAGCCTTGGGGTGACCTAGCCTTAGGCTAGTTGAGGCGTATAGCCTTAGCCTAAGTCTGGGTGTGCCATAGCTTAAGCCTAGGGGTGCCCTAGGCTAAGCTTAGGGGAGCCCTAGCCTATGCCTAGGGGTGCCCTAGCTTAAGCATAGGGGTTCCCTAGCCTAAGTCTAGGGGTTCCCTAGCCTTAGGCTAGGGAAACCCTAGCCTTAGCCTAAGCCTAGGGGTGCCCTAGCCTAAGCCTACGGGTGCCCTAGTCTAAGCCTAGGGGTGCCCTAGCCTAAGCTTAGGGGTTCCGTAGCCTTAGGCTAGGGGACCACTAGCCTTAGCCTAAGCCTAGGGGTTCCATAGCCTAAGCCTAGGGGTGCCCTAGCCTTAGGCTAGGGGAGCCCTAGCCTTAGCCTAAGCCTAGGGGTGCCCTAGCCTAAGCCTAGGGGTGCCCTAGCCTTAAGCTAAGCCTACGTGTGCCCTAGCCTAAGCCTAGGGGTGCCCTATCCTGAGTCTAGGGGTGCCCTAGCCTTAGGCTAGGGGAGCCCTAGCCTTAGGCTAAGCCTACGTGTGCCCTAGCCTAAGCCTAGGGATGCCCTAGCCTAAGCCTAGGGGTGCCCTAGCCCGAGCCTAGGGGTGCCCTAGCCTGAGGCTAGGGGAGCCTTAGCCTTAGCCTAAGCCTAGGGGTGCCCTAGCCTAAGCCTATGGGTGCCATAACATGAGCCTAGGGGTGCGCTAGCCTGAGCCTAGGGGAGCCGTAGCCTAAGCCTAGGGGTGGCCTAGCCTAAGCCTAGGGGTGCCCTAGCCGAAGCCTAGTGGTGCCCTAGCCTAAGCCTAGGGGTGCCCTAGCCTAAGCCTAGGGGTGTCCTAGCCTGAGTTTAGGGGTGCCCTAGCCTGAGTCTAGGGGAGCCTTAGCCTTAGCCTAAGCCTAGGGGTGCCCTAGCCTAAGATTAGGGGTGCCCTAGCCTAAGCTTAGGGGTGCCCTAGCCTAAGCCTTGGGGTGCCCTAGCCTAAGCCTAGGAGTGCCGTAGCCTTAGGCTAGGAGAGCCCTATCCTTAGCCTAAGCTTAGGGGTGCCCTAGCCTACACCTAGGGGTGCCCTAGCGTTAGTCTAGGGGAGCCCTATCCTTAGTCTAAGCCTAGGGGTGCTATAGCCTAAGCCTAGGGTTGCCCTAGCCTGAGGCTAGGGGAGCCCTAGCGTTATTCTAGCCTAGGATTTCCCTAGCCTAATCCTAGGGGTGCCATAGCCTGAGTCTAGTGGTGCCCTAGCCTGAGGCTATGGGAGCCATAGTCTTAGCCTAAGCCTAGGGGTGCCCTAGCCTAAGCCTAGCGGTGCCCTAGCCTGAGACTAGGGGAGCCCTAGCCTTAGCCTAGCTTTGGATTGCCCTAGCCTAAGCCTCGGGGTGCCCTAGCCTCAGCCTAAGCTTAGAGGTGCCCTAGCCTAAGCCTATGGGTGCCCTAGACTAAGCCTAGGGGTGCTCTAGCCTTAGTCTAGGGGAGCCCTAGCCTTATCCTAAGCCTACAGGTGCCCTAGCCTAAGCCTAGGGGTGCCATAGCCTGAGGCTAGGGGAGCCCTAGCCTTAAGCTAAGCCTAGGGGTGCCCTAGCCTAAGCCTAGGGGTGCCTTAGCCTAAGCCTAGGGGTGCCCTAGCATAAGCCTAGGGGTGTCCTAGGCTTAGGCTAGGGGAGCCCTAGCCTTAGCCTAGCCTTGGATTGCCCTAGCCTAAGCCTAGGGGTGCCATAGCCTGAGTTTAGGGGTGCCTTCGCCTGAGGCTAGGGGAATCGCACCGTAGCCTTAGCCTACGCCTAGGGTTTCCCTAGCCTAAGCCTAGGGGTGCCCTAGCCTAAGCCTAGGGGTGCCCTAGTCTTAGGCTAGGGGAGCCCTAGCCTTAGCTTAAGACTAGGGGTGCCCTAGCCTAAGCCTAGGGTTGCCCTAACTTAAGCCAAGGGGTGCCCTAGCCTTAGGCTAGGGGAGCGCTAGCCTTAGCTTAAGACTAGGGGTGCCCTAGCCTAAGCCTAGGGGTGCCATAGCCTAAGCCTAGGGGTGCCCAAACCTAAAACTAAGGGAGCCCTAGCCTAAGCCAAAGCCTAAGGGTGCCCTAGTCTAAGCCTAGGGGTGCACTAGCCTAAGCTTAGTGGTTCCCTAGCCTAAGGCTAGGGGACCCCTAGCCTTAGCCTAAGCCTTGGGTGCCCAAGCCTAAGCCTAGGGGTGCCCAAGCCTAAGCCTAGGGGTGCCCTAGCCTTAGGCTAGGGGAGCCCTAGCCTTAGCCTAAGCCTAGGGGTGCCCTAGCCTAAGCCTAAGGGTACCATAGCCTAAGCCTAGGGGTGTCCTACCCTTAGGCTAGGGGAGCGCTAGCCTAAGCCTAAGCCTAAGCCTACTGGTGCCCTAGCCTAAGCCTAGGGGTGCCCTAGAATAAGCCTAGGTGTGCCCTATCCTAAGCCTAGGGGTGCCCTAGCCTAAGCCTAGGGGTGGGCTAGCCTTAGGCTAGTGGAGCCCTAGCCTTAGCTTAAGACTAGGTGTGCCCTAGCCTAAGCCTAGGGGTGCCATAGCCTAAGCCTAGGGGTGCGCAAGCCTAAGCCTAAGGGTGCCCTAGCCTAAGCCTAGGGGTGCCGTAGCCTTAGGCTAGGGGAGCCCTAGCCTTAGCCTAAGCCTAGGGGTGCACTAGCCTAAGCCTAGGGGTGCCATAGCCTAAGCCTTGGGGTGCGCAAGCCTAAGCCTAAGGGTGCCCTAGCCTTAAGCTAGGGGAGCCCTACCCTTAGCCTAAGCCTAGGGGTGCCCTAGCCTAAGCCTTGGGGTGACCTAGCCTTAGGCTAGTTGAGGCGTATAGCCTTAGCCTAAGTCTGGGTGTGCCATAGCTAAAGCCTAGGGGTGCCCTAGGCTAAGCTTAGGGGTGCCCTAGGCTAAGCTTAGGGGTGCCCTAGCCTAAGCCTAGGGGTGCCCTAGCCTAAGCCTACGGGTGCCCTAGTCTAAGCCTAGGGGTGCCCTAGCCTAAGCTTAGGGGTTCCGTAGCCTTAGGCTAGGGGACCCGTAGCCTTAGCCTAAGCCTAGGGGTTCCCTAGCCTAAGCCTAGGTGTGCCCTAGCCTTAGGCTAGGGGAGCCCTAGCCTTAGTCTAAGCCTAGGGGTGCCCTAGCCTAAGCCTAGGGGTACCCTAGCCTAAGCCTAGGGGTGCCCAAGCCTAAGCCTAAGGGTGCCCTAGCCTTAGGCTAGGGGAGCCCTAGCCTTAGCCTAAGCCTAGGGGTGCCCTAGCTTAAGCCTAGGGGTACCCTATCCTAAGCCTAGGGGTGCCCAAGCCTAAGCCTAGTGGTGCCCAAGCCTAAGCCTAGGGGTGCCCTAGCCTTAGGCTAGGGGAGCCCTAGCCTTAGCTTAAGCCTAGGGGTGCCCTAGCCTAAGCCTAGGGTTGCCCTAGCCTAAGCCAAGGGGTGCCCTAGCCTAAGCCAAGGGGTGCCATAGCCTAAGTATAGGGGTGCCCAAGCCTAAGCTTAAGGGTGCCCTAGCCTTAGGCTAGGGGAGCCCTAGCCTTCGCCTAAGCCTAGAGGTGCCCTAGCCTAAGCCAAGGGGTGCCCTAGCCTAAGCCTAGGGGTGCCCTAGCCGTAGTCTAGGGGAGCCCTAGCCTTAGCCTAAGCTTTGGGGTGCCGTAGCCTAAGCCTAGGGTTGCCCTAGCCTAAGCCTAGGGGGGCCCTAGCCTAAGCCTAGGGGTGCCCTAGCAATAGGCTATGGGAGCCCTAGCCTTAGCCTAAGCCTAGGGGTGCCCTAGCCGAAGCGTATTGGTGCCCTAGCCTAAGCCTAGGGGTGCCCTAGCCTTGGCTAGGGGAGCCCCAGCCTTAGCCTAAGCCTAGGGGTGCCCTAGCCTAAGCTTAGGGGTGCCCTAGCCTATGCCTAGGGGTGCCCTAGCCTAAGCATAGGGGTGCCCTAGCCTAAGTCTAGTGGTTCCATAGCCTTAGGTTAGGGAAACCCTAGCCTTAGCCTAAGCCTAGGGGTGCCCTAGCCTAAGCCTAGGGGTGCCCTATCCTAAGCCTAGGTGTGCCCTAGCCTAAGCCTAGGGGTGCTCTAGCCTCAGCCTAGGGGTGCCCTAGCCTTAGGCTAGGGGAGCCCTAGCCTAAGCTTAAGCCTAGGGGTGCCCTAGACTAAGCCTAGGGTTGCCCTAGCCTAAGCCTAAGGGTGCCCTAGCCTCAGGCTAGGGGAGCCCCAGCCTTAGCCTAAGCCTAGGGGTGCCCTAGCCTAAGCCTAGGGATGCCCAAGCCTAAGCCTAAGGGTGCCCTAGCCTCAGCCTAGGGGAGCCCCAGCTTTAGCCTAAGCCTAGGGGCACCCTAGCCTAAGCCTACGGGAGCTCTAGCCTAAGCATAGGGGTGCCCTAGCATAAGCCTAGGGGTGTCCAAGCCTAAGCCTAGGGGTGCCCTAGCCTTAGGCTAGGGGAGCCCTAGCCTTAGCTTAAGCCTAAGGGTGCCCTAGCCTATGCCTAGGGTTGCCCTAGCCTAAGCTAGGGGTGCCCAAGCCTTAGGCTAGGGGAGCCCTAGCCTTAGCCTAAGCCTAGGGGTGCACTAGCCTAAGCCTAGGGGTGCCATAGCCTAAGCCTAGGGGTGCCCAAGCCTAAGCCTAAGGGTGCCATAGCCTTAGGCTAGGGGAGCCCTAGCCTTAGCCTAAGCCTAGGGGTGCCCTAGCTTAAGCCTAGGGGTGCCCTATCCTAAGGCTAGGGGTGTCCAAGCCTAAGCCTAGTGGTGCCCTAGCATAAGCATTGAGGTGCCCTAGCCTAAGCCTAGTGGTTCCCTAGCCTTAGGCTAGGGAAACCCTAGCCTTAGCCCAAGCCTAGGGGTGCCCTAGCCTAAGCCTAGGGGTGCCCTATCCTAAGCCTAGGGGTGCCCTAGCCTAAGCCTAGGGGTGCCCTAGCCTAAGCCTAGGGGTGCCCTAGCCTTAGGCTAGGGGAGCCCTAGCCTTAGCTTAAGACTAGGGGTGCCCTAGCCTAAGCCTAGGGTTGCCCTAGCCTAAGCCAACGGGTGCCCTAGCCTTAGGCTAGGGGAGTGCTAGCCTTAGCTTAATTCTAGGGGTGCCCTAGCCTAAGCCTAGGGGTGCCCAAACCTAAGCCTAGGGGTGCCCAAGCCTTAGGCTAGGGGAGCCCTAGCCTTAGCCTAAGCCTAGGGGTGCCCTAGCCTAAGCCTAAGTGTACCATAGCCTAAGCCTAGGGGTGCCCAAGCCTAAGCCTAGGGGTGTCCTACCCTTAGGCTAGGGGAGCGCTAGTCTACGCCTAAGCCTAAGCCTAGTGGTGCCCTAGCCTAAGCCTAGGGGTGCCCTAGAATAAGCCTAGGGGTGCCCTATCCTAAACCTAGGGGTGCCCTTGCCTAAGCCTAGGGGTGCCCTAGCCTTAGGCTAGGGGAGCCCTAGCCTTAGCTTAAGACTAGGTGTGCCCTAGCCTAAGCCTAGGGTTGCCCTAGCCTAACCCTAGGGGTGCACTAGCCTTAGGCTAGGGAAGCCCTAGCCTTAGCCTAAGCCTAGGGGTGCACTAGCCTAAGCCTAGGGGTGCCATAGCCTAAGCCTAGGGGTGCCCAAGCCTAAGCCTAAGGGTGCCCTAGCCTTAGGCTAGGGGAGCCCTAGCCTAAGCCTAAGCCTAGGGGTGCCCTAGTCTAAGCCTTGGGGTGCCCTAGCCTAAGCTTAGGGGTTCCCTAGCCTTAGGCTAGGGGACTCCTAGCCTTAGCCTAAGCCTAGGGGTGCCCTTGTCTAAGCCTAGGGGTGCCTTAGCCTTAGGCTACGGGAGCCCTAGCCTTAGCCTTAGACTAGGGGTGCCCAAGCCTAAGCCTAGGGGTGCCCTAGCCTTAAGCTAGGGGAGCCCTACCCTTAGCCTAAGCCTAGGGGTGCCCTAGCCTAAGCCTTGGGGTGACCTAGCCTTAGGCTAGTTGAGCCGTAGCCTTATCCTAAGTCTGGGTGTGCCCTAGCTTAAGCCTAGGGGTGCCCTAGGCTAAGCTTAGGTGTGCCCTAGCCTATGCCTAGGGGTGCACTAGCCTAAGCATAGGGGTTCCCTAGCCTAAGTCTAGGGGTTCCCTAGCCTTAGGCTAGGGAAACCCTAGCCTTAGCCTAAGCCTAGGGGAGCCCTAGCCTAAGCCTAAGCCTAGAGGTGCCCTAGCCTAAGCCTACGGGTGCCCTAGTCTAAGCCTAGGGGTACCCATACTAAGCCTAGGGGTGTCCAAGCCTAAGCCTAAGGGTGCCCTAGCCTCAGGCTAGGGGAGCCCCAGCCTTAGCCTAAGCCTAGGGGTGCCCTAGCCTAAGCCTAAGGGTACCATAGCCTAAGTCTAGGGGTGCCCAAGCCTAAGCCTAGGGGTGTCCTACCCTTAGGCTAGGGGAGCGCTAGTCTAAGCCTAAGCCTAAGCCTAGTGGTGCCCTAGCCTAAGCCTAGGGGTGCCCTAGAATAAGCCTAGGGGTGCCCTATCCTAAACCTAGGGGTGCCCTTGCCTAAGCCTAGGGGTGCCCTAGCCTTAGGCTAGGGGAGCCCTAGCCTTAGCTTAAGATTAGGTGTGCCCTAGCCTAAGCCTAGGGTTGCCCTAGCCTAAGCCTAGGGGTGCACTAGCCTTAGGCTAGGGGAGCCCTAGCCTTAGCCTAAGCCTAGGGGTGCACTAGCCTAAGCCTAGGGGTGCCATAGCCTAAGCCTAGGGGTGCCCAAGCCTAAGCCTAAGGGTGCCCTAGCCTTAGGCTAGGGGAGCCCTAGCCTAAGCCTAAGCCTGGGGGTGCCCTAGTCTAAGCCTTGGGGTGCCCTAGCCTAAGCTTAGGGGTTCCCTAGCCTTAGGCTAGGGGACCCGTAGCCTTAGCCTAAGCCTAGGGGTGCCCTAGTCTAAGCCTAGGGGTGCCTTAGCCTTAGGCTACGGGAGCCCTAGCCTTAGCCTTAGACTAGGGGTGCCCAAGCCTAAGCCTAGGGGTGCCCTAGCCTTAAGCTAGGGGAGCCCTACCCTTAGCCTAAGCCTAGGGGTGCCCTAGCCTAAGCCTTGGGGTGACCTAGCCTTAGGCTAGTTGAGCCGTAGCCTTATCCTAAGTCTGGGTGTGCCCTAGCTTAAGCCTAGGGGTGCCCTAGGCTAAGCTTAGGTGTGCCCTAGCCTATGCCTAGGGGTGCACTAGCCTGAGCATAGGGGTTCCCTAGCCTAAGTCTAGGGGTTCCCTAGCCTTAGGCTAGGGAAACCCTAGCCTTAGCCTAAGCCTAGGGGAGCCCTAGCCTAAGCCTAAGCCTAGAGGTGCCCTAGCCTAAGCCTACGGGTGCCCTAGTCTGAGCCTAGGGGTACCCATACTAAGCATAGGGGTGCCCAAGCCTAAGCCTAAGGGTGCCCTAGCCTCAGGCTAGGGGAGCCCCAGCCTTAGCCTAAGCCTAGGGGTGCCCTAGCCTAAGCCTAGGGGTGCTCTAGCCTAAGCATATGGGTGCCCTAGCCTAAGCCTAGGGGTGTCCTAGCCTAAGCCTAGGGGTGCCCTAGCCTTAGGCTAGGGGAGCCCTAGCCTTAGCTTAAGCCTAGGGGTGCCCTAGCCTATGCCTAGGGTTGCCCTAGCCTAAGCTAGGGGTGCCCTAGTCTTAGGCTAGGGGAGCCCTAGCCTTAGCCTAAGCCTAGGGGTGCACTAGCCTAAGCCTAGGGGTGCCATAGCCTAAGCTTAGGGGTGCCCAAGCCTAAGCCTAAGGGTGCCCTAGCCTTAGGCTAGGGGAGCCCTAGCCTTAGCCTAAGCCTAGGGGTGCACTAGCTTAAGCCTAGGGGTGCCCTATCCTAAGCCTAGGGGTGCCCAAGCCTAAGCCTAGTGGTGCCCTAGCCTAAGCCTAAGGGTGCCCTAGCCTTAGGCTAGGGGAGCCCTAGCCTTAGCTTAAGCCTAGGGGTGCCCTAGACTAAGCCTAGGGTTGACCTAGCCTAAGCCAAGGGGTGCCCTAGCCTTAGGCGAGGGGAGCCCTAGCCTTAGCCTAAGCCTAGGGGTGCCCTAGCCTAAGCCAAGGGGTGCCATAGCCTAAGCCTAGGGGTGCCCAAGCCTAAGCCTAAGGGTGCCCTAGCTTTAGGCTAGGGGAGCTCTAGCCTTAGCCTAAGCCTAGAGGTGCCCTAGCCTAAGCCTAGGGGAGCCCTAGCCTTAGCCTAAGCCTAGAGGTGCCCTAGCCTAAGACTAGGGGTGCCCAAGCCTAAGCCTATGAGTGCCCTAGCCTTAGGCTAGGGGAACCCTAGCCTTAGCTTAAGCCTAGGGGTGCCCTAGCCTATGCCTAGGGTTGCCCTAGCCTAAGCTAGGGGTGCCCTAGTCTTAGGCTAGGGGAGCCCTAGCCTAAGCCTAAGCCTAGGGGTGCACTAGCCTAAGCCTAGGGGTGCCATAGCCTAAGCCTAGGGGTGCACAAGCCTAAGCGTAAGGGTGCCCTAGCCTTAGGCTAGGGGAGCCCTAGCATTAGACTAAGCCTTAGGCGAGGGGAGCGCTAGCCTAAGCCTAAGCCTAATGGTGCCCTAGCCTAAGCCTAGGGATGCCCTAGCCTTACCCTAAGCTTAGGGGTGCCCTAGCCTAAGCCTAGGGTTGCCCTATCCTAAGCCTAGGGGAGCCCTAGACTAAGCCTAGGGGTGCTCTATCCTAATCCTAGGGGTGCCCTAGCCTTACGTTAGGAGAGCCCTAGCCTTAGCATAAGCCTAGGGGTGCCCTAGCCTAAGCCTTGGGGTGCCCTAGCCTTAGGCTAGTCGAGCCGTAGCCTTAGCCTAAGCCTGGGAGTGCCCTAGCTTAAACCTAGGGGTGCCCTAGGCTAAGCTTAGGGGTGCCCTAGCCAATGCCTAGGGGTGCCCTAGCCTAAGCCTACGGGTGCCCTAGTCTAAGCCTAGGGGTGCCCTAGCCTAAGCTTAGGGGTTCCGTAGCCTTAGGCTAGGGGACCCGTAGCCTTAGCCTAAGCCTAGGGGTTCCCTAGCCTAAGCCTAGGGGTGCCCTAGCCTTAGGCTAGGGGAGCCCTAGCCTTAGTCTAAGCCTAGGGGTGCCCTAGCCTAAGCCTAGGGGTACCCTAGCCTAAGCCTAGGGGTGCCCAAGCCTAAGCCTAAGGGTGGCCTAGCTTAAGCCTAGGGGTACCCTATCCTAAGCCTAGGGGTGCCCAAGCCTAAGCCTAGTGGTGCCCAAGCCTAAGCCTAGGGGTGCCCTAGCCTTAGGCTAGGGGAGCCCTAGCCTTAGCCTAAGCCTAGGGGTGCACTAGCCTAAGCCTAGGGGTGCCATAGCCTAAGCCTAGGGGTGCCCAAGCCTAAGCCTAAGGGTGCCATAGCCTTAGGCCAGGGGAGCCCTAGCCTTAGCCTAAGCCTAGGGGTGCCCTAGCTTAAGCCTAGGGGTGCCCTATCCTAAGGCTAGGGGTGTCCAAGCCTAAGCCTAGTGGTGCCCTAGCATAAGCATTGAGGTGCCCTAGCCTAAGCCTAGTGGTTCCCTAGCCTTAGGCTAGGGAAACCCTAGCCTTAGCCCAAGCCTAGGGGTGCCCTAGCCTAAGCCTAGGGGTGCCCTATCCTAAGCCTAGGGGTGCCCTAGCCTAAGCCTAGGGGTGCCCTAGCCTAAGCCTAGGGGTGCCCTAGCCTTAGGCTAGGGGAGCCCTAGCCTTAGCTTAAGACTAGGGGTGCCCTAGCCTAAGCCTAGGGTTGCCCTAGCCTAAGCCAACGGGTGCCCTAGCCTTAGGCTAGGGGAGTGCTAGCCTTAGCTTAATCCTAGGGGTGCCCTAGCCTAAGCCTAGGGGTGCCATAGCCTAAGCCTAGGGGTGCCCAAACCTAAGCCTAGGGGTGCCCTAGCCTTAGGCTAGGGGAGCCCTAGCCTTAGCCTAAGCCTAAGCCTAGTGGTGCCCTAGCCTAAGCCTAGGGGTGCCCTAGAATAAGCCTACGGGTGCCCTATCCTAAACCTAGGGGTGCCCTTGCCTAAGCCTAGGGGTGCCCTAGCCTTAGGCTAGGGGAGCCCTAGCCTTAGCTTAAGACTAGGTGTGCCCGAGCCTAAGCCTAGGGTTGCCCTAGCCTAAGCCTAGGGGTGCACTAGCCTTAGGCTAGGGGAGCCCTAGCCTTAGCCTAAGCCTAGGGGTGCACTAGCCTAAGCCTAGGGGTGCCATAGCCTAAGCCTAGGGGTGCCCAAGCCTAAGCCTAAGGGTGCCCTAGCCTTAGGCTAGGGGAGCCCTAGCCTAAGCCTAAGCCTAGGGGTGCCCTAGTCTAAGCCTTGGGGTGCCCTAGCCTAAGCTTAGGGGTTCCCTAGCCTTAGGCTAGGGGACCCCTAGCCTTAGCCTAAGCCTAGGGGTGCCCTAGTCTAAGCCTAGGGGTGCCTTAGCCTTAGGCTACGGGAGCCCTAGCCTTAGCCTTAGACTAGGGGTGCCCAAGCCTAAGCCTAGGGGTGCCCTAGCCTTAAGCTAGGGGAGCCCTACCCTTAGCCTAAGCCTAGGGGTGCCCTAGCCTAAGCCTTGGGGTGACCTAGCCTTAGGCTAGTTGAGCCGTAGCCTTATCCTAAGTCTGGGTGTGCCCTAGCTTAAGCCTAGGGGTGCCCTAGGCTAAGCTTAGGTGTGCCCTAGCCTATGCCTAGGGGTGCACTAGCCTATGCATAGGGGTTCCCTAGCCTAAGTCTAGGGGTTCCCTAGCCTTAGGCTAGGGAAACCCTAGCCTTAGCCTAAGCCTAGGGGAGCCCTAGCCTAAGCCTAAGCCTAGAGGTGCCCTAGCCTAAGCCTACGGGTGCCCTAGTCTAAGCCTAGGGGTACCCATACTAAGCCTAGGGGTGTCCAAGCCTAAGCCTAAGGGTGCCCTAGCCTCAGGCTAGGGGAGCCCCAGCCTTAGCCTAATCCTAGGGGTGCCCTAGCCTAAGCCTAAGGGTACCATAGCCTAAGTCTAGGGGTGCCCAAGCCTAAGCCTAGGGGTGTCCTACCCTTAGGCTAGGGGAGCGCTAGTCTAAGCCTAAGCCTAAGCCTAGTGGTGCCCTAGCCTAAGCCTAGGGGTGCCCTAGAATAAGCCTAGGGGTGCCCTATCCTAAACCTAGGGGTGCCCTTGCCTAAGCCTAGGGGTGCCCTAGCCTTAGGCTAGGGGAGCCCTAGCCTTAGCTTAAGATTAGGTGTGCCCTAGCCTAAGCCTAGGGTTGCCCTAGCCTAAGCCTAGGGGTGCACTAGCCTTAGGCTAGGGGAGCCCTAGCCTTAGCCTAAGCCTAGGGGTGCACTAGCCTAAGCCTAGGGGTGCCATAGCCTAAGCCTAGGGGTGCCCAAGCCTAAGCCTAAGGGTGCCCTAGCCTTAGGCTAGGGGAGCCCTAGCCTAAGCCTAAGCCTGGGGGTGCCCTAGTCTAAGCCTTGGGGTGCCCTAGCCTAAGCTTAGGGGTTCCCTAGCCTTAGGCTAGGGGACCCCTAGCCTTAGCCTAAGCCTAGGAGTGCCCTAGTCTAAGCTTAGGGGTGTCTTAGCCTTAGGCTACGGGAGCCCTAGCCTTAGCCTTAGACTAGGGGTGCCCAAGCCTAAGCCTAGGGGTGCCCTAGCCTTAAGCTAGGGGAGCCCTACCCTTAGCCTAAGCCTAGGGGTGCCCTAGCCTAAGCCTTGGGGTGACCTAGCCTTAGGCTAGTTGAGCCGTAGCCTTATCCTAAGTCTGGGTGTGCCCTAGCTTAAGCCTATGGGTGCCCTAGGCTAAGCTTAGGTGTGCCCTAGCCTATGCCTAGGGGTGCACTAGCCTGAGCATAGGGGTTCCCTAGCCTAAGTCTAGGGGTTCCCTAGCCTTAGGCTAGGGAAACCCTAGCCTTAGCCTAAGCCTAGGGGAGCCCTAGCCTAAGCCTAAGCCTAGAGGTGCCCTAGCCTAAGCCTACGGGTGCCCTAGTCTAAGCCTAGGGGTACCCATACTAAGCCTAGGGGTGCCCAAGCCTAAGCCTAAGGGTGCCCTAGCCTCAGACTAGGGGAGCCCCAGCCTTAGCCTAAGCCTAGGGGTGCCCTAGCCTAAGCCTAGGGGTGCTCTAGCCTAAGCATATGGGTGCCCTAGCCTAAGCCTAGGGGTGTCCTAGCCTAAGCCTAGGGGTGCCCTAGCCTTAGGCTAGGGGAGCCCTAGCCTTAGCTTAAGCCTAGGGGTGCCCTAGCCTATGCCTAGGGTTGCCCTAGCCTAAGCTAGGGGTGCCCTAGTCTTAGGCTAGGGGAGCCCTAGCCTTAGCCTAAGCCTAGGGGTGCACTAGCCTAAGCCTAGGGGTGCCATAGCCTAAGCTTAGGGGTGCCCAAGCCTAAGCCTAAGGGTGCCCTAGCCTTAGGCTAGGGGAGCCCTAGCCTTAGCCTAAGCCTAGGGGTGCCCTAGCTTAAGCCTAGGGGTGCCCTATCCTAAGCCTAGGGGTGCCCAAGCCTAAGCCTAGTCGTGCCCTAGCCTAAGCCTAAGGGTGCCCTAGCCTTAGGCTAGGGGAGCCCTAGCCTTAGCTTAAGCCTAGGGGTGCCCTAGACTAAGCCTAGGGTTGACCTAGCCTAAGCCAAGGGGTGCCCTAGCCTTAGGCGAGGGGAGCCCTAGCCTTAGCCTAAGCCTAGGGGTGCCCTAGCCTAAGCCAAGGGGTGCCATAGCCTAAGCCTAGGGGTGCCCAAGCCTAAGCCTAAGGGTGCCCTAGCTTTAGGCTAGGGGAGCTCTAGCCTTAGCCTAAGCCTAGAGGTGCCCTAGCCTAAGCCTAGGGGAGCCCTAGCCTTAGCCTAAGCCTAGAGGTGCCCTAGCCTAAGACTAGGGGTGCCCAAGCCTAAGCCTATGAGTGCCCTAGCCTTAGGCTAGGGGAACCCTAGCCTTAGCTTAAGCCTAGGGGTGCCCTAGCCTATGCCTAGGGTTGCCCTAGCCTAAGCTAGGGGTGCCCTAGTCTTAGGCTAGGGGAGCCCTAGCCTAAGCCTAAGCCTAGGGGTGCACTAGCCTAAGCCTAGGGGTGCCATAGCCTAAGCCTAGGGGTGCACAAGCCTAAGCCTAAGGGTGCCCTAGCCTTAGGCTAGGGGAGCCCTAGCCTTAGACTAAGCCTTAGGCGAGGGGAGCGCTAGCCTAAGCCTAAGCCTAATGGTGCCCTAGCCTAAGCCTAGGGATGCCCTAGCCTTACCCTAAGCTTAGGGGTGCCCTAGCCTAAGCCTAGGGTTGCCCTATCCTAAGCCTAGGGGTGCCCTAGACTAAGCCTAGGGGTGCTCTATCCTAATCCTAGGGGTGCCCTAGCCTTAGGTTAGGAGAGCCCTAGCCTTAGCATAAGCCTAGGGGTGCCCTAGCCTAAGCCTTGGGGTGCCCTAGCCTTAGGCTAGTTGAGCCGTAGCCTTAGCCTAAGCCTGGGAGTGCCCTAGCTTAAACCTAGGGGTGCCATAGGCTAAGCTTAGGGGTGCCCTAGCCAATGCCTAGGGGTGCCCTAGCCTAAGCATAGGGGTGCCCTAGCCTAAGCCTAGTGGTTCCGTAGCCTTATTCTAGGGGACCCCTAGCCTTAGCCTAAGCCTAGGGGATCCCTACTCTAAGCCTAAGCGTAGGGGTGCCCTAGCCTAAGCCTAGGGGTGCCCTAGCCTAAGCCTAGGGGTGCCGTAGTCTTAGGCTAGGGGAGCCCTAGCCTTAGCCTAAGCCTAGGGGTGCCCTAGCCTAATCCTAGGGGTACCCTAGCCTAAGCCTAGGGGTGACCTTGCCTAAGCCTAGGGGTATCCTAGCCTAAGCGTAGGGGTGTCCTAGCCTTAGCTTAGGGGTGCCCTAGCCTAAGCCTAGGGGTGCCCTATCCTAAGTCTAGGGGTGCCCCAGCCTTAGGCTAGGAGAACCCCAGCCTTAGCCTAAGTCTAGGGGTGCCCTAGCCTAAGCCTAGGGGTGCCCTATCCTAAGCCTAGGGGTGCCCTAGTCTAAGTCTAGGGGTGTGCTAACCTAAGCCTAGGGGTGTACTAGCCTTAGGCTAGGGGAGCCCTAGCCTTAGCCTAAGCCTAGTGGTGCCCTAGCCTAAGCCTAGGGGTGCCATAGCCTAAGCCTAGGGGTGCCGTAGCCTTAGGCTAGGGGAGCCCTAGCCTTAGCTTAATCCTAGGGGTGCCCTAGCCTAAGCCCAGGGTTGCACTAGCCTAAGCCTAGGGGTGCCCTAGCCTTAGGCTAGGGGAGCCCTAGCCTTAGCCTAAGCCTAGTGGTGCCCAAGCCTAAGCCTAGGGGTTCCCTAGCCATAGACTAGGGAAACCCTAGCCTTAGCCTAAGCCTAGGGGTGCCCTAGCCTAAGCCTAGGGGTTCCCTAGCCTTAGGTTAGGGAAACCCTATCCTTAGCCTAAGCCTAGGTGTGCCCTAGCCTAAGCCTAGGGGTGCCCTATCCTAAGCCTAGGGGTGCCCTAGCCAATGCCTAGGGGTGCCTAGCCTAAGCCTAGGGGTGCCCTAGCCTTAGCCTAGGGGAGCCCTAGCCTTAGCTTAAGCCTAGGGGTGCTCTAGCCTAAGCCTAGGGTTGCCCTAGACTAAGCCAAATGGTGCCCTAGCCTAAGGCTTGGGGAGCCATAGCCTTAGCCTAAGCTTAGGGGTGCCCTAGCCTAAGCCTAGGGGTGCCACAGTCGAAGCCTAGGGGTGCCCAACCTAAGCTTAAGGGTGCCCTAGCCTTAGGCTAGGGGAGCCTTAGCCTAAGCCTAGGGGTGCCCTAGCCTAAGCTTAGGGGTGACCTAGCCTAAGCCTATGGGTGCCCTATCCTAAGCCTAGGGGTGCCCAAGCTTAAGCCTAAGGGTGCCCTAAACTTAGGCTTGGGGAGCGCTCGCCTAAGCCTAAGCCTAGTGGTGCCCTAGCCTAAGCCTAGGGGAGCCCTAGCCTTGGCCTAAGCCTAGGGGTGCCCTAGCCTAAGCCTAGGGGTGCCTGAGCCTAAGCTTAGGGGTGCCCTATCCTAAGCCTAGGGGTTCCCTAGCCTAAGCCTAGAGGTGCCCTAGCCTTAGGCTAGGGGAGCCCTAGCCTTAGCTTAAGCCTAGGGGTGCCCTAGCCTTAGGCTAGTCGAGCCGTAGCCTTAGCCTAAGGCTGGGGGTGCCCTAGTCTAAGCCTAGGGGTGCCCTAGCCTGAGCTTAGAGGTGCCCAAGCCTATGCCTAGGGGTGCCCTAGCCTTACGCTAGGGAAACCCTAGCCTTAGCCTAAGCCTAGGGGAGCCCTAACCTAAGCCTATGCTTAGGGGTGCCCTAGCCTAAGCCTAGGCGTGCCATAGTCTAAGCCTAGGGATGCCCTAGCCTAAGCTTAGGGGTTCCGTAGCCTTAGGCTAGGGGACCCCTAGCCTTAGCCTAAGCCTAAGGGTGCCCTAGCCTAAGACTAGGGGTGCCCTAGCCTTAGGCTAGGGGAGCCCTTGCCTTAGCCTAAGCCTAGGGGTGCCCAGCCTAAGCCTAGGCGTGCCCAAACCTAAGCCTAAGGGTGCCCTAGCCTTCGGCTAGGGGATCCCTAGCCTAAGCTTAAGTCTAGGGGTTCCCTAGCCTAAGCCTAGGGGTGCCCTAACCTAAGCCTAGGGTTGACCAAGCCTTATGTTAGGGGAGCCCTAGCCTTAACCTAAGTCTAGGGGTGCCCTAGGCTAAGCCTAGGGGTACCCTAGCCTTAGGGTAGGGCACCCCTAGCCTTAGCCTAAGCTTAGGGGTGCCCTAGCCTAAGCCTAGGGGTACCATAGCCTAAGCCTAGGGGTGCCCAAGCCTAAGCTCTTGGGTGCCCTAGCCTTAGGCGAGGGGAGCGCTAGCCAAAGCCTAAGCCTAGGGGTGCCCTAGCCTAAGCCTAGGGATGCCCTAGCCTAAGCCTAGGGGTGCCCTAGCATTAGGCTAGGGGAGCCCTAGCCGTAAGCTAGGGAAACCCTAGCCTTAGCCTAAGCTTAGGGGTGCCCTAGCCTAAGCCTATGGTTTCCCTATCCTAAGACTAGGGGTGCCCTAGCCTAAGCCTAGGGGTGCACTATCCTAAGCCTAGGGGTGCCCTAGCCTTAGGTTAGGGGAGCCCTAGCCTTAGCCTAAGACTAGGGGTGCCCTAGCCAAGCCTTTCGGTGCCATAGCCTTAGGCTAGTTTAGCAGCAGCCTTAGCCTAAGCCTGGGGGTGCCCTAGCTTAAGCCTAGGGGTGCCCTAGGCTAAGCTTAGGGGTGCCCTAGCCTATGCCTGGTGGTGCCCTCGCCTAAGCATAGCGGTGCCCTAGCCTAAGCCTAGGGGTTCCCTAGCCTAAGGCTAGGGGTACCCTAGTCTAAGCCTAGGGGTGCCCTAGCCTAAGCCTAGGGGAGCCCTAGCCTAAGCCTAGGGGTACCCTAGTCTAAGCCTAGGGGTGCCCTAGCCTAAGCTTAGGGGTTCCGTAGCCTTACCCTAAGCCTAGGGGTGCCCTAGCCTAAGCCTAGGGGTGCCCTAGCCTAAGCCTAGGGGTGCCCTAGCCATAGGCTATGGGAGCCCTAGCCTTAGCCTAAGCCTAGGGGTGCCCTAGCCTAAGCCTACTGGTGCCCTAGCCTAAGCCTAGGGGTGCCCTAGCCTTGGCTAGGGGAGCCCTAGCATTAGCCTAAGCCTAGGGGTGCCCTAGCCTAAGCCTAGGGGTGCCCTAGCCTAAGCCAAGGGTGCCTTAGCCTTAGGCTAGTGAAGCACTAGCCTTAGCTTAAGCCTAGGGGTGCCCTAGCCTAAGTCTAGGGGTGCCCACGCCTAAGCCTAGGGGTCTCTAGCCTTAGGCTAGGGGAGCCCTAGCCTTAGCCTAAGCCTAGGGGTGCCCTAGCCTAAGCCTAGGGGAACCATAACCTAAGCCTAGGGGTGCCAAAGCCTAAGCCTAGGGGTGTCCTAGCCTTAGGCTAGGGGAGCGCTAGCCTAAGCCTAAGCCTAAGCCTATGCCTAGTGGTGCCCTAGCCTAAGCCTAGGGGTGCCCTAGCCTAAGCCTAGGGGTGTCCTAGTAAGCCTTGGGGTGCCCTAGTAAGCCTACGGGTGCCCTGCCTAAGCCTAGGGGTGCCCAAGCCTAAGGCCAGGGGAGCCCAAGCCTTAGCCTAAGCCTAGGGGTGCCCTAGCCTAAGCCTAGGGGAGCCCTAACCTAAACTTAGGGGTGCCCTACCGTAAGCCTAGGGGTGCCCTATCCTAAGTCTAAGGGTGCCCTAGCCTTAGGCTAGGGGAGCCCCAGCCTTAGCCTAAGCCTAGGGGTGCCCTGGCCTAAGCCTAGGGGTTCCCTATACTAAGCCTAGGGTTGCCCTAGCAGAGCCAAGGGGTGCCCTAGCCTAAGCCTAGGGTTGACCTAGCCTAAGCCTAGGGGTGCACTAGCCATAGGCTAGGGGAGCCCTAGCCTTAGCCTAAGCCTAGGGGTGCACTATCCTAAGTGTAGGGGTGCCATAGCCTAAGCCTAGGGGTGCTTAAAGCCTAAGCCTAAGGGTGCCCTAGTCTTAGGCTAGGGAACCCCTAGCCTAAGCCTAAGCCTAGGGGTGCCGCAGCCTAAGCCTAGGGGTGCCCTAGCCTAAGTCTAGGGGTGCCCTATCCTAAGCTTAGAGGTGCCCTAGCCTAAGCCTAGGGGTGCCCTAGCCTAAGCCTAGGGGTGCCTTAGCCTTAGGCTAGGGGAGCACTAGCCTTAGCTTAAGCCTAGGGGTGCCATAGCCTAAGCCTAGGGGTGCCCAACCCTAAGACTAGGGGTGCCCTTGCCTTAGGCTAGGGGAGCCCTAGCCTTAGCCTAAGCCTAGGGGTGCCTTAGGCTAAGCCTAGGGGTACCATAACCTAAGCCTAGGGGTGCCCAAGCCTAAGCCTAGGGGTGTCCTAGCCTTAGGCTAGGGGAGCGCTAGCCTAAGCCTAAGCTTAAGCCTAAGCCTAGTGGGGACCTACCCTAAGCCTAGGTGTGCCCTGGCCTTAGGCTAGGGGAGCCCTAGCCTTAGCCTAAGCCTAGGGGTGCCCTAGCCTAAGCCTAGGGGTGCCCTAGCCTAAGCCTAGGGGTGCCCTAGTAAGCCTTGGGGTGCCCTAGTAAGCCTACGGGTGCCCTGCCTAAGCCTAGGGGTGCCCTAGCCTAAGGCTAGGGGAGCCCTAGCCTTAGCCTAAGCCTAGGGGTGCCCTAGCCTAAGCCTAGGGGTGCCCTAACCTAAACTCTGGGGTGCCCTAGCCTAAGCCTAGGGGTGCCCTATCCTAAGACTAGGGGTGCCCTTGCCTTAGGCTAGGGGAGCCCCAGCCTTAGCCTAAGCCTAGGTGTGCCCTGGCCTAAGCCTAGGGGTGACCTAGCCTAAGCCTAGTGTTGCCCTAGCCTAAGCCTAGGGGTGCACTAGCCTTAGGCTAGGGGTGCCATAACCTAAGCTTAGGGGTGCCCAAGCCTAAGCCTAAGAGTGCCCTAGTCTTAGGCCAGGGAAGCCCTAGCCTAAGCCTCAGCCAAGGGGTGCCCTAGCCTAAGCCTAGGGGTGCCCTAGCCTAAGCCTAGGGGTGCCCTATCCTAAGCTTAGAGGTGCCCTAGCCTAAGCCTAGGGGTGCCCTACCCTAAGCCTAGTGGTGCCCTAGCCTTAGGCTAGGGGAGCCCTAGCCTTAGCTTAAGCCTCGGGGTGCTCTAGCCTAAGCCTAGGGTTGCCCTAGCCTAAGCCAAGGGGTGCCCTAGCCTTACGCTAGGGGAGCCCTAGCCTTAGCCTAAGCCTAGTGTTGCCCTAGCATAAGCCTAGGGGTGCCATAGCCTAAGCCTAGGGGTGCCCTAGCCTTAGGCTAGGGGAGCCCTAGCCTTAGCTTAAGCGTAGGTGTGCCCTAGCCTAAGCCTAGGGTTGCCCTAGCCTAAGCCAAGGGGTGCCCTAGCCTTAGGCTAGGGGAGAACTAGCCTTAGCCTAAGCCTAGGGGTGCACTAGCCTAAGCCTAGGGGTGCCATAGCCTAAGCCTAGGGGTGCCCAAGCCTAAGCCTAGGGGTTCCCTAGCCTTAGGCTAGGGAATCCCTAGCCTTAGCCTAAGCCTAGGGGTGCCCTAGGCTAAGCCTAGGGGTTCCATAGCCTTAGGCTAGGGAAACCCTATCCTTAGCCTAAGTCTAGGGGTGCCCTAGCCTAAGCCTAGGGGTGCCCTATCCTAAGCCTAGGGGTGCCCTAGACAAAGCCTAGGGGTGCCCTAGCCTAAGCCTAGGGGTGCCCTACCCTTAGGCTAGGGGAGCCCTAGCCTTAGCTTAAGCCTAGGGGTGCTCTAGCCTAAGCCTAGGGTTGCCCTAGCCTAAGCCAAGGGGTGCCCTAGCCTTAGGCTAGGGGAGCCCTAGCATTAGCCTAAGCCTAGGGGTGCCCTAGCCTAAGCCTAAGGGTGCCATAGCCTAAGCCTACGGGTGCCAAACCTAAGCCTAAGGGTGCCCTAGCCTTAGGCTAGGGGAGCCCTAGCCTTAGCTTAAGCCTAGGGATGCCCTAGCCTAAGCCTAGGGGTGCCCTAGCCTAAGCTTAGGGGTGCCCTAGTTTAGGCTAGTCGAGCCGGAGCCTTAGCCTAAGCCTAGGGGTGCCCTACGCTAAGTCTAGGGGTGCCCTAGCCTATGCCTAGGGGTGCCCTAACCTTAGGCTAGGGGATCCCTAGCCTTAGGCTAATTCTAGGGGTGCCCTAGCCTAAGCCTAGGGGTGCCGTAGTCTACGCCTAGGGGTGCCCTAGCCTAAGCCAAGGGGTGCCCTAGCCTTAGGCTAGGGGTGCCCTAGCCTTAGCCCAAGCCTTGGGGTGCCCTAGCCTAAGCCTAGGGGTGCCAAAGCCTAAGGGTACGGGTTCCCTAGCCTTAGGCTAGGAGAGCCCTAGCCTTAGCTTAAGCCTAGGGGTGCCCTAGCCTAAACCTAGGGGTGCCCAAGCCTAAGCCTAGGGGTGCCCTAGCCTAAGCCTAGAGGTGCCATAGCGTTAGGCTAGGAGAGCTCTAGCCTTAGCCTAAGCCTAGGGGTGTCCTAGCCTAAGGCTAGGGGTGCCCTAGCCTAAGCCTAGGGGTGCCCTAGCCTTAGGCCAGTCGAGCCGTAGCCTTAGTCTAAGCCTAGGGGTGCCCTAGGCTAAGCCTAGAGGTGCCCTAGCCTTAGGCTAGGGAAGCCCTAGCCTTAGCCTAAGCCTAGGGGTGCCCTAGCCTAAGCCTAGGGTTGCCCTAGCCTAAGCCTAGGGGTGCCCTAGCCTTAGGCTAGTCGAGCCATAGCCTTAGGCTAGGGGAGCCCCAGCCTTAGGCTAAGCCTAGGGGTGCCCTGGCCTAAGCCTAGGGGTTCCCTATACTAAGCCTAGGGTTGCCCTAGCAGAGCCAAGGGGTGCCCTAGCCTAAGCCTAGGGTTGACTTAGCCTAAGCCTAGGGGTGCACTAGCCATAGGCTAGGGGAGCCCTAGCCTTAGCCTAAGCCTAGGGGTGCACTATCCTAAGTGTAGGGGTGCCATAGCCTAAGCCTAGGGGTGCCCAAGCCTAAGCCTAAGGGTGCCCTAGTCTTAGGCTAGGGAACCCCTAGCCTAAGCCTAAGCCTAGGGGTGCCGCAGCCTAAGCCTAGGGGTGCCCTAGCCTAAGTCTAGGGGTGCCCTATCCTAAGCTTAGAGGTGCCCTAGCCTAAGCCTAGGGGTGCCCTAGCCTAAGCCTAGGGGTGCCTTAGCCTTAGGCTAGGGGAGCACTAGCCTTAGCTTAAGCCTAGGGGTGCCATAGCCTAAGCCTAGGGGTGCCCAACCCTAAGACTAGGGGTGCCCTTGCCTTAGGCTAGGGGAGCCCTAGCCTTAGCCTAAGCCTAGGGGTGCCCTAGGCTAAGCCTAGGGGTACCATAACCTAAGCCTAGGGGTGCCCAAGCCTAAGCCTAGGGGTGTCCTAGCCTTAGGCTAGGGGAGCGCTAGCCTAAGCCTAAGCTTAAGCCTAAGCCTAGTGGGGACCTACCCTAAGCCTAGGTGTGCCCTGGCCTTAGGCTAGGGGAGCCCTAGCCTTAGCCTAAGCCTAGGGGTGCCCTAGCCTAAGCCTAGGGGTGCCCTAGCCTAAGCCTAGGGGTGCCCTAGTAAGCCTTGGGGTGCCCTAGTAAGCCTACGGGTGCCCTGCCTAAGCCTAGGGGTGCCCTAGCCTAAGGCTAGGGGAGCCCTAGCCTTAGCCTAAGCCTAGGGGTGCCCTAGCCTAAGCCTAGGGGTGCCCTAACCTAAACTCTGGGGTGCCCTAGCCTAAGCCTAGGGGTGCCCTATCCTAAGACTAGGGGTGCCCTTGCCTTAGGCTAGGGGAGCCCCAGCCTTAGCCTAAGCCTAGGTGTGCCCTGGCCTAAGCCTAGGGGTGACCTAGCCTAAGCCTAGTGTTGCCCTAGCCTAAGCCTAGGGGTGCACTAGCCTTAGGCTAGGGGTGCCATAACCTAAGCTTAGGGGTGCCCAAGCCTAAGCCTAAGAGTGCCCTAGTCTTAGGCCAGGGAAGCCCTAGCCTAAGCCTCAGCCAAGGGGTGCCCTAGCCTAAGCCTAGGGGTGCCCTAGCCTAAGCCTAGGGGTGCCCTATCCTAAGCTTAGAGGTGCCCTAGCCTAAGCCTAGGGGTGCCCTACCCTAAGCCTAGTGGTGCCCTAGCCTTAGGCTAGGGGAGCCCTAGCCTTAGCTTAAGCCTCGGGGTGCTCTAGCCTAAGCCTAGGGTTGCCCTAGCCTAAGCCAAGGGGTGCCCTAGCCTTACGCTAGGGGAGCCCTAGCCTTAGCCTAAGCCTAGTGTTGCCCTAGCATAAGCCTAGGGGTGCCATAGCCTAAGCCTAGGGGTGCCCTAGCCTTAGGCTAGGGGAGCCCTAGCCTTAGCTTAAGCGTAGGTGTGCCCTAGCCTAAGCCTAGGGTTGCCCTAGCCTAAGCCAAGGGGTGCCCTAGCCTTAGGCTAGGGGAGAACTAGCCTTAGCCTAAGCCTAGGGGTGCACTAGCCTAAGCCTAGGGGTGCCATAGCCTAAGCCTAGGGGTGCCCAAGCCTAAGCCTAGGGGTTCCCTAGCCTTAGGCTAGGGAATCCCTAGCCTTAGCCTAAGCCTAGGGGTGCCCTAGGCTAAGCCTAGGGGTTCCATAGCCTTAGGCTAGGGAAACCCTATCCTTAGCCTAAGTCTAGGGGTGCCCTAGCCTAAGCCTAGGGGTGCCCTATCCTAAGCCTAGGGGTGCCCTAGACAAAGCCTAGGGGTGCCCTAGCCTAAGCCTAGGGGTGCCCTACCCTTAGGCTAGGGGAGCCCTAGCCTTAGCTTAAGCCTAGGGGTGCTCTAGCCTAAGCCTAGGGTTGCCCTAGCCTAAGCCAAGGGGTGCCCTAGCCTTAGGCTAGGGGAGCCCTAGCATTAGCCTAAGCCTAGGAGTGCCCTAGCCTAAGCCTAAGGGTGCCATAGCCTAAGCCTACGGGTGCCAAACCTAAGCCTAAGGGTGCCCTAGCCTTAGGCTAGGGGAGCCCTAGCCTTAGCTTAAGCCTAGGGATGCCCTAGCCTAAGCCTAGGGGTGCCCTAGCCTAAGCTTAGGGGTGCCCTAGTTTAGGCTAGTCGAGCCGGAGCCTTAGCCTAAGCCTAGGGGTGCCCTACGCTAAGTCTAGGGGTGCCCTAGCCTATGCCTAGGGGTGCCCTAACCTTAGGCTAGGGGATCCCTAGCCTTAGGCTAATTCTAGGGGTGCCCTAGCCTAAGCCTAGGGGTGCCGTAGTCTACGCCTAGGGGTGCCCTAGCCTAAGCCAAGGGGTGCCCTAGCCTTAGGCTAGGGGTGCCCTAGCCTTAGCCCAAGCCTTGGGGTGCCCTAGCCTAAGCCTAGGGGTGCCAAAGCCTAAGGGTACGGGTTCCCTAGCCTTAGGCTAGGAGAGCCCTAGCCTTAGCTTAAGCCTAGGGGTGCCCTAGCCTAAACCTAGGGGTGCCCAAGCCTAAGCCTAGGGGTGCCCTAGCCTAAGCCTAGAGGTGCCATAGCGTTAGGCTAGGAGAGCTCTAGCCTTAGCCTAAGCCTAGGGGTGTCCTAGCCTAAGGCTAGGGGTGCCCTAGCCTAAGCCTAAGGGTGCCCTAGCCTTAGGCCAGTCGAGCCGTAGCCTTAGTCTAAGCCTAGGGGTGCCCTAGGCTAAGCCTAGAGGTGCCCTAGCCTTAGGCTAGGGAAGCCCTAGCCTTAGCCTAAGCCTAGGGGTGCCCTAGCCTAAGCCTAGGGTTGCCCTAGCCTAAGCCTAGGGGTGCCCTAGCCTTAGGCTAGTCGAGCCATAGCATTAATCTAAGCCTAGGGGTGCCCTATCCTAAGCCTATGGGTGCCCTAGCTTAAGCCATTGGGTGTCCTAGCCTTAGGCTAGGGGAGCCCTAGCCTTAGCCCAAGCCTAGGGGTGCCCTAGCCTAAGCCAAGGGGTGCCGTAGCCTAAGGGTAGGGGTTCCCTAGCCTCAGGCTAGTGGAGCCCTAGCCTTAGCTTAAGCCTAGGGGTGCCCTAGCCTAAGCCTAGGGGTGCCCTAGCCTAAGCCTAGGGGTGCCCTAGCCTTAGGCTAGTTGAGCCGTAGCCTTAGTCTAAGCCTAGGGGTGCCCTAGGCTAAGCCTAGGGGTGCCCTAGGCTAAGCCAAGGGTGCCTTAGCCTTAGGCTAGTGAAGCACTAGCCGTAGCTTAAGCCTAGGGGTGCCCTAGCCTAAGTCTAGGGGTGCCCACGCCTAAGCCTAGGGGTCTCTAGCCTTAGGCTAGGGGAGCCCTAGCCTTAGCCTAAGCCTAGGGGTGCCCTAGCCTAAGCCTAGGGGAACCATAACCTAAGCCTAGGGGTGCCAAAGCCTAAGCCTAGGGGTGTCCTAGCCTTAGGCTAGGGGAGCGCTAGCCTAAGCCTAAGCCTAAGCCTATGCCTAGTGGTGCCCTAGCCTAAGCCTTGGGGTGCCCTGGCCTTAGGCTAGGGGAGCCCTAGCCTTAGCCTAAGCCTAGGGGTGCCCTAGCCTAAGCCTAGGGGTGCCCTAGCCTAAGCCTAGGGGTGTCCTAGTAAGCCTTGGGGTGCCCTAGTAAGCCTACGGGTGCCCTGCCTAAGCCTAGGGGTGCCCAAGCCTAAGGCCAGGGGAGCCCAAGCCTTAGCCTAAGCCTAGGGGTGCCCTAGCCTAAGCCTAGGGGAGCCCTAACCTAAACTTAGGGGTGCCCTACCGTAAGCCTAGGGGTGCCCTATCCTAAGTCTAGGGGTGCCCTAGCCTTAGGCTAGGGGAGCCCCAGCCTTAGCCTAAGCCTAGGGGTGCCCTGGCCTAAGCCTAGGGGTTCCCTATACTAAGCCTAGGGTTGCCCTAGCAGAGCCAAGGGGTGCCCTAGCCTAAGCCTAGGGTTGACCTAGCCTAAGCCTAGGGGTGCACTAGCCATAGGCTAGGGGAGCCCTAGCCTTAGCCTAAGCCTAGGGGTGCACTATCCTAAGTGTAGGGGTGCCATAGCCTAAGCCTAGGGGTGCCCAAGCCTAAGCCTAAGGGTGCCCTAGTCTTAGGCTAGGGAACCCCTAGCCTAAGCCTAAGCCTAGGGGTGCCGCAGCCTAAGCCTAGGGTTGCCCTAGCCTAAGCCTAGGGGTGCCCTATCCTAAGCTTAGAGGTACCCTAGCCTAAGCCTAGGGGTGCCCTAGCCTAAGCCTAGGGGTGCCTTAGCCTTAGGCTAGGGGAGCACTAGCCTTAGCTTAAGCCTAGGGGTGCCATAGCCTAAGCATAGGGGTGCCCAACCCTAAGACTAGGGGTGCCCTTGCCTTAGGCTAGGGGAGCCCTAGCCTTAGCCTAAGCCTAGGGGTGCCCTAGGCTAAGCCTAGGGGTACCATAACCTAAGCCTAGGGGTGCCCTAGCCTAAGCCTAGGGGTGCCCTAGTAAGCCTTGGGGTGCCCTAGTAAGCCTACGGGTGCCCTGCCTAAGCCTAGGGGTGCCCTAGCCTAAGGCTAGGGGAGCCCTAGCCTTAGCCTAAGCCTAGGGGTGCCCTAGCCTAAGCCTAGGGGTGCCCTAACCTAAACTCTGGGGTGCCCTAGCCTAAGCGTAGGGGTGCCCTATCCTAAGACTAGGGGTGCCCTTGCCTTAGGCTAGGGGAGCCCCAGCCTTAGCCTAAGCCTAGGTGTGCCCTGGCCTAAGCCTAGGGGTGACCTAGCCTAAGCCTAGTGTTGCCCTAGCCTAAGCCTAGGGGTGCACTAGCCTTAGGCTAGGGGTGCCATAACCTAAGCTTAGGGGTGCCCAAGCCTAAGCCTAAGAGTGCCCTAGTCTTAGGCCAGGGAAGCCCTAGCCTAAGCCTCAGCCAAGGGTTGCCCTAGCCTAAGCCTAGGGGTGCCCTAGCCTAAGCCTAGGGGTGCCCTATCCTAAGCTTAGAGGTGCCCTAGCCTAAGCCTAGGGGTGCCCTACCCTAAGCCTAGTGGTGCCCTAGCCTTAGGCTAGGGGAGCCCTAGCCTTAGCTTAAGCCTCGGGGTGCTCTAGCCTAAGCCTAGGGTTGCCCTAGCCTAAGCCAAGGGGTGCCCTAGCCTTACGCTAGGGGAGCCCTAGCCTTAGCCTAAGCCTAGTGTTGCCCTAGCATAAGCCTAGGGGTGCCATAGCCTAAGCCTAGGGGTGCCCTAGCCTTAGGCTAGGGGAGCCCTAGCCTTAGCTTAAGCGTAGGGGTGCCCTAGCCTAAGCCTAGGGTTAACCTAGCCTAAGCCAAGGGGTGCCCTAGCCTTAGGCTAGGGGAGAACTAGCCTTAGCCTAAGCCTAGGGGTGCACTAGCCTAAGCCTAGGGGTGCCATAGCCTAAGCCTAGGGGTGCCCAAGCCTAAGCCTAGGGGTTCCCTAGCCTTAGGCTAGGGAATCCCTAGCCTTAGCCTAAGACTAGGGGTGCCCTAGGCTAAGCCTAGGGGTTCCATAGCCTTAGGCTAGGGAAACCCTATCCTTAGCCTAAGCCTAGGGGTGCCCTAGCCTAAGCCTAGGGGTGCCCTATCCTAAGCCTAGGGGTGCCCTAGACAAAGCCTAGGGGTGCCCTAGCCTAAGCCTAGGGGTGCCCTACCCTTAGGCTAGGGGAGCCCTAGCCTTAGCTTAAGCCTAGGGGTGCTCTAGCCTAAGCCTAGGGTTGCCCTAGCCTAAGCCAAGGGGTGCCCTAGCCTTAGGCTAGGGGAGCCCTAGCATTAGCCTAAGCCTAGGGGTGCCCTAGCCTAAGCCTAAGGGTGCCATAGCCTAAGCCTACGGGTGCCAAACCTAAGCCTAAGGGTGCCCTAGCCTTAGGCTAGGGGAGCCCTAGCCTTAGCTTAAGCCTAGGGATGCCCTAGCCTAAGCCTAGGGGTGCCCTAGCCTAAGCTTAGGGGTGCCCTAGTTTAGGCTAGTCGAGCCGGAGCCTTAGCCTAAGCCTAGGGGTGCCCTACGCTAAGTCTAGGGGTGCCCTAGCCTATGCCTAGGGGTGCCCTAACCTTAGGCTAGGGGATCCCTAGCCTTAGGCTAATTCTAGGGGTGCCCTAGCCTAAGCCTAGGGGTGCCGTAGTCTACGCCTAGGGATGCCCTAGCCTAAGCCAAGGGGTGCCCTAGCCTTAGGCTAGGGGAGCCCTAGCCTTAGCCCAAGCCTTGGGGTGCCCTAGCCTAAGCCTAGGGGTGCCAAAGCCTAAGGGTAGGGGTTCCCTAGCCTTAGGCTAGGAGAGCCCTAGCCTTAGCTTAAGCCTAGGGGTGCCCTAGCCTAAACCTAGGGGTGCCCAAGCCTAAGCCTAGGGGTGCCCTAGCCTAAGCCTAGAGGTGCCCTAGCGTTAGGCTAGGAGAGCTCTAGCCTTAGCCTAAGCCTAGGGGTGTCCTAGCCTAAGCCTAGGGGTGCCCTAACCTAAGCCTAGGGGTGCCCTAGCCTTAGGCCAGTCGAGCCGTAGCCTTAGTCTAAGCCTAGGGGTGCCCTAGGCTAAGCCTAGAGGTGCCCTAGCCTTAGGCTAGGGAAGCCCTAGCCTTAGCCTAAGCCTAGGGGTGCCCTAGCCTAAGCCTAGGGGTGCCCTAGCCTAAGCCTAGGGGTGCCCTAGCCTTAGGCTAGTCGAGCCATAGCATTAATCTAAGCCTAGGGGTGCCCTATCCTAAGCCTATGGGTGCCCTAGCTTAAGCCATTGGGTGTCCTAGCCTTAGGCTAGGGGAGCCCTAGCCTTAGCCCAAGCCTAGGGGTGCCCTAGCATAAGCCAAGGGGTGCCGTAGCCTAAGGGTAGGGGTTCCCTAGCCTTAGGCTAGTGGAGCCCTAGCCTTAGCTTAAGCCTAGGGGTGCCCTAGCCTAAGCCTAGGGGTGCCCTAGCCTAAGCCTAGGGGTGCCCAAGCATAAGCCTTGGGGTGCCCTAGCCTTAGGCTAGTTGAGCCGTAGCCTTAGTCTAAGCCTAGGGGTGTCCTAGGCTAAGCCTAGGGGTGCCCTAGGCTAAGCCTAGGGGTGCCCTAGCCTAAGCCTAGGGGTGCCCTAGCCTTAGGCTAGTCGAGCCATAGCATTAGTCTAAGGCTAGGGGTGCCCTATCCTAAGCCTATGGGTGATCTAGCTTAAGCCTAGGATTGTCTTTGCCTTACGCTAGGGGAGCCCTAGCCTTAGCCTAAGCCTAGGGATGCCCTAGCCTAAGCCTAGGGGTGCCCTAGCCTAAGCCTAGGGGTGCCCTAGCCTTAGGCTAGTCGAGCCGGAGCCTTAGCCTAAGCTTAGGGGTGCCCTAGCCTAAGCCTAGGGGTGCCCCAGCCTAAGCCTAGGGGTGCCCTAACCTTAGGCAATGGGATCCCTAGCCTTAGGCTAATTCTAGGGGTGCCCTAGCTTAAGCCTAGGGGTGCCCTAGCCTTAGGCTAGGGGAGCCCTAGCCTTAGCCTAAGCCTAGGGGTACCCTAGCCTAGAGCCTAGGGGTGCCCTAGCCGAAGCCTAAGGGTGTCCTAGCCTTAGGCTAGGGGAGCCCTAACCTTAACCTAAGCCTAGGGGTGCCCTAGCCTAAGCCTAAGCTAGGGCTGCCCTAGCCTAAGCCTAGGGGTGCCCTAGCCTCAACTTAGGTGTGCCGTAGGCTAAGCCTAGGGGTGCCCTAGCCTAAGCCTAGGTGTGCCCTGCCTAAGGGTAGGGGTTCCCTAGCCTTAGGCTAGGGGAGCCCTAGCCTTAGCTTAAGCCTAGGAGTGCCCTAGCCTAAGCCTAGGGGTGCCTTATCCTTAGGTTAGGGGAGCCCTACCCTTAGCTTAAGCCTAGGGGTGCCCTAGCCTAAGCCTAGGGGTGCCCTAGCCTAAACCTAGGGGTGCCCTAGCCTAAGCCTAGGGGTGCCCTAGCCTTAGGCTAGGGGAGCCCTAGCCTTAGGTTAAGCCTAGGGGTTCCCTAGCCTAAGCCTATGGGTGCCCTAGCCAAAGCCTAGGGGTGCCCGAGCCTAAGCCAAGGGGTGCCGTAGCCTAAGCATAGGGGTGCCCTAACCTAAGCCTAGGGGTGCCTTATCCTTAGGTTAGGGGAGCCCTACCCTTAGCTTAAGCCTAGGGGTGCCCTAGCCTAAGCCTAGGGGTGCCCTAGCCTAAGCCTAGGGGTGCCCTAGCCTAAGCCTAGGGGTGCCCTAGCCTTAGGCTAGGGGAGCCCTAGCCTTAGCTTAAGCCTAGGGGTGCCCTAGCCTAAGCCTAGGGGTGCCGTAGCCTAAGCCTAGGGATGCCCTAGACTGAGCCTAGGGGTGCCCTAGCCTAAGCCTAGGGGTGCCCTAGCCTTAGGCTAGGGGTGCCTTAGCCTTAGGCTAGGGAGCCCTAGCCTTAGCCTAAGCCTAGGGGTACCCTAGCCTAAGCCTAGGGGTGCCCTAGCCTAAGCTTAAGGGTGTCCTAGCCTTAGGCTTGGGGAGCCCTAACCTTAACCTAATCCTAGGGGTGCCCTAGCCTAAGCCTAGAGGTGCCCTAGCCTAAGCCTAGGGGTGGTCTAACCTTAGGCTAGGGGATCCCAAGCCTTAGGCTAATTCTAGGGGTGCCCTAGCATAAGCCTAGGGGTGCCCTAGCCTCAGCCTAGGGGTTCCGTAGCCTAAGCCTAGGGGTGCCCTAGCCTAAGCCTAGGGGTGCCCTAGCCTTAGGCTAGGGGAGCCCTAGCCTTAGCCCAAGCCTAGGGGAGCCCAGCCTAAGGGCAGGGGTTCCCTAGCCTTAGGCTAGGGGAGCCCTAGCCTTAGCTTAAGCCTAGGAGTGCCCTAGCCTAAGACTAGGGGTGCCCTATCCTTAGGTTAGGGGAGCCCTAGCCTTAGCTTAAGCCTAGGGGTGCCCTAGCCTAAGCCTAGGGGTGCCCAAGCCTAAGCCTAGGGGTGCCCTAGCCTAAGCCTAGAGGTGCCCTAGCGTTAGGCTAGGAGAGCTCTAGCCTTAGCCTAAGCCTAGGGGTGTCCTAGCCTAAGCCTAGGGGTGCCCTAACCTAAGCCTAGGGGTGCCCTAGCCTTAGGCCAGTCGAGCCGTAGCCTTAGTCTAAGCCTAGGGGTGCCCTAGGCTAAGCCTAGAGGTGCCCTAGCCTTAGGCTAGGGAAGCCCTAGCCTTAGCCTAAGCCTAGGGGTGCCCTAGCCTAAGCCTAGGGGTGCCCTAGCCTAAGCCTAGGGGTGCCCTAGCCTTAGGCTAGTCGAGCCATAGCATTAATCTAAGCCTAGGGGTGCCCTATCCTAAGCCTATGGGTGCCCTAGCTTAAGCCATTGGGTGTCCTAGCCTTAGGCTAGGGGAGCCCTAGCCTTAGCCCAAGCCTAGGGGTGCCCTAGCCTAAGCCAAGGGGTGCCGTAGCCTAAGGGTAGGGGTTCCCTAGCCTTAGGCTAGTGGAGCCCTAGCCTTAGCTTAAGCCTAGGGGTGCCCTAGCCTAAGCCTAGGGGTGCCCTAGCCTAAGCCTAGGGGTGCCCAAGCATAAGCCTTGGGGTGCCCTAGCCTTAGGCTAGTTGAGCCGTAGCCTTAGTCTAAGCCTAGGGGTGTCCTAGGCTAAGCCTAGGGGTGCCCTACGCTAAGCCTAGGGGTGCCCTAGCCTAAGCCTAGGGGTGCCCTAGCCTTAGGCTAGTCGAGCCATAGCATTAGTCTAAGGCTAGGGGTGCCCTATCCTAAGCCTATGGGTGATCTAGCTTAAGCCTAGGAATGTCTTAGCCTTACGCTAGGGGAGCCCTAGCCTTAGCCTAAGCCTAGGGATGCCCTAGCCTAAGCCTAGGGGTGCCCTAGCCTAAGCCTAGGGGTGCCCTAGCCTTAGGCTAGTCGAGCCGGAGCCTTAGCCTAAGCTTAGGGGTGCCCTAGCCTAAGCCTAGGGGTGCCCCAGCCTAAGCCTAGGGGTGCCCTAATCTTAGGCAATGGGATCCCTAGCCTTAGGCTAATTCTAGGGGTGCCCTAGCTTAAGCCTAGGGGTGCCCTAGCCTTAGGCTAGGGGAGCCCTAGCCTTAGCCTAAGCCTAGGGGTACCCTAGCCTAGAGCCTAGGGGTGCCCTAGCCGAAGCCTAAGGGTGTCCTAGCCTTAGGCTAGGGGAGCCCTAACCTTAACCTAAGCCTAGGGGTGCCCTAGCCTAAGCCTAAGCTAGGGCTGCCCTAGCCTAAGCCTAGGGGTGCCCTAGCCTCAACTTAGGTGTGCCGTAGGCTAAGCCTAGGGGTGCCCTAGCCTAAGCCTAGGGGTGCCCTGCCTAAGGGTAGGGGTTCCCTAGCCTTAGGCTAGGGGAGCCCTAGCCTTAGCTTAAGCCTAGGAGTGCCCTAGCCTAAGCCTAGGGGTGCCTTATCCTTAGGTTAGGGGAGCCCTACCCTTAGCTTAAGCCTAGGGGTGCCCTAGCCTAAGCCTAGGGGTGCCCTAGCCTAAGCCTAGGGGTGCCCTAGCCTAAGCCTAGGGGTGCCCTAGCCTTAGGCTAGGGGAGCCCTAGCCTTAGGTTAAGCCTAGGGGTGCCCTAGCCTAAGCCTATGGGTGCCCTAGCCAAAGCCTAGGGGTGCCCGAGCCTAAGCCAAGGGGTGCCGTAGCCTAAGCATAGGGGTGCCCTAACCTAAGCCTAGGGGTGCCCTAGCCGAAGGGTACGGGTTCCCTAGCCTTAGGCTAGGGGAGCCCTAGCCTTAGCTTAAGCCTAGGGGTGCCCTAGCCTAAGCCTAGGGGTGCCGTAGCCTAAGCCTAGGGATGCCCTAGACTGAGCCTAGGGGTGCCCTAGCCTTGGGCTATGGGAGCCCTAGCCTTAGCCTAAGCCTAGGGGTGCCCTAGCCTAAGCCTAGGGGTGCCCTAGCCTTAGGCTAGGGGTGCCTTAGCCTTAGGCTAGGGAGCCCTAGCCTTAGCCTAAGCCTAGGGGTACCCTAGCCTAAGCCTAGGGGTGCCCTAGCCTAAGCTTAAGGGTGTCCTAGCCTTAGGCTTGGGGAGCCCTAACCTTAACCTAATCCTAGGGGTGCCCTAGCCTAAGCCTAGAGGTGCCCTAGCCTAAGCCTAGGGGTGGTCTAACCTTAGGCTAGGGGATCCCAAGCCTTAGGCTAATTCTAGGGGTGCCCTAGCATAAGCCTAGGGGTGCCCTAGCCTCAGCCTAGGGGTTCCGTAGCCTAAGCCTAGGGGTGCCCTAGCCTAAGCCTAGGGGTGCCCTAGCCTTAGGCTAGGGGAGCCCTAGCCTTAGCCCAAGCCTAGGGGAGCCCAGCCTAAGGGCAGGGGTTCCCTAGCCTTAGGCTAGGGGAGCCCTAGCCTTAGCTTAAGCCTAGGAGTGCCCTAGCCTAAGACTAGGGGTGCCCTATCCTTAGGTTAGGGGAGCCCTAGCCTTAGCTTAAGCCTAGGGGTGCCCTAGCCTAAGCCTAGGGGTGCCCTAGCCTAAGCCTAGGGGTGCCCTAGCCTAAGCCTAGGGGTGCCCTAGCCTAAGCCTAGGGGTGCCCTAGCCTTAGGCTAGTCGACCCGTAGCCTTAGTCTAAGCCTAGGGGTGCCCTAGGCTAAGCCTAGAGGTGCCCTAGCCTTAGGCTAGGGAAGCCCTAGCCTTAGCCTAAGCCTAGGGGTGCCCTAGCCTAAGACTAGGGGTGCCCTAGCCTAAGCCTAGGGGTGCCCTAGCCTAAGCCTAGGGGTGCCCTAGCCTTAGGCTAGTCGAGCCATAGCATTAGTCTAAGCCTAGGGGTGCCCTATCCTAAGCCTATGGGTGCCCTAGCTTAAGCCATTGGGTGTCCTAGCCTTAGGCTAGGGGAGCCCTAGCCTTAGCCCAAGCCTAGGGGTGCCCTAGCCTAAGCCAAGGGGTGCCCTAGCCTAAGGGTAGGGGTTCCCTAGCCTTAGGCTAGTGGAGCCCTAGCCTTAGCTTAAGCCTAGGGGTGCCCTAGCCTAAGCCTAGGGGTGCCCTAGCCTAAGCCTAGGGGTGCCCTAGCCTTAGGCTAGTTGAGCCGTAGCCTTAGTCTAAGCCTAGGGGTGCCCTAGGCTAAGCCTAGGGGTGCGCTAGCCTAAGGCTAGGGGTGCCCTAGCCTTAGGCTAGTCGAGCCATAGCATTAGTCTAAGGCTAGGGGTGCCCTATCCTAAGCCTATGTGTGACCTAGCTTAAGCCTAGGGGTGTCCTAGCCTTACGTTAGGGGAGCCCTAGCCTTAGCCTAAGCCTAGGGATGCCCTAGCCTAAGCCTAGGGGTGCCCTAGCCTAAGCCTAGGGGTGCCCTAGCCTTAGGCTAGTCGAGCCGGAGCCTTAGCCTAAGCTTAGTGGTGCCCTAGCCTAAGCCTAGGGGTGCCCCAGCCTAAGCCTAGGGGTGCCCCAGCCTAAGCCTAGGGGTGCCCTAACCTTAGGCAATGGGATCCCTAGCCTTAGGCTAATTCTAGGGGTGCCCTAGCTTAAGCCTAGGGGTGCCGTAGCCTAAGCCTAGGGGTGCCCTAGCCTAAGCCTAGGGGTGCCCTAGCCTTGGGCTATGGGAGCCCTAGCCTTAGCCTAAGCCTAGGGGTGCCCTAGCCTAAGCCTAGGGGTGCCCTAGCCTTAGGCTAGGGGAGCCCTAGCCTTAGCCTAAGCCTAGGGGTACCCTAGCCTAGAGCCTAGGGGTGCCCTAGCCGAAGCCTAAGGGTGTCTTAGCCTTAGGCTAGGGGAGCCCTAACCTTAACCTAAGCCTAGGGGTGCCCTAGCCTAAGCCTAAGCTAGGGCTGCCCTAGGCTAAGCCTAGGGGTGCCCTAGCCTTAGGCTAATTCTAGGGTTGCCCTAGCCTAAGCCTAGGGGTGCCCTAGCCTCAACTTAGGGGTGCCGTAGCCTAAGCCTAGGGGTGCCATAGCCTAAGCCTAGGGGTGCCCTTGCCTAAGTGTAGGGGTTCCCTAGCCTTAGGCTAGGGGAGCCCTAGCCTTAGCTTAAGCCTAGGAGTGCCCTAGCCTAAGCCTAGGGGCGCCTTATCCTTAGGTTAGGGGAGCCCTAGCCTTAGCTTAAGCCTAGGGGTGCCCTAGCCTAAGCCTAGGGGTGCCCTAGCCTAAGCCTAGGGGTGCCCTAGCCTAAGCCTAGGGGTGCCCTAGCCTTAGGCTAGGGGAGCCCTAGCCTTAGGTTAAGCCTAGGGGTGCCCTAGCCTAAGCCTATGGGTGCCCTAGCCAAAGCCTAGGTGTGCCCGAGCCTAAGCCTAGGGGTGCCGTAGCCTAAGCATAGGGGTGCCCTAACCTAAGCCTAGGGGTGCCCTAGCCTAAGGGTATGGGTTCCCTAGCCTTAGGCTAGGGGAGCCCTAGCCTTAGCTTAAGCCTAGGGGTGCCCTAGCCTAAGCCTAGGGGTGCCGTAGACTAAGCCTAGGGGTGCCCTAGCCTAAGCCTAGAGGTGTCCTAGCGTTAGGCTAGGGGAGCTCTAGCCTTAGCCTAAGCCTAGGGGTGTCCTAGCATAAGCCTAGGGGTGCCCTAGCCTAAGCCTAGGGGTGCCCTAGCCTTAGGCTAGTCGAGCCGTAGGCTTAGTCTAAGCCTAGGGGTGCCCTAGGCTAAGCCTAGAGGTGCCCTAGCCTTAGGCTAGGGGAGCCCTATCCTTAGCCCAAGCCTAGGGGTGCCCTAGCCTAAACCTAGGGGTGCCCTATCCTAAGCCTAGGGGTGCCCTAGCCTAAGCCTAGGGGTGCACTAGCCTTAGGCTAGTCGAGCCATAGCCTTAGTCTAAGCCTAGGGGTGCCCTAGCCTAAACCTATGGGTGCCCTATCTTAAGCCTAGGGGTGTCCTAGCCTTATGCTGGGGGAGCCCTAGCCTTAGCTTAAGCCTAGGGATGCCCTAGCCTAAGCCTAGGGGTGCCCTAGCCTAAGCTTAGGGGTGCCCTAGCTTTAGGCTAGTCGAGCCGGAGCCTTAGCCTAAGCCTAGGGGTGCCCTACGCTAAGCCTAGGGGTGCCCTAGCCTATGCCTAGGGGTGCCCTAACCTTAGGCTAGGGGATCCCTAGCCTTAGGCTAATTCTGGGGTGCCCTAGCCTAAGCCTAGGGGTGCCGTAGTCTACGCCTAGGGGTGCCCTAGCCTAAGCCAAGGGGTGCCCTAGCCTTAGGCTAGGGGAGCCCTAGCCTTAGACCAAGCCTTGGGGTGCCCTAGCCTAAGCCTAGGGGTGCCAAAGCCTAAGCGTAGGGGTTCCCTAGCCTTAGGCTAGGAGAGCCCTAGCCTTAGCTTAAGCCTAGGGGTGCCCTAGCCTAAACCTAGGGGTGCCCTAGCCTAAGCCTAGGAGTGCCCTAGCCTAAGCCTAGAGGTGCCCTAGCGTTAGGCTAGGGGAGCTCTAGCCTTAGCGTAAGCCTAGGGGTGTCCTAGCCTAAGCCTAGGGGTGCCCTAGCCTAAGCCTAGGGGTGCCCTAGCCTTAGGCCAGTCGAGCCATAGCCTTAGTCTAAGCCTAGGGGTGCCCTAGGCTAAGCCTAGAGGTGCCCTAGCCTTAGGCTAGGGAAGCCCTAGCCTTAGCCTAAGCCTAGGGGTGCCCTAGCCTAAGCCTAGGGGTGCCCTAGCCTAAGCCTAGGGGTGCCCTAGCCTTAGGCTAGTCGAGCCATAGCATTAGTCTAAGCTTAGGGGTGCCCTATCCTAAGCCTATGGGTGCCCTAGCTTAAGCCATTGGGTGTCCTAGCCTTAGGCTAGGGGAGCCCTAGCCTTAGCCCAAGCCTAGGGGTGCCCTAGCCTAAGCCAAGGGGTGCCCTAGCCTAAGGGTAGGGGTTCCCTAGCCTTAGGCTAGTGGAGCCCTAGCCTTAGCTTAAGCCTAGGGGTGCCCTAGCCTAAGCCTAGGGGTGCCCTAGCCTAAGCCTAGGGGTGCCCTAGCCTTAGGCTAGTTGAGCCGTAGCCTTAGTCTAAGCCTAGGGGTGCCCTAGGCTAAGCCTAGAGGTGCCCTAGCCTTAGGCTAGGGAAGCCCTAGCCTTAGCCTAAGCCTAGGGGTGCCCTAGCCTAAGCCTAGGGGTGCCCTAGCCTAAGCCTAGGGGTGCCCTAGCCTTAGGCTAGTCGAGCCATAGCATTAATCTAAGCCTAGGGGTGCCCTATCCTAAGCCTATGGGTGCCCTAGCTTAAGCCATTGGGTGTCCTAGCCTTAGGCTAGGGGAGCCCTAGCCTTAGCCCAAGCCTAGGGGTGCCCTAGCCTAAGCCAAGGGGTGCCGTAGCCTAAGGGTAGGGGTTCCCTAGCCTTAGGCTAGTGGAGCCCTAGCCTTAGCTTAAGCCTAGGGGTGCCCTAGCCTAAGCCTAGGGGTGCCCTAGCCTAAGCCTAGGGGTGCCAAAGCCTAAGCCTTGGGGTGCCCTAGCCTTAGGCTAGTTGAGCCGTAGCCTTAGTCTAAGCCTAGGGGTGCCCTAGGCTAAGCCTAGGGGTGCCCTAGGCTAAGCCTAGGGGTGCCCTAGCCTAAGCCTAGGGGTGCCCTAGCCTTAGGCTAGTCGAGCCATAACATTAGTCTAAGGCTAGGGGTGCCCTATCCTAAGCCTATGGGTGATCTAGCTTAAGCCTAGGATTGTCTTAGCCTTACGCTAGGGGAGCCCTAGCCTTAGCCTAAGCCTAGGGATGCCCTAGCCTAAGCCTAGGGGTGCCCTAGCCTAAGCCTAGGGGTGACCTAGCCTTAGGCTAGTCGAGCCGGAGCCTTAGCCTAAGCTTAGGGGTGCCCTAGCCTAAGCCTAGGGGTGCCCCAGCCTAAGCCTAGGGGTGCCCTAACCTTAGGCAATGGGATCCCTAGCCTTAGGCTAATTCTAGGGGTGCCCTAGCTTAAGCCTAGGGGTGCCCTAGCCTTAGGCTAGGGGAGCCCTAGCCTTAGCCTAAGCCTAGGGGTACCCTAGCCTAGAGCCTAGGGGTGCCCTAGCCGAAGCCTAAGGGTGTCCTAGCCTTAGGCTAGGGGAGCCCTAACCTTAACCTAAGCCTAGGGGTGCCCTAGCCTAAGCCTAAGCTAGGGCTGCCCTAGCCTAAGCCTAGGGGTGCCCTAGCCTCAACTTAGGTGTGCCGTAGGCTAAGCCTAGGGGTGCCCTAGCCTAAGCCTAGGGGTGCCCTTGCCTAAGGGTAGGGGTTCCCTAGCCTTAGGCTAGGGGAGCCCTAGCCTTAGCTTAAGCCTAGGAGTGCCCTAGCCTAAGCCTAGGGGTGCCTTATCCTTAGGTTAGGGGAGCCCTACCCTTAGCTTAAGCCTAGGGGTGCCCTAGCCTAAGTCTAGGGGTGCCCTAGCCTAAGCCTAGGGGTGCCCTAGCCTAAGCCTAGGGGTGCCCTAGCCTTAGGCTAGGGGAGCCCTAGCCTTAGGTTAAGCCTAGGGGTGCCCTAGCCTAAGCCTATGGGTGCCCTAGCCAAAGCCTAGGGGTGCCCGAGCCTAAGCCAAGGGGTGCCGTAGCCTAAGCATAGGGGTGCCCTAACCTAAGCCTAGGGGTGCCCTAGCCGAAGGGTACGGGTTCCCTAGCCTTAGGCTAGGGGAGCCCTAGCCTTAGCTTAAGCCTAGGGGTGCCCTAGCCTAAGCCTAGGGGTGCCGTAGCCTAAGCCTAGGGATGCCCTAGACTGAGCCTAGGGGTGCCCTAGCCTTGGGCTATGGGAGCCCTAGCCTTAGCCTAAGCCTAGGGGTGCCCTAGCCTAAGCCTAGGGGTGCCCTAGCCTTAGGCTAGGGGTGCCTTAGCCTTAGGCTAGGGAGCCCTAGCCTTAGCCTAAGCCTAGGGGTACCCTAGCCTAAGCCTAGGGGTGCCCTAGCCTAAGCTTAAGGGTGTCCTAGCCTTAGGCTTGGGGAGCCCTAACCTTAACCTAATCCTAGGGGTGCCCTAGCCTAAGCCTAGAGGTGCCCTAGCCTAAGCCTAGGGGTGGTCTAACCTTAGGCTAGGGGATCCCAAGCCTTAGGCTAATTCTAGGGGTGCCCTAGCATAAGCCTAGGGGTGCCCTAGCCTCAGCCTAGGGGTTCCGTAGCCTAAGCCTAGGGGTGCCCTAGCCTAAGCCTAGGGGTGCCCTAGCCTTAGGCTAGGGGAGCCCTAGCCTTAGCCCAAGCCTAGGGGAGCCCAGCCTAAGGGCAGGGGTTCCCTAGCCTTAGGCTACGGGAGCCCTAGCCTTAGCTTAAGCCTAGGAGTGCCCTAGCCTAAGACTAGGGGTGCCCTATCCTTAGGTTAGGGGAGCCCTAGCCTTAGCTTAAGCCTAGGGGTGCCCTAGCCTAAGCCTAGGGGTGCCCTAGCCTAAGCCTAGGGGTGCCCTAGCCTAAGCCTAGGGGTGCCCTAGCCTAAGCCTAGGGGTGCCCTAGCCTTAGGCTAGTCGAGCCGTAGCCTTAGTCTAAGCCTAGGGGTGCCCTAGGCTAAGCCTAGAGGTGCCCTAGCCTTAGGCTAGGGAAGCCCTAGCCTTAGCCTAAGCCTAGGGGTGCCCTAGCCTAAGCCTAGGGGTGCCCTAGCCTAAGCCTAGGGGTGCCCTAGCCTTAGGCTAGTCGAGCCATAGCATTAGTCTAAGCCTAGGGGTGCCCTATCCTAAGCCTATGGGTGCCCTAGCTTAAGCCATTGGGTGTCCTAGCCTTAGGCTAGGGGAGCCCTAGCCTTAGCCCAAGCCTAGGGGTGCCCTAGCCTAAGCCAAGGGGTGCCGTAGCCTAAGGGTAGGGGTTCCCTAGCCTTAGGCTAGTGGAGCCCTAGCCTTAGCTTAAGCCTAGGGGTGCCCTAGCCTAAGCCTAGGGGTGCCCTAGCCTAAGCCTAGGGGTGCCAAAGCCTAAGCCTTGGGGTGCCCTAGCCTTAGGCTAGTTGAGCCGTAGCCTTAGTCTAAGCCTAGGGGTGCCCTAGGCTAAGCCTAGGGGTGCCCTAGGCTAAGCCTAGGGGTGCCCTAGCCTAAGCCTAGGGGTGCCCTAGCCTTAGGCTAGTCGAGCCATAACATTAGTCTAAGGCTAGGGGTGCCCTATCCTAAGCCTATGGGTGATCTAGCTTAAGCCTAGGATTGTCTTAGCCTTACGCTAGGGGAGCCCTAGCCTTAGCCTAAGCCTAGGGATGCCCTAGCCTAAGCCTAGGGGTGCCCTAGCCTAAGCCTAGGGGTGCCCTAGCCTTAGGCTAGTCGAGCCGGAGCCTTAGCCTAAGCTTAGGGGTGCCCTAGCCTAAGCCTAGGGGTGCCCCAGCCTAAGCCTAGGGGTGCCCTAACCTTAGGCAATGGGATCCCTAGCCTTAGGCTAATTCTAGGGGTGCCCTAGCTTAAGCCTAGGGGTGCCCTAGCCTTAGGCTAGGGGAGCCCTAGCCTTAGCCTAAGCCTAGGGGTACCCTAGCCTAGAGCCTAGGGGTGCCCTAGCCGAAGCCTAAGGGTGTCCTAGCCTTAGGCTAGGGGAGCCCTAACCTTAACCTAAGCCTAGGGGTGCCCTAGCCTAAGCCTAAGCTAGGGCTGCCCTAGCCTAAGCCTAGGGGTGCCCTAGCCTCAACTTAGGTGTGCCGTAGGCTAAGCCTAGGGGTACCCTAGCCTAAGCCTAGGGGTGCCCTTGCCTAAGGGTAGGGGTTCCCTAGCCTTAGGCTAGGGGAGCCCTAGCCTTAGCTTAAGCCTAGGAGTGCCCTAGCCTAAGCCTAGGGGTGCCTTATCCTTAGGTTAGGGGAGCCCTACCCTTAGCTTAAGCCTAGGGGTGCCCTAGCCTAAGCCTAGGGGTGCCCTAGCCTAAGCCTAGGGGTGCCCTAGCCTAAGCCTAGGGGTGCCCTAGCCTTAGGCTAGGGGAGCCCTAGCCTTAGGTTAAGCCTAGGGGTGCCCTAGCCTAAGCCTATGGGTGCCCTAGCCAAAGCCTAGGGGTGCCCGAGCCTAAGCCAAGGGGTGCCGTAGCCTAAGCATAGGGGTGCCCTAACCTAAGCCTAGGGGTGCCCTAGCCGAAGGGTACGGGTTCCCTAGCCTTAGGCTAGGGGAGCCCTAGCCTTAGCTTAAGCCTAGGGGTGCCCTAGCCTAAGCCTAGGGGTGCCGTAGCCTAAGCCTAGGGATGCCCTAGACTGAGCCTAGGGGTGCCCTAGCCTTGGGCTATGGGAGCCCTAGCCTTAGCCTAAGCCTAGGGGTGCCCTAGCCTAAGCCTAGGGGTGCCCTAGCCTTAGGCTAGGGGTGCCTTAGCCTTAGGCTAGGGAGCCCTAGCCTTAGCCTAAGCCTAGGGGTACCCTAGCCTAAGCCTAGGGGTGCCCTAGCCTAAGCTTAAGGGTGTCCTAGCCTTAGGCTTGGGGAGCCCTAACCTTAACCTAATCCTAGGGGTGCCCTAGCCTAAGCCTAGAGGTGCCCTAGCCTAAGCCTAGGGGTGGTCTAACCTTAGGCTAGGGGATCCCAAGCCTTAGGCTAATTCTAGGGGTGCCCTAGCATAAGCCTAGGGGTGCCCTAGCCTCAGCCTAGGGGTTCCGTAGCCTAAGCCTAGGGGTGCCCTAGCCTAAGCCTAGGGGTGCCCTAGCCTTAGGCTAGGGGAGCCCTAGCCTTAGCCCAAGCCTAGGGGAGCCCAGCCTAAGGGCAGGGGTTCCCTAGCCTTAGGCTACGGGAGCCCTAGCCTTAGCTTAAGCCTAGGAGTGCCCTAGCCTAAGACTAGGGGTGCCCTATCCTTAGGTTAGGGGAGCCCTAGCCTTAGCTTAAGCCTAGGGGTGCCCTAGCCTAAGCCTAGGGGTGCCCTAGCCTAAGCCTAGGGGTGCCCTAGCCTAAGCCTAGGGGTGCCCTAGCCTAAGCCTAGGGGTGCCCTAGCCTTAGGCTAGTCGAGCCGTAGCCTTAGTCTAAGCCTAGGGGTGCCCTAGGCTAAGCCTAGAGGTGCCCTAGCCTTAGGCTAGGGAAGCCCTAGCCTTAGCCTAAGCCTAGGGGTGCCCTAGCCTAAGCCTAGGGGTGCCCTAGCCTAAGCCTAGGGGTGCCCTAGCCTTAGGCTAGTCGAGCCATAGCATTAGTCTAAGCCTAGGGGTGCCCTATCCTAAGCCTATGGGTGCCCTAGCTTAAGCCATTGGGTGTCCTAGCCTTAGGCTAGGGGAGCCCTAGCCTTAGCCCAAGCCTAGGGGTGCCCTAGCCTAAGCCAAGGGGTGCCGTAGCCTAAGGGTAGGGGTTCCCTAGCCTTAGGCTAGTGGAGCCCTAGCCTTAGCTTAAGCCTAGGGGTGCCCTAGCCTAAGCCTAGGGGTGCCCTAGCCTAAGCCTAGGGGTGCCAAAGCCTAAGCCTTGGGGTGCCCTAGCCTTAGGCTAGTTGAGCCGTAGCCTTAGTCTAAGCCTAGGGGTGCCCTAGGCTAAGCCTAGGGGTGCCCTAGGCTAAGCCTAGGGGTGCCCTAGCCTAAGCCTAGGGGTGCCCTAGCCTTAGGCTAGTCGAGCCATAACATTAGTCTAAGGCTAGGGGTGCCCTATCCTAAGCCTATGGGTGATCTAGCTTAAGCCTAGGATTGTCTTAGCCTTACGCTAGGGGAGCCCTAGCCTTAGCCTAAGCCTAGGGATGCCCTAGCCTAAGCCTAGGGGTGCCCTAGCCTAAGCCTAGGGGTGCCCTAGCCTTAGGCTAGTCGAGCCGGAGCCTTAGCCTAAGCTTAGGGGTGCCCTAGCCTAAGCCTAGGGGTGCCCCAGCCTAAGCCTAGGGGTGCCCTAACCTTAGGCAATGGGATCCCTAGCCTTAGGCTAATTCTAGGGGTGCCCTAGCTTAAGCCTAGGGGTGCCCTAGCCTTAGGCTAGGGGAGCCCTAGCCTTAGCCTAAGCCTAGGGGTACCCTAGCCTAGAGCCTAGGGGTGCCCTAGCCGAAGCCTAAGGGTGCCCTAGCCTTAGGCTAGTTGAGCCGTAGCCTTAGTCTAAGCCTAGGGGTGCCCTAGGCTAAGCCTAGGGGTGCCCTAGCCTAAGCCTAGGGGTGCCCTAGCCTTAGGCTAGTCGAGCCATAGCATTAGTCTAAGGCTAGGGGTGCCCTATCCTAAGCCTATGGGTGACCTAGCTTAAGCCTAGGGGTGTCCTAGACTTACGCTAGGGGAGCCCTAGCCTTAGCCTAAGCCTAGGGATGCCCTAGCCTAAGCCTAGGGGTGCCCTAGCCTAAGCCTAGGGGTGCCCTAGCCTTAGGCTAGTCGAGCCGGAGCCTTAGCCTAAGCTTAGGGGTGCCCTAGCCTAAGCCTAGGGGTGCCCCAGCCTAAGCCTAGGGGTGCCCCAGCCTAAGCCTAGGGGTGCCCTAACCTTAGGCAATGGGATCCCTAGCCTTAGGCTAATTCTAGGGGTGCCCTAGCTTAAGCCTAGGGGTGCCGTAGCCTAAGCCTAGGGGTGCCCTAGCCTAAGCCTAGGGGTGCCCTAGCCTTGGGCTATGGGAGCCCTAGCCTTAGCCTAAGCCTAGGGGTGCCCTAGCCTAAGCCTAGGGGTGCCCTAGCCTTAGGCTAGGGGAGCCCTAGCCTTAGCCTAAGCCTAGGGGTACCCTAGCCTAGAGCCTAGGGGTGCCCTAGCCGAAGCCTAAGGGTGTCTTAGCCTTAGGCTAGGGGAGCCCTAACCTTAACCTAAGCCTAGGGGTGCCCTAGCCTAAGCCTAAGCTAGGGCTGCCCTAGGCTAAGCCTAGGGGTGCCCTAGCCTTAGGCTAATTCTAGGGTTGCCCTAGCCTAAGCCTAGGGGTGCCCTAGCCTCAACTTAGGGGTGCCGTAGCCTAAGCCTAGGGGTGCCATAGCCTAAGCCTAGGGATGCCCTTGCCTAAGTGTAGGGGTTCCCTAGCCTTAGGCTAGGGGAGCCCTAGCCTTAGCTTAAGCCTAGGAGTGCCCTAGCCTAAGCCTAGGGGCGCCTTATCCTTAGGTTAGGGGAGCCCTAGCCTTAGCTTAAGCCTAGGGGTGCCCTAGCCTAAGCCTAGGGGTGCCCTAGCCTAAGCCTAGGGGTGCCCTAGCCTAAGCCTAGGGGTGCCCTAGCCTTAGGCTAGGGGAGCCCTAGCCTTAGGTTAAGCCTAGGGGTGCCCTAGCCTAAGCCTATGGGTGCCCTAGCCAAAGCCTAGGGGTGCCCGAGCCTAAGCCTAGGGGTGCCGTAGCCTAAGCATAGGGGTGCCCTAACCTAAGCCTAGGGGTGCCCTAGCCTAAGGGTATGGGTTCCCTAGCCTTAGGCTAGGGGAGCCCTAGCCTTAGCTTAAGCCTAGGGGTGCCCTAGCCTAAGCCTAGGGGTGCCATAGACTAAGCCTAGGGGTGCCCTAGCCTAAGCCTAGAGGTGTCCTAGCGTTAGGCTAGGGGAGCTCTAGCCTTAGCCTAAGCCTAGGGGTGTCCTAGCATAAGCCTAGGGGTGCCCTCGCCTAAGCCTAGGGGTGCCCTAGCCTTAGGCTAGTCGAGCCGTAGGCTTAGTCTAAGCCTAGGGGTGCCCTAGGCTAAGCCTAGAGGTGCCCTAGCCTTAGGCTAGGGGAGCCCTATCCTTAGCCCAAGCCTAGGGGTGCCCTAGCCTAAGCCTAGGGGTGCCCTATCCTAAGCCTAGGGGTGCCCTAGCCTAAGCCTAGGGGTGCACTAGCCTTAGGCTAGTCGAGCCATAGCCTTAGTCTAAGCCTAGGGGTGCCCTAGCCTAAACCTATGGGTGCCCTATCTTAAGCCTAGGGGTGTCCTAGCCTTATGCTGGGGGAGCCCTAGCCTTAGCTTAAGCCTAGGGATGCCCTAGCCTAAGCCTAGGGGTGCCCTAGCCTAAGCTTAGGGGTGCCCTAGCTTTAGGCTAGTCGAGCCGGAGCCTTAGCCTAAGCCTAGGGGTGCCCTACGCTAAGCCTAGGGGTGCCCTAGCCTATGCCTAGGGGTGCCCTAACCTTAGGCTAGGGGATCCCTAGCCTTAGGCTAATTCTGGGGTGCCCTAGCCTAAGCCTAGGGGTGCCGTAGTCTACGCCTAGGGGTGCCCTAGCCTAAGCCAAGGGGTGCCCTAGCCTTAGGCTAGTGGAGCCCTAGCCTTAGCTTAAGCCTAGGGGTGCCCTAGCCTAAGCCTAGGGGTGCCCTAGCCTAAGCCTAGGGGTGCCCTAGCCTTAGGCTAGTTGAGCCGTAGCCTTAGTCTAAGCCTAGGGGTGCCCTAGGCTAAGCCTAGGGGTGCCCTAGCCTAAGCCTAGGGGTGCCCTAGCCTTAGGCTAGTCGAGCCATAGCATTAGTCTAAGGCTAGGGGTGCCCTATCCTAAGCCTATGGGTGACCTAGCTTAAGCCTAGGGGTGTCCTAGACTTACGCTAGGGGAGCCCTAGCCTTAGCCTAAGCCTAGGGATGCCCTAGCCTAAGCCTAGGGGTGCCCTAGCCTAAGCCTAGGGGTGCCCTAGCCTTAGGCTAGTCGAGCCGGAGCCTTAGCCTAAGCTTAGGGGTGCCCTAGCCTAAGCCTAGGGGTGCCCCAGCCTAAGCCTAGGGGTGCCCCAGCCTAAGCCTAGGGGTGCCCTAACCTTAGGCAATGGGATCCCTAGCCTTAGGCTAATTCTAGGGGTGCCCTAGCTTAAGCCTAGGGGTGCCGTAGCCTAAGCCTAGGGGTGCCCTAGCCTAAGCCTAGGGGTGCCCTAGCCTTGGGCTATGGGAGCCCTAGCCTTAGCCTAAGCCTAGGGGTGCCCTAGCCTAAGCCTAGGGGTGCCCTAGCCTTAGGCTAGGGGAGCCCTAGCCTTAGCCTAAGCCTAGGGGTACCCTAGCCTAGAGCCTAGGGGTGCCCTAGCCGAAGCCTAAGGGTGTCTTAGCCTTAGGCTAGGGGAGCCCTAACCTTAACCTAAGCCTAGGGGTGCCCTAGCCTAAGCCTAAGCTAGGGCTGCCCTAGGCTAAGCCTAGGGGTGCCCTAGCCTTAGGCTAATTCTAGGGTTGCCCTAGCCTAAGCCTAGGGGTGCCCTAGCCTCAACTTAGGGGTGCCGTAGCCTAAGCCTAGGGGTGCCATAGCCTAAGCCTAGGGATGCCCTTGCCTAAGTGTAGGGGTTCCCTAGCCTTAGGCTAGGGGAGCCCTAGCCTTAGCTTAAGCCTAGGAGTGCCCTAGCCTAAGCCTAGGGGCGCCTTATCCTTAGGTTAGGGGAGCCCTAGCCTTAGCTTAAGCCTAGGGGTGCCCTAGCCTAAGCCTAGGGGTGCCCTAGCCTAAGCCTAGGGGTGCCCTAGCCTAAGCCTAGGGGTGCCCTAGCCTTAGGCTAGGGGAGCCCTAGCCTTAGGTTAAGCCTAGGGGTGCCCTAGCCTAAGCCTATGGGTGCCCTAGCCAAAGCCTAGGGGTGCCCGAGCCTAAGCCTAGGGGTGCCGTAGCCTAAGCATAGGGGTGCCCTAACCTAAGCCTAGGGGTGCCCTAGCCTAAGGGTATGGGTTCCCTAGCCTTAGGCTAGGGGAGCCCTAGCCTTAGCTTAAGCCTAGGGGTGCCCTAGCCTAAGCCTAGGGGTGCCGTAGACTAAGCCTAGGGGTGCCCTAGCCTAAGCCTAGAGGTGTCCTAGCGTTAGGCTAGGGGAGCTCTAGCCTTAGCCTAAGCCTAGGGGTGTCCTAGCATAAGCCTAGGGGTGCCCTCGCCTAAGCCTAGGGGTGCCCTAGCCTTAGGCTAGTCGAGCCGTAGGCTTAGTCTAAGCCTAGGGGTGCCCTAGGCTAAGCCTAGAGGTGCCCTAGCCTTAGGCTAGGGGAGCCCTATCCTTAGCCCAAGCCTAGGGGTGCCCTAGCCTAAGCCTAGGGGTGCCCTATCCTAAGCCTAGGGGTGCCCTAGCCTAAGCCTAGGGGTGCACTAGCCTTAGGCTAGTCGAGCCATAGCCTTAGTCTAAGCCTAGGGGTGCCCTAGCCTAAACCTATGGGTGCCCTATCTTAAGCCTAGGGGTGTCCTAGCCTTATGCTGGGGGAGCCCTAGCCTTAGCTTAAGCCTAGGGATGCCCTAGCCTAAGCCTAGGGGTGCCCTAGCCTAAGCTTAGGGGTGCCCTAGCTTTAGGCTAGTCGAGCCGGAGCCTTAGCCTAAGCCTAGGGGTGCCCTACGCTAAGCCTAGGGGTGCCCTAGCCTATGCCTAGGGGTGCCCTAACCTTAGGCTAGGGGATCCCTAGCCTTAGGCTAATTCTGGGGTGCCCTAGCCTAAGCCTAGGGGTGCCGTAGTCTACGCCTAGGGGTGCCCTAGCCTAAGCCAAGGGGTGCCCTAGCCTTAGGCTAGGGGAGCCCTAGCCTTAGCCCAAGCCTTGGGGTGCCCTAGCCTAAGCCTAGGGGTGCCAAAGCCTAAGCGTAGGGGTTCCCTAGCCTTAGGCTAGGAGAGCCCTAGCCTTAGCTTAAGCCTAGGGGTGCCCTAGCCTAAACCTAGGGGTGCCCTAGCCTAAGCCTAGGAGTGCCCTAGCCTAAGCCTAGAGGTGCCCTAGCGTTAGGCTAGGGGAGCTCTAGCCTTAGCCTAAGCCTAGGGGTGTCCTAGCCTAAGCCTAGGGGTGCCCTAGCCTAAGCCTAGGGGTGCCCTAGCCTTAGGCCAGTCGAGCCATAGCCTTAGTCTAAGCCTAGGGGTGCCCTAGGCTAAGCCTAGGGGTGCCCTAGCCTAAGCCTAGGTGTGCCCTAGCCTTAGGCTAGTCGAGCCATAGCATTAGTCTAAGGCTAGGGGTGCCCTATCCTAAGCCTATGGGTGATCTAGCTTAAGCCTAGGGGTGTCCTAGCCTTACGCTAGGGGAGCCCTAGCCTTAGCCTAAGCCTAGGGATGCCCTAGCCTAAGCCTAGGGGTGCCCTAGCCTAAGCCTAGGGGTGCCCTAGCCTTAGGCTAGTCGAGCCGGAGCCTTAGCCTAAGCTTAGGGGTGCCCTAGCCTAAGCCTAGGGGTGCCCCAGCCTAAGCCTAGGGGTGCCCTAACCTTAGGCAATGGGATCCCTAGCCTTAGGCTAATTCTAGGGGTGCCCTAGCTTAAGCCTAGGGGTGCCGTAGCCTAAGCCTAGGGGTGCCCTAGCCTAAGCCTAGGGGTGCCCTAGCCTTGGGCTATGGGAGGCCTAGCCTTAGCCTAAGCGTAGGGGTGCCCAAGCCTAAGCCTAGGGGTGCCCTAGCCTTAGGCTAGGGGAGCCCTAGCCTTAGCCTAAGCCTAGGGGTGCCCTAGCCGAAGCCTAAGGGTGTCCTAGCCTTAGGCTAGGGGAGCCCTAACCTTAACCTAAGCCTTGGGGTGCCCTAGCCTAAGCCTAAGCTAGGGCTGCCCTAGGCTAAGCCTAGGGGTGCCCTAGCCTTAGGCTAATTCTAGGGGTGCCCTAGCCTAAGCCTAGGGGTGCCCTAGCCTCAACTTAGGGGTGCTGTAGGCTAAGCCTAGGGGTGCCCTAGCCTAAGCCTAGGGGTGCCCTTGCCTAAGGGTAGGGGTTCCCTAGCCTTAGGCTAGGGGAGCCCTAGCCATAGCTTAAGCCTAGGAGTGCCCTAGCCTAAGCCTAGGGGTGCCTTATCCTTAGGTTAGGGGAGCCCTAGCCTTAGCTTAAGCCTAGGGGTGCCCTAGCCTAAGCCTAGGGGTGCCCTAGCCTAAGCCTAGGGGTGCCCTAGCCTAAGCCTAGGGGTGCCCTAGCCTAAGCCTAGGGGTGCCCTAGCCTTAGGCTAGGGGAGCCCTAGCCGTAGCTTAAGCCTAGGGGTGCCCTAGCCTAAGCCTAGGGGTGCCCTAGCCTAAGCCTAGGGGTGCCCTAGCCTAAGCCTATGGGTTCCCTAGCCAAAGCCTAGGGGTGCCCGAGCCTAAGCCTAGGGGTGCCGTAACCTAAGCCTAGGGGTGCCCTAGCCTAAGCCTAGGGGTGCCGTAGCCTAAGCCTAGGGGTGCCCTAGACTGAGCCTAGGGGTGCCCTAGCCTTGGGCTATGGGAGCCCTAGCCTTAGCCTAAGCCTAGGGGTGCCCTAGCCTAAGCTTAAGGGTGTCCTAGCCTTAGGCTTGGGGAGCCCTAACCTTAACCTAATCCTAGGGGTGCCCTAGCCTAAGCCTAGAGGTGCCCTAGCCTAAGCCTAGGGGTGGTCTAACCTTAGGCTAGGGGATCCCAAGCCTTAGGCTAATTCTAGGGGTGCCCTAGCATAAGCCTAGGGGTGCCCTAGCCTCAGCCTAGGGGTTCCGTAGCCTAAGCCTAGGGGTGCCCTAGCCTAAGCCTATGGGTCCCCTAGCCTTAGGCTAGGGGAGCCCTAGCCTTAGCCCAAGCCTAGGGGAGCCCAGCCTAAGGGTAGGGGTTCCCTAGCCTTAGGCTAGAGGAGCCCTAGCCTTAGCTTAAGCCTAGGATTGCCCTAGCCTAAAACTAGGGGTGCCCTATCCTTAGGTTAGGGGAGCCCTAGCCTTAGCTTAAGCCTAGGGGTGCCCTAGCCTAAGCTTAGGGGTAAGCCTAGGGGTGCCCTAGCCTAAGCCTAGGGGTGCCCTAGCCTAAGCCTAGCGATGCCCTAACCTTAGGCTAGGGGATCCCTAGCCTCAGGCCAATTCTAGGGGTGCCCTAGCCTAAGCCTAGGGGTGCTGTAGCCTAAGCCTAGGGGTGCCCTAGCCTAAGCCTAGGGGTGCCCTAGCCTTAGGCTAGGGGTGCCCTAGCCTTAGGCTAGGGGAGCCCTAGCCGTAGCCTAAGCCTAGGGGTACCCTAGCCTAATCCTAGGGGTGCACTAGCCTAAGCCTAAGGGTGTCCTAGCCTTAAGCTAGGGGAGCCCTAACCTTAACCTAAGCCTAGGGGTGCCCTAGCCTTAGCCTAGGGGTGCCCTAACCTTAGGCTAGGGGATCCCTAGCCTTAGGCTAATTCTATGGGTGCCCTAGCCTAAGCCTAGGGGTGCCCTATCCTCAGCCTACGGGTGCCGTAGCCTAAGCCTAGGGGTGCCCTAGCCTAAGGGAAGGGGTTCCCTAGCCTTAGGCTAGGGGAGCCCTAGCCTTAGCTTCAGCCTAGGAGTGCCCTAGCCTAAGCCTAGGGGTGCCCTAGCCTAAGCCTACGGGTGCCCTAGCCTAAGCCTAGGGGTGCCCTAGCCTTAGGCTAGGAGAGCCCTAGCCTTACCTTAAGCCTAGGGGTGCCCTAGCCTAAGCCTATGGGTGCCCTAGCCAAAGCCTAGGGGTGCCCGAGCCTAAGCCTAGGGGTGCCGTAACCTAAGCCTAGGGGTGCCATAGCCTAAGCCTAAGGGTGCCCTAGCCTTAGACTAGGGGAGCGCTAGCCTTAGCCTAAGCCTAGGGGTGCCCTAGCCTAAGCTTAGGGGAGCCCTAGTCTAAGTCTAGGGGTGCCCTAGCCTAAGCCTAGGGATGCCCTAGCCTTAGGCTATGGGAGCCCTAGCCTTAGCCTAAGCCTAGGAGTGCCCTAGCCTAAGCCTAGAGGTGCACTAGTCTTAGGCTAGGGGAGCTCTAGCCTTAGCCTAAGCCTAGGGGTACCCTAGCATAAGCCTAGGGGTGCCCTATTCTAAGCCTAGGGGTGTCCTAGCCTTAGGCTAGGGGAGCCCTAAGCTTAACCTAAGCCTAGGGGTGCCCTAGCCTAAGCCTCGGGGTGTCCTAGCCTAAGCCTAGGGGTGCCCTAGCCTTAGCCTAAGCCTAGGGGTGCCCTAGCCTTAGGCTAGGGGTTCCCTAGCCGTAGGCTAGGGGAGCCCTAGCCTTAGCCTAAGCCTAGGGGTACCCTAGCATAAGCCTAGGGGTGCCCTATTCTAAGGCTAGCGGTGTCCTAGCCTTAGGCTAGGGGAGCCCTAAGCTTAACCTAAGCCGAGGGGTGCCCTAGCCTAAGCCTAGGGGTGCCCTAGCCTAAGCCTAGGGATGCCCTAGCCTTAGGCTAGGGGAGCCCTAGCCTTAGAATAAGCCTAGGGGTGCCCTAGCCTAAACCTAGAGGTGTCCTAGTCTTAGGCTAGGGGAGCTCCAGCCTTAGCCTAAGCCTAGAATTGCCCTAGCCTAAGCCTAGGGGTGCCCTAGCCTAAGCCCAGGGGTGTCCTAGCCTTAGGCCTAGGGGTGTCCTAGCCTTGTGGTAGGGGAGCCCTAGACTTAGCCTAAGCCTAGGGATGCCCTAGCCTAAGCCTAGGGGTGCCCTAGCCTAAGCGGTGCCCTAGCCTAAGCCTAGGGGTGCCCTAACCTTAGGCTAGGGGATCCCTAGCCTTAGCCTAATTCTAGGGGTGCCCTAGCCTAAGCCTAGGGGTGCCGTAGCCTAAGCCTAGGGGTGCCATAGCCTAAGCCTAGGGGTGCCCTAGCCTTAGGCTAGGGGATCCCTAGCCTTAGGCTAATTCTAGGGGTGCCCTAGCCTAAGCCTAGGGGTGCCGTAGCCTAAGCCTAGGGGTGCCCTAGCCTAAGCCTAGGGGTGCCCTAGCCTTATGCTAGGGGAGCCCTAGCCTTAGCCTAAGCCTAGGGGTGCCCTAGCCTAAGGGTAGGGGTTCCCTAGCCTTAGGCTAGGGGAGCCCTAGCCTTAGCCTAAGCCTAGGGGTACCCTAGCCTAAGCCTAGTGGTGTCCTAGCCTAAGCCTAGGGGTTCCCTAGCCTTGGGCTATGGGAGCCCTAGCCTTAGCCTAAGCCTAGGGGTGCCCTAGCCCAAGCCTAGGGGTGCCCTAGCCTAAGCCTAGGGGTGTCCTAGCCTTAGGCTAGGGGAGCCATAACCTTAACCTCAGCCTAGGCGTGCCCTAGCCTAAGCCTAGGGGTGCCCTAGCCTTAGGCTATGGGAGCCCTAGCCTTAGCCTAAGCCTAGGGGTGCCCTAGCCCAAGCCTAGGGGTGCCCTAGCCTAAGCCTAGGGGTGTCCTAGCCTTAGGCTAGGGGAGCCATAACCTTAACCTCAGCCTAGGCGTGCCCTAGCCTAAGCCTAGGGGTGCCCTAGCCTAAGCCTAGGGATGCCCTATCCTTAGACTAGGGGAGCCCTAGACTTAGCCTAAGCCTAGGGGTGCCCTAGCCTAAGCCTAGGGGTGCCCTAGCCTATGCCTAGGGGTGCCCTATCCTAAGACTAGAGGTGCCCTGGCCTTAGGCTAGGGGAGCTCTAGCCTTAGCCTAAGCCTAGGGGTGCCCTAGCCAAAGCATAGGGGTGCCCTAGCCTAAGCTTGGGGTGCCCTAGCCTTAGGCTAGTCGAGCCGAAGGCTTAGTCTAAGCCTAGGGGTGCCCTAGCCTAAGCCTAGGGGTGCCCTGGCCGTAGGCTAGTTGAGTCATAGCCTTAGTCTAAGCCTAGGGGTGCCCTAGACAAAGCCTATGAGTGCCCTAGCTTAAGCCTAGGGGTGTCCTAGCCTTGTGCTAGGGGAGCCCGAGCCTTAGCCTAAGCCTAGGGATGCCCTAGCCTAAGCCTAGGGGTGCCCTAGCCTAAGCCTAGGGGTGCCCTAGCCTAAGCCTTTGGGTGCCGTAGCCAAAGCCTAGGGGTGCCCTAGCCTAAGCCTAGCGGTGCCCTTACCTTAGGCTAGGGGAGCCCTAGCCTTAGCCTAAGCCTAGGGGTGCCCTAGCCTAAGTTTAGGGGGGCCCTAGCCTAAGCCTAGGGGTGCCCTAGACTAAGCCTAGGGATGCCCTCGCCTTAGGCTATGGGAGCTCTAGCCTTAGCCTAAGCCTAGGGTTTCCCTAGCCTAAGCCTAGGGGTGCCCTATCCTAAGCCTAGGGTTGTCCTAGCCTTAGGCTAGGGAGCCCTAAGCTTAAGCTAAGCCTAGGGGTGCCCTAACCTAAGCCTATTGGTGCCCTAGCCTAAGCCTAGGGATGCCCTATCCTTAGGCTAGGGGAGCCCTAGCCTTAGCCTAAGCCTAGGGGTGCCCTAGCCTAAGCCTAGAGGTGCCCTAGTCTTAGGCTATGGGAGCTCTAGCCTTTGCCTAAGCCTAGGGGTGCCCTAGCCTAAGCTTAGGGATGCCCTAGCCTAAGCCTAGGGGTGCCCTAGCCTTAGCCTAAGCTAGGGGTGCCCTAGGCTAAGCCTAGGGGTGCCCTAGCCTTAGGCTATGGAAGCCCTAGCCTTAGCCTAATACTAGGGGTGCCCTAGCCTAAGCCTAGGCTGCCCTAGCCTAAGCCTAGGGGTGCCCTAGCCTAAGCCTAAGGGTGCCCTAGCCTTGGGCTATGGGAGCCCTACCCTTAGCCTAAGCCTAGGGGTGCCCTAGCCTAAGCCTAGGGGTGCCCTAGCCTTAGGCTAGGGGTGCCTAGCCTTAGGCTAGGGGAGCCCTAGCCTAGCCTAAGCCTAGGGGTACCCTAGCCTAAGCCTAGGGGTGCCCTAGCGTAAGGCTAGGGGTGCCCTAGCCTTAGGCTAGGGGAGCCCTAGCCCTAGGCTTGGGGAGCCCTAGCCTAAGCATAAGCTAGGTGTACCCTAGCCTAAGCCTAGGGGTGCACTAGCCTGAGCCTAGGGGTGTCCTAGCCTTAGGCTAGGGGTGTCCTAACCTTAACCTCAGCCTAGGGGTGCCCTAGCCTAAGCCTAGGGGTGCCCTAGCCTAAGCCTAGGGATGCCCTATCCTTAGGCTAGGGGAGCCCTAGCCTTAGCCTAAGCCTAGGGGTGCCCTAGCCTAAGCCTAGGGGTGCGCTACCCTAAGCCTCGGGGTGCCCTATCCTAAGCCTAGAGGTGCCCTAGCCTTAGGATAGGGGAGATCTAGCCTTAGTCTAAGCCTAGGGGTGCCCTAGCCTAAGGTTAGGGGTTCCCTAGCCTTAGGCTATGGGAGCCCTAGCCTTAGCCTAAGCCTAGGGGTGCCCTAGCCTTAGGCTAGTGGTGCCCTAGCCTTAGGCTAGGGGATTCCTAGCCTTAGCCTAAGCCTAGGGGTACCCTAGCCTAAGCCTAGGGGTGCCCTATCCTAAGCCTAGGGGTGTCCTAGCCTTAGGCTAGGGGAGCCCTAAGATTAACCTAAGCCTAGGGGTACCCTAGCCTAAACCTAGGGGTGCCCTAGCCTAAGCCTAGGGATGCCCTAGCCTTAGCCTAAGCCTAGGGGTGCCCTAGCCTAAGCCTAGAGGTGCCCTAGTCTTAGGCTAGGGGAGCTCTAGCCTTAGCCTAATCCTAGGGGTGTCCAAGCCTAAGCCTAGGGGTGTCCTAGCCTAAGCCTAGGGGTACCCTAGCCTTAGCTTAAGCTAGGGGTGCCCTAGGCAAAGCCTATGGGTGCCCTAGCCTTAGGCTATGGGGGCCATAGCCTTCGCCTAAGCCTAGGGGTGCCCTAGCTTAAGCCTATGGGTGCCCTAGCCTAAGCCTAGGGGTGCCCTAGCCTAAGCCTAGGGCTGTCCTAGCCTAAGCCTAGGGGTGCCGTAGCCTTAGCCTAAGATAGGGGTGCCCTAGGCAAAGCCTAGCGGTGCCCTAGCCTTAGGCTAGGGGAGCCCTAGCCTTAGACTAAGCCTAGGGGTGCCCTAGCCTAAGCCTAGAGGTGCCCTAGTCTTAGGCTAGGGGAGCTCTAGCCTTAGCCTAAGCCTAGGGGTGCCCTAGCCTAAGCCTAGGGGTGCCCTAGCCTAAGCTTAGGGGTGCCCTTGCCTTAGGCTATGGGAGCCCTAGCCTTAGCCTAAGTCTAGGGGTGCACTTGCCTAAGCATAGGGTGCCCTAGCCTAAGCCTAGGGGTGCCCTAGCCTATGCCTAGGGGTGCCGTAGCCTACGCCTAGGGGTGCCCTAGCCTAAACCTAGGGTGCCCTAGCCTTAGGCTAGGGGAGCCCTAGCCTTAGCCCAAGCCTAGGGGTGCCCTAGCCTAAGCCTAGGGTTGCCCTAGCCTAAGGGTAGGGGTGCCCTAGCCTTAGGCTAGGGGTGCCCTAGCCTTTGGCTAGTCGAGCCGGAGCCTTAGCCTAAGCCTAGGGATGCCATAGCCTAAGCCTAGGGGTGCCCTAACCTTAGGCTAGGGGATCCCTAGCCTTAGGCTAATTCTAGGGGTGCCCTAGCCTAAGACTAGGGGTCCCGTAGCTTTAGGCTAGGGGTACCCTAGCCTTAGGCTCGGGGAGCCCTAGCCTTACGCTAAGCCTAGGGGTACCCTAGCATAAGCCTAGCGGTGCCCTAGCCTTAGGCTAGGGGTGCCCTAGCCACAGCCTAGTGGTGTCCTAGCTTAAGCCTAGGGGTGCCCTAGCCTAAGCCTAGCGGTGCCCTAGCCTTAGGCTAGGGGAGCCCTAGCCTTAGCCCAATCCTAGGGGTGCCCTAGCCTAATCCTAGGGGTGTCCTAGCCTTTGGCTAGGGGAGCCCTAACCTTAACCTCAGCCTAGGGGTGCCCTAGCCTAAGCCTAGGGGTGCCCTAGCCTAAGCCTAGGGATGCCCTATCCTTAGGCTAGGTGAGCCCTATCCTTAGCCTAAGCCTATGGGTGCCCTAGCCTAAGCCTAGGGGTGCCCTAGCCTAAGCCTAGAGGTGCCCTAGCGTTAGGATAGGGGAGCTCTAGCCTTAGCCTAAGCCTAGGGGTGCCCTAGCCTAAGCCTAGGGGTGCCCTAGCCTAAGCCTAGGGGTGCCCTAGCTTTAGGCTAGTCGAGCCGTAGCCTTAGTCTAAGCCTAGGGGTGGCCTAGCCTAAGCCTAGGGGTGCCCTAGCCTAAGCCTAGGGGTGCCATAGCCTAAGCCTAGGGGTGCCGTAGCCTACGCCTAGGAGTGCCCTAGCCTAAACCTAGGGGTGCCCTAGCCTTAGGCTAGGGGAGCCCTAGCCTTAGCCCAAGCCTAGGGGTGCCCTAGCCTAAGCCTAGGGGTGCCCTAGCCTAAGGGTAGGGGTGCCCTAGCCTTAGGCTAGGGGTGCCCTAGCCTTAGGCTAGTCGAGCCGGAGCCTTAGCCTAAGCCAAGGGATGCCTTAGCCTAAGCCTAGGGGTGCCCTAGCCTAAGCGTAGGGGTGCCCTAACCTTAGGCTAGGGGATCCCTAGCCTTAGGCTAATTCTAGAGGTGCCCTAGCCTAAGCCTAGGGGTGCCGTAGCCTTAGGCTAGGGGAGCCATAGCCTAAGCCTAGGTATGCCCTTGCCTAAGCCTAGGGGTGCCCTAACCTTAGGCTAGGGGATCCCTAGCCTTAGGCTAATTCTAGGGGTGCCCTAGCCTAAGCCTAGGGGTGCCCTAGCCTCAGGCTAGTGGTTTCCTAGCCTAAGCCTAGGGGTGCCCTAGCCTAAGCCTAGGGGTGCCCTAGCCTTAGGCTAGGGGAGCCCTAGCCTTAGCCCAAGCCTAGGGGTGCCCTAGCCTAAGCCTAGGGGTGCCCTAGCCTAAGGGTAGGGGTGCCCTAGCCTTAGGCTAGGGGTGCCCTTGACTTAGGCTAGTCGAGCCGGAGACTTAGCCTAAGCCTAGGGATGCCCTAGCCTAAGCCTAGGGGTGCCCTAGCCTAAGCCTAGGGGTGCCCTAGCCTCAGCCTAGTGGTTTCCTAGCCTAAGCCTAGGGGTGCCCTAACCTTAGGCTAGGGGAGCCCTAGCCTTAGCCCACGCCTAGGGGTGGCCTAGCCTAAGCCTAGGGGTGCCCTAGCCTAAGGTTAGGGGTTCCCTAGCCTTAGGCTAGGGGAGCCCTAGCCTTAGCTTAAGCCTAGGGGTGCCCTAGCCTAAGCCTAGGGATGCCCTAGGCTAAGCCTAGGGGTGCCCTAGCCTAAGCCTAGGGGTGCTCGACCTAAGCCGAGGGGTGCCGTAGCCTAAGCCTAGGGGTGCCCTAGCCTAAGCCTAAGGGTGCCCTAGCCTTAGACTAGGGGATCCCTAGCCTTAACCTAAGCATAGGGGTGCCCTAGCCTAAGTTTAGGGGGGCCCTAGCCTAAGCTTAGGGGGGCCCTAGCCTAAGCCTAGGGGTGCCCTAGCCTAAACCTAGGGGTGCCCTAGCCTTGGGCTATGGGAGCCCTTGCCTTAGCCTAAGCCTAGGGGTGCCCTAGCCTTAGGCTAGTGGTGCCCTAGCCTGAGGCTAGGGGAGCCCTTGCCTTAGCCTAAGCCTAGGGGTACCCTAGCCTAAGCCTAGGGGTGCCCTATCCTAAGCCTAGGGGTGTCCTAGCCTTAGGCTAGGGGAGCCCTAAACTTAAACTAAGCCTAGGGGTGCCCTAGCCTAAGCCTAGGTGTGCCCTAGCCTAAGCCTAGGGATGCCCTAGCCTTAGGCTAGGGGAGCCCTAGCCTTAGCCTAAGCCTAGTGGTGCCCTAGCCTAAGCCTAGAGGTGCCCTAGTCTTAGTCTAGGGGAGCTCTAGCCTTAGCCTAAGCCTAGGGGCGTCCTAGTCTAAGCCTAGGGGTGCCGTAGCCTATGCCTAGGGGTGCCCTAGCCTTAGCCTAAGCTAGGGGTGCCCTAGGCTATGCCTAGGGGTGCCCTAGCCTAAGCCTATGGGTGCCCTAGCCTAAGCCAAGGGGTGCCCTAACCTTAGGCTAGGGGATCCCTAGCCTTAGGCTAATTCTAGGGGTGCCCTAGTCTAAGCCTAGAGGTGCCATAGCCTACGCCTAGGGGTGCCCTAGTCTAAACCTAGGGGTGCCCTAGCCTTAGGCTAGGGGAGCCCTAGCCTTAGCCCAAGCCTAGGGGTGCCCTAGCCTAAGCCTAGGGGTGCCCTAGCCTAAGGGTAGGGGTTCCCTAGCCTTAGGTAGGGGAGCCCTTGCCTTAGCTTAAGCCTAGGGGTGCCCTGCCTAAGCCTAGGGTGCCCTAGCCTAAGCCTAGAGGTGCCCTAGCCTTAGGCTAGGGGAGCTCTAGCCTTAGCCTAAGCATAGGGGTGTCCTAGCCTAAGCCTAGGGGTGCCCTAGCCTAAGCCTAGGGGTGCCCTAGCCTTAGGCTAGTCGAGCAGTACCCTTAGTCTAAGCCTAGGGGTGCCCTAGGCTAAGCCTAGAGGTGCCCTAGCCTTAGGCTAGGGAAGCCCTAGCCTTAGCCTAAGCCTTAGGTGCCCTAGCCTAATCCTAGGGTGCCCTAGCCTAAACCTAGGGGTGCTAACCTTAGGCTAGTCAAGCCGGAGCCTTAGCCTAAGCCTAGGGATGCCCTAGCCTAAGCCTAGGGTTACCCTAGCCTAAGCCTAGGGGTGCCCTAACCTTAGGCTAGGGGATCCCTAGCCTTAGGCTAATTCTAGGGGTTCCCTAGCCTAAGCCAAGGGGTGCCGTAACCTTAGGCTAGGGGTGCCCTAGCCTTAGGCTAGGGGAGCCCTAGCCTTAGGCTAATTCTAGGGGTGCCCTAGCCTAAGCCTAGGGGTGCCCTAACCTTAGGCTAGGGGATCCCTAGCCTTAGGCTAATTCTAGGGGTGCCCTAGCCTAAGCCTAGGGGTGCCATAGCCTCAGGCTAGTGGTTTCCTAGCCTAAGCCTAGGGGTGCCCTAGCCTAAGCCTAGGGGTGCCCTAGCCTTAGGCTAGGGGAGCCCTAGCCTTAGCCCAAGCCTAGGGGTGCCCTAGCCTAAGCCTAGGGGTGCCCTAGCCTAAGGGTAGGGGTGCCCTAGCCTTAGGCTAGGGGTGCCCTTGACTTAGGCTAGTCGAGCCGGAGACTTAGCCTAAGCCTAGGGATGCCCTAGCCTAAGCCTAGGGGTGCCCTAGCCTAAGCCTAGGGGTGCCCTAGCCTCAGCCTAGTGGTTTCCTAGCCTAAGCCTAGGGGTGCCCTAACCTTAGGCTAGGGGAGCCCTAGCCTTAGCCCACGCCTAGGGGTGGCCTAGCCTAAGCCTAGGGGTGCCCTAGCCTAAGGTTAGGGGTTCCCTAGCCTTAGGCTAGGGGAGCCCTAGCCTTAGCTTAAGCCTAGGGGTGCCCTAGCCTAAGCCTAGGGATGCCCTAGGCTAAGCCTAGGGGTGCCCTAGCCTAAGCCTAGGGGTGCTCGACCTAAGCCGAGGGGTGCCGTAGCCTAAGCCTAGGGGTGCCCTAGCCTAAGCCTAAGGGTGCCCTAGCCTTAGACTAGGGGATCCCTAGCCTTAACCTAAGCATAGGGGTGCCCTAGCCTAAGTTTAGGGGGGCCCTAGCCTAAGCTTAGGGGGGCCCTAGCCTAAGCCTAGGGGTGCCCTAGCCTAAACCTAGGGGTGCCCTAGCCTTGGGCTATGGGAGCCCTTGCCTTAGCCTAAGCCTAGGGGTGCCCTAGCCTTAGGCTAGTGGTGCCCTAGCCTGAGGCTAGGGGAGCCCTTGCCTTAGCCTAAGCCTAGGGGTACCCTAGCCTAAGCCTAGGGGTGCCCTATCCTAAGCCTAGGGGTGTCCTAGCCTTAGGCTAGGGGAGCCCTAAACTTAAACTAAGCCTAGGGGTGCCCTAGCCTAAGCCTAGGTGTGCCCTAGCCTAAGCCTAGGGATGCCCTAGCCTTAGGCTAGGGGAGCCCTAGCCTTAGCCTAAGCCTAGTGGTGCCCTAGCCTAAGCCTAGAGGTGCCCTAGTCTTAGTCTAGGGGAGCTCTAGCCTTAGCCTAAGCCTAGGGGCGTCCTAGTCTAAGCCTAGGGGTGCCCTAGCCTATGCCTAGGGGTGCCCTAGCCTTAGCCTAAGCTAGGGGTGCCCTAGGCTATGCCTAGGGGTGCCCTAGCCTAAGCCTATGGGTGCCCTAGCCTAAGCCAAGGGGTGCCCTAACCTTAGGCTAGGGGATCCCTAGCCTTAGGCTAATTCTAGGGGTGCCCTAGTCTAAGCCTAGAGGTGCCATAGCCTACGCCTAGGGGTGCCCTAGTCTAAACCTAGGGGTGCCCTAGCCTTAGGCTAGGGGAGCCCTAGCCTTAGCCCAAGCCTAGGGGTGCCCTAGCCTAAGCCTAGGGGTGCCCTAGCCTAAGGGTAGGGGTTCCCTAGCCTTAGGTAGGGGAGCCCTTGCCTTAGCTTAAGCCTAGGGGTGCCCTAGCCTAAGCCTAGGGTGCCCTAGCCTAAGCCTAGAGGTGCCCTAGCCTTAGGCTAGGGGAGCTCTAGCCTTAGCCTAAGCATAGGGGTGTCCTAGCCTAAGCCTAGGGGTGCCCTAGCCTAAGCCTAGGGGTGCCCTAGCCTTAGGCTAGTCGAGCAGTACCCTTAGTCTAAGCCTAGGGGTGCCCTAGGCTAAGCCTAGAGGTGCCCTAGCCTTAGGCTAGGGAAGCCCTAGCCTTAGCCTAAGCCTTAGGTGCCCTAGCCTAATCCTAGGGTGCCCTAGCCTAAACCTAGGGGTGCTAACCTTAGGCTAGTCAAGCCGGAGCCTTAGCCTAAGCCTAGGGATGCCCTAGCCTAAGCCTAGGGTTACCCTAGCCTAAGCCTAGGGGTGCCCTAACCTTAGGCTAGGGGATCCCTAGCCTTAGGCTAATTCTAGGGGTTCCCTAGCCTAAGCCAAGGGGTGCCGTAACCTTAGGCTAGGGGTGCCCTAGCCTTAGGCTAGGGGAGCCCTAGCCTTAGGCTAATTCTAGGGGTGCCCTAGCCTAAGCCTAGGGGTGCCCTAACCTTAGGCTAGGGGATCCCTAGCCTTAGGCTAATTCTAGGGGTGCCCTAGCCTAAGCCTAGGGGTGCCATAGCCTCAGGCTAGTGGTTTCCTAGCCTAAGCCTAGGGGTGCCCTAGCCTAAGCCTAGGGGTGCCCTAGCCTTAGGCTAGGGGAGCCCTAGCCTTAGCCCAAGCCTAGGGGTGCCCTAGCCTAAGCCTAGGGGTGCCCTAGCCTAAGGGTAGGGGTGCCCTAGCCTTAGGCTAGGGGTGCCCTTGACTTAGGCTAGTCGAGCCGGAGACTTAGCCTAAGCCTAGGGATGCCCTAGCCTAAGCCTAGGGGTGCCCTAGCCTAAGCCTAGGGGTGCCCTAGCCTCAGCCTAGTGGTTTCCTAGCCTAAGCCTAGGGATGCCCTAACCTTAGGCTAGGGGAGCCCTAGCCTTAGCCCACGCCTAGGGGTGGCCTAGCCTAAGCCTAGGGGTGCCCTAGCCTAAGGTTAGGGGTTCCCTAGCCTTAGGCTAGGGGAGCCCTAGCCTTAGCTTAAGCCTAGGGGTGCCCTAGCCTAAGCCTAGGGATGCCCTAGGCTAAGCCTAGGGGTGCCCTAGCCTAAGCCTAGGGGTGCTCGACCTAAGCCGAGGGGTGCAGTAGCCTAAGCCTAGGGGTGCCCTAGCCTAAGCCTAAGGGTGCCCTAGCCTTAGACTAGGGGATCCCTAGCCTTAACCTAAGCATAGGGGTGCCCTAGCCTAAGTTTAGGGGGGCCCTAGCCTAAGCTTAGGGGGGCCCTAGCCTAAGCCTAGGGGTGCCCTAGCCTAAACCTAGGGGTGCCCTAGCCTTGGGCTATGGGAGCCCTTGCCTTAGCCTAAGCCTAGGGGTGCCCTAGCCTTAGGCTAGTGGTGCCCTAGCCTTAGGCTAGGGGAGCCCTTGCCTTAGCCTAAGCCTAGGGGTACCCTAGCCTAAGCCTAGGGGTGCCCTATCCTAAGCCTAGGGGTGTCCTAGCCTTAGGCTAGGGGAGCCCTAAACTTAAACTAAGCCTAGGGGTGCCCTAGCCTAAGCCTAGTTGTGCTCTAGCCTAAGCCTAGGGATGCCCTAGCCTTAGGCTAGGGGAGCCCTAGCCTTAGCCTAAGCCTAGTGGTGCCCTAGCCTAAGCCTAGAGGTGCCCTAGTCTTAGTCTAGGGGAGCTCTAGCCTTAGCCTAAGCCTAGGGGCGTCCTAGCCTAAGCCTAGGGTTGCCCTAGCCTATGCCTAGGGGTGCCCTAGCCTTAGCCTAAGCTAGGGGTGCCCTAGGCTATGCCTAGGGGTGCCCTAGCCTAAGCCTATGGGTGCCCTAGCCTAAGCCTAGGGGTGCCCTAACCTTAGGCTAGGGGATCCCTAGCCTTAGGCTAATTCTAGGGGTGCCCTAGTCTAAGCCTAGAGGTGCCATAGCCTACGCCTAGGGGTGCCCTAGTCTAAACCTAGGGGTGCCCTAGCCTTAGGCTAGGGGATCCCTAGCCTTAGCCCAAGCCTAGGGGTGCCCTAGCCTAAGCCTAGGGGTGCCCTAGCCTAAGGGTAGGGGTTCCCTAGCCTTAGGTAGGGGAGCCCTTGCCTTAGCTTAAGCCTAGGGGTGCCCTAGCCTAAGCCTAGGGTGCCCTAGCCTAAGCCTAGAGGTGCCCTAGCCTTAGGCTAGGGGAGCTCTAGCCTTAGCCTAAGCATAGGGGTGTCCTAGCCTAAGCCTAGGGGTGCCCTAGACTAAGCCTAGGGGTGCCCTAGCCTTAGGCTAGTCGAGCAGTACCCTTAGTCTAAGCCTAGGGGTGCCCTAGCCTAAGCCTAGAGGTGCCCTAGCCTTAGGCTAGTCGAGCCGGAGCCTTAGCCTAAGCCTAGGGGTGCCCTAGCCTAAGCCTAGGGGTGCCCTAACCTTAGGCTAGGGGATCCCTAGCCTTAGGCTAGGGGAGCCCTAGCCTTAGCCCAAGCCTAGTGGTGCCCTAGCCTAAGCCTAGGGGTGCCCTAGCCTAAGGTTAGGCGTTCCCTAGCCTTAGGCTAGGGGAGCCCTAGCTTTAGCTTAAGCCTAGGGGTGCCCTAGCCTAAGTCTGGGGTGCCCTAGCCTAAGCCTAGGGATGCCCTAGTCTTAGGTTAGGGGAGCCCTAGCCTTAGCTTAAGCCTAGGGGTGCCCTAGCCTAAGTCTAGGGGTGCCCTAGCCTTAGGCTAGGGGAGCCCTAGCCTTAGCTTAAGCCTAGGGGTGCCCTAGCCTAAGCCGACGGGTGCCCTAGCCTAAGCCTTGGGGTGCCCGACCTAAGCCTAGGGGTGCCCTAGCCTTAGGCTATGGGAATCCTAGCCTTAGCCTAAGCCTAGGGGTGCCCTAGCGTAAGCCTAGGGGTGCCCTAGCATAAACCTAGGGGTGCCCTAGGCTTGGGCTATGGGAGCCCTGGCCTTAGCCTAAGCCTAGGGGTGCCCTAGCCTAAGCCTAGGGTTGCCCTAGCCTAAGCCTACGGATGCCCTAGCCTTAGGCTAGGGGAGCACTAGCCCTAGCCTAAGCCTCGGGGTGCCCTAGCCTAAGCCTAGAGGTGCCCTAGTCTTACCCTAGGGGAGCTCTAGCCTTAGCCTAAGCCTAGGCGTGCCCTAGCCTAAGCCTAGGGATGTCCTAGCATAAGCCTAGGGGTGCCCTAGCCTTAGCCTAAGCTAGGGGTGCCCTAGGCAAAGCCTAGGGGTGCCCTAGCCTTAGGCTATGGGAGCCTAAGCCTTAGCCTAAGCCTAGGGGTGCCCTAGCCTAAGCCTAGGGGTGCCCTAGCCTAAGCCTAGGGGTGCCCAAGCCTAAGCCTAGGGGTGCCCTAGCCTTTGGCTATGGGACCCCTAGTCTTAGCCTAAGCCTAGGGGTGCCCTAGCCCAAGCCTAGGGGTGCCATAGCCTAAGCCTAGGTGTGTCCTAGCCTTAGGCTAGGGGAGCCCTAACCTTAACCTCAGCCTAGGCGTTCCCTACCCTAAGCCTAGGGGTGCCCTAGCCTAAGCCTAGGGATGCCCTATCCTTAGGCTAGGGGAGCCCTAGCCTTAGCCTAAGCCTAGGGGTGCCCAACCTAAGCCTAGGGGTGCCCTAGCCTAAGCCTAGGGGTGCCCTATCCTAAGCCTAGAGGTGCCCTAGCCTTAGGCTAGGGGAGTTCTAGCCTTAGCCTAAGCCTAGGGGTGCCCTAGCCTTAGGCTAGTTGAGCCATAGCCTTAGTCTAAGCCTAGGGGTGCCCTAGCCAAATCCTATGGGTGCCCTAGCTTAAGCCTAGGGGTGTCCTAGCCTTGTGCTAGGGGAGCCCGAGCCTTAGCCTAAGCCTAGGCATGCCCTAGCCTAAGCCTAGGGGTGCCCTAGCCTAAGCCTAGAGGTGCCCTAGCCTTAGGCTAGTCGAGCCGGAGCCTTAGCCTAAGCCTAGGTGTGCCCTAGCCTAAGCCTAGGGGTGCCCTAGCCTAAGCCTAGGGGTGCCGTAGCCTAAGCCTAGGGGTGCCCTAGCCTAAGCCTAGGGGTGCCCTAGCCAAAGGTTATGGGTTCCCTAGCCTTAGGCTAGGGGAGCCCTAGCTTTAGCTTAAGCCTAGGGGTGCCCTAGCCTAAGTCTGGGGTGCCCTAGCCTAAGCCTAGGGATGCCCTAGTCTTAGGTTAGGGGAGCCCTAGCCTTAGCTTAAGCCTAGGGGTGCCCTAGCCTAAGCCTAGGGGTGCCCTAGCCTTAGGCTAGGGTAGCCCTAGCCTTGGCTTAAGGCTAGGGGTGCCCTAGCCTAAGCGGACGGGTGCCCTAGCCTAAGCCTAGGGGTGCCCGACCTAAGACTAGGGGTACCCTAGCCTAAGCTTAGGGGGGCCCTAGCCTAAGCTTTTGGGGGCCCTAGCCTACGCCTAGGAATGCCCTAGCCTTAGGCTATGGGAGTCCTAGCCTTAGCCTAAGCCTAGGGGTGCCCTAGCGTAAGCCTAGGGGTGCCCTAGCCAAAACCTAGGGGTGCCCTAGCCTTGGGTTATGGGAGCCCTAGCCTTAGCCTAAGCCTAGGGGTGCCCTAGCCTTAGGCTAGGGGTGCCCTAGCCTTAGGCTAGGGGAGCCCTAGCCTTAGCCTAAGCCTAGGGGTACCCTAGCATAAGCCTAGGGGTGCACTATCCTAAGCCTAGTGGTGTCCTAGCCTTAGGCTAGGAGAGCCCTAAGCTTAACCTAAGCCTAGGGGTGCCCTAGCCTAAGCCTAGGGGTGCCCTAGCCTAAGCCTAGGGGTGCCCAAGCCTAAGCCTAGGAGTGCCCTAGCCTTGGGCTATGGGAGCCCTAGCCTTAACCTAAGCCTAGGGGTGCCCTAGCCTAAGCCTAGGGGTGCCCTAGCCTTAGGCTAGGGGTGCCCTAGCCTTAGGCTATGGGAGCCCTAGCCTTAGCATAAGCTAGGGGTACCCTAGCCTAAGCCTAGGGGTGCCCTAGCCTAAGCCTAGGGGTGTCCTAGCCTTAGGCTAGAGGAGCCCTAACCTTAACCTCAGCCTAGGGGTGCCCTAGCCTAAGCCTAGTGGTGCCCTAGCCTAAGCCTAGGGGTGCCCTAGCCTAAGCCTAGGGATGCCCTATCCTTAGGCTAGGGGAAACCTAGCCTTAGGCTAATTCTAGTGGTGCCCTAGCCTAAGCCCAGGGGTGCCGTAGCCTAAGACTAGGGGTGCCCTAGCCTAAGCATATGGGTGCCCTAGCCTAAACCTAGGGGTGCCCTAGCCTTAGGCTAGTCGAGCCCTAGCCTTAGTCTAAACCTAAGGGTGCCCTAGCCTAAGCCTAGAGGTTCCCTAACTTAGGCTAGGGGAGCCCTAGCCTTAGGCTAGGGGAGCCCTAGCCTTAGCCTAAGCCTAGGGGTGCCCTAGCCTAAGACTAGGGGAGCCCTAGCCTTAGGCTAGGGGAGCCCTAGCCCTAGCCCAAGCCTAGGGGTGCCCTAGCCTAAGCCTAGGGGTGCCGTAGCCTAAGCCTAGTGGTGCCGTAGCCTAAGCCTAGTGGTGCCGTAGCCTAAGCCTAGGCATGCCCTAGCCTTAGGCTAGGGGAGCCCTAGCCTTAGCCCAAGCCTAGGGGTGCCCTAGCCTAAGCCTAGGGTTGCCCTAGCCTAAGGGTAGGGGTTCCCTAGCCTTAGGCTAGGGGAGCCCTAGCCTTAGCTTAAGTCTAGGGGTGCCCTAGCCTAAGCCTAGGGGTGCCCTAGCCTAAGCCTAGGGGTGCCGTAGCCAAAGCCTAGGGGTGCCCTAGCCTAAGCCTAGGGGTGCCCTAGCCTTAGGCTAGGGGAGCCCTAGCCTTAGCTTAAGCCTAGGGGTGCACTAGCCTAAGCTTATGGGGGTCCTAGCCTAAGCCTAGGGGTGCCCTAGCCTAAGCCTACGGAAGCCCTAGCCTTAGGCTATGGGAGCTCTAGCCTTAGCCTAAGCCTAGGGGTGCCCTAGCCCAAGCCTAGGGGTGCCCTATCCTAAGCCTAGGGGTGTCCTCGCCTTAGGCTAGGGGAGCCCTAAGCTTAAGCTAAGCCTAGGGGTGCCCTAGCCTAAGCCTAGGTGTGCCCTAGCCTAAGCCTAGGGATGCCCTATCCTTAGGCTAGGGGAGCCCTAGCCTTAGCCTAAGCCTAGGGGTGCCCTAGCCTAAGCCTAGAGGTGCCCTAGTCTTAGGCTAGGGGAGCTCTAGCCTTAGCCTAAGCCTAGGGGTGCCCTAGCCTAAGCCTAGGGGTGCCCTAGCCTAAGCCTAGGGGTGCCCTAACCTTAGCCTAAGGTAGGGGTGCCCTAGGCTAAGCCTAGGGGTGCCCTAGCCTTAGGCTATGAAAGCCCTATCCTTAGCCTAAGCCTAGGGGTGCCCTAGCCTAATCCTAGGCTGCCCTAGCCTAAGCCTTGGGGTGCCCTAGCCTCAGCCTAGGGATGCCCTATCCTTAGGCTAGGGGAGCCCTAGCCTTAGCCTAAGCCTAGGGGTGCCCTAGCCTAAGCCTAGAGGTGCCCTATCCTTAGGCTAAGGGAGCCCTAGCCTTAGCTTAAGCCTAGGAGTGCCCTAGCCTAAGCCTAGGGGTGCCCTATCCTTAGGTTAGGCGAGCCCTAGCCTTAGCTTAAGCCTAGGGGTGCCCTAGCCTAAGCCTAGGGGTGCCCTAGCCTAAGCCTAGGGGTGCCCTAGCCTTAGGCTAGGGGAGCCCTAGCCTTCGCTTAAGCCTAGGGGTGCCCTAGCCTAAGCCTATGGGTGCCCTAGCCAAAGCCTAGAGGTGCCCGAGCATAAGCCTAGGGGTGCCGTAGCCTAAGCCTAGGGGTGCCCTAGCCTAAGCCTAAGGGTGCCCTAGCCTTAGGCTAGGGGAACCCTAGCCATAGCCCAAGATTCGGGATGCCTAGCCTAAGCATAGGGGTGCCCTAGCCTAAGGGTAGGGGTTCCCTAGCCTTAGGCTAGGGGAGCCCTAGCCTTAGCTTAAGCCTAGGGATGCCCTAGCCTAAGCCTAGGGGTGCCCTTGCCTAAGCCTAGGGGTGCCCTAGCCTAAGCCTAGAGGTGCCCTAGCGTTAGGCTAGGGGAGCTCTAGACTTAGCCTAAGCCTAGGGGTGTCCTAGCCTAAGCCTAGGGGTGCCCTCGCCTAAGCCTAGGGGTTCCCTAGCCTTAGGCTAGTTGAGCCGTAGCCTTAGGCTAAGCCTAGGGGTGCCCCAGGCTAAGCCTAGAGGTGCCCTAGCCTTAGGCTAGGGAAGCACTAGCCTTAGCCTAAGCCTAGGTGTGCCCTAGCCTAAGCCTCGGGGTGCCCTAGCCTATGCCTAGGGGTGCCCTAGCCTTAGGCTAGTCAAGCCATAGCATTAGTCTAAGCCTAGGGGTGCCCTATCCTAAGCATATGGGTGCCCTAGCTTAAGCCTAGGGGTGTCCTAGCCTTACGTTAGGGGAGTCCTAGCCTTAGCCTAAGCCTAGGGATGCCCTAGCCTAAGCCAAGGGGTGCCCTAGCCTAAGCTTAGGGGTGCTCTAGCCTTAGGCTAGGGGTGCCCTAGCCTAAGCCTAGGGGTGCCCTAGCCTAAGCCTAGGGGTGTCGTAGCCTTAGGCTAGGGGATCCCTAGCCTTATGCTAATTCTAGGGGTGCCCTAGCCTAAGACTAGGGGTGCCGTAGTCTACGCGTAGGGGTGCCCTAGCCTAAGCCAAGGGGTGCCCTAGCCTTAGGCTAGGGGAGCCCTAACCTTAGCCCAAGCCTAGGGGTGCCCTAGCCTAAGCCTAGGGGTGCCCTAGCCTAAGGGTATGGGTTCCCTAGACTTAGGCTAGGGGAGCCCTAGCCTTAGCTTAATCCTAGGTGTGCCCTAGCCTAAGCCTAGGGGTGCCGTAGACTAAGCCTAGGGGTGCCCCAGCCTAAACCTAGAGGTGTCCTAGCGTTAGGCTAGGGGAGCTCTAGCCTTAGCCTAAGCCTAGGGGTGTCCTAGCATAAGCCTAGGGGTGCCCTAGCCTAAGACTAGGGGTGCCCTAGCCTTAGGCTAGTCGAGCCGTAGCCTTAGTCTAAGCCTAGGGGTGCCCTAGGCTAAGCCTAGAGGTGCCCTAGCCTTAGGCAAGGGAAGCCCTAGCCTTAGCCTAAGACTAGGGGTGCCCTATCCTAAGCCTAGGGGTGCCCTAGCCTTAGGCTAGTCGAGCCATAGCATTAGTCTAAGCCTAGGGGTGCCCTATCCTAAGCCTATGGGTGCCCTAGCTGAAGCCTAGGGGTGTCCCAGCCTTACGCTACGGGAGCCCTAGCCTTAGCCTAAGCCTAGGGATGCCCTAGCCTAAGCCTAGGGGTGCCCTAGCCTAAGCCTAGGTGTGCCCTAGCCTTAGGCTAGTCGAGCCGGAGCCTTAGCCTAAGCCTAGGGGTGCCCTAGCCTAAGCTTAGGGGTGCCCTAGCCTAAGCCTAGGGGTGCCCTAACCTTAGACTAGGGGATCCCTAGCCTCAGTCTAATTCTAGGGGTGCCCTAGCCTAAGCCTAGGGGTGCCGAAGCCTAAGCTTAGGTTTGCCCTAGCCTAAGACTAGGGGTGCCCTAGCCTTAGGCTAGGGGAGCCCTAGCCTTAGCCTAAGCCTAGGGGTACCCTAGCCTAAGCCTAGGGGTGCCCTAGCCTAAGCCTAAGGGGGTCATAGCCTTAGGCTAGGGGAGCCCTAACCTTAACCTAAGCCTAGGGGTGCCCTACCCTAAGCCTAGGGGTGCCCTAGCCTAAGCCTAGGGGTGGCCTAACCTTATGCTAGGGGATCCCTAGCCTTAGGCTAATTCTAGGGGTGCCCTAGCATAATCCTAGGAGTGCCCTAGCCTCTGCCTAGGGGTGCCCTAGCCTAAGCCTAGGGGTGCCCTAGCCTTAGGCTAGGGGAGCCCTAGCCTTAGCCCAAGCCTAGGGGAGCCCTAGCCTAAGCCTAGGGGTGCCCTAGCCTAAAGGTAGGGGTTCCCTAGCCTTAGGCTAGGGGAGCCCTAGCTTTAGCTTAAGCCTAGGAGTGCCCTAGCCTAAGCCTAGGGGTGCCCTATCCTTAGGTTAGGGGAGCCCTAGCCTTAGCTTAAGCCTAGGGGTGCCCTAGCCTAAGCCTAGGGGTGCCCTAGCCTAAGCCTAGGGGTGCCGTAGCCAAAGCCTAGGGGTGCCCTAGCCTAAGCCTAGGGGTGCCCTAGCCTTAGGCTAGGGGAGCCCTAGCCTTAGCTTAAGCCTAGGGGTGCACTAGCCTAAGCTTATGGGGGTCCTAGCCTAAGCCTAGGGGTGCCCTAGCCTAAGCCTACGGAAGCCCTAGCCTTAGGCTATGGGAGCTCTAGCCTTAGCCTAAGCCTAGGGGTGCCCTAGCCCAAGCCTAGGGGTGCCCTATCCTAAGCCTAGGGGTGTCCTCGCCTTAGGCTAGGGGAGCCCTAAGCTTAAGCTAAGCCTAGGGGTGCCCTAGCCTAAGCCTAGGGGTGCCCTAGCCTAAGCCTAGGGATGCCCTATCCTTAGGCTAGGGGAGCCCTAGCCTTAGCCTAAGCCTAGGGGTGCCCTAGCCTAAGCCTAGAGGTGCCCTAGTCTTAGGCTAGGGGAGCTCTAGCCTTAGCCTAAGCCTAGGGGTGCCCTAGCCTAAGCCTAGGGGTGCCCTAGCCTAAGCCTAGGGGTGCCCTAACCTTAGCCTAAGGTAGGGGTGCCCTAGGCTAAGCCTAGGGGTGCCCTAGCCTTAGGCTATGAAAGCCCTATCCTTAGCCTAAGCCTAGGGGTGCCCTAGCCTAATCCTAGGCTGCCCTAGCCTAAGCCTAGGGGTGCCCTAGCCTCAGCCTAGGGATGCCCTATCCTTAGGCTAGGGGAGCCCTAGCCTTAGCCTAAGCCTAGGGGTGCCCTAGCCTAAGCCTAGAGGTGCCCTATCCTTAGGCTAAGGGAGCCCTAGCCTTAGCTTAAGCCTAGGAGTGCCCTAGCCTAAGCCTAGGGGTGCCCTATCCTTAGGTTAGGCGAGCCCTAGCCTTAGCTTAAGCCTAGGGGTGCCCTAGCCTAAGCCTAGGGGTGCCCTAGCCTAAGCCTAGGGGTGCCCTAGCCTTAGGCTAGGGGAGCCCTAGCCTTCGCTTAAGCCTAGGGGTGCCCTAGCCTAAGCCTATGGGTGCCCTAGCCAAAGCCTAGAGGTGCCCGAGCATAAGCCTAGGGGTGCCGTAGCCTAAGCCTAGGGGTGCCCTAGCCTAAGCTTAAGGGTGCCCTAGCCTTAGGCTAGGGGAACCCTAGCCATAGCCCAAGATTCGGGATGCCTAGCCTAAGCATAGGGGTGCCCTAGCCTAAGGGTAGGGGTTCCCTAGCCTTAGGCTAGGGGAGCCCTAGCCTTAGCTTAAGCCTAGGGATGCCCTAGCCTAAGCCTAGGGGTGCCCTTGCCTAAGCCTAGGGGTGCCCTAGCCTAAGCCTAGAGGTGCCCTAGCGTTAGGCTAGGGGAGCTCTAGACTTAGCCTAAGCCTAGGGGTGTCCTAGCCTAAGCCTAGGGGTGCCCTCGCCTAAGCCTAGGGGTGCCCTAGCCTTAGGCTAGTTGAGCCGTAGCCTTAGGCTAAGCCTAGGGGTGCCCCAGGCTAAGCCTAGAGGTGCCCTAGCCTTAGGCTAGGGAAGCACTAGCCTTAGCCTAAGCCTAGGTGTGCCCTAGCCTAAGCCTAGGGGTGCCCTAGCCTATGCCTAGGGGTGCCCTAGCCTTAGGCTAGTCAAGCCATAGCATTAGTCTAAGCCTAGGGGTGCCCTATCCTAAGCATATGGGTGCCCTAGCTTAAGCCTAGGGGTGTCCTAGCCTTACGTTAGGGGAGTCCTAGCCTTAGCCTAAGCCTAGGGATGCCCTAGCCTAAGCCAAGGGGTGCCCTAGCCTAAGCTTAGGGGTGCTCTAGCCTTAGGCTAGGGGTGCCCTAGCCTAAGCCTAGCGGTGCCCTAGCCTAAGCCTAGGGGTGTCGTAGCCTTAGGCTAGGGGATCCCTAGCCTTATGCTAATTCTAGGGGTGCCCTAGCCTAAGACTAGGGGTGCCGTAGTCTACGCGTAGGGGTGCCCTAGCCTAAGCCAAGGGGTGCCCTAGCCTTAGGCTAGGGGAGCCCTAACCTTAGCCCAAGCCTAGGGGTGCCCTAGCCTAAGCCTAGGGGTGCCCTAGCCTAAGGGTATGGGTTCCCTAGACTTAGGCTAGGGGAGCCCTAGCCTTAGCTTAAGCCTAGGGGTGCCCTAGCCTAAGCCTAGGGGTGCCGTAGACTAAGCCTAGGGGTGCCCCAGCCTAAACCTAGAGGTGTCCTAGCGTTAGGCTAGGGGAGCTCTAGCCTTAGCCTAAGCCTAGGGGTGTCCTAGCATAAGCCTAGGGGTGCCCTAGCCTAAGACTAGGGGTGCCCTAGCCTTAGGCTAGTCGAGCCATAGCATTAGTCTAAGCCTAGGGGTGCCCTATCCTAAGCCTATGGGTGCCCTAGCTGAAGCCTAGGGGTGTCCCAGCCTTACGCTACGGGAGCCCTAGCCTTAGCCTAAGCCTAGGGATGCCCTAGCCTAAGCCTAGGGGTGCCCTAGCCTAAGCCTAGGTGTGCCCTAGCCTTAGGCTAGTCGAGCCGGAGCCTTAGCCTAAGCCTAGGGGTGCCCTAGCCTAAGCTTAGGGGTGCCCTAGCCTAAGCCTAGGGGTGCCCTAACCTTAGGCTAGGGGATCCCTAGCCTCAGTCTAATTCTAGGGGTGCCCTAGCCTAAGCCTAGGGGTGCCGAAGCCTAAGCTTAGGTTTGCCCTAGCCTAAGACTAGGGGTGCCCTAGCCTTAGGCTAGGGGAGCCCTAGCCTTAGCCTAAGCCTAGGGGTACCCTAGCCTAAGCCTAGGGGTGCCCTAGCCTAAGCCTAAGGGGGTCCTAGCCTTAGGCTAGGGGAGCCCTAACCTTAACCTAAGCCTAGGGGTGCCCTACCCTAAGCCTAGGGGTGCCCTAGCCTAAGCCTAGGGGTGGCCTAACCTTATGCTAGGGGATCCCTAGCCTTAGGCTAATTCTAGGGGTGCCCTAGCATAATCCTAGGAGTGCCCTAGCCTCTGCCTAGGGGTGCCCTAGCCTAAGCCTAGGGGTGCCCTAACCTTAGGCTAGGGGAGCCCTAGCCTTAGCCCAAGCCTAGGGGAGCCCTAGCCTAAGCCTAGGGGTGCCCTAGCCTAAAGGTAGGGGTTCCCTAGCCTTAGGCTAGGGGAGCCCTAGCTTTAGCTTAAGCCTAGGAGTGCCCTAGCCTAAGCCTAGGGGTGCCCTATCCTTAGGTTAGGGGAGCCCTAGCCTTAGCTTAAGCCTAGGGGTGCCCTAGCCTAAGCCTAGGGGTGCCCTAGCCTAAGCCTAGGGGTGCCCTAACCTTAGGCTAGGGGATCCCTAGCCTCAGGCTAATTCTAGGGGTGCCCTAGCCTAAGCCTAGGGGTGCCGTAGCCTAAGCCTAGGGGTGCCCTAGCCTAAGCCTAGGGGTGCCCTATCCTTAGGCTAGGGGATTCCTAGCCTTAGGCTAATTCTAGGGGTGCCCTAGCCTCAGCCTAGGGGTGCCCTAGCCTCAGCCTTGGGGTGCCGTAGCCTAAGCCTAGGGGTGCCCTAGCTTAAGCCTAGGGGTGCCCTAGCCTTAGGCTAGGGGAGCCCTAGCCTTAGCCCAAGCCTAGGGGTGCCCTAGCCTAAGCCTAGGGCTTCCCTAGCCTAAGGGTAGGGGTTCCCTAGCCTTTGGATAGGAGAGCCCTAGCCTTAGCTTAAGCCTAGGAGTGCCCTAGCCTAAGCCTAGGGGTGCCCTATCATTAGGTTAGGGGAGCCCTAGCCTTAGCCTAAGCCTAGGGGTGCCCTAGCCTAAGTCTAGGGGTGCCCTAGCCTTAGGCTAGGGGTGCCCTAGCCTTAGGCTAGGGGAGCCCTAGCCTTAGCCTAAGCCTAGGGGTACCCTAGCCTAAGCATTGGGGTGCCCTAGCCTAAGCCTAGGGGTGTCCTAGCCTTAGGCTAGGGGAGCCCTAACCTTAACCTAAGCCTAGGGGTGCCCTAGCCTAAGCCTAGGGGTGCCCTAACCTAAGCCTAGAGGTGCCCTAGCCTTAGGCTAGGGGAGCTCTAGACTAAGCCTAAGCCTAGGGGTGCCGTAGCCTAAGCCTAGGGGTGCCCTAGCCTAAGCCTAAGGGTGCCCTAGCCTTAGGCTAGTCGAGCCTTAGCCTTAGTCTAAGCCTAGGCGTGACCTAAACTAAGCCTAGAGGTGCCCTAGCCTTAGGCTAGGGGAGCCCTAGCCTTAGCCTAAGCCTAGGGGTGCCCTAGCCTAAGCCTAGGTGTTCCCTAGCCTAAGCCTAGGGGTGTCCTAGCCTTACGCTAGGGGAGCCCTAGCCTTAGCCTAAGCCTTGTGGTGCCCTCGCCTAAGCCTAGGTGTGCCCTAGCCTTAGGCTAGTCGAGCCGTAGCCTTATTCAAAGCCTAGGGGTGCCCTAGGCTAAGTCTAGAGGTGCCCTAGCCTTAGGCTAGGGGAGCCCTAGCCTTAGCCTAAGTCTAGTGGTGCCCTAGCCTAAGCCTAGTGGTGCCCTAGCCTAAGCCTAGGGGTACCCTAGCCTTAGGCTAGTCGAGCCATAGCCTTAGTCTAAGCCTATGGGTGCCCTAGCCTAAGTCTATGGGTGCCCTATCTTAAGCCAAGGGGTATCCTAGCCTTATGCTGGGGGAGCCCTAGCCTTAGCCTAAGCCTAGGGATGCCCTAACCTTAGGCTAGGGGATCCCTAGCCTTAGGCTAATTCTAGGGGTGCCCTAGCCTAAGCCTAGGGGTGCCCTAGCCTCAGCCTAGGGGTGCCATAGCTTAAGCCTAGGTGTGCCCTAGCCTCAGCCTAGGGGTGCCGTAGCTTAAGCCTAGGGGTGTCCTAGCCTTACGCTAGGGGAGTCCTAGCCTTAGCCTAAGCCTAGGGATGCCCTAGCCTAAGCCTAGGGGTGCCCTAGCCTAAGCCTAGGGGTGCCCTAGCCTAAGCCTAGGGGTGTCGTAGCCTTAGGCTAGGGGATCCCTAGCCTTACGCTAATTCTAGGGGTGCCCTAGCCTAAGACTAGGGGTGCCGTAGTCTACGCGTAGGGGTGCCCTAGCCTAAGCCAAGGGGTGCCCTAGCCTTAGGCTAGGGGAGCCCTAACCTTAGCCCAAGCCTAGGGGTGCCCTAGCCTAAGCCTAGGGGTGCCCTAGCCTAAGGGTATGGGTTCCCTAGACTTAGGCTAGGGGAGCCCTAGCCTTAGCTTAAGCCTAGGGGTGCCCTAGCCTAAGCCTAGGGGTGCCGTAGACTAAGCCTAGGGGTGCCCCAGCCTAAACCTAGAGGTGTCCTAGCGTTAGGCTAGGGGAGCTCTAGCCTTAGCCTAAGCCTAGGGGTGTCCTAGCATAAGCCTAGGGGTGCCCTAGCCTAAGACTAGGGGTGCCCTAGCCTAAGACTAGGGGTGCCCTAGCCTTAGGCTAGTCGAGCCGTAGCCTTAGTCTAAGCCTAGGGGTGCCCTAGGCTAAGCCTAGAGGTGCCCTAGCCTTAGGCAAGGGAAGCCCTAGCCTTAGCCTAAGACTAGGGGTGCCCTATCCTAAGCCTAGGGGTGCCCTAGCCTAAGCCTAGGGGTGCCCTAGCCTTAGGCTAGTCGAGCCATAGCATTAGTCTAAGCCTAGGGGTGCCCTATCCTAAGCCTATGGGTGCCCTAGCTGAAGCCTAGGGGTGTCCCAGCCTTACGCTACGGGAGCCCTAGCCTTAGCCTAAGCCTAGGGATGCCCTAGCCTAAGCCTAGGGGTGCCCTAGCCTAAGCCTAGGGGTGCCCTAGCCATAGGCTAGTCGAGCCGGAGCCTTAGCCTAAGCCTAGGGGTGCCCTAGCCTAAGCTTAGGGGTGCCCTAGCCTAAGCCTAGGGGTGCCCTAACCTTAGGCTAGGGGATCCCTAGCCTCAGTCTAATTCTAGGGGTGCCCTAGCCTAAGCCTAGGGGTGCCGAAGCCTAAGCTTAGGTTTGCCCTAGCCTAAGACTAGGGGTGCCCTAGCCTTAGGCTAGGGGAGCCCTAGCCTTAGCCCAAGCCTAGGGGTACCCTAGCCTAAGCCTAGGGGTGCCCTAGCCTAAGCCTAAGGGGGTCCTAGCCTTAGGCTAGGGGAGCCCTAACCTTAACCTAAGCCTAGGGGTGCCCTACCCTAAGCCTAGGGGTGCCCTAGCCTAAGCCTAGGGGTGGCCTAACCTTATGCTAGGGGATCCCTAGCCTTAGGCTAATTCTAGGTGTGCCCTAGCATAAGCCTAGGAGTGCCCTAGCCTCTGCCTAGGGGTGCTGTAGCCTAAGCCTAGGGGTGCCCTAGCCTAAGCCTAGGTGTACCCTAGCCTTAGGCTAGGGGAGCCCTAGCCTTAGCCCAAGCCTAGGGGAGCCCTAGCCTAAGCCTAGGGGTGCCCTAGCCTAAAGGTAGGGGTTCCCTAGCCTTAGGCTAGGGGAGCCCTAGCCTTAGCTTAAGCCTAGGAGTGCCCTAGCCTAAGCCTAGGGGTGCCCTATCCTTAGGTTAGGGGAGCCCTAGCATTAGCTTAAGCCTAGGGGTGCCCTAGCCTAAGCCTAGGGGTGCCCTAGCCTAAGCCTAGGGGTGCCCTAACCTTAGGCTAGGGGATCCCTAGCCTCAGGCTAATTCTTGGGGTGCCCTAGCCTAAGCCTACGGGTGCCGTAGCCTAAGCCTAGGGGTGCCCTAGCCTAAGCCTAGGGGTGCCCTAGCCTAAGCCTAGGGGTGCCCTAGCCTTGGGCTTGGGAGCCCTAGCCTTAGCCTAATCCTAGGGGTGCCCTAGCCTAAGCCTAGGGGTGCCCTAGCCTTAGGCTAAGGGTGCCCTAGCCTTAGGCTAGGGGAACCCTAGCCTTAGCTTAAGCCTAGGGGTGCCCTAGCCTAAGCCTAGGGGTGCCCTAGCCTAAGCCTAGGGGTGCCCTATCCTTAGGCTAGGGGATTCCTAGCCTTAGGCTAATTCTAGGGGTGCCCTAGCCTAAGCCTAGGGGTGCCCTAGCCTCAGCCTAGGGGTGCCGTAGCCTAAGCCTATGGGTGCCCTAGCTTAAGCCTAGGGGTGCCCTAGCCTTAGGCTAGGGGAGCCCTAGCCTTAGCTTAAGCCTAGGAGTGCCCTAGCCTAAGCCTAGGGGTGCCCTATTATTAGGTTAGGGGAGCCCTATCCTTAGCCTAAGCCTAGGGGTGCCCTAGCCTATGTCTAGGGGTGCCCTAGCCTTAGGCTAGGGGAGCCCTAGCCTTAGCCTAAGCCTAGGGGTACCCTAGAATAAGCATTGGGGTGCCCTAGCCTAAGCCTAGGGGTGTCCTAGCCTTAGGCTAGGGCAGCCCTAACCTTAACCTAAGCCTAGGGGTGCCCTAGCCTAAGCCTAGGGGTGCCCTAACCTAAGCCTAAAGGTGCCGTAGCCTTAGGCTAGGGGAGCTCTAGACTAAGCCTAAGCCTAGGGGTGCCGTAGCCTAAGCCTAGGGGTGCCCTAGCCTAAGCCTAAGGGTGCCCTAGCCTTAGGCTAGTCAAGCCGTAGCCTTAGTCTAAGCCTAGGCGTGACCTAACCTAAGCCTAGAGGTGCCCTAGCCTTAGGCTAGGGGAGCCCTAGCCTTAGCCTAAGCCTAGGGGTGCCCTAGCCTAAGCCTAGGTGTGCCCTAGCCTAAGCCTAGGGGTGTCCTAGCCTTACGCTAGGGGAGCCCTAGCCTTAGCCTAAGCCTTGGGGTGCCCTCGCCTAAGCCTAGGTGTGCCCTAGCCTTAGGCTAGTCGAGCCGTAGCCTTATTCTAAGCCTAGGGGTGCCCTAGGCTAAGTCTAGAGGTGCCCTAGCCTTAGGCTAGGGGAGCCCTAGCCTTAGCCTAAGTCTAGTGGTGCCCTAGCCTAAGCCTAGTGGTGCCCTAGCCTTAGGCTAGTCCAGCATTGCCTTAGTCTAAGCTTATGGGTGCCCTAGCCTAAGTCTATTGGTGCCCTATCTTAAGCCTAGGGGTGTCCTAGCCTTATGCTGGGGGAGCCCTAGCCTTAGCCTAAGCCTAGGGATGCCCTAACCTTAGGCTAGGGGATCCCTAGCCTTAGGCTAAGTCTATGGGTGCCCTAGCCAAAGCCTAGGGGTGCCCGAGCATAAGCCTAGGGGTGCCGTAGCCTAAGCCTAGTTGTGCCCTAGCCTAAGCCTAAGGGTGCCCTAGCCTTAGGCTAGGGGAACCCTAGCCTTAGCCCAAGTCTCGGGGTGCCTAGCTTAAGCCTAGGGGTGCCCTAGCCTAAGCCTAGGGGTGCCCTTGCCTAAGCCTACGTGTGCCCTAGCCTAAGCCTAGAGGTGCCCTAGCGTTAGGCTAGGGGAGCTCTAGACTTAGCCTAAGCCTAGGGGTGTCCTAGCCTAAGCCTAGGGGTGCCCTAGCCTTAGGCTAGTCGAGCAGTAGCCTTAGTCTAAGCCTAGGGGTGTCCTAGGCTAAGCCTAGAGGTGCCCTAGCCTTAGGCTAGGGAAGCCCTAGCTTTAGCCTAAGCCTAGGGGTGCCCTAGCCTAAGCCTAGGGGTGCCCTAGCCTATGCCTAGGGGTGCCCTAGCCTTAGGCTAGTCGAGCCATAGCATTAGTCTAAGCCTAGGGGTGCCCTATCCTAAGCCTATGGGTGCCCTAGCTTAAGCCTAGGGGTGTCCTAGCCTTACGCTAGGGGAGTCCTAGCCTTAGCCTAAGCCTAGGGATGCCCTAGCCTAAGCCTAGGGGTGCCCTAGCCTAAGCTTAGGGGTGCCCTAGCCTTAGGCTACTCGAGCCGGAGCCTTAGCCTAAGCCTAGGGGTGCCCTACCCTAAGCCTAGGGGTGCCCTAGCCTAAGCCTAGGGGTGCCCTAGCCTTAGGCTAGGGGATCCCTAGCCTTACGCTAATTCTAGGGGTGGCCTAGCCTAAGCCTAGGGGTGCCGTAGTCTACGCTTAGGGGTGCCCTAGCCTAAGCCAAGGGGTGCCCTAGCCTTAGGCTAGGGGAGCCCTAACCTTAGCCCAAGCCTAGGGGTGCCCTAGCCTAAGCCTAGGGGTGCCCTAGCCTAAGGGTATGGGTTCCCTAGCCTTAGGATAGGTGAGCCCTAGCCTTAGCTTAAGCCTAGGGGTGCCCTAGCCTAAGCCTAGGGGTGCCGTAGACTAAGCCTAGGGGTGCCCTAGCCTAAGCCTAGAGGTGTCCTAGCGTTAGGCTAGGGGAGCTCTAGCCTTAGGCTAAGCCTAGGGGTGTCCTAGCTTAAGCCTAGGGGTGCCCTAGCCTAAGCCTAGGGGTGCCCTAGCCTTAGGCTAGTCGAGCCATAGCATTAGTCTAAGCCTAGGGGTGCCCTATCCTAAGCCTATGGGTGCCCTAGCTTAAGCCTAGGGGTGTCCTAGCCTTACGCTAGGGGAGCCCTAGCCTTAGCCTAAGCCTAGGGATGCCCTAGCCTAAGCCTAGGGGTGCCCTAGCCTAAGCCTAGGTGTGCCCTCGCCTTAGGCTAGTCGAGCCGGAGCCTTAGCCTAAGCCTAGGGGTGCCCTAGGCTAAGCCTAGGGGTGCCCTAGCCTAAGCCTAGGGGTGCCCTAACCTTAGGCTAGGGGATCCCTAGCCTCAGTCTAATTCTAGGGGTGCCCTAGCCTAAGCCTAGGGGTGCCGAAGCCTAAGCTTAGGGGTGCCCTAGCCTAAGCCTAGGGGTTCCTTAGCCTTAGGCTAGGGGAGCCCTAGCCTTAGCCCAAGCCTAGGGGAGCCCTAGCCTAAGCCTAGGTGTGCCCTAGCCTAAAGGTAGGGGTTCCCTAGCCTTAGGCTAGGGGAGCCCTAGCCTTAGCTTAAGCCTAGGAGTGCCCTAGCCTAAGCCTAGGGGTGCGCTATCCTTAGGTTAGGGGAGCACTAGCCTTAGCTTAAGCCTAGGGGTGCCCTAGCCTAAGCCTTGGGGTGCCCTAACCTTAGGCTAGGGGATCCCTAGCCTCAGGCTAATTCTAGGGGTGCCGTAGCTTAAGCCTAGGGGTGCCGTATCCTAAGCCTAGGGGTGGCCTAGCCTAAGCCTAGGGGTGCCCTAGCCTAAGCCTAGGGGTGCCCTAGCCTTGGGCTATGGGAGCCCTAGCCTTAGCCTAAGCCTAGGGGTGCCCTAGCCTAAGCCTAGGGGTGCCCTAGCCTTAGGCTAGGGGTGCCCTAGCCTTAGGCTAGGGGTGCCCTAGCCTTAGGCTAGGGGAGCCCTAGCCTTACCCTAAGCCTAGGGGTGCCCTAGCCTAAGCCTAGGGGTGCCCTAGCCTAAGCCTAGGGGTGCCCTAGCCTTAGGCTAGGGGTGCCCTAGCCTTAGGCTAGGGGTGCCCTAGCCTTAGGCTAGGGGATTCCTAGCCTTAGGCTAATTCTAGGGGTGCCCTAGCCTAAGCCTAGGGGTGCCCTAGCCTCAGCCTAGGGGTGCCATAGCCTAAGCCTAGGGGTGACCTAGCCTAAGCCTAGGGGTTCCCTAGCCTTAGTATAGTGGAGTCCTAGCCTTAGCATAAGCCTAGGAGTGCCCTAGTCTAAGTCTAGGGGTGCCCTATCATTAGGTTAGGGGAGCCCTAGCCTTAGATTAAGCCTAGGGGTGCCCTAGCCTAAGCCTAGGGGTGCCCTAACTTAAGCCTAGGGGTGCCCTAGCCTAAGCCTAGGGATGCCCTAACCTTAGGCTAGGGGATCCCTAGCCTCAGGCTAATTCTAGGGGTGCCCTAGCCTAAGTTTAGGGGTCCGTAGCCTAAGCCTAAGGGTGCCCTAGCTTAAGCCTAGGGGTGCCCTAGCCTTGGGCTATGGGAGCCCTAGCCTTAGCCTAAGCCTAGGGGTGCCCTAGCCTAAGCCTAGGGCTGCCCTAGCCTAAGGGTAGGGGTTCCCTAGCCTTAGGATAGGGGAGTCCTAGCCTTAGCTTAAGCCTAGGAGTGCCCTAGCCTAAGCCTAGGGGTGCCCTATCATTAGGTTAGGGGAGCCCTAGCCTTAGATTAAGCCTAGGGGTGCCCTAGCCTAAGCCTAGGGGTGCCCTAGCCTAAGCCTAGGGGTGCCCTAGCCTAAGCCTAGGGGTGCCCTAGCCTAAGCCTAGGGATGCCCTAACCTTAGGCTAGGAGATCCCTAGCCTCAGGCTAATTCTACGGGTGCCCTAGCCTAAGCTTAGGGGTCCGTAGCCTAAGCCTAAGGGTGCCCCAGCCTAAGCCTAGGGCTGCCCTAGCCTAAGGGTAGGGGTTCCCTAGCCTTAGGATAGGGGAGTCCTAGCCTTACCTTAAGCCTAGGAGTGCCCTAGCCTAAGCCTAGGGGTGCCCTATCATTAGGTTAGGGGAGCCCTAGCCTTAGATTAAGCTTAGGGGTGCCCTAGCCTAAGCCTAGGGGTGCCCTAGCCTAAGCCTAGGGGTGCCCTAGCCTAAGCCTTGGGATGCCCTAACCTTAGGCTAGGGGATCCCTAGCCTCAGGCTAATTCTAGGGGTGCCTTGGCCTAAGCTTAGGGGTCCGTAGCCTAAGCCTAAGGGTGCCCTAGCCCAAGCCTAGGGGTGCCCTAGCCTAAGCCTAGGGCTGCCCTAGCCTTAGGCTAGAGGTGCCCTAGCCTTAAGCTAGGGGAGCCCTAGCCTTAGCCTACGTCTAGGGGTGCCCTAGCCTAAGCCTAGTGGTGCCCTAGCCTAAGCCTAGGGGTACCCTCGCCTTAGGCTAGTCGAGCCATAGCCTTAGTCTAAGCCTATGGGTGCCCTAGCCTAAGTGTATGGGTGCCCTATCTTAAGCCTAGGGGTATCCTAGCCTTATGCTGGGGGAGCCCTAGCCTTAGCCTAAGCCTAGGGATGCCCTAACCTTAGGCTAGGGGATCCCTAGCCTTAGGCTAATTCAAGGGGTGCCCTAGCCTAAGCCTAGGGGTGCCCTAGCCTCAGCCTAGGGGTGCCGTAGCTTAAGCCTAGGGGTGCCCTAGCCTAAGCCTAGGGGTGCCCTAGCCTAAGGGTAGGGGTGCCCTAGCCTTAGGCTAGGGAAGCCCTAGCCTTAGCTTAAGCCTAGGAGTGCCCTAGCCTAAGCCTATGGGTGCCCTAGCCAAAGCCTAGGGGTGCCCGAGCATAAGCCTAGGGGTGCCATAGCCTAAGCCTAGGGGTGCCCTAGCCTAAGCCTAAGGGTGCCCTAGCCTTAGGCTAGGGGAACCCTAGCCTTTGCCCAAGTCTCGGGGTGCCTAGCCTAAGCCTAGGGGTGCCCTAGCCTAAGGGTAGGGGTTCCCTAGCCTTAGGCTTGGGGAGCCCTAGCCTTAGCTTAAGCCTAGGGGTGCCGTAGCCTAAGCCTAGGGGTGCCCTTGCCTAAGCCTAGGTTTGCCCTAGCCTAAGCCTAGAGGTGCCCTAGCGTTAGGCTAGGGGAGCTCTAGACTTAGCCTAAGCCTAGGGGTGTCCTATCCTAAGCCTAGGGGTGCCCTAGCCTTAGGCTAGTCGAGCCATAGCATTAGTCTAAGCCTAGGGGTGCCCTATCCTAAGCCTATGGGTGCCCTAGCTTAAGCCTAGGGGTGTCCTAGCCTTACGCTAGGGGAGTCCTAGCCTTAGCCTAAGCCTAGGGATGCCCTAGCCTAAGCCTAGGGGTGCCCTAGCCTAAGCTTAGGGGTGCCCTAGCCTTAGGCTACTCGAGCCGGAGCCTTAGCCTAAGCCTAGGGGTGCCCTACCCTAAGCCTAGGGGTGCCCTAGCCTAAGCCTAGGGGTGCCCTAGCCTTAGGCTAGGGGATCCCTAGCCTTACGCTAATTCTAGGGGTGCCCTAGCCTAAGCCTAGGGGTGCCGTAGTCTACGCTTAGGGGTGCCCTAGCCTAAGCCAAGGGGTGCCCTAGCCTTAGGCTAGGGGAGCCCTAACCTTAGCCCAAGCCTAGGAGTGCCCTAGCCTAAGCCTAGGGGTGCCCTAGCCTAAGCTTAGGGGGGCCCTAGCCTAAGCTTTTGGGGGCCCTAGCCTAAGCCTAGGAATGCCCTAGCCTTAGGCTATGGGAGTCCTAGCCTTAGCCTAAGCCTAGGGGTGCCCTAGCGTAAGCCTAGGGGTGCCCTAGCCTAAACCTAGGGGTGCCCTAGCCTTAGGCTAGGAGAGCCCTAAGCTTAACCTAAGCCTATGGGTGCCCTAGCCTAAGCCTAGGGGGGCCCTAGCCTAAGCTTTTGGGGGCCCTAGCCTAAGCCTAGGAATGCCCTATCCTTAGGCTATTGGAGTCCTAGCCTTAGCCTAAGCCTAGGGGTGCCCTAGCGTAAGCCTAGGGGTGCCCTAGCCTAAGCCTAGGGGTGTCCTAGCCTTAGGCTAGGAGAGCCCTAAGCTTAACCTAAGCCTATGGGTGCCCTAGCCTAAGCCTAGGGGTGCCCTAGCCTGACCCTACGGATGCCCTAGCCTTAGGCTAGGGGAGCCCTAGCCTTAGCCTAAGCCTAGGGGAGCCCTAGCCTAAGCCTAGAGGTGCCCTAGTCTTAGGCTAGGGGAGCTCTAGCCTTAGCCTAAGCCTAGGGGTGCCCTAGCCTAAGCCTAGGGGTGCCCTAGCCTAAGCCTACGGATGCCCTAGCCTTAGGCTAGGGGAGCCCTAGCCTTAGCCTAAGCCTAGGGGAGCCCTAGCCTAAGCCTAGAGGTGCCCTAGTCTTAGGCTATGGGAGCCCTAGCCTTAGCCTAAGCCTAGGGGTGCCCTAGCCTAAGCCTAGGGGTGCCCAAGCCTAAGCCTAGGGGTGCCCTAGCCTTGGGCTATGGGAGCCCTAGCCTTAACCTAAGCCTAGGGGTGCCCTAGCCTAAGCCTAGGGGTACCCTAGCCTAAGCCTAGGGGTGCCCTAGCCTAAGCCTAGGGGTGTCCTAGCCTTAGGCTAGAGGAGCCCTAACCTTAACCTCAGCCTAGGGGTGCCCTAGCCTAAGCCTAGGGGTGCCCTAGCCTAAGCCTAGGGATGCCCTATCCTTAGGCTAGGGGAGCCCTAGCCTTAGGCTAATTCTAGTGGTGCCCTAGCCTAAGCCTAGGGGTGCCGTAGCCTAAGCCTAGAGGTGCCCTAGCATAAGCCTAGGGGTGCCCTAGCCTTAGCCTAAGATAGGGGTGCCCTAGGCAAAGCCTAGGGGTGCCCTAGCCTTAGGCTATGGGAGCCCTAGCCTTAGCCTAAGCCTAGGGGTGCCCTAGCCTAAGCCTAGGGGTGCCCAAGCCTAAGCCTAGGGGTGCCATAGTCTTGGGCTATGGGAGCCCTAGCCTTAACCTAAGCCTAGGGGTGCCCTAGCCTAAGCCTAGGGGTGCCCTAGCCTTAGGCTAGGGGTGCCCTAGCCTTAGGCTAGGGGAGCCCTAGCCTTAGCATAAGCTAGGGGTACCCTAGCCTAAGCCTAGGGGTGCCCTAGCCTAAGCCTAGGGGTGTCCTAGCCTTAGGCTAGAGGAGCCCTAACCTTAACCTCAGCCTAGGGGTGCCCTAGCCTAAGCCTAGGGGTGCCCTAGCCTAAGCCTAGGGATGCCCTATCCTTAGGCTAGGGGAGCCCTAGCCTTAGGCTAATTCTAGTGGTGCCCTAGTCTAAGCCTAGGGGTGCCGTAGCCTAAGCCTAGAGGTGCCCTAGCATAAGCCTAGGGGTGCCCTAGCCTTGGGCTAGGGGAGCCCTAGCCTTAGCCCATGCCTAGGGGTGCCCTAGCCTAAGCCTACGGGTGCCCTAGCCTAAGGGTAGGGGTTCCCTAGCCTTAGGCTAGGGGAGCACTAGTCTTAGCTTAAGCATAGGGTTGCCCTAGCCTAAGCATACGGGTGCCCTAGCCTAAGCCTAGTGGTGCCCTAGCCTAAGCCTAGAGGTGCCGTAGCCTTAGGCTAGGGGAGCTCTAGCCTTAGCCTAAGCCTAGGGGTGCCCTAGCCTAAGCATATGGGTGCCCTACCCTAACCCTAGGGGTGCCCTAGCCTTAGGCTTGTCGAGCCCTAGCCTTAGTCTAAACCTAGGGGTGCCCTACCCTAAGCCTAGAGGTGCCCTAACTTAGGCTAGGGGAGCCCTAGCCTTAGGCTAGGGGAGCCCTAGCCTTAGCCTAAGCCTAGGGGTGCCCTAGCCCAAGCCTAGGGGTGCCCTAGCCTAAGCCTAGGGGTGCCCTAGCCTTAGGTTAGGGGAGCCCAGCCTTAGCTTAAGCCTAGGGGTGCCCTAGCCTAAGCCTATGGGTGCCCTAGCCAAAGCCTAGGGGTGCCCGAGCATAAGCCTAGGGATGCCCTAGCCTAAGCCTAGGGGTGCCCTTGCCTAAGCCTAGGGGTGCCCCAGGCTAAGCCTAGAGGTGCCCTAGCCTTAGGCTAGGGAAGCCCTAGCCTTAGCCTAAGCCTAGGGGTGCCCTAGCCTAAGCCTAGGGGTGCCCTAGCCTATGCCTAGGGGTGCCCTAGCCTTAGGCCTGTCGAGCCATAGCATTAGTCTAAGCCTAGGGGTGCCCTATCCTAAGCCTATGGGTGCCCTAGCTTAAGCCTAGGGGTGTCCTAGCCTTACGCTAGGGGAGTCCTAGCCTTAGCCTAAGCCTAGGGATGCCCTAGCCTAAGCCTAGGGGTGCCCTAGCCTATGCTTAGGGGTGCCCTAGCCTTAGGCTTGGGGTGCCCTAGCCTAAGCCTAGGGGTGAACTAGCCTAAGCCTAGGGGTGCCGTAGCCTTAGGCTAGGGGATCCCTAGCCTTACGCTAATTCTTGGGGTGCCCTAGCCTAAGACTACGGGTGCCGTAGTCTACGCCTAGGGGTGCCCTAGCCTAAGCCAAGGGGTGCCCTAGCCTTAGGCTAGGGGAGCCCTAACCTTAGCCCAAGCCTAGGGGTGCCCTAGCCTAAGCCTAGGGGTGCCCTAGCCTAAGGGTATGGGTACCCTAGACTTAGGCTAGGGGAGCCCTAGCCTTAGCTTAAGCCTAGGGGTGCCCTAGCCTAAGCCTAGGGGTGCCGTAGACTAAGCCTAGGGGTGCCCCAGCCTAAGCCTAGAGGTGCCCTAGCCTTAGGCAAGGGAAGCCCTAGCCTTAGCCTAAGACTAGGGGTGCCCTATCCTAAGCCTAGGGGTGCCCTAGCCTAAGCCTAGGGGTGCCCTAGCCTTAGGCTAGTCGAGCCATAGCATTAGTCTAAGCCTAGGGGTGCCCTAACCTAAGCCTATGGGTGCCCTAGCTGAAGCCTAGGGGTGTCCTAGCCTTACGCTAGTCGAGCCGGAGCCTTAGCCTAAGCCTAGGGGTGCCCTAGCCTAAACTTAGGGGTGCCCTAGCCTAAGCCTAGGGGTGCCCTAACCTTAGGCTAGGGGATCCCTAGCCTCAGTCTAATTCTAGGGGTGCCCTAGCCTAAGCCTAGGGGTGCCGAAGCCTAAGCTTAGGGGTGCCCTAGCCTAAGCCTAGGGGTGCCCTAGCCTTAGGCTAGGGGAGCCCTAGCCTTAGCCTAAGCCTAGGGGTACCCTAGCCTAAGCCTAGGGGTGCCCTAGCCTAAGCCTAAGGGGGTCCTAGCCTTAGGCTAGGGGAGCCCTAACCTTAACCTAAGCCTAGGGGTGCCCTACCCTAAGCCTAGGGGTGCCCTAGCCTAAGCCTAGGGGTGGCCTAACCTTATGCTAGGGGATCCCTAGCCTTAGGCTAATTCTAGGTGTGCCCTAGCATAAGCCTAGGAGTGCCCTAGCCTCTGCCTAGGGGTGCCGTAGCCTAAGCCTAGGGGTGCCCTATCATTAGGTTAGGGGATCCCTAGCCTCAGGCTAATTCTAGGGGTGCCCTAGCCTAAGCCTAGGGGTGCCGTAGCCTAAGCCTAGGGGTGCCCTAGCCTAAGCCTAGGGGTTCCCTAGCCTAACCCTAGGGGTGCCCTAGCCTTGGGCTATGGGAGCCCTAGCCTTAGCCTAAGCCTAGGGGTGCCCTAGCCTAAGCCTAGGGGTGCCCTAGCCTTAGGCTAGGGGTGCCCTAGCCTAAGGCTAGGGGAGCCCTAGCCTTAGCTTAAGCCTAGGGGTGCCCTAGCCTAAGCCTAGGGGTGCCCTAGCCTAAGCCTAGGGGTGCCCTATCCTTAGGCTAGGGGATTCCTAGCCTTAGGCTAATTCTAGGGGTGCCCTAGCCTCAGCCTAGGGGTGCCGTAGCCTAAGCCTAGGTGTGCCCTAGCTTAAGCCTAGGGGTGCCCTAGCCTTCGGCTAGGGGAGCCCTAGCCTTAGCCCAAGCCTAGGGGTGCCCTAGCCTAAGCCTAGGGCTGCCCTAGCCTAAGGGTAGGGGTTCCCTAGCCTTAGGATAGGGGAGCCCTAGCCTTAGCTTAAGCCTAGGAGTGCCCTAGCCTAAGCCTAGGGGTGCCCTATCATTAGGTTAGGGGAGCCCTAGCCTTAGCCTAAGCCTAGGGGTGCCCTAGCCTAAGTCTAGGGATGCCCTAGCCTTAGGCTAGGGGAGCCCTAGCCTTAGCCTAAGCCTAGGGGTACCCTAGCCTAAGCATTGGGGTGCCCTAGCCTAACCTAGGGGTGTCCTATCCTTAGGCTAGGGGAGCCCTAACCTTAACCTAAGCCTAGGGGTGCCCTAGCCTAAGCCTAGGGGTGCCCTAACCTAAGCCTAGAGGTGCCCTAGCCTTAGGCTAGGGGAGCTCTAGACTAAGCCTAAGCCTAGGGGTGCCGTAGCCTAAGCCTAGGGGTGCCCTAGCCTAAGCCTAAGGGTGACCTAGCCTTAGGCTAGTCGAGCCGTAGCCTTAGTCTAAGCCTAGGCGTGACCTAACCTAAGCCTAGAGGTGCCCTAGCCTTAGGCTAGGGGAGCCCTAGCCTTAGCCTAAGCCTAGGGGTGCCCTAGCCTAAGCCTAGGTGTGCCCTAGCCTAAGCCTAGGGGTGTCCTAGCCTTACGCTAGGGGAGCCCTAGCCTTAGCCTAAGCCTTGGGGTGCCCTCGCCTAAGCCTAGGTGTGCCCTAGCCTTAGGCTAGTCGAGCCGTAGCCTTATTCTAAGCCTAGGGGTGCCCTAGGCTAAGTCTAGAGGTGCCCTAGCCTTAGGCTAGGGGAGCCCTAGCCTTAGCCTAAGTCTAGTGGTGCCCTAGCCTAAGCCTAGTGGTGCCCTAGCCTAAGCCTAGGGGTACCCTAGCCTTAGGCTAGTCGAGCCATAGCCTTAGTCTAAGCCTATGGGTGCCCTAGCCTAAGTCTATGGGGGCCCTATCTTAAGCCTAGGGGTGTCCTAGCCTTATGCTGGGGGAGCCCTAGCCTTAGCCTAAGCCTAGGGATGCCCTAACCTTAGGTTAGGGGATCCCTAGCCTTAGGCTAAGTCTATGGGTGCCCTAGCCAAAGCCTAGGGGTGCCCGAGCATAAGCCTAGGGGTGCCGTAGCCTAAGCCTAGGGGTGCCCTAGCCTAAGCCTAAGGGTGCCCTAGCCTTAGGCTAGGGGAACCCTAGCCTTAGCCCAAGTCTCGGGGTGCCTAGCCTAAGCCTAGGGGTGCCCTAGCCTAAGCCTAGGGGTGCCCAAGCCTAAGCCTAGGGGTGCCCTAGCCTTGGGCTATGGGAGCCCTAGCCTTAACCTAAGCCTAGGGGTGCCCTAGCCTAAGCCTAGGGGTACCCTAGCCTAAGCCTAGGGGTGCCCTAGCCTAAGCCTAGGGGTGTCCTAGCCTTAGGCTAGAGGAGCCCTAACCTTAACCTCAGCCTAGGGGTGCCCTAGCCTAAGCCTAGGGGTGCCCTAGCCTAAGCCTAGGGATGCCCTATCCTTAGGCTAGGGGAGCCCTAGCCTTAGGCTAATTCTAGTGGTGCCCTAGCCTAAGCCTAGGGGTGCCGTAGCCTAAGCCTAGAGGTGCCCTAGCATAAGCCTAGGGGTGCCCTAGCCTTAGCCTAAGATAGGGGTGCCCTAGGCAAAGCCTAGGGGTGCCCTAGCCTTAGGCTATGGGAGCCCTAGCCTTAGCCTAAGCCTAGGGGTGCCCTAGCCTAAGCCTAGGGGTGCCCAAGCCTAAGCCTAGGGGTGCCATAGTCTTGGGCTATGGGAGCCCTAGCCTTAACCTAAGCCTAGGGGTGCCCTAGCCTAAGCCTAGGGGTGCCCTAGCCTTAGGCTAGGGGAGCCCTAGCCTTAGGCTAGGGGAGCCCTAGCCTTAGCATAAGCTAGGGGTACCCTAGCCTAAGCCTAGGGGTGCCCTAGCCTAAGCCTAGGGGTGTCCTAGCCTTAGGCTAGAGGAGCCCTAACCTTAACCTCAGCCTAGGGGTGCCCTAGCCTAAGCCTAGGGGTGCCCTAGCCTAAGCCTAGGGATGCCCTATCCTTAGGCTAGGGGAGCCCTAGCCTTAGGCTAATTCTAGTGGTGCCCTAGTCTAAGCCTAGGGGTGCCGTAGCCTAAGCCTAGAGGTGCCCTAGCATAAGCCTAGGGGTGCCCTAGCCTTGGGCTAGGGGAGCCCTAGCCTTAGCCCATGCCTAGGGGTGCCCTAGCCTAAGCCTACGGGTGCCCTAGCCTAAGGGTAGGGGTTCCCTAGCCTTAGGCTAGGGGAGCCCTAGTCTTAGCTTAAGCATAGGGTTGCCCTAGCCTAAGCATACGGGTGCCCTAGCCTAAGCCTAGTGGTGCCCTAGCCTAAGCCTAGAGGTGCCGTAGCCTTAGGCTAGGGGAGCTCTAGCCTTAGCCTAAGCCTAGGGGTGCCCTAGCCTAAGCATATGGGTGCCCTACCCTAAACCTAGGGGTGCCCTAGCCTTAGGCTTGTCGAGCCCTAGCCTTAGTCTAAACCTAGGGGTGCCCTAGCCTAAGCCTAGAGGTGCCCTAACTTAGGCTAGGGGAGCCCTAGCCTTAGGCTAGGGGAGCCCTAGCCTTAGCCTAAGCCTAGGGGTGCCCTAGCCCAAGCCTAGGGGTGCCCTAGCCTAAGCCTAGGGGTGCCCTAGCCTTAGGTTAGGGGAGCCCAGCCTTAGCTTAAGCCTAGGGGTGCCCTAGCCTAAGCCTATGGGTGCCCTAGCCAAAGTCTAGGGGTGCCCGAGCATAAGCCTAGGGATGCCCTAGCCTAAGCCTAGGGGTGCCCTTGCCTAAGCCTAGGGGTGCCCCAGGCTAAGCCTAGAGGTGCCCTAGCCTTAGGCTAGGGAAGCCCTAGCCTTAGCCTAAGCCTAGGGGTGCCCTAGCCTAAGCCTAGGGGTGCCCTAGCCTATGCCTAGGGGTGCCCTAGCCTTAGGCCTGTCGAGCCATAGCATTAGTCTAAGCCTAGGGGTGCCCTATCCTAAGCCTATGGGTGCCCTAGCTTAAGCCTAGGGGTGTCCTAGCCTTACGCTAGGGGAGTCCTAGCCTTAGCCTAAGCCTAGGGATGCCCTAGCCTAAGCCTAGGGGTGCCCTAGCCTATGCTTAGGGGTGCCCTAGCCTTAGACTAGGGGTGCCCTAGCCTAAGCCTAGGGGTGAACTAGCCTAAGCCTAGGGGTGCCGTAGCCTTAGGCTAGGGGATCCCTAGCCTTACGCTAATTCTTGGGGTGCCCTAGCCTAAGACTAGGGGTGCCGTAGTCTACGCCTAGGGGTGCCCTAGCCTAAGCCAAGGGGTGCCCTAGCCTTAGGCTAGGGGAGCCCTAACCTTAGCCCAAGCCTAGGGGTGCCCTAGCCTAAGCCTAGGGGTGCCCTAGCCTAAGGGTATGGGTACCCTAGACTTAGGCTAGGGGAGCCCTAGCCTTAGCTTAAGCCTAGGGGTGCCCTAGCCTAAGCCTAGGGGTGCCGTAGACTAAGCCTAGGGGTGCCCCAGCCTAAGCCTAGAGGTGCCCTAGCCTTAGGCAAGGGAAGCCCTAGCCTTAGCCTAAGACTAGGGGTGCCCTATCCTAAGCCTAGGGGTGCCCTAGCCTAAGCCTAGGGGTGCCCTAGCCTTAGGCTAGTCGAGCCATAGCATTAGTCTAAGCCTAGGGGTGCCCTAACCTAAGCCTATGGGTGCCCTAGCTGAAGCCTAGGGGTGTCCTAGCCTTACGCTAGTCGAGCCGGAGCCTTAGCCTAAGCCTAGGGGTGCCCTAGCCTAAACTTAGGGGTGCCCTAGCCTAAGCCTAGGGGTGCCCTAACCTTAGGCTAGGGGATCCCTAGCCTCAGTCTAATTCTAGGGGTGCCCTAGCCTAAGCCTAGGGGTGCCGAAGCCTAAGCTTAGGGGTGCCCTAGCCTAAGCCTAGGGGTGCCCTAGCCTTAGGCTAGGGGAGCCCTAGCCTTAGCCTAAGCCTAGGGGTACCCTAGCCTAAGCCTAGGGGTGCCCTAGCCTAAGCCTAAGGGGGTCCTAGCCTTAGGCTAGGGGAGCCCTAACCTTAACCTAAGCCTAGGGGTGCCCTACCCTAAGCCTAGGGGTGCCCTAGCCTAAGCCTAGGGGTGGCCTAACCTTATGCTAGGGGATCCCTAGCCTTAGGCTAATTCTAGGTGTGCCCTAGCATAAGCCTAGGAGTGCCCTAGCCTCTGCCTAGGGGTGCCGTAGCCTAAGCCTAGGGGTGCCCTATCATTAGGTTAGGGGATCCCTAGCCTCAGGCTAATTCTAGGGGTGCCCTAGCCTAAGCCTAGGGGTGCCGTAGCCTAAGCCTAGGGGTGCCCTAGCCTAAGCCTAGGGGTTCCCTAGCCTAACCCTAGGGGTGCCCTAGCCTTGGGCTATGGGAGCCCTAGCCTTAGCCTAAGCCTAGGGGTGCCCTAGCCTAAGCCTAGGGGTGCCCTAGCCTTAGGCTAGGGGTGCCCTAGCCTAAGGCTAGGGGAGCCCTAGCCTTAGCTTAAGCCTAGGGGTGCCCTAGCCTAAGCCTAGGGGTGCCCTAGCCTAAGCCTAGGGGTGCCCTATCCTTAGGCTAGGGGATTCCTAGCCTTAGGCTAATTCTAGGGGTGCCCTAGCCTAAGCCTAGGGGTGCCCTAGCCTCAGCCTAGGGGTGCCGTAGCCTAAGCCTAGGTGTGCCCTAGCTTAAGCCTAGGGGTGCCCTAGCCTTCGGCTAGGGGAGCCCTAGCCTTAGCCCAAGCCTAGGGGTGCCCTAGCCTAAGCCTAGGGCTGCCCTAGCCTAAGGGTAGGGGTTCCCTAGCCTTAGGATAGGGGAGCCCTAGCCTTAGCTTAAGCCTAGGAGTGCCCTAGCCTAAGCCTAGGGGTGCCCTATCATTAGGTTAGGGGAGCCCTAGCCTTAGCCTAAGCCTAGGGGTGCCCTAGCCTAAGTCTAGGGATGCCCTAGCCTTAGGCTAGGGGAGCCCTAGCCTTAGCCTAAGACTAGGGGTACCCTAGCCTAAGCATTGGGGTGCCCTAGCCTAAGCCTAGGGGTGTCCTATCCTTAGGCTAGGGGAGCCCTAACCTTAACCTAAGCCTAGGGGTGCCCTAGCCTAAGCCTAGGGGTGCCCTAACCTAAGCCTAGAGGTGCCCTAGCCTTAGGCTAGGGGAGCTCTAGACTAAGCCTAAGCCTAGGGGTGCCGTAGCCTAAGCCTAGGGGTGCCCTAGCCTAAGCCTAAGGGTGCCCTAGCCTTAGGCTAGTCGAGCCGTAGCCTTAGTCTAAGCCTAGGCGTGACCTAACCTAAGCCTAGAGGTGCCCTAGCCTTAGGCTAGGGGAGCCCTAGCCTTAGCCTAAGCCTAGGGGTGCCCTAGCCTAAGCCTAGGTGTGCCCTAGCCTAAGCCTAGGGGTGTCCTAGCCTTACGCTAGGGGAGCCCTAGCCTTAGCCTAAGCCTTGGGGTGCCCTCGCCTAAGCCTAGGTGTGCCCTAGCCTTAGGCTAGTCGAGCCGTAGCCTTATTCTAAGCCTAGGGGTGCCCTAGGCTAAGTCTAGAGGTGCCCTAGCCTTAGGCTAGGGGAGCCCTAGCCTTAGCCTAAGTCTAGTGGTGCCCTAGCCTAAGCCTAGTGGTGCCCTAGCCTAAGCCTAGGGGTACCCTAGCCTTAGGCTAGTCGAGCCATAGCCTTAGTCTAAGCCTATGGGTGCCCTAGCCTAAGTCTATGGGGGCACTATCTTAAGCCTAGGGGTGTCCTAGCCTTATGCTGGGGGAGCCCTAGCCTTAGCCTAAGCCTAGGGATGCCCTAACCTTAGGTTAGGGGATCCCTAGCCTTAGGCTAAGTCTATGGGTGCCCTAGCCAAAGCCTAGGGGTGCCCGAGCATAAGCCTAGGGGTGCCGTAGCCTAAGCCTAGGGGTGCCCTAGCCTAAGCCTAAGGGTGCCCTAGCCTTAGGCTAGGGGAACCCTAGCCTTAGCCCAAGTCTCGGGGTGCCTAGCCTAAGCCTAGGGGTGCCCTAGCCTAAGGGTAGGGGTTCCCTAGCCTTCGGCTTGGGGAGCCCTAGCCTTAGCTTAAGCCTAGGGGTGCCCTAGCCTAAGCCTAGGGGTGCCCTTGCCTAAGCCTAGGTGTGCCCTAGCCTAAGCCTAGAGGTGCCCTAGCGTTAGGCTAGGGGAGCTCTAGACTTAGCCTAAGCCTAGGGGTGTCCTAGCCTAAGCCTAGGGGTGCCCTAGCCTTAGGGTAGTCGAGCCATAGCCTTAGTCTAAGCCTAGGGGTGTCCTAGGCTAAGCCTAGAGGTGCCCTAGCCTTAGGCTAGGGAAGCCCTAGCCTTAGCCTAAGCCTAGGGGTGCCCTAGCCTAAGCCTAGGGGTGCCCTAGCCTATGCATAGGGTTGCCCTAGCCTTAGGCTAGTCGAGCCATAGCATTAGTCTAAGCCTAGGGGTGCCCTATCCTAAGCCTATGGGTGCCCTAGCTTAAGCCTAGGGGTGTCCTAGCCTTACACTAGGGGAGTCCTAGCCTTAGCCTAAGCCTAGGGATGCCCTAGCCTAAGCCTAGGGGTGCCCTTGCCTAAGCTTAGGGGTGCCCTAGCCTTAGGCTACTCGAGCCGGAGCCTTTGTCTAAGCCTAGGGGTGCCCTACCCTAAGCCTAGGGGTGCCCTAGCCTAAGCCTAGGGGTGCCCTAGCCTTAGGCTAGGGGATCCCTAGCCTTACGTTAATTCTAGGGGTGGCCTAGCCTAAGCCTAGGGGTGCCGTAGTCTACGCTTAGGGGTGCCCTAGCCTAAGCCAAGGGGTGCCCTAGCCTTAGGCTAGGGGAGCCCTAACCTTAGCCCAAGCATAGGGGTGCCCTAGCCTAAGCCTAGGGGTGCCCTAGCCTAAGGGTATGGGTTCCCTAGCCTTAGGCAAGCGGAGCCCTAGCCTTAGCTTAAGCCTAGGGGTGCCCTAGCCTAAGCCTAGGGGTGCCGTAGACTAAGCCTTGGGGTGCCCTAGCCTAAGCCTAGAGGTGTCCTAGCGTTAGGCTAGGGGAGCTCTAGCCTTAGGCTAAGCCTAGGGGTGTCCTAGCTTAAGCCTAGGGGTGCCTTTCCTAAGCCTAGGGGTGCCCTAGCCTTAGGCTAGTTGAGCCATAGCATTAGTCTAAGCCTAGGGGTGCCCTATCCTAAGCCTATGGTTGCCCTAGCTTAAGCCTAGGGGTGTCCTAGCCTTACGCTAGGGGAGCCCTAGCCTTAGCCTAAGCCTAGGGATGCCCTAGCCTAAGCCTAGGGGTGCCCTAGCCTAAGCCTAGGTGTGCCCTCGCCTTAGGCTAGTCGAGCCGGAGCCTTAGCCTAAGCCTAGGGGTGCCCTAGGCTAAGCCTAGGGGTGCCCTAGCCTAAGCCTAGGGGTGCCCTAACCTTAGGCTAGGGGATCCCTAGCCTCAGTCTAATTCTAGGGGTGCCCTAGCCTAAGCCTAGGGGTGCCGAAGCCTAAGCTTAGGGGTGCCCTAGCCTAAGCCTAGGGGTGCCCTAGCCTCAGCCTAGGGGTGCCATAGCCTAAACCTAGGGGTGACCTAGCCTAAGCCTAGGGGTGCCCTAGCCTTAGGCTAGGGGAGCCCTAGCCTTAGCCCAAGCCTAGGGGTGCCCTAGCCTAAGCCTAGGGCTGCCCTAGCCTAAGGGTAGGGGTTCCCTAGCCTTAGGATAGGGGAGTCCTAGCCTTAGCTTAAGCCTAGGAGTGCCCTAGCCTAAGCCTAGGGGTGCCCTATCATTAGGTTAGGGGAGCCCTAGCCTTAGATTAAGCCTAGGGGTGCCCTAGCCTAAGCCTAGGGGTGCCCTAGCCTAAGCCTAGGGGTGCCCTAGCCTAAGCCTAGGGATGCCCTAACCTTAGGCTAGGGGATCCCTAGCCTCAGGCTAATTCTAGGGGTGCCCTAGCCTAAGCTTAGGGGTCCGTAGCCTAAGCCTAATTGTGCCCTAGCTTAAGCCTAGGGGTGCCCTAGCCTTGGGCTATGGGAGCCCTAGCCTTAGCCTAAGCCTAGGGGTGCCCTAGCCTAAGCCTAGGGCTGCCCTAGCCTAAGGGTAGGGGTTCCCTAGCCTTAGGATAGGGGAGTCCTAGCCTTAGCTTAAGCCTAGGAGTGCCCTAGCCTAAGCCTAGGGGTGCCCTATCATTAGGTTACGGGAGCCCTAGCCTTAGATTAAGCCTAGGGGTGCCCTAGCCTAAGCCTAGGGGTGCCCTAGCCTAAGCCTAGGGGTGCCCTAGCCTAAGCCTAGGGGTGCCCTAGCCTAAGCCTAGGGATGCCCTAACCTTAGGCTAGGGGATCCCTAGCCTCAGGCTAATTCTAGGGGTGCCCTAGCCTAAGCTTAGGGGTCCGTAGCCTAAGCCTAAGGGTGCCCTAGCCTAAGCCTAGGGCTGCCGTAGCCTAAGGGTAGTGGTTCCCTAGCCTTAGGATAGGGGAGTCCTAGCCTTAGCTTAAGCCTAGGAGTGCCCTAGCCTAAGCCTAGGGGTGCCCTATCATTAGGTTAGGGGAGCCCTAGCCTTAGATTAAGCCTAGGGGTGCCCTAGCCTAAGCCTAGGGGTGCCCTAGCCTAAGCCTAGGGGTGCCCTAGCCTAAGCCTAGGGGTGCCCTAGCCTAAGCCTAGGGATGCCCTAACCTTAGGCTAGGGGATCCCTAGCCTCAGACTAATTCTAGGGGTGCCCTAGCCTAAGCTTAGGGGTCCGTAGCCTAAGCCTAAGGGTGCCCTAGCCCAAGCCTTGGGGTGACCTAGCCTAAGCCTAGGGCTGCCCTAGCCTTAGGCTAGAGGTGCCCAAGCCTTAGGCTAGGGGAGCCCTAGCCTTAGCCTAAGCCTAGGGGTGCCCTAGCCTAAGGCTAGGGGTGCCATAACCTTAGGCTAGGGGATCCCTAGCCTTAGGCTAATTCTAGGAGTGCCCTAGCCTAAGCCGAGGGGTGCCCTAGCCTCTGCCTAAGGGTGCCGTAGCCTAAGCCTAGGGGTGCCCTAGCCTTAGGCTAGGGGAGCCCTAGCCTTAGCCCAAGCCTAGGGGTGCCCTAGCCTAAGCCAAGGGGTGCCCTAGCCTAAGAGTAGGGGTTCCCTAGCCTTAGGCTAGGGGAGCCCTAGCCTTAGCTTAAGCCTAGGAGTGCCCTAGCCTAAGCCTAGGGGTGCCCTATCCTTGGTTTAGGAGAGCCCTAGCCTTACCTTAAGCCTAGGGGTGCCCTAGCCTAAGCCTAGGGGTGCCCTAGCCTAAGCCTATGGGTGCCCTAGCCAAAGCCTAGGGGTGCCCGAGCCTAAGCCTAGGGGTGCCGTAGCCTAAGCCTAGGGGTGCCCTAGCCTAAGCCTAAGGGTGCCATAGCCTTAGACTAGGGGAGCGCTAGCCTAAGCCTAGGGGTGCCCTAGCCTAAGCATAGGGATGCCCTAGCCTTATGCTATGGGAGCCCTACCCTTAGCCTAAGCCTAGGAGTGCCCTAGCCTAATCCTTGAGGTGCCCTAGTCTTAGGCTAGGGGAGCCCTAGCCTTAGCCTAAGCCTAGGGGTGCCCTAGCCTAAGACTAGAGGTGCCCTAGTCTTAGGTTAGGGGAGCTCTAGCCTTAGCCTAGGGGTGTCCTAGCCTAAGCCTAGGGGTGCCCTAGCCTAAGCCTAGGGGTGCCCTAGCCTAAGCCTAGGGGTGCCCTAGCCTTAGGCTATGGGAGCCCTAGCCTTAGCCTAAGCCTAGGGGTGCCCTAGCCTAAGCCTAGGGTTGCCCTAGCCTAAGCCTAGGGGTGCCCTAGCCTTGGTTTATGGGAGCCCTAGCCTTAACCTAAGCCTAGGGGTGCCCTAGCCTAAGACTAGAGGTGCCCTAGTCTTAGGTTAGGGGAGCTCTAGCCTTAGCCTAGGGGTGTCCTAGCCTAAGCCTAGGGGTGCCCTAGCCTAAGCCTAGGGGTGCCCTAGCCTAAGCCTAGGGGTGCCCAAGCCTTAGGCTAGGGGAGCCCTAGCCTTAGCATAAGCTAGGGGTACCCTAGCCTAAGCCTAGGGGTGCCCTAACCTAAGCCTAGGGGTGCCCTAGCCTTAGGCTAGTCGAGCCGGAGCCTTGGCCTAAGCATAGGGGTGCCCTAGCCTAAGCCTTGGGGTGCCCCTGCCTAAGCCTAGGGGTGCCCTAACCTTAGGCTAGGGTATCCCTAGCCTTAGGCTAATTCTAGGGGTGCCCTAGCCTAAGCCTAGGGGTGCCGTAGCCTAAGCCTAGGGGTGCCCTAGCCTAAGCCTAGGGGTGCCCTAGCCTTAGGCTAGGGGAGCCCTAGCCTTAGCCCAAGCCTAGGGGAGCCCAGCCTAAGCCTAGGGGTGCCCTAGCCTAAGGGTAGGGGTTCCCTAACCTTAGGCTAGGGGAGCCCTAGCCTTAGCTTAAGCCTAGGGTTGCCCTAGCCTAAGCCTACGGGTGCCCTATCCTAAGCTTAGAGGTGCCCTAGCCTTAGGCTAGGGGAGCTCTAGCCTTAGCCTAATCCTAGGGGTGCCCTAGCCTAAGCATATGGGTGCCCTAGCCTAAGCCTAGGGGTGCCCTAGCCTAAGGCTAGTCGAGCCCTAGCCTTAGTCTAAGCCTAGGGGTGCCCTAGCCTAAGCCTAGAGGTGCCCTAGCCTTAGGCTAGGGGAGCCCTAGCCTTAGCCTAAGCCTAGGGGTGCCCTTGCTAAAGCCTAGGGGAGCCCTAGCCTTAGGCTAGGGGAGCCCTAGCCCTAGCCCAAGCCTAGGGGTGCCCTAACCTAAACCTAGGGGTGCCCTAGCCTAAGCCTAGGGTTGCCGTAGCCTAAGCCTAGGGGAGCCCTAGCCTAAGCCTAGGCGTGCCCTAGCCTTAGGCTAGGGGAGCCCTAGCCTTACCCCAAGCCTAGGGGTGCCCTAGCCTAAGCCTAGGGTTGCCCTAGCCTAAGGGTAGGGGTTCCCTACCCTTAGGGTAGGGGAGCCCTAGCCTTAGCTTAAGCCTAGGGGTGCCCTAGCCTAAGCCTAGGGGTGCCCTAGCCTAAGCCTAGGGGTTCCGTAGCCAAAGCCTAGGGGTGCCCTAGCCTAAGCCTAGGGGTGCCCTCGCCTTAGGCTAGGGGAGCCCTAGCCCTAGCTTAAGCCTAGGGTGCACTAGCCAAAGCTTAGGGGGGACCTAGCCTAAGCCTAGGGGTGCCCTAGCCTAAGCCTACGGATGCCCAAGCCTTAGGCTATGGGAGCTCTATCCTTAGCCTAAGCCTAGGGGGGCCCTAGCCCAAGCCTAGTGGTGCCCTATCCTAAGCCTAGGGGTTTCCTAGCCTTAGGCTAGGGGAGCCCTAAGATTAAGCTAAGCCTAGGGGTGCCCTAGCCTAAGCCTAGGGGTGCCCGAGCCTAAGCCTAAGGATGCTCTATCCTTAGGCTAGGGAGCCCTAGCCTTAGCCTAAGCCTAGGGGTGCCCTAGCCTAAGCCTAGAGGTGCCCTAGTCTTAGGCTAGGGGAGCTCTAGCCTTAGCCTAAGCCTAGGGGTGCCCTAGCTTAAGCCTAGGGGTGCCCTAGCCTATGCCTAGGGGTGCCCTAGCCTTAGGCTAGTCGAGCCATAGCATTAGTCTAAGCCTAGGGGTGCCCTATCCTAAGCCTATGGGTGCCCTAGCCTAAGCCTAGGGGTGCCCTAGCCTAAGCCTAGGGGTACCCAACCATGGACTATGGGAGACCTAGCCTTAGCCTAAGCCTAGGGGTGCCCTAGCCTAAGCCAAGGGGTGCCCTAGCCTTAGGCTAGGGGAGCCCTAGCCTTAGGCTAGGGGAGCCCTAGCCTTAGCCTAAGCCAAGGGGTACCCTAGCCTAAGCCTTGGGGTGCCCTAGCCTAAGCCTAGGGGTGTCCTAGCTTTAGGCTAGGGGAGCCCTAACCTTAACCTAAGCCTAGGGGTGCCCTAGCCTAGGCCTAGGGGTGTCCTAGCCTAAGCCTAGGGATGCCCTATCCTTAAGCTAGGGGAGCCCTAGCCTTAGCCTAAGCCTAGGGGTGCCCTAGCCTAAGCCTAGGGGTGCCCTAGCCTAAGCCTAGAGGTGCCCTAGCCTTAGGCTAGGGGAGCTCTAGACTTAGCCTAATCCTAGGGGTGCCCTCGCCTATGCCAAGGGGTGCCCTAGCCTTAGGCTAGTCGAGCCGTAGCCTTAGTCTAAGCCTAGGGGTGACCTAACCTAAGCCTAGAGGTGCCCTAGCCTTAGGCTAGGGGAGCCCTTGCCTCAGCCTAAGCCTAGATGTACCCTAGCCTAAGCCTAGGTGTGCCCTAGCCTAAGCCTAGGGGAGTCCTAGCCTTAAGCTCGGGGAGCCCTAGCCTTAGCCTAAGCCTAGGTGTGTCCTAGCCTTACGCTAGGGGAGCCCTAGCCTTAGCCTAAGCCTAGGGATGCCCTAGCCTAAGCCTAGGGGTGCCCGAGCCTAAGTTTAGGGGTGCCCTAGCCTTAGGCTAGTCGAGCCGGAGCCTTAGTCTAAGCCTAGGGGTGCCCTAGCCTAAGCCTAGGGGTGCCCTAGCCTAAGCCTAGGGGTGCCCTAACCTTAGGATAGAGGATCACTAGCCTTAGGCTAATTCTAGGGGTGCCCTAGCCTAAGCCTAGGGGTGCCCTAGCCTTGGGCTATGGGAGCCCTAGACTTAGCCTAAGCCTAGGAGTGCCCTAGCCTAAGCCTAGGGGTGACCTAGCCTAAGCCTAAGGGTGTCCTAGCCTTAGGCTAGGGGAGCCCTAACCTTAACCTAAGCCTAGAGGTGCCCTAGCCTAAGCCTAGGGGTGCCCTAGCCTAAGCCTAGAGGTGCCCTAGCCTTAGGCTAGGGGAGCCCTAGCCTTAGCCTAAGCCTAGGGGTGCCCTTGCTAAAGCCTAGGGGAGCCCTAGCCTTAGGCTAGGGGAGCCCTAGCCCTAGCCCAAGCCTAGGGGTGCCCTAACCTAAACCTAGGGGTGCCCTAGCCTAAGCCTAGGTATGCCGTAGCCTAAGCCTAGGGGAGCCCTAGCCTAAGCCTAGGCGTGCCCTAGCCTTAGGCTAGGGGAGCCCTAGCCTTACCCCAAGCCTAGGGGTGCCCTAGCCTAAGCCTAGGGTTGCCCTAGCCTAAGGGTAGGGGTTCCCTACCCTTAGGGTAGGGGAGCCCTAGCCTTAGCTTAAGCCTAGGGGTGCCCTAGCCTAAGCCTAGGGGTGCCCTAGCCTAAGCCTAGGGGTTCCGTAGCCAAAGCCTAGGGGTGCCCTAGCCTAAGCCTAGGGGTGCCCTCGCCTTAGGCTAGGGGAGCCCTAGCCCTAGCTTAAGCCTAGGGTGCACTAGCCTAAGCTTAGGGGGGACCTAGCCTAAGCCTAGGGGTGCCCTAGCCTAAGCCTACGGATGCCCAAGCCTTAGGCTATGGGAGCTCTATCCTTAGCCTAAGCCTAGTGGGGCCCTAGCCCAAGCCTAGTGGTGCCCTATCCTAAGCCTAGGGGTTTCCTAGCCTTAGGCTAGGGGAGCCCTAAGATTAAGCTAAGCCTAGGGGTGCCCTAGCCTAAGCCTAGGGGTGCCCGAGCCTAAGCCTAAGGATGCTCTATCCTTAGGCTAGGGAGCCCTAGCCTTAGCCTAAGCCTAGGGGTGCCCTAGCCTAAGCCTAGAGGTGCCCTAGTCTTAGGCTAGGGGAGCTCTAGCCTTAGCCTAAGCCTAGGGGTGCCCTAGCTTAAGCCTAGGGGTGCCCTAGCCTATGCCTAGGGGTGCCCTAGCCTTAGGCTAGTCGAGCCATAGCATTAGTCTAAGCCTAGGGGTGCCCTATCCTAAGCCTATGGGTGCGCTAGCCTAAGCCTAGGGGTGCCCTAGCCTAAGCCTAGGGGTACCCTAGCCATGGGCTATGGGAGACCTAGCCTTAGCCTAAGCCTAGGGGTGCCCTAGCCTAAGCCAAGGGGTGCCCTAGCCTTAGGCTAGGGGAGCCCTAGCCTTAGCCTAAGCCAAGGGGTACCCTAGCCTAAGCCTTGGGGTGCCCTAGCCTAAGCTTAGGGGTGTCCTAGCTTTAGGCTAGGGGAGCCCTAACCTTAACCTAAGCCTAGGGGTGCCCTAGCCTAGGCCTAGGGGTGTCCTAGCCTAAGCCTAGGGATGCCCTATCCTTAAGCTAGGGGAGCCCTAGCCTTAGCCTAAGCCTAGGGGTGCCCTAGCCTAAGCCTAGGGGTGCCCTAGCCTAAGCCTAGAGGTGCCCTAGCCTTAGGCTAGGGGAGCTCTAGACTTAGCCTAATCCTAGGGGTGCCCTCGCCTAAGCCAAGGGGTGCCCTAGCCTTAGGCTAGTCGAGCCGTAGCCTTAGTCTAAGCCTAGGGGTGACCTAACCTAAGCCTAGAGGTGCCCTAGCCTTAGGCTAGGGGAGCCCTTGCCTCAGCCTAAGCCTAGATGTACCCTAGCCTAAGCCTAGGTGTGCCCTAGCCTAAGCCTAGGGGAGTCCTAGCCTTAAGCTCGGGGAGCCCTAGCCTTAGCATAAGCCTAGGTGTGTCCTAGCCTTACGCTAGGGGAGCCCTAGCCTTAGCCTAAGCCTAGGGATGCCCTAGCCTAAGCCTAGGGGTGCCCGAGCCTAAGTTTAGGGGTGCCCTAGCCTTAGGCTAGTCGAGCCGGAGCCTTAGTCTAAGCCTAGGGGTGCCCTAGCCTAAGCCTAGGGGTGCCCTAGCCTAAGCCTAGGGGTGCCCTAACCTTAGGATAGAGGATCCCTAGCCTTAGGCTAATTCTAGGGGTGCCCTAGCCTAAGCCTAGGGGTGCCCTAGCCTTGGGCTATGGGAGCCCTAGACTTAGCCTAAGCCTAGGAGTGCCCTAGCCTAACCCTAGGGGTGACCTAGCCTAAGCCTAAGGGTGTCCTAGCCTTAGGCTAGGGGAGCCCTAACCTTAACCTAAGCCTAGAGGTGCCCTAGCCTAAGCCTAGGGGTGCCCTAGCCTAAGCCTAGGGGTGCCCTAACCTTAGGCTAGAGGATCCCTAGCCTTAGGCTAATTCTAGTGGTGCCCTAGCCTAAGCCTAGGGGTGCCCTAGCCTCAGCCTAGGGGTGCTGTAGCCTAAACCTAGGTGTGCCCTAGCCTAAGCCTAGGGGTGCCCTAGCCTAAGGGTAGGGGTTCCCTAGCCTTAGGCTAGGGGAGCCCTAGCCTTAGCTTAAGCCTAGGAGTGCCCTAGCCTAAGCCTGGGGTGCCCTATCCTTAGGTTAGGGGAGCCCTAGCCTTAGCTTAAGCCTGGGGTGCCCTAGCCTAAGCCTAGGGGTGCCCTAGCCTAAGCCTAGGGGTGCCCTAGCCTAAGCCTAGGGGTGCCCTAGCCTAAGCCTAGGGGTGCCCTAGCCTTAGGCTAGGGGAGCCCTAGCCTTAGCTTAAGCCTAGGGGTGCCCTAGCCTAAGCCTATGGGTGCCCTAGCCAAAGCCTAGGGGTGCCGTAGCCTAAGCCTAGGGGTGTCCTAGCCTAAGCCTAAGGGAGCCCTAGCCTTAGGCTAGGGGAGCCCTAGCCTTAGCCCAAGCCTAGGGGTACCCTAGCCTAAGCCTAGGGGGGCCCTAGCCTAAGGGTAGGGGTTCCCTAGCTTTAGGCTAGGGGAGCCCTAGCCTTAGCTTAAGCCTAGGCGTGCCCTAGCCTAAGCCTAGGGGTGTCCTAGCCTAAGCCTAGGGGTGCCCTAGCCTAAGCCTAGAGGTGCCCTAGCGTTAGGCTAGGGGAGCTCTAGACTTAGCCTAAGCCTAGGTGTGTCCTAGCCTAAGCCTAGGGGTGCCCTCGCCTAAGCCTAGGGGTGCCCTAGCCTTAGGCTAGTCGAGCCGTAGCCTTAGTCTAAGCCTAGGGGTGCCCTAGGATAAGCCTAGAGGTGCCCTAGCCTTAGGCTAGGGAAGCCCTACCCTTAGCCTAAGCCTAGGGGTGCCCTAGCCTAATCCTAGGGGGGCCCTAGCCTATGCCTAGGGGTGCCCTAGCCTTAGGCTAGTCATACCATAGCATTAGTCTAAGCCTAGGGGTGCCCTATCCTAAGCCTATGGGTGCCCTAGCTTAAGCCTCGGGGTGTCCTAGCCTTACGCTAGGGGAGCCCTAGCCTTAGCCTAAGCCTAGGGATGCCCTAGCCTAAGCCTAGGGGTGCCCTAGCCTAAGCTTAGGGGTGCCTAGCCTTAGGCTAGTCGAGCCGGAGCCTTAGCCTAAGCCTAGGGTTGCCCTAGCCTAAGTCTTGGGGTGCCCTAGCCTAAGCCTAGGGGTGCCCTAACCTTAGGCTAGGGGATCCCTAGCCTTACGCTAATTCTAGGGGTGACCTAGCCTAAGCCTAGGGGTGCCGTAGTCTACGCCTAGGGGTGCCCTAGCCTAAACCAAGTGGTGCCCTAACCTTAGGCTAGGGGATCCCTAGCCTCAGGCTAATTCTAGGGGTGCCCTAGCCTAAGCCTAGGGGTGCCGTAGCCTAAGCCTAGGGGTGCCCTAGCCTAAGCCTAGGGGTGCCTTAGCCTTGGGCTATGGGAGCCCTAGCCTTAGCCTAAGCCTATGGGTGCCCTAGCCTAAGCCTAGTGGTGCCCTATCCTTAGGTTAGGGGAGCCCTAGCCTCAGGCTAATTCTAGGGGTGCCCTAGCCTAAGCCTAGGGGTGCCCTAGCCTAAGCCTAGGGGTGCCCTAGCCTAAGCCTAGGGGTGCCCTAACCTTAGGCTAGGGGATCCCTAGCCTCAGGCTAATTCTAGGGGTGCCCTAGCCTAAGCCTAGGGGTGCCGTAGCCTAAGCCTAGGGGTGCCCTAGCCTAAGCCTAGGGGTGCCCTAACCTTGGGCTATGGGAGCCCTAGCCTTAGCCTAAGCCTAGGGGTGCCCTAGCCTAAGCCTAGGGGTGCCCTAGCCTTAGGTAGGGGTGTCCTAGCCTTAGGCTAGGGGAGCCCTAGCCTTAGCCTAAGCCTAGGGGTACCCTAGCCTAAGCCTAGGGGTGCCCTAGCCTAAGCCTAAGGGTGTCCTAACCTTAGGCTAGGGGAGCCCTAACCTTAATCTAAGCCTAGGGGTGCCCTAGCCTAAGCCTAGGGGTGCCCTAGCCTAAGCCTAGGGGTGCCCTAACCTTAGGCTAGGGGATCCCTAGCCTCAGGCTAATTCTAGGGGTGCCCTAGCCTAAGCCTAGGGGTGCTGTAGCCTAAGCCTAGGGGTGCCCTAGCCTAAGCCTAGGGGTGCCCTAGCCTTAGCCTAGGGGTGCCTTAGCCTAAGCCTAGGGGTGCCCTAGCCTAAGCCTAGGGGTGCCCTAGCCTAAGGGTAGGGGTTCCCTAGCCTTAGGCTAGGGGAGCCCTAACCTTAGCTTAAGCCTAGGGGTGCCCTAGCCTAAGCCTAGGGGTGCCCTAGCCTAAGCCTAGGGGTGCCCTAGCCTAAGCCTAGGGGTGCCCTAACCTTAGGCTAGGGGATCCCTAGCCTCAAGCTAATTCTAGGGGTGCCCTAGCCTAAGCCTAGGGGTGCTGTAGCCTAAGCCTAGGGGTGCCCTAGCCTAAGCCTAGGGGTGCCCTAGCCTCAGCCTAGGGGTGCCTTAGCATAAGCCTAGGGGTGCCCTAGCCTAAGCCTAGGGGTGCCCTAGCCTTAGCTTAAGCCTAGGGGTGCCCTAGCCTAAGCCTAGGGGTGTCCTAGCCTAAGCCAAGGGGAGCCCTAGCCTAAGCCTAGAGGTGCCCTAGCGTTAGGCTAGGGGAGCTCTAGACTTAGCCTAAGCCTAGGGGTATCCTAGCCTAAGCCTAGGGGTGCCCTCGCCTAAGCCTAGGGGTGCCCTAGCCTTAGGCTAGTCGAGCCGTAGCCTTAGTCTAAGCCTAGGGGAGCCCTAGGCTAAGCCTAGAGGTGCCCTAGCCTTAGGCTAGGGAAGCCCTAGCCTTAGCCTAAGCCTAGGGGTGCCCTAGCCTAAGCCTAGGGGTGCCCTAGCCTATGCCTAGGGGTGCCCTAGCCTTAGGCTAGTCGAGCCATAGCATTAGTCTAAGCCTAGGGGTGCCCTAGCTTAAGCCTAGGGGTGTCCTAGCCTTACGCTAGGGGAGCCCTAGCCTTAGCCTAAGCCTAGGGATGCCCTAGCTTAAGCCTAGGGGTGCCCTAGGCTCAGCTTAGGGGTGCCCTAGCCTTAGGCTAGTCAAGCCAGAGCCTTAGCCTAAGCCTAGGGGTGCCCTAGCCTAAGCCTAGGGGTGCCCTAACCTTGGGCTAGGGGATCCCTAACCTTAGGCTAATTCTAGGGGTGCCCTAGCCTAAGCCTAGGGGTGCCGTAGTCTACGCCTAGGGGTGCCCTAGCCTAAGCCAAGGGGTGCCCTAGCCCTAGGCTAGGGGAGCCCTAGCCTTAGCCCAAGCCTAAAGGGTGCCCTAGCCTAAGCATAGGGGTGCCCTAGCCTAAGGGTATGGGTTCCCTAGCCTTAGGCTAGGGGAGCTCTAGCCTTAGCTTAAGCCTAGGGGTGCCCTAGCCTAAGCCTAGGGATACCGTAGACTAAACCTAGGGGTGCCCTAGCCTAATCCTAGAGGTATCCTAGCGTTAGGCTAGGGGATCTCTAGCCTTAGCCTAAGCCTAGGGGTGTCCTAGCCTAAGCCTAGGGGTGCCCTAGCCTAAGCCTAGGGGTGCCCTAGCCTTAGGCTAGTCGAGCCGTAGCCTTAGTCTAAGGCTAGGGGTGCCTTAGGCTAAGCCTAGAGGTGCCCTAGCCTTAGGCTAGGGAAGCCCTAGCCTTAGCCTAAGCCTAAGGGAGCCCTATCCTAAGCCTAGGGGTGCCCTAGCCTAAGCCTAGGGGTGCCCTAGCCTTAGGCTAGTCTAGCCATAGCATTAGTCTAAGCCTAGGGGTGCCCTATCCGAAGCCTATGGGTGCCCTAGCTTAAGCGTAGGGGTGTCCTAGCCTTACACTAGGGGAGCCCTAGCCTTAGCCTAAGCCTAGGGATGCCCTAGCCTAAGCCTAGGGGTGCCCTAGCCTAAGCCTAGGTGTGCCCTAGCCTTAGGCTAGTCGAGCCGGAGCCTTAGCCTAAGCCTATGGGTGCCCTAGCCTAAGCCTAGGGGTGCCCTAGCCTAAGCCTAGGGGTGCCCTAACCTTAGGCTAGAGGATCCCTAGCCTTAGGCTAAGCCTAGGGGTGCCCTAGCCTTAGGCTAGGGGTGCCCTAGCCTTAGGCTAGGGGAGCCCTAGCCTTAGCCTAAGCCTAGGGGTGCCCTAGCCTAAGCCTAGGGGTGCCCTAGCCTTGGGCTATGGGAGCCCTAGCCTTAGCCTAAGCCTAGGGGTGCCCTAGCCTTAGGCTAGGGGTCTCCTAGCCTTAGGCTAGGGGAGCCCTAGCCTTAGCCTAAGCCTAGGGGTACCCTAGCCTAAGCCTAGGGGTGCTCTAGCCTAAGCCTAAGGGTCTCCTAGCCTTAGGCTAGGGGAGCCCTAACCTTAACCTAAGCCTAGGGGTGCCCTAGCCTAAGCCTAGGGGTGCCCTAGCCTAAGCCTAGGGGTGCCCTAACATTAGGCTAGGGGATCCATAGCCTTAGGCTAATTCTAGGGGTGCCCTAGCCTAAGCCTAGGGGTGCCCTAGTCTCAGCCTAGGGGTGCCGTAGCCTAAGCCTAGGGGTGCCCTAGCCTAAGCCTAGGGGTGCCCTAACCTTAGGCCAGGGGATCCCTAGCCTCAGGCTAATTTTAGGGGTGCCCTAGCCTAAGCCTAGGGGTGCCGTAGCCTAAGCCTAGGTGTTCCCTACCCTAAGCCTAGGGGTCCCCTATCCTTAGGTTAGGGGAGCCCTAGCCTTAGCTTAAGCCTAAGGGTGCCCTAGCCTAAGCCTAGTGGTGCCCTAGCCTAAGCCTAGGGGTGCCCTAGCCTTATGCTAGGGGAGCCCTAGCCTTAGCTTAAGCCTAGGGGTGCCCTAGCCTAAGCCTATGGGTGCCCTAAATAAGGCTAGGGGTGCCCGAGCCTAAGCCTAGGGGTGCCATAGCCTAAGCCTAGGGGTGCCCTAGCCTAAGCCTAAGGGTGCCCTAGCCTTAGACTAGGGGAGCCCTAGCCTTAGCCTAAGCCTAGAGGTGCCCTACCCTAAGCTTAGGAGGGCCCTAGGTTAAGCTTAGGGGGGCCCTATCCTAAGCCTATGGGTGCGCTAGCCTAAGCCTAGGGGTGCCCTAGCCTAAGCCTAGGGGTACCCTAGCCATGGGCTATGGGAGACCTAGCCTTAGCCTAAGCCTAGGGGTGCCCTAGCCTAAGCCAAGGGGTGCCCTAGCCTTAGGCTAGGGGAGCCCTAGCCTTAGGCTAGGGGAGCCCTAGCCTTAGCCTAAGCCAAGGGGTACCCTAGCCTAAGCCTTGGGGTGCCCTAGCCTAAGCTTAGGGGTGTCCTAGCTTTAGGCTAGGGGAGCCCTAACCTTAACCTAAGCCTAGGGGTGCCCTAGCCTAGGCCTAGGGGTGTCCTAGCCTAAGCCTAGGGATGCCCTATCCTTAAGCTAGGGGAGCCCTAGCCTTAGCCTAAGCCTAGGGGTGCCCTAGCCTAAGCCTAGGGGTGCCCTAGCCTAAGCCAAGGGGTTCCCTAGCCTTAGGCTAGTCGAGCCGTAGCCTTAGTCTAAGCCTAGGGGTGACCTAACCTAAGCCTAGAGGTGCCCTAGCCTTAGGCTAGGGGAGCCCTTGCCTCAGCCTAAGCCTAGATGTACCCTAGCCTAAGCCTAGGTGTGCCCTAGCCTAAGCCTAGGGGAGTCCTAGCCTTAAGCTCGGGGAGCCCTAGCCTTAGCATAAGCCTAGGTGTGTCCTAGCCTTACGCTAGGGGAGCCCTAGCCTTAGCCTAAGCCTAGGGATGCCCTAGCCTAAGCCTAGGGGTGCCCGAGCCTAAGTTTAGGGGTGCCCTAGCCTTAGGCTAGTCGAGCCGGAGCCTTAGTCTAAGCCTAGGGGTGCCCTAGCCTAAGCCTAGGGGTGCCCTAGCCTAAGCCTAGGGGTGCCCTAACCTTAGGATAGAGGATCACTAGCCTTAGGCTAATTCTAGGGGTGCCCTAGCCTAAGCCTAGGGGTGCCCTAGCCTTGGGCTATGGGAGCCCTAGACTTAGCCTAAGCCTAGGAGTGCCCTAGCCTAAGCCTAGGGGTGACCTAGCCTAAGCCTAAGGGTGTCCTAGCCTTAGGCTAGGGGAGCCCTAACCTTAACCTAAGCCTAGAGGTGCCCTAGCCTAAGCCTAGGGGTGCCCTAGCCTAAGCCTAGGGGTGCCCTAACCTTAGGCTAGAGGATCCCTAGCCTTAGGGTAATTCTAGTGGTGCCCTAGCCTAAGCCTAGGGGTGCCCTAGCCTCAGCCTAGGGGTGCTGTAGCCTAAACCTAGGTGTGCCCTAGCCTAAGCCTAGGGGTGCCCTAGCCTAAGGGTAGGGGTTCCCTAGCCTTAGGCTAGGGGAGCCCTAGCCTTAGCTTAAGCCTAGGAGTGCCCTAGCCTAAGCCTGGGGTGCCCTATCCTTAGGTTAGGGGAGCCCTAGCCTTAGCTTAAGCCTGGGGTGCCCTAGCCTAAGCCTAGGGGTGCCCTAGCCTAAGCCTATGGGTGCCCTAGCCTAAGCCTAGGGGTGCCCTAGCCTTAGGCTAGGGGAGCCCTAGCCTTAGCTTAAGCCTAGGGGTGCCCTAGCCTAAGCCTATGGGTGCCCTAGCCAAAGCCTAGGGGTGCCGTAGCCTAAGCCTAGGGGTGTCCTAGCCTAAGCCTAAGGGAGCCCTAGCCTTAGGCTAGGGGAGCCCTAGCCTTAGCCCAAGCCTAGGGGTACCCTAGCCTAAGCCTAGGGGGGCCCTAGCCTAAGGGTAGGGGTTCCCTAGCTTTAGGCTAGGGGAGCCCTAGCCTTAGCTTAAGCCTAGGCGTGCCCTAGCCTAAGCCTAGGGGTGTCCTAGCCTAAGCCTAGGGGTGCCCTAGCCTAAGCCTAGAGGTGCCCTAGCGTTAGGCTAGGGGAGCTCTAGACTTAGCCTAAGCCTAGGTGTGTCCTAGCCTAAGCCTAGGGGTGCCCTCGCCTAAGCCTAGGGGTGCCCTAGCCTTAGGCTAGTCGAGCCGTAGCCTTAGTCTAAGCCTAGGGGTGCCCTAGGATAAGCCTAGAGGTGCCCTAGCCTTAGGCTAGGGAAGCCCTACCCTTAGCCTAAGCCTAGGGGTGCCCTAGCCTAATCCTAGGGGGGCCCTAGCCTATGCCTAGGGGTGCCCTAGCCTTAGGCTAGTCATACCATAGCATTAGTCTAAGCCTAGGGGTGCCCTATCCTAAGCCTATGGGTGCCCTAGCTTAAGCCTCGGGGTGTCCTAGCCTTACGCTAGGGGAGCCCTAGCCTTAGCCTAAGCCTAGGGATGCCCTAGCCTAAGCCTAGGGGTGCCCTGGCCTAAGCTTAGGGGTGCCTAGCCTTAGGCTAGTCGAGCCGGAGCCTTAGCCTAAGCCTAGGGTTGCCCTAGCCTAAGCCTTGGGGTGCCCTAGCCTAAGCCTAGGGGTGCCCTAACCTTAGGCTAGGGGATCCCTAGCCTTACGCTAATTCTAGGGGTGACCTAGCCTAAGCCTAGGGGTGCCGTAGTCTACGCCTAGGGGTGCCCTAGCCTAAACCAAGTGGTGCCCTAACCTTAGGCTAGGGGATCCCTAGCCTCAGGCTAATTCTAGGGGTGCCCTAGCCTAAGCCTAGGGGTGCCGTAGCCTTAGCCTAGGGGTGCCCTAGCCTAAGCCTAGGGGTGCCTTAGCCTTGGGCTATGGGAGCCCTAGCCTTAGCCTAAGCCTATGGGTGCCCTAGCCTAAGCCTAGTGGTGCCCTATCCTTAGGTTAGGGGAGCCCTAGCCTTAGCTTAAGCCTAGGGGTGCCCTAGCCTAAGCCTAGGGGTGCCCTAGCCTAAGCCTAGGGGTGCCCTAGCCTAAGCCTAGGGGTGCCCTAACCTTAGGCTAGGGGATCCCTAGCCTCAGGCTAATTCTAGGGGTGCCCTAGCCTAAGCCTAGGGGTGCCGTAGCCTAAGCCTAGGGGTGCCCTAGCCTAAGCCTAGGGGTGCCCTAACCTTGGGCTATGGGAGCCCTAGCCTTAGCCTAAGCCTAGGGGTGCCCTAGCCTAAGCCTAGGGGTGCCCTAGCCTTAGGTAGGGGTGTCCTAGCCTTAGGCTAGGGGAGCCCTAGCCTTAGCCTAAGCCTAGGGGTACCCTAGCCTAAGCCTAGGGGTGCCCTAGCCTAAGCCTAAGGGTGTCCTAACCTTAGGCTAGGGGAGCCCTAACCTTAATCTAAGCCTAGGGGTGCCCTAGCCTAAGCCTAGGGGTGCCCTAGCCTAAGCCTAGGTTTGCCCTAGCCTAAGCCTAGGGGTGCCCTAGCCTAAGGGTAGGGGTTGCCTAGCCTTAGGATAGGGGAACCCTAGCCTTAGCTTAAGCCTAGGCGTGCCCTAGCCTAAGCCTAGGGGTGCCCTAGCCTAAGCCTAGGGGTGCCCTAGCCTAAGCCTAGGGGTGCCCTAACCTTAGGCTAGGGGATCCCTAGCCTCAGGCTAATTCTAGGGGTGCCCTAGCCTAAGCCTAGGGGTGCTGTAGCCTAAGCCTAGGGGTGCCCTAGCCTAAGCCTAGGGGTGCCCTAGCCTCAGCCTAGGGGTGCCTTAGCCTAAGCCTAGGGGTGCCCTAGCCTAAGCCTAGGGGTGCCCTAGCCTAAGGGTAGGGGTTCCCTAGCCTTAGGCTAGGGGAGCCCTAACCTTAGCTTAAGCCTAGGGGTGCCCTAGCCTAAGCCTAGGGGTGCCCTAGCCTAAGCCTAGGGGTGCCCTAGCCTAAGCCTAGGGGTGCCCTAACCTTAGGCTAGGGGATCCCTAGCCTCAGGCTAATTCTAGGGGTGCCCTAGCCTAAGCCTAGGGGTGCTGTAGCCTAAGCCTAAAGGTGCCCTAGCCTAAGCCTAGGGGTGCCCTAGCCTCAGCCTAGGGGTGCCTTAGCATAAGCCTAGGGGTGCCCTAGCCTAAGCCTAGGGGTGCCCTAGCCTTAGCTTAAGCCTAGGGGTGCCCTAGCCTAAGCCTAGGGGTGTCCTAGCCTAAGCCAAGGGGAGCCCTAGCCTAAGCCTAGAGGTGCCCTAGCGTTAGGCTAGGGGAGCTCTAGACTTAGCCTAAGCCTAGGGGTATCCTAGCCTAAGCCTAGGGGTGCCCTCGCCTAAGCCTAGGGGTGCCCTAGCCTTAGGCTAGTCGAGCCGTAGCCTTAGTCTAAGCCTAGGGGAGCCCTAGGCTAAGCCTAGAGGTGCCCTAGCCTTAGGCTAGGGAAGCCCTAGCCTTAGCCTAAGCCTAGGGGTGCCCTAGCCTAAGCCTAGGGGTGCCCTAGCCTATGCCTAGGGGTGCCCTAGCCTTAGGCTAGTCGAGCCATAGCATTAGTCTAAGCCTAGGGGTGCCCTAGCTTAAGCCTAGGGGTGTCCTAGCCTTACGCTAGGGGAGCCCTAGCCTTAGCCTAAGCCTAGGGATGCCCTAGCTTAAGCCTAGGGGTGCCCTAGGCTCAGCTTAGGGGTGCCCTAGCCTTAGGCTAGTCAAGCCAGAGCCTTAGCCTAAGCCTAGGGGTGCCCTAGCCTAAGCCTAGGGGTGCCCTAACCTTGGGCTAGGGGATCCCTAACCTTAGGCTAATTCTAGGGGTGCCCTAGCCTAAGCCTAGGGGTGCCGTAGTCTACGCCTAGGGGTGCCCTAGCCTAAGCCAAGGGGTGCCCTAGCCCTAGGCTAGGGGAGCCCTAGCCTTAGCCCAAGCCTAAAGGGTGCCCTAGCCTAAGCATAGGGGTGCCCTAGCCTAAGGGTATGGGTTCCCTAGCCTTAGGCTAGGGGAGCTCTAGCCTTAGCTTAAGCCTAGGGGTGCCCTAGCCTAAGCCTAGGGATACCGTAGACTAAACCTAGGGGTGCCCTAGCCTAATCCTAGAGGTATCCTAGCGTTAGGCTAGGGGATCTCTAGCCTTAGCCTAAGCCTAGGGGTGTCCTAGCCTAAGCCTAGGGGTGCCCTAGCCTAAGCCTAGGGGTGCCCTAGCCTTAGGCTAGTCGAGCCGTAGCCTTAGTCTAAGGCTAGGGGTGCCTTAGGCTAAGCCTAGAGGTGCCCTAGCCTTAGGCTAGGGAAGCCCTAGCCTTAGCCTAAGCCTAAGGGAGCCCTATCCTAAGCCTAGGGGTGCCCTAGCCTAAGCCTAGGGGTGCCCTAGCCTTAGGCTAGTCTAGCCATAGCATTAGTCTAAGCCTAGGGGTGCCCTATCCGAAGCCTATGGGTGCCCTAGCTTAAGCGTAGGGGTGTCCTAGCCTTACACTAGGGGAGCCCTAGCCTTAGCCTAAGCCTAGGGATGCCCTAGCCTAAGCCTAGGGGTGCCCTAGCCTAAGCCTAGGTGTGCCCTAGCCTTAGGCTAGTCGAGCCGGAGCCTTAGCCTAAGCCTATGGGTGCCCTAGCCTAAGCCTAGGGGTGCCCTAGCCTAAGCCTAGGGGTGCCCTAACCTTAGGCTAGAGGATCCCTAGCCTTAGGCTAAGCCTAGGGGTGCCCTAGCCTTAGGCTAGGGGTGCCCTAGCCTTAGGCTAGGGGAGCCCTAGCCTTAGCCTAAGCCTAGGGGTGCCCTAGCCTAAGCCTAGGGGTGCCCTAGCCTTGGGCTATGGGAGCCCTAGCCTTAGCCTAAGCCTAGGGGTGCCCTAGCCTTAGGCTAGGGGTCTCCTAGCCTTAGGCTAGGGGAGCCCTAGCCTTAGCCTAAGCCTAGGGGTACCCTAGCCTAAGCCTAGGGGTGCTCTAGCCTAAGCCTAAGGGTCTCCTAGCCTTAGGCTAGGGGAGCCCTAACCTTAACCTAAGCCTAGGGGTGCCCTAGCCTAAGCCTAGGGGTGCCCTAGCCTAAGCCTAGGGGTGCCCTAACATTAGGCTAGGGGATCCATAGCCTTAGGCTAATTCTAGGGGTGCCCTAGCCTAAGCCTAGGGGTGCCCTAGTCTCAGCCTAGGGGTGCCGTAGCCTAAGCCTAGGGGTGCCCTAGCCTAAGCCTAGGGGTGCCCTAACCTTAGGCCAGGGGATCCCTAGCCTCAGGCTAATTTTAGGGGTGCCCTAGCCTAAGCCTAGGGGTGCCGTAGCCTAAGCCTAGGTGTTCCCTACCCTAAGCCTAGGGGTCCCCTATCCTTAGGTTAGGGGAGCCCTAGCCTTAGCTTAAGCCTAAGGGTGCCCTAGCCTAAGCCTAGTGGTGCCCTAGCCTAAGCCTAGGGGTGCCCTAGCCTTATGCTAGGGGAGCCCTAGCCTTAGCTTAAGCCTAGGGGTGCCCTAGCCTAAGCCTATGGGTGCCCTAAATAAGGCTAGGGGTGCCCGAGCCGAAGCCTAGGGGTGCCATAGCCTAAGCCTAGGGGTGCCCTAGCCTAAGCCTAAGGGTGCCCTAGCCTTAGACTAGGGGAGCCCTAGCCTTAGCCTAAGCCTAGAGGTGCCCTACCCTAAGCTTAGGAGGGCCCTAGGTTAAGCTTAGGGGGGCCCTAGCCTAAGCCTAGGGGTGCCCTAGCCTAAGCCTAGGGATGCCCTAGCCTTATTCTATGGGAGCCCTAGCCTTAGTCTAAGCCTAGGGGTGCCCTTGCGTAAGCCTAGGGGTGCCCTAGCCTAAGCCTACGGGTGCCCTAGCCTTGGGCTATGGGAGCCCTAGCCTTAGCCTAAGCCTAGTTCTGCCGTAGCCTAAGCCTAGGGGTGCCCTAGCCTTAGGCTAAGGGTGCCCTAGCCTTAGGCTAGGGGAGCCCTAGCCTTAGCCTAAGCCTAGGGGTACCCTAGCCTATGCCTAGGGGTGCCCTATCCTAAGCCTAGGGGTGTCCTAGCCTTAGGCTAGGGGAGCCCTAAGCTTAACCTAAGCCTAGGGGTGCCCTAGCCTAAGCCTAGGGGTGCCCTAGCCTTAGGCTAGTCGAGCCGTAGCCTTAGTCTAAGGCTAGGGGTGCCTTAGGCTAAGCCTAGAGGTGCCCTAGCCTTAGGCTAGGGAAGCCCTAGCCTTAGCCTAAGCCTAAGGGAGCCCTATCCTAAGCCTAGGGGTGCCCTAGCCTAAGCCTAGGGGTGCCCTAGCCTTAGGCTAGTCTAGCCATAGCATTAGTCTAAGCCTAGGGGTGCCCTATCCGAAGCCTATAGGTGCCCTAGCTTAAGCGTAGGGGTGTCCTAGCCTTACACTAGGGGAGCCCTAGCCTTAGCCTAAGCCTAGGGATGCCCTAGCCTAAGCCTAGGGGTGCCCTAGCCTAAGCCTAGGTGTGCCCTAGCCTTAGGCTAGTCGAGCCGGAGCCTTAGCCTAAGCCTATGGGTGCCCTAGCCTAAGCCTAGGGGTGCCCTAGCCTAAGCCTAGGGGTGCCCTAACCTTAGGCTAGAGGATCCCTAGCCTTAGGCTAAGCCTAGGGGTGCCCTAGCCTTAGGCTAGGGGTGCCCTAGCCTTAGGCTAGGGGAGCCCTAGCCTTAGCCTAAGCCTAGGGGTGCCCTAGCCTAAGCCTAGGGGTGCCCTAGCCTTGGGCTATGGGAGCCCTAGCCTTAGCCTAAGCCTAGGGGTGCCCTAGCCTTAGGCTAGGGGTCTCCTAGCCTTAGGCTAGGGGAGCCCTAGCCTTAGCCTAAGCCTAGGGGTACCCTAGCCTAAGCCTAGGGGTGCTCTAGCCTAAGCCTAAGGGTCTCCTAGCCTTAGGCTAGGGGAGCCCTAACCTTAACCTAAGCCTAGGGGTGCCCTAGCCTAAGCCTAGGGGTGCCCTAGCCTAAGCCTAGGGGTGCCCTAACATTAGGCTAGGGGATCCATAGCCTTAGGCTAATTCTAGGGGTGCCCAAGCCTAAGCCTAGGGGTGCCCTAGTCTCAGCCTAGGGGTGCCGTAGCCTAAGCCTAGGGGTGCCCTAGCCTAAGCCTAGGGGTGCCCTAACCTTAGGCCAGGGGATCCCTAGCCTCAGGCTAATTTTAGGGGTGCCCTAGCCTAAGCCTAGGGGTGCCGTAGCCTAAGCCTAGGTGTTCCCTACCCTAAGCCTAGGGGTCCCCTATCCTTAGGTTAGGGGAGCCCTAGCCTTAGCTTAAGCCTAAGGGTGCCCTAGCCTAAGCCTAGTGGTGCCCTAGCCTAAGCCTAGGGGTGCCCTAGCCTTATGCTAGGGGAGCCCTAGCCTTAGCTTAAGCCTAGGGGTGCCCTAGCCTAAGCCTATGGGTGCCCTAAATAAGGCTAGGGGTGCCCGAGCCGAAGCCTAGGGGTGCCATAGCCTAAGCCTAGGGGTGCCCTAGCCTAAGCCTAAGGGTGCCCTAGCCTTAGACTAGGGGAGCCCTAGCCTTAGCCTAAGCCTAGAGGTGCCCTACCCTAAGCTTAGGAGGGCCCTAGGTTAAGCTTAGGGGGGCCCTAGCCTAAGCCTAGGGGTGCCCTAGCCTAAGCCTAGGGATGCCCTAGCCTTATTCTATGGGAGCCCTAGCCTTAGTCTAAGCCTAGGGGTGCCCTTGCGTAAGCCTAGGGGTGCCCTAGCCTAAGCCTACGGGTGCCCTAGCCTTGGGCTATGGGAGCCCTAGCCTTAGCCTAAGCCTAGTTCTGCCCTAGCCTAAGCCTAGGGGTGCCCTAGCCTTAGGCTAAGGGTGCCCTAGCCTTAGGCTAGGGGAGCCCTAGCCTTAGCCTAAGCCTAGGGGTACCCTAGCCTATGCCTAGGGGTGCCCTATCCTAAGCCTAGGGGTGTCCTAGCCTTAGGCTAGGGGAGCCCTAAGCTTAACCTAAGCCTAGGGGTGCCCTAGCCTAAGCCTAGGGGTGCCCTAGCCTTAGGCTAGTCGAGCCGTAGCCTTAGTCTAAGGCTAGGGGTGCCTTAGGCTAAGCCTAGAGGTGCCCTAGCCTTAGGCTAGGGAAGCCCTAGCCTTAGCCTAAGCCTAAGGGAGCCCTATCCTAAGCCTAGGGGTGCCCTAGCCTAAGCCTAGGGGTGCCCTAGCCTTAGGCTAGTCTAGCCATAGCATTAGTCTAAGCCTAGGGGTGCCCTATCCGAAGCCTATAGGTGCCCTAGCTTAAGCGTAGGGGTGTCCTAGCCTTACACTAGGGGAGCCCTAGCCTTAGCCTAAGCCTAGGGATGCCCTAGCCTAAGCCTAGGGGTGCCCTAGCCTAAGCCTAGGTGTGCCCTAGCCTTAGGCTAGTCGAGCCGGAGCCTTAGCCTAAGCCTATGGGTGCCCTAGCCTAAGCCTAGGGGTGCCCTAGCCTAAGCCTAGGGGTGCCCTAACCTTAGGCTAGAGGATCCCTAGCCTTAGGCTAAGCCTAGGGGTGCCCTAGCCTTAGGCTAGGGGTGCCCTAGCCTTAGGCTAGGGGAGCCCTAGCCTTAGCCTAAGCCTAGGGGTGCCCTAGCCTAAGCCTAGGGGTGCCCTAGCCTTGGGCTATGGGAGCCCTAGCCTTAGCCTAAGCCTAGGGGTGCCCTAGCCTTAGGCTAGGGGTCTCCTAGCCTTAGGCTAGGGGAGCCCTAGCCTTAGCCTAAGCCTAGGGGTACCCTAGCCTAAGCCTAGGGGTGCTCTAGCCTAAGCCTAAGGGTCTCCTAGCCTTAGGCTAGGGGAGCCCTAACCTTAACCTAAGCCTAGGGGTGCCCTAGCCTAAGCCTAGGGGTGCCCTAGCCTAAGCCTAGGGGTGCCCTAACATTAGGCTAGGGGATCCATAGCCTTAGGCTAATTCTAGGGGTGCCCTAGCCTAAGCCTAGGGGTGCCCTAGTCTCAGCCTAGGGGTGCCGTAGCCTAAGCCTAGGGGTGCCCTAGCCTAAGCCTAGGGGTGCCCTAACCTTAGGCCAGGGGATCCCTAGCCTCAGGTTAATTTTAGGGGTGCCCTAGCCTAAGCCTAGGGGTGCCGTAGCCTAAGCCTAGGTGTTCCCTACCCTAAGCCTAGGGGTCCCCTATCCTTAGGTTAGGGGAGCCCTAGCCTTAGCTTAAGCCTAAGGGTGCCCTAGCCTAAGCCTAGTGGTGCCCTAGCCTAAGCCTAGGGGTGCCCTAGCCTTATGCTAGGGTAGCCCTAGCCTTAGCTTAAGCCTAGGGGTGCCCTAGCCTAAGCCTATGGGTGCCCTAAATAAGGCTAGGGGTGCCCGAGCCTAAGCCTAGGGGTGCCGTAGCCTAAGCCTAGGGGTGCCCTAGCCTAAGCCTAAGGGTGCCCTAGCCTTAGACTAGGGGAGCCCTAGCCTTAGCCTAAGCCTAGAGGTGCCCTACCCTAAGCTTAGGAGGGCCCTAGGTTAAGCTTAGGAGGGCCCTAGCCTAAACCTAGGGGTGCCCTAGCCTAAGCCTAGGGATGCCCTAGCCTTATTCTATGGGAGCCCTAGCCTTAGTCTAAGCCTAGGGGTGCCCTTGCGTAAGCCTAGGGGTGCCCTAGCCTAAGCCTACGGGTGCCCTAGCCTTGGGCTATGGGAGCCCTAGCCTTAGCCTAAGCCTAGTTCTGCCCTAGCCTAAGCCTAGGGGTGCCCTAGCCTTAGGCTAGGGGTGCCCTAGCCTTAGGCTAGGGGAGCCCTAGCCTTAGCCTAAGCCTAGGGGTACCCTAGCCTATGCCTAGGGGTGCCCTATCCTAAGCCTAGGGGTGTCCTAGCCTTAGGCTAGGGGAGCCCTAAGCTTAACCTAAGCCTAGGGGTGCCCTAGCCTAAGCCTAGGGGTGCCCTAGCCTAAGCCAAGGGATGCCCTAGCCTTAGGCTAGGGGAGCCCTAGCCTTAGCCTAAGCCTAGGGGTGACCTAGCATAAGCCTAGAGGTGCCCTAGTATTAGGCTAGGGGAGCTCTAGCCTTAGCCTAAGCCTAGGGTTGCCCTAGCCTAAGCCTAGGGGTGCCCTAGCCTAAGCCTAGGGGTGCCCTAGCCTTGGGCTATGGGAGCCCTAGCCTTAGCCTAAGCCTAGGGGTGCCCTAGCCTAAGCCTAGGGGTGCCCTAGCCTTAGGCTAGGCGTGCCCTAGCCTTAGGCTAGGGGAGCCCTAGCCTTAGCATAAGCTAGGGGTACCCTAGCCTAAGTCTAGCGGTGCCCTAGCCTAAGCCTAGGGGTGTCCTAGTCTTAGGCTAGGGGAGCCCTAACCTTAACCTCAGCCTAGGGGTTCCCTAGCCTAAGCCTAGGGGTGCCCTAGCCTTAGGGTAGTCGAGCCGTAGCCTTAGTCTAAGCCTAGGGGTGCCCTAGCCTAAGCCTAGAGGTGCCCTAGCCTAAGCTTAGGGGTGCCCTAGCCTTGGGCTAGGAGAGTCCTAGCCTTAGCCTAAGCCTAGGGGTGCCCTATCCTAAGCCTAGGGATGCCCTAGCCTTAGGCTATGGGAGCCCTAGCCTTAGCCTAAGCCTAGGGGTGCCCTAGCGTAAGCCTAGGGGTGCCCTAGCCTAAACCTACGGGTGCCCTAGCCATGGGCTATGGGAGCCCTAGCCTTAGCCTAAGCCTAGGGGTGCCCTAACCTAAGCCTAGGGGTGCCCTAGCCTAAGCCTAGGGTTGCACTATCCTAAGCCTAGGGGTGTCCTAGCCTTAGGCTACGGGAGCCCTAAGCTTAACCTAAGCCTAGGGGTGCCCTAGCCTAAGCCTAGGGGTGCCCTAGCCTAAGCCTAGGGATGCACTAGCCTTAGGCTAGGGGAACCCTAGCCTTAGCCTAAGCCTAGGGGTGCCCTAGCCTAAGCCTAGAGGTGCCCTAGTCTTAGGCTAGGGGAGCTCTAGCCTTAGCCTAAGCCTAGGGGTGCCCTAGCTTAAGCCTAGGGGTGTCCTAGCCTAAGCCTAGGGGTGCCCTAGCCTTAGCCTAAGCTAGGAGTGCCCTAGGCTAAGCCTAGGGGTGCCCTAGCATTAGGCTATGGGAGCCCTAGCCTTTGCCTAATCTAGGGGTGCCCTAGCCTAAGCCTAGGGGTGCCCTAGCCTAAGCCTAGTGGTGCCCTAGGCTTAGGCTAGGGGTGCCCTAGCCTTAGGCTAGGGGAGCCCTAGCCTTAGCCTAAGCTAGGGGTACCCTAGCCTAAGCTTAGGGGTGCCCAAGCCTAAACCTAAGGGTGTCCTATCCTTAGGCTAGGGGAGCCCTAACCTTAACCTCAGCCTAGGGGTTCCCTAGCCTAAGCCTAGGGGTGCCCTAGCCTAAGCCTAGGGATGCCCTATCCTTAGGCTAGGGGAGCCCTAGGCTTAGCCTAAGCCTAGGGGTGCCCTAGCCTAAGCCTAGGGGTGCCCTAGCCTAAGCCAAGGGGTGCCCGAGCCTTAGGCTAGTCGAGCCGTAGCCTTAGTTTAAGCCTAGGGGTGCCCTAGCCTAAGCCTAGAGGTGCCCTAGCCTTAGGCTAGGGGAGCCCTAGCCATAGCCTAAGCCTATGGGTGCCCTTTCCTAAGCCTAGGGGAGCCCTAGCCTTAGGCTAGGGGAGCCCTAGCCCTAGCCCAAGGCTAGGGGTGCCCTAGCCTAAGCCTTGGGGTGCCCTAGCCTAAGGGTAGGGGTTCCCTAGCCTTAGGCAAGGGGAGCCCTAGCCTTAGCTTAAGCCTAGGAGTGCCCTAGCCTAAGCCTGGGGTGCCCTATCCTTAGGTTAGGGGAGCCCAAGCCTTAGCTTAAGCCTAGGGGTGCCCTAGCCTAAGCCTATGGGTGCCCTAGCCAAAGCCTAGGGGTGCCGTAGCCTAAGCCTAGGGGTGCCCTAGCCTAAGCCTAAGGGTGCCCTAGCCTTAGGCTAGGGGAGCCCTAGCCTTAGCCCAAGCCTAGGGGTGCACTAGCCTAAGCCTAGGGGTGCCCTAGCCTAAGGGTAGGGGTTCCCTAGCTTTAGGCTAGGGGAGCCCTAGCCTTAGCTTAAGCCTAGGCGTGCCCTAGCCTAAGCCTAGGGGTGTCCTAGCCTAAGCCTAGGGGTGCCCTAGCCTAAGCCTAGAGGTGCCCTAGCGTTAGGCTAGGGGAGCTGTAGACTTAGCCTAAGCCAAGGGGTGCCCTAGCCTAAGCCTAGGGGGGCCCTAGCCTATGCCTAGGGGTGCCCTAGCCTTAGGCTAGTCATACCATAGCATTAGTCTAAGCCTAGGGGTGCCCTATCCTAAGCCTATGGGTGCCCTAGCTTAAGCCTCGGGGTGTCCTAGCCTTACGCTAGCGGAGCCCTAGCCTTAGCCTAAGCCTAGGGATGCCCTAGCCTAAGCCTAGGGGTGCCCTAGCCTAAGCTTAGGGGTGCCTAGCCTTAGGCTAGTCGAGCCGGAGCCTTAGCCTAAGCCTAGGGTTGCCCTAGCCTAAGCCTTGGGGTGCCCTAGCCTAAGCCTAGGGGTGCCCTAACCTTAGGCTAGGGGATCCCTAGCCTTACGCTAATTCTAGGGGTGAACTAGCCTAAGCCTAGGGGTCCGTAGTCTACGCCAAGGGGTGCCCTAGCCTAAGCCTAGGGGTGCCCTAGCCTTGGGCTATGGGAGCCCTAGCCTTAGCCTAAGCCTAGGGGTGCCCTAGCCTAAGGGTAGGGGTTCCCTAGCCTTAGGCTAGGGGAGCCCTAGCCTTAGCTTAAGCCTAGGGATGCCCTAGCCTAAGCCTAGGGGTGCCCTAGCCTAAGCCTAGGTGTGCCCTAGCCTTAGGCTAGTCGAGCCGGATCCATAGCCTAAGTCTAGGGGAGCCCTAGCCTTAGCTTAAGCCTAGTAGTGCCCTAGCCTAAGCCTAGTGGTGCCCTATCCTTAGGTTAGGGGAGCCCTAGCCTTAGCTTAAGCCTAGGGGTGCCCTAGCCTAAGCCTAGGGGTGCCCTAGCCTAAGCCTAGGGGTGCCCTAGCCTAAGCCTAGGGGTGCCCTAACCTTAGGCTAGGGGATCCCTAGCCTCAGGCTAATTCTAGGGGTGCCGTAGCCTAAGCCTTGGGGTGCCCTAGCCTAAGCCTAGGGGTGCCCTAGCCTTGGGCTATGGGAGCCCTAGCCTTAGCCTAAGCCTAGGGGTGCCCTAGCCTAAGCCTAGGGGTGCCCTAGCCTTAGGCTAGGGGTGTCCTAGCCTTAGGCTAGGGGAGCCCTAGCCTTAGCCTAAGCCTAGGGTTACCCTAGCCTAAGCCTAGGGGTGCCGTAGCCTAAGCCTAAGGGTGTCCTAGCCTTAGGCTAGGGGAGCCCTAACCTTAAACTAAGCGTAGGGGTGCCCTAGCCTAAGCCTAGGGGTGCCCTAGCCTTAGGCTAGGGGAGCCCTAGCCTTAGCCCAAGCCTAGGGGTGCCCTAGCCTAAGCCTAGGGGTGCCCTAGCCTAAGCCTAGGGGTGCCCTAGCCTAAGGGTAGGGGTTCCCTAGCCTTAGGATAGGGGAGCCCTAGCCTTAGCCTAAGCCTAGGGGTACCCTAGCCTAAGCCTAGGGGTGCCCTAGCCTAAGCCTAAGGGTCTCCTAGCCTTAGGCTAGGGGAGCCCTAACCTTAACCTACCTAGGGGTGCCCTAGCCTAAGCCTAGGGGTGCCCTAGCCTAAGCCTAGGGGTGCCCTAACATTAGGCTAGGGGATCACTAGCCTTAGGCTAATTCTAGGGGTGCCCTAGCCTAAGCCTAGGGGTGCCCTAGTCTCAGCCTAGGGGTGCCGTAGCCTAAGCCTAGGGTTGCCCTAGCCCAAGCCTAGGGGTGCCCTAGCCTAAGCCTACGGGTGCCCTAACATAAGGGTAAGGGTTCCCTAGCCTTAGTATAGGGTAGCCCTAGCCTTAGCTTAAGCCTAGGAGTGACCTAGCCTAAGCCTAGGGGTGCCCTATCATTAGGTTAGGGGAGCCCTAGCCTTAGCTTAAGCCTAGGGGTGCCCTAGCCTAAGCCTAGGGGTGCCCTAGCCTAAGCTTAGGGGTGCCCTAGCCTTAGGCTAGGGGTGTCCTAGCCTTAGGCTAGGGGAGCCCTAGCCTTAGCCTTAACCTAGGGGTACCCTAGCCTAAGCCTAGGGGTGCCCTAGCCTAAGCCTAAGGGTGTCCTAGCCTTAGGCTAGGGGAGCCCTAGCCTTAGCCCAAGCCTAGGGGTGCCCTAGCCTAAGCCTAGGGGTGCCCTAGCCTAAGCCTAGGGGTGCCCTAGCCTAAGGGTAGGGGTTCCCTAGCCTTTGGATAGGGGAGCCCTAGCCTTAGCTTAAGCCTAGGGGTGCCCTAGCCTAAGCCTAGGGGTGCCCTAGCCTAAGCCTAGGGGTGCCCTAGCCTAAGCCTAGGGGTGCCCTAGCCTAAGCCTAGGGGTGCCCTAACCTTAGGCTAGGGGATCCCTAGCCTCAGGCTAATTCTAGGGGTGCCCTAGCCTAAGCCTAGGGGTGCTGTAGCCTAAGCCTATGGGTGCCCTAGCCTAAGCCTAGGGGCGCCCTAGCCTCAGCCTAGGGGTGCCTTAGCCTAAGCCTATGGGTGCCCTAGCCTAAGCCTAGGGGTGCCCTAGCCTAAGGGTAGGGGTTCCCTAGCCTTAGGCTAGGGGAGCCCTAGCCTTAGCTTAAGCCTAGGGGTGCCCTAGCCTAAGCCTAGGGGTGCCCTAACCTAAGCATAGGGGTGCCCTAGCCTAAGCCTAGGGGTGCCCTAACCTTAGGCTAGGGGATCCCTAGCCTCAGGCTAATTCTAGGGGTCCCCTAGCCTAAGCCTAGGGGTGCTGTAGCCTAAGCCTAGGGGTGCCCTAGCCTAAGCCTAGGGGTGCCCTAGCCTGAGCCTAGGGGTGCCTTAGCCTAAGCCTAGGGGTGCCCTAGCCTAAGCCTAGGGGTGCCCTAGCCTAAGGGTAGGGGTTCCCTAGCCTTAGGTTAGGGGAGCCCTAGCCTTAGCTTAAGCCTAGGGGTGCCCTAGCCTAAGCCTAGGGGTGTCCTAGCCTAAGCCTAGGGGAGCCCTAGCCTAAGCCTACAGGTGCCCTAGCGTTAGGCTAGGGGAGCTCTAGACTTAGCCTAAGCCTAGGGGTGTCCTAGCCTAAGCCTAGGGGTGCCCTCGCCTAAGCCTAGGGGTGCCCTAGCCTTAGGCTAGTCGAGCCGTAGCCTTAGTCTAAGCCTAGGGGTGCCCTAGCCTAAGCCTAGGGGTGCCCTAGCCTAAGCCTAGGGGTGCCCTAGCCTAAGCCTAGGGGTGCCCTAACCTTAGGCTAGGGGATCCCTAGCCTCAGGCTAATTCTAGGGGTGCCGTAGCCTAAGCCTAGGGGTGCCCTAGCCTAAGCCTAGGGGTGCCCTAGCCTTGGGCTATGGGAGCCCTAGCCTTAGCCTAAGCCTAGGGGTGCCCTAGCCTAAGCCTAGGGGTGCCCTAGCCTTAGGCTAGGGGTGTCCTAGCCTTAGGCTAGGGGAGCCCTAGCCTTAGCCTAAGCCTAGGGTTACCCTAGCCTAAGTCTAGGGGTGCCGTAGCCTAAGCCTAAGGGTGTCCTAGCCTTAGGCTAGGGGAGCCCTAACCTTAAACTAAGCCTAGGGGTGCCCTAGCCTAAGCCTAGGGGTGCCCTAGCCTTAGGCTAGGGGAGCCCTAGCCTTAGCCCAAGCCTAGGGGTGCCCTAGCCTAAGCCTAGGGGTGCCCTAGCCTAAGCCTAGGGGTGCCCTAGCCTAAGGGTAGGGGTTCCCTAGCCTTAGGATAGGGGAGCCCTAGCCTTAGCCTAAGCCTAGGGGTACCCTAGCCTAAGCCTAGGGGTGCCCTAGCCTAAGCCTAAGGGTCTCCTAGCCTTAGGCTAGGGGAGCCCTAACCTTAACCTACCTAGGGGTGCCCTAGCCTAAGCCTAGGGGTGCCCTAGCCTAAGCCTAGGGGTGCCCTAACATTAGGCTAGGGGATCACTAGCCTTAGGCTAATTCTAGGGGTGCCCTAGCCTAAGCCTAGGGGTGCCCTAGTCTCAGCCTAGGGGTGCCGTAGCCTAAGCCTAGGGTTGCCCTAGCCCAAGCCTAGGGGTGCCCTAGCCGAAGCCTACGGGTGCCCTAACATAAGGGTAAGGGTTCCCTAGCCTTAGTATAGGGTAGCCCTAGCCTTAGCTTAAGCCTAGGAGTGACCTAGCCTAAGCCTAGGGGTGCCCTATCATTAGGTTAGGGGAGCCCTAGCCTTAGCTTAAGCCTAGGGGTGCCCTAGCCTAAGCCTAGGGGTGCCCTAGCCTAAGCTTAGGGGTGCCCTAGCCTTAGGCTAGGGGTGTCCTAGCCTTAGGCTAGGGGAGCCCTAGCCTTAGCCTTAACCTAGGGGTACCCTAGCCTAAGCCTAGGGGTGCCCTAGCCTAAGCCTAAGGGTGTCCTAGCCTTAGGCTAGGGGAGCCCTAGCCTTAGCCCAAGCCTAGGGGTGCCCTAGCCTAAGCCTAGGGGTGCCCTAGCCTAAGCCTAGGGGTGCCCTAGCCTAAGGGTAGGGGTTCCCTAGCCTTTGGATAGGGGAGCCCTAGCCTTAGCTTAAGCCTAGGGGTGCCCTAGCCTAAGCCTAGGGGTGCCCTAGCCTAAGCCTAGGGGTGCCCTAGCCTAAGCCTAGGGGTGCCCTAACCTTAGGCTAGGGGATCCCTAGCCTCAGGCTAATTCTAGGGGTGCCCTAGCCTAAGCCTAGGGGTGCTGTAGCCTAAGCCTAGGGGTGCCCTAGCCTAAGCCTAGGGGCGCCCTAGCCTCAGCCTAGGGGTGCCTTAGCCTAAGCCTATGGGTGCCCTAGCCTAAGCCTAGGGGTGCCCTAGCCTAAGGGTAGGGGTTCCCTAGCCTTAGGCTAGGGGAGCCCTAGCCTTAGCTTAAGCCTAGGGGTGCCCTAGCCTAAGCCTAGGGGTGCCCTAACCTAAGCATAGGGGTGCCCTAGCCTAAGCCTAGGGGTGCCCTAACCTTAGGCTAGGGGATCCCTAGCCTCAGGCTAATTCTAGGGGTCCCCTAGCCTAAGCCTAGGGGTGCTGTAGCCTAAGCCTAGGGGTGCCCTAGCCTAAGCCTAGGGGTGCCCTAGCCTGAGCCTAGGGGTGCCTTAGCCTAAGCCTAGGGGTGCCCTAGCCTAAGCCTAGGGGTGCCCTAGCCTAAGGGTAGGGGTTCCCTAGCCTTAGGTTAGGGGAGCCCTAGCCTTAGCTTAAGCCTAGGGGTGCCCTAGCCTAAGCCTAGGGGTGTCCTAGCCTAAGCCTAGGGGAGCCCTAGCCTAAGCCTACAGGTGCCCTAGCGTTAGGCTAGGGGAGCTCTAGACTTAGCCTAAGCCTAGGGGTGCCCTAGCCTTAGGCTAGTCGAGCCGTAGCCTTAGTCTAAGCCTAGGGGTGCCCTAGGCTAAGCCTAGAGGTGCCCTAGCCTTAGGCTAGGGAAGCCCTAGCCTTAGCCTAAGCCTAGGGGTGCCCTAGCCTAAGCCTTGGGGTGCCCTAGCCTATGCCTAGGGGTGCCCTAGCCTTAGGCTAGTCGAGCCATAGCATTAGTCTAAGCCTAGGGGTGCCCTAGCTTAAGCCTAGGGGTGTCCTAGCCTTACGCTAGGGGAGCCCTAGCCTTAGCCTAAGCCGAGGGATGCCCTAGCTTAAGCCTAGGGGTGCCGTAGCCTAAGCTTAGGGGTGCCCTAGCCTTAGGCTAGTCAAGCCAGAGCCTTAGCCTAAGCCTAGGGGTGCCCTAGCCTAATCCTAGGGGTGCCCTAACCTTAGGCTAGGGGATCCCTAGCCTTAGGCTAATTCTAGGGGTGCCCTAGCCTAAGCCTAGGGGTGCCGTAGTCTACGCCTAGGGGTGCCCTAGCCTAAGCCAAGGGGTGCCCTAGCCCTAGGCTAGGGAAGCCCTAGCCTTAGCCTAAGCCTAAGGGGGCCCTATCCTAAGCCTAGGGGTGCCCTAGCCTAAGCCTAGGGTTGCCCTAGCCTTAGGTTAGTCGAGCCATAGCATTAGTCTAAGCCTAGGGGTGCCCTATCCGAAGCCAATGGGTGCCCTAGCTTAAGCGTAGGGGTGTCCTAGCCTTACACTAGGGGTGCCCTAGCCTAAGCCTAGGGATGCCGTAGACTAAGCCTAGGGGTGCCCTAGCCTAATCCTAGAGGTATCCTAGCGTTAGGCTAGGGGATCTCTAGCCTTAGCCTAAGCCTAGGGATGCCCTAGCCTAAGCCTAGGGGTGCCCTAGCCTAAGCCTAGGTGTGCCCTAGCCTTAGGCTAGTCGAGCCGGAGCCTTAGCCTAAGCCTAGGGGTGCCCTAGCCTAAGCCTAGGGGTGCCCTAGCCTAAGCCTAGGGGTGCCCTAGCCTAAGCCTAGGGGTGCCCTAACATTAGGCTAGGGGATCCCTAGCCTTAGGCTAATTCTAGGGGTGCCCTAGCCTAAGCCTAGGGGTGCCCTAGTCTCAGCCTAGGGGTGCCGTAGCCTAAGCCTAGGGGTGCCCTAGCCTAAGCCTAGGGGTGCCATAGCCTTAGGCTAGGGGAACCCTAGCCTTAGCCCAAGCCTAGGGGTGCCCAACCCTAAGCCTACGGGTGCCCTAACATAAGGGTAGGGGTGCCCTAGCCTAAGCCTAGGGGTGCTGTAGCCTAAGCCTATGGGTGCCCTAGCCTAAGCCTAGGGGCGCCCTAGCCTCAGCCTAGGGGTGCCTTAGCCTAAGCCTATGGGTGCCCTAGCCTAAGCCTAGGGGTGCCCTAGCCTAAGGGTAGGGGTTCCCTAGCCTTAGGCTAGGGGAGCCCTAGCCTTAGCTTAAGCCTAGGGGTGCCCTAGCCTAAGCCTAGGGGTGCCCTAACCTAAGCATAGGGGTGCCCTAGCCTAAGCCTAGGGGTGCCCTAACCTTAGGCTAGGGGATCCCTAGCCTCAGGCTAATTCTAGGGGTCCCCTAGCCTAAGCCTAGGGGTGCTGTAGCCTAAGCCTAGGGGTGCCCTAGCCTAAGCCTAGGGGTGCCCTAGCCTGAGCCTAGGGGTGCCTTAGCCTAAGCCTAGGGGTGCCCTAGCCTAAGCCTAGGGGTGCCCTAGCCTAAGGGTAGGGGTTCCCTAGCCTTAGGTTAGGGGAGCCCTAGCCTTAGCTTAAGCCTAGGGGTGCCCTAGCCTAAGCCTAGGGGTGTCCTAGCCTAAGCCTAGGGGAGCCCTAGCCTAAGCCTACAGGTGCCCTAGCGTTAGGCTAGGGGAGCTCTAGACTTAGCCTAAGCCTAGGGGTGTCCTAGCCTAAGCCTAGGGGTGCCCTCGCCTAAGCCTAGGGGTGCCCTAGCCTTAGGCTAGTCGAGCCGTAGCCTTAGTCTAAGCCTAGGGGTGCCCTAGCCTAAGCCTAGGGGTGCCCTAGCCTAAGCCTAGGGGTGCCCTAGCCTAAGCCTAGGGGTGCCCTAACCTTAGGCTAGGGGATCCCTAGCCTCAGGCTAATTCTAGGGGTGCCGTAGCCTAAGCCTAGGGGTGCCCTAGCCTAAGCCTAGGGGTGCCCTAGCCTTGGGCTATGGGAGCCCTAGCCTTAGCCTAAGCCTAGGGGTGCCCTAGCCTAAGCCTAGGGGTGCCCTAGCCTTAGGCTAGGGGTGTCCTAGCCTTAGGCTAGGGGAGCCCTAGCCTTAGCCTAAGCCTAGGGTTACCCTAGCCTAAGCCTAGGGGTGCCGTAGCCTAAGCCTAAGGGTGTCCTAGCCTTAGGCTAGGGGAGCCCTAACCTTAAACTAAGCCTAGGGGTGCCCTAGCCTAAGCCTAGGGGTGCCCTAGCCTTAGGCTAGGGGAGCCCTAGCCTTAGCCCAAGCCTAGGGGTGCCCTAGCCTAAGCCTAGGGGTGCCCTAGCCTAAGCCTAGGGGTGCCCTAGCCTAAGGGTAGGGGTTCCCTAGCCTTAGGATAGGGGAGCCCTAGCCTTAGCCTAAGCCTAGGGGTACCCTAGCCTAAGCCTAGGGGTGCCCTAGCCTAAGCCTAAGGGTCTCCTAGCCTTAGGCTAGGGGAGCCCTAACCTTAACCTACCTAGGGGTGCCCTAGCCTAAGCCTAGGGGTGCCCTAGCCTAAGCCTAGGGGTGCCCTAACATTAGGCTAGGGGATCACTAGCCTTAGGCTAATTCTAGGGGTGCCCTAGCCTAAGCCTAGGGGTGCCCTAGTCTCAGCCTAGGGGTGCCGTAGCCTAAGCCTAGGGTTGCCCTAGCCCAAGCCTAGGGGTGCCCTAGCCTAAGCCTACGGGTGCCCTAACATAAGGGTAAGGGTTCCCTAGCCTTAGTATAGGGTAGCCCTAGCCTTAGCTTAAGCCTAGGAGTGACCTAGCCTAAGCCTAGGGGTGCCCTATCATTAGGTTAGGGGAGCCCTAGCCTTAGCTTAAGCCTAGGGGTGCCCTAGCCTAAGCCTAGGGGTGCCCTAGCCTAAGCTTAGGGGTGCCCTAGCCTTAGGCTAGGGGTGTCCTAGCCTTAGGCTAGGGGAGCCCTAGCCTTAGCCTTAACCTAGGGGTACCCTAGCCTAAGCCTAGGGGTGCCCTAGCCTAAGCCTAAGGGTGTCCTAGCCTTAGGCTAGGGGAGCCCTAGCCTTAGCCCAAGCCTAGGGGTGCCCTAGCCTAAGCCTAGGGGTGCCCTAGCCTAAGCCTAGGGGTGCCCTAGCCTAAGGGTAGGGGTTCCCTAGCCTTTGGATAGGGGAGCCCTAGCCTTAGCTTAAGCCTAGGGGTGCCCTAGCCTAAGCCTAGGGGTGCCCTAGCCTAAGCCTAGGGGTGCCCTAGCCTAAGCCTAGGGGTGCCCTAACCTTAGGCTAGGGGATCCCTAGCCTCAGGCTAATTCTAGGGGTGCCCTAGCCTAAGCCTAGGGGTGCTGTAGCCTAAGCCTAGGGGTGCCCTAGCCTAAGCCTAGGGGCGCCCTAGCCTCAGCCTAGGGGTGCCTTAGCCTAAGCCTATGGGTGCCCTAGCCTAAGCCTAGGGGTGCCCTAGCCTAAGGGTAGGGGTTCCCTAGCCTTAGGCTAGGGGAGCCCTAGCCTTAGCTTAAGCCTAGGGGTGCCCTAGCCTAAGCCTAGGGGTGCCCTAACCTAAGCATAGGGGTGCCCTAGCCTAAGCCTAGGGGTGCCCTAACCTTAGGCTAGGGGATCCCTAGCCTCAGGCTAATTCTAGGGGTCCCCTAGCCTAAGCCTAGGGGTGCTGTAGCCTAAGCCTAGGGGTGCCCTAGCCTAAGCCTAGGGGTGCCCTAGCCTGAGCCTAGGGGTGCCTTAGCCTAAGCCTAGGGGTGCCCTAGCCTAAGCCTAGGGGTGCCCTAGCCTAAGGGTAGGGGTTCCCTAGCCTTAGGTTAGGGGAGCCCTAGCCTTAGCTTAAGCCTAGGGGTGCCCTAGCCTAAGCCTAGGGGTGTCCTAGCCTAAGCCTAGGGGAGCCCTAGCCTAAGCCTACAGGTGCCCTAGCGTTAGGCTAGGGGAGCTCTAGACTTAGCCTAAGCCTAGGGGTGCCCTAGCCTTAGGCTAGTCGAGCCGTAGCCTTAGTCTAAGCCTAGGGGTGCCCTAGGCTAAGCCTAGAGGTGCCCTAGCCTTAGGCTAGGGAAGCCCTAGCCTTAGCCTAAGCCTAGGGGTGCCCTAGCCTAAGCCTTGGGGTGCCCTAGCCTATGCCTAGGGGTGCCTTAGCCTTAGGCTAGTCGAGCCATAGCATTAGTCTAAGCCTAGGGGTGCCCTAGCTTAAGCCTAGGGGTGTCCTAGCCTTACGCTAGGGGAGCCCTAGCCTTAGCCTAAGCCGAGGGATGCCCTAGCTTAAGCCTAGGGGTGCCGTAGCCTAAGCTTAGGGGTGCCCTAGCCTTAGGCTAGTCAAGCCAGAGCCTTAGCCTAAGCCTAGGGGTGCCCTAGCCTAATCCTAGGGGTGCCCTAACCTTAGGCTAGGGGATCCCTAGCCTTAGGCTAATTCTAGGGGTGCCCTAGCCTAAGCCTAGGGGTGCCGTAGTCTACGCCTAGGGGTGCCCTAGCCTAAGCCAAGGGGTGCCCTAGCCCTAGGCTAGGGAAGCCCTAGCCTTAGCCTAAGCCTAAGGGGGCCCTATCCTAAGCCTAGGGGTGCCCTAGCCTAAGCCTAGGGTTGCCCTAGCCTTAGGTTAGTCGAGCCATAGCATTAGTCTAAGCCTAGGGGTGCCCTATCCGAAGCCAATGGGTGCCCTAGCTTAAGCGTAGGGGTGTCCTAGCCTTACACTAGGGGTGCCCTAGCCTAAGCCTAGGGATGCCGTAGACTAAGCCTAGGGGTGCCCTAGCCTAATCCTAGAGGTATCCTAGCGTTAGGCTAGGGGATCTCTAGCCTTAGCCTAAGCCTAGGGATGCCCTAGCCTAAGCCTAGGGGTGCCCTAGCCTAAGCCTAGGTGTGCCCTAGCCTTAGGCTAGTCGAGCCGGAGCCTTAGCCTAAGCCTAGGGGTGCCCTAGCCTAAGCCTAGGGGTGCCCTAGCCTAAGCCTAGGGGTGCCCTAGCCTAAGCCTAGGGGTGCCCTAACATTAGGCTAGGGGATCCCTAGCCTTAGGCTAATTCTAGGGGTGCCCTAGCCTAAGCCTAGGGGTGCCCTAGTCTCAGCCTAGGGGTGCCGTAGCCTAAGCCTAGGGGTGCCCTAGCCTAAGCCTAGGGGTGCCATAGCCTTAGGCTAGGGGAACCCTAGCCTTAGCCCAAGCCTAGGGGTGCCCAACCCTAAGCCTACGGGTGCCCTAACATAAGGGTAGGGGTTCCCTAGCCTTAGTATAGGGTAGCCCTAGCCTTAACTTAAGCCTAGGAGTGATCTAGCCTAAGCCTAGGGGTGCCCTATCCTTAGGTTAGGGGAGCCCTAGCCTTAGCTTAAGCCTAAGGGTGCCCTAGCCTAAGCCTAGGGGTGCCCTATCCTAAGCCTAGGGGTGTCCTAGCCTTAGGCTAGGGGAGCCCTAAGCTTAACCTAAGCCTAGGGGTGCCCTAGCCTAAGCCTAGGGGTGCCCTTGCCTAAGCCTAGGTATGCCCTAGCCTTAGGCTAGGGGAGCCCTAGCCTTAGCCTAAGCCTAGGGGTGCCCTAGCATAAGCCTAGAGGTGCCCTAGTATTGGGCTAGGGGAGCTCTAGCCTTAGCCTAAGCCTGGGGTTGCCCTAGCCTAAGCCTAGGGGTGCCCTAGCCTAAGCCTAGGGGTGCCCTAGCCTTGGGCTATGGGAGCCCTAGCCTTAGCCTAAGCCTAGAGGTGCCCTAGCCTAAGCCTAGGGGTGCCATAGCCTTAGGCTAGGCATGCCCTAGCCTTAGGCTAGGGGAGCCCTAGCCTTAGCATAAGCTATGGGTACCCTAGCCTATGTCTAGCGGTGCCCTAGCCTAAGCCTAGGGGTGTCCTAGCCTTAGGCTAGGGGAGCCCTAACCTTAACCTCAGCCTAGGGGTTCCCTTGCCTAAGCCTAGGGGTGCCCTAGCCTAAGCCTAGAGGTGCCCTAGGCTAATTCTAGGGGTGCCCTAGCCTTGGGCTAGGGGTGCCATAGTCTACGCCTAGGGGTGCCCTAGCCTAAGCCAAGGGGTGCCCTAGCCCTAGGCTAGGGGAGCCCTAGCCTTAGCCCAAGCCTAGGGCTGCCGTAGACAAAGCCTAGGGGTGCCCTAGCCTAATCCTAGAGGTATCCTAGCGTTAGGCTAGGGGATCTCTAGCCTTAGCCTAAGCCTAGTGGTGTCCTAGCCTAAGCCTAGGGGTTCCCTAGCCTAAGCCTAGAGGTGCCCTAGCCTTAGGCTAGTCGAGCCGTAGCCTTAGTCTAAGGCTAGGGTGCCTTAGGCTAAGCCTAGAGGTGCCCTAGCCTTAGGCTAGGGAAGCCCTAGCCTTAGCCTAAGCCTAAGTGGGCCCTATCCTAAGCCTAGGGGTGCCCTAGCCTAAGCCTAGGGGTGCCCTAGCCTTAGGCTAGTCGAGCCATAGCATTAGTCTAAGCCTAGGGGTGCCCTATCCGAAGCCTATGGGTGCCCTAGCTTAAGCGTAGGGGTGTCCTAGCCTTACACTAGGGGAGCCCTAGCCTTAGCCTAAGCCTAGGGATGCCCTAGCCTAAGCTTAGGGGTGCCCTAGCCTAAGCCTAGGTGTGCCCTAGCCTTAGGCTAGTCGAGCCGGAGCCTTAGCCTAAGCCTAGGGGTGCCCTAGCCTAAGCCTAGGGGTGCCCTAGCCTAAGCCTAGGGGTGCCCTAACCTTAGGCTAGAGGATCCCTAGCCTTAGGCTAAGCCTAGGTGTGCCCTAGCCTTAGACTAGGGGTGCCCTAGCCTTAGGCTAGGGGAGCCCTAGCCTTAGCCTAAGCCTAGGGGTGCCCTAGCCTAAGCCTAGGGGTGCCCTAGCCTTGGGCTATGGGAGCCCTAGCCTTAGCCTAAGCCTAGGGGTGCCCTAGCCTTAGGCTAGGGGTGCCCTAGCCTTAGGCTAGGGGAGCCCTAGCCTTAGCCTAAGCCTAGGGGTACCCTAGCCTAAGCCTAGGGGTGCCCTAGCCTAAGCCTAAGGGTCTCCTAGCCTTAGGCTAGGGGAGCCCTAACCTTAACCTAAGCCTAGGGGTGCCCTAGCCTAAGCCTAGGGGTGCCCTAGCCTAAGCCTAGGGGTGCCCTAACATTAGGCTAGGGGATCACTAGCCTTAGGCTAATTCTAGGGGTGCCCTAGCCTAAGCCTAGGGGTGCCCTAGTCTCAGCCTAGGGGTGCCGTAGCCTAAGCCTAGGGGTGCCCTAGCCCAAGCCTAGGGGTGTCCTAGCCTAAGCCTACGGGTGCCCTAACATAAGGGTAAGGGTTCCCTAGCCTTAGTATAGGGTAGCCCTAGCCTTAGCTTAAGCCTAGGAGTGACCTAGCCTAAGCCTAGGGGTGCCCTATCATTAGGTTAGGGGAGCCCTAGCCTTAGCTTAAGCCAAGGGGTGCCCTAGCCTAAGCCTAGGGGTGCCCTAGCCTAAGTTTAGGGGTGCCCTAGCCTTAGGCTAGGGGTGTCCTAGCCTTAGGCTAGGGGAGCCCTAGCCTTAGCCTTAACCTAGGGGTACCCTAGCCTAAGCCTAGGGGTGCCCTAGCCTAAGCCTAAGGGTGTCCTAGCCTTAGGCTAGGGGAGCCCTAACCTTAACCTAAGCCTAGGGGTGCCCAAGCCTAAGCCTAGGGGTGCCATAGCCTAAGCCTAGGGGTGCCCTAGCCTTAGGCTAGGGGAGCCCTAGCCTTAGACCAAGCCTAGGGGTGCCCTACCTAAGCCTAGGGGTGCCCTAGCCTAAGCCTAGGGGTGCCCTAGCCTAAGGGTAGGGGTTCCCTAGCCTTAGGATAGGGGAGCCCTAGCCTTAGCTTAAGCCTAGGGGTGCCCTAGCCTAAGCCTAGGGGTGCCCTAGCCTAAGCCTAGGGGTGCCCTAGCCTAAGCCTAGGGGTGCCCTAACCTTAGGCTAGGGGATCCCTAGCCTCAGGCTAATTCTAGGGGTGCCCTAGCCTAAGCCTAGGGGTGCTGTAGCCTAAGCCTAGGGGTGCCCTAGCCTAAGCCTAGGGGTGCCCTAGCCTCAGCCTAGGGGTGCCTTAGCCTAAGCCTATGGGTGCCCTAGCCTAAGCCTAGGGGTGCCCTAGCCTAAGGGTAGGGGTTCCCTAGCCTTAGGCTAGGGGAGCCCTAGCCTTAGCTTAAGCCTAGGGGTGCCCTAGCCTAAGCCTAGAGGTGCCCTAACCTAAGCATAGGGGTGCCCTAGCCTAAGCCTAGGGGTGCCCTAACCTTAGGCTAGGGGATCCCTAGCCTCAGGCTAATTCTAGGGGTCCCCTAGCCTAAGCCTAGGGGTGCTGTAGCCTAAGCCTAGGGGTGCCCTAGCCTAAGCCTAGGGGTGCCCTAGCCTCAGCCTAGGGGTGCCTTAGCCTAAGCCTAGGGGTGCCCTAGCCTAAGCCTAGGGGTGCCCTAGCCTAAGGGTAGGGGTTCCCTAGCCTTAGGCTAGGGGAGCCCTAGCCTTAGCTTAAGCCTAGGGGTGCCCTAGCCTAAGCCTAGGGGTGTCCTAGCCTAAGCCTAGGGGAGCCCTAGCCTAAGCCTACAGGTGCCCTAGCGTTAGGCTAGGGGAGCTCTAGACTTAGCCTAAGCCTAGAGGTGTCCTAGCCTAAGCCTAGGGGTGCCCTCGCCTAAGCCTAGGGGTGCCCTAGCCTTAGGCTAGTCGAGCCGTAGCCTTAGTCTAAGCCTAGGGGTGCCCTAGGCTAAGCCTAGAGGTGCCCTAGCCTTAGGCTAGGGAAGCCCTAGCCTTAGCCTAAGCCTAGGGGTGCCCTAGCCTAAGCCTTGGGGTGCCCTAGCCTATGCCTAGGGGTGCCCTAGCCTTAGGCTAGTCGAGCCATAGCATTAGTCTAAGCCTAGGGGTGCCCTAGCTTAAGCCTAGGGGTGTCCTAGCCTTACGCTAGGGGAGCCCTAGCCTTAGCCAAAGCCTAGGGATGCCCTAGCTTAAGCCTAGGGGTGCCCTAGCCTAAGCTTAGGGGTGCCATAGCCTTAGGCTAGTCAAGCCAGAGCCTTAGCCTAAGCCTAGGGTTGCCCTAGCCTAATCCTAGGGGTGCCCTAACCTTAGGCTAGGGGATCCCTAGCCTTAGGCTAATTCTAGGGGTGCCCTAGCCTAAGCCTAGGGGTGCCGTAGTCTACGCCTAGGGGTGCCCTAGCCTAAGCCAAGGGGTGCCCTAGCCCTAGGCTAGGGAAGCCCTAGCCTTAGCCTAAGCCTAAGGGGGCCCTATCCTAAGCCTAGGGGTGCCCTAGCCTAAGCCTAGGGGTGCCCTAGCCTTAGGCTAGTCGAGCCATAGCATTAGTCTAAGCCTAGGGGTGCCTTATCCGAAGCCTATGGGTGCCCTAGCTTAAGCGTAGGGGTGTCCTAGCCTTACACTAGGGGTGCCCTAGCCTAAGCCTAGGGATGCCGTAGACTAAGCCTAGGGGTGCCCTAGCCTAATCCTAGAGGTATCCTAGCGTTAGGCTAGGGGATCTCTAGCCTTAGCCTAAGCCTAGGGATGCCCTAGCCTAAGCCTAGGGGTGCCCTAGCCTAAGCCTAGGTGTGCCCTAGCCTTAGGCTAGTCGAGCCGGAGCCTTAGCCTAAGCCTAGGGGTGCCCTAGCCTAAGCCTAGGGGTGCCCTAGCCTAAGCCTAGGGGTGCCCTAGCCTAAGCCTAGGGGTGCCCTAACATTAGGCTAGGGGATCCCTAGCCTTAGGCTAATTCTAGGGGTGCCCTAGCCTAAGCCTAGGGGTGCCCTAGTCTCAGCCTAGGGGTGCCGTAGCCTAAGCCTAGGGGTGCCCTAGCCTAAGCCTAGGGGTGCCATAGCCTTAGGCTAGGGGAGCCCTAGCCTTAGCCCAAGCCTAGGGGTGCCCTAGCCTAAGCCTAGGGGTGCCATAGCCTTAGGCTAGGCATGCCCTAGCCTTAGGCTAGGGGAGCCCTAGCCTTAGCATAAGCTATGGGTACCCTAGCCTATGTCTAGCGGTGCCCTAGCCTAAGCCTTGGGGTGTCCTAGCCTTAGGCTAGGGGAGCCCTAACCTTAACCTCAGCCTAGGGGTTCCCTTGCCTAAGCCTAGGGGTGCCCTAGCCTAAGCCTAGAGGTGCCCTAGGCTAATTCTAGGGGTGCCCTAGCCTTGGGCTAGGGGTGCCATAGTCTACGCCTAGGGGTGCCCTAGCCTAAGCCAAGGGGTGCCCTAGCCCTAGGCTAGGGGAGCCCTAGCCTTAGCCCAAGCCTAGGGCTGCCGTAGACAAAGCCTAGGGGTGCCCTAGCCTAATCCTAGAGGTATCCTAGCGTTAGGCTAGGGGATCTCTAGCCTTAGCCTAAGCCTAGTGGTGTCCTAGCCTAAGCCTAGGGGTTCCCTAGCCTAAGCCTAGAGGTGCCCTAGCCTTAGGCTAGTCGAGCCGTAGCCTTAGTCTAAGGCTAGGGGTGCCTTAGGCTAAGCCTAGAGGTGCCCTAGCCTTAGGCTAGGGAAGCCCTAGCCTTAGCCTAAGCCTAAGTGGGCCCTATCCTAAGCCTAGGGGTGCCCTAGCCTAAGCCTAGGGGTGCCCTAGCCTTAGGCTAGTCGAGCCATAGCATTAGTCTAAGCCTAGGGGTGCCCTATCCGAAGCCTATGGGTGCCCTAGCTTAAGCGTAGGGGTGTCCTAGCCTTACAGTAGGGGAGCCCTAGCCTTAGCCTAAGCCTAGGGATGCCCTAGCCTAAGCTTAGGGGTGCCCTAGCCTAAGCCTAGGTGTGCCCTAGCCTTAGGCTAGTCGAGCCGGAGCCTTAGCCTAAGCCTAGGGGTGCCCTAGCCTAAGCCTAGGGGTGCCCTAGCCTAAGCCTAGGGGTGCCCTAACCTTAGGCTAGAGGATCCCTAGCCTTAGGCTAAGCCTAGGTGTGCCCTAGCCTTAGACTAGGGGTGCCCTAGCCTTAGGCTAGGGGAGCCCTAGCCTTAGCCTAAGCCTAGGGGTGCCCTAGCCTAAGCCTAGGGGTGCCCTAGCCTTGGGCTATGGGAGCCCTAGCCTTAGCCTAAGCCTAGGGGTGCCCTAGCCTTAGGCTAGGGGTGCCCTAGCCTTAGGCTAGGGGAGCCCTAGCCTTAGCCTAAGCCTAGGGGTACCCTAGCCTAAGCCTAGGGGTGCCCTAGCCTAAGCCTAAGGGTCTCCTAGCCTTAGGCTAGGGGAGCCCTAACCTTAACCTAAGCCTAGGGGTGCCCTAGCCTAAGCCTAGGGGTGCCCTAGCCTAAGCCTAGGGGTGCCCTAACATTAGGCTAGGGGATCACTAGCCTTAGGCTAATTCTAGGGGTGCCCTAGCCTAAGCCTAGGGGTGCCCTAGTCTCAGCCTAGGGGTGCCGTAGCCTAAGCCTAGGGGTGCCCTAGCCCAAGCCTAGGGGTGTCCTAGCCTAAGCCTACGGGTGCCCTAACATAAGGGTAAGGGTTCCCTAGCCTTAGTATAGGGGAGCCCTAGCCTTAGCTTAAGCCTAGGAGTGACCTAGCCTAAGCCTAGGGGTGCCCTATCATTAGGTTAGGGGAGCCCTAGCCTTAGCTTAAGCCAAGGGGTGCCCTAGCCTAAGCCTAGGGGTGCCCTAGCCTAAGTTTAGGGGTGCCCTAGCCTTAGGCTAGGGGTGTCCTAGCCTTAGGCTAGGGGAGCCCTAGCCTTAGCCTTAACCTAGGGGTACCCTAGCCTAAGCCTAGGGGTGCCCTAGCCTAAGCCTAAGGGTGTCCTAGCCTTAGGCTAGGGGAGCCCTAACCTTAACCTAAGCCTAGGGGTGCCCAAGCCTAAGCCTAGGGGTGCCATAGCCTAAGCCTAGGGGTGCCCTAGCCTTAGGCTAGGGGAGCCCTAGCCTTAGACCAAGCCTAGAGGTGCCCTAACCTAAGCATAGGGGTGCCCTAGCCTAAGCCTAGGGGTGCCCTAACCTTAGGCTAGGGGATCCCTAGCCTCAGGCTAATTCTAGGGGTCCCCTAGCCTAAGCCTAGGGGTGCTGTAGCCTAAGCCTAGGGGTGCCCTAGCCTAAGCCTAGGGGTGCCCTAGCCTCAGCCTAGGGGTGCCTTAGCCTAAGCCTAGGGGTGCCCTAGCCTAAGCCTAGGGGTGCCCTAGCCTAAGGGTAGGGGTTCCCTAGCCTTAGGCTAGGGGAGCCCTAGCCTTAGCTTAAGCCTAGGGGTGCCCTAGCCTAAGCCTAGGGGTGTCCTAGCCTAAGCCTAGGGGAGCCCTAGCCTAAGCCTACAGGTGCCCTAGCGTTAGGCTAGGGGAGCTCTAGACTTAGCCTAAGCCTAGGGGTGTCCTAGCCTAAGCCTAGGGGTGCCCTTGCCTAAGCCTAGGGGTGCCCTAGCCTTAGGCTAGTCGAGCCGTAGCCTTAGTCTAAGCCTAGGGGTGCCCTAGGCTAAGCCTAGAGGTGCCCTAGCCTTAGGCTAGGGAAGCCCTAGCCTTAGCCTAAGCCTAGGGGTGCCCTAGCCTAAGCCTTGGGGTGCCCTAGCCTATGCCTAGGGGTGCCCTAGCCTTAGGCTAGTCGAGCCATAGCATTAGTGTAAGCCTAGGGGTGCCCTAGCTTAAGCCTAGGGGTGTCCTAGCCTTACGCTAGGGGAGCCCTAGCCTTAGCCAAAGCCTAGGGATGCCCTAGCTTAAGCCTAGGGGTGCCCTAGCCTAAGCTTAGGGGTGCCATAGCCTTAGGCTAGTCAAGCCAGAGCCTTAGCCTAAGCCTAGGGGTGCCCTAGCCTAATCCTAGGGGTGCCCTAACCTTAGGCTAGGGGATCCCTAGCCTTAGGCTAATTCTAGGGGTGCCCTAGCCTAAGCCTAGGGGTGCCGTAGTCTACGCCTAGGGGTGCCCTAGCCTAAGCCAAGGGGTGCCCTAGCCCTAGGCTAGGGAAGCCCTAGCCTTAGCCTAAGCCTAAGGGGGCCCTATCCTAAGCCTAGGGGTGCCCTAGCCTAAGCCTAGGGGTGCCCTAGCCTTAGGCTAGTCGAGCCATAGCATTAGTCTAAGCCTAGGGGTGCCCTATCCGAAGCCTATGGGTGCCCTAGCTTAAGCGTAGGGGTGTCCTAGCCTTACACTAGGGGTGCCCTAGCCTAAGCCTAGGGATGCCGTAGACTAAGCCTAGGGGTGCCCTAGCCTAATCCTAGAGGTATCCTAGCGTTAGGCTAGGGGATCTCTAGCCTTAGCCTAAGCCTAGGGATGCCCTAGCCTAAGCCTAGGGGTGCCCTAGCCTAAGCCTAGGTGTGCCCTAGCCTTAGGCTAGTCGAGCCGGAGCCTTAGCCTAAGCCTAGGGGTGCCCTAGCCTAAGCCTAGGGGTGCCCTAGCCTAAGCATAGGGGTGCCCTAGCCTAAGCCTAGGGGTGCCCTAACATTAGGCTAGGGGATCCCTAGCCTTAGGCTAATTCTAGGGGTGCCCTAGCCTAAGCCTAGGGGTGCCCTAGTCTCAGCCTAGGGGTGCCGTAGCCTAAGCCTAGGGGTGCCCTAGCCTAAGCCTAGGGGTGCCATAGCCTTAGGCTAGGGGAGCCCTAGCCTTAGCCCAAGCCTAGGGGTGCCCTAGCCTAAGCCTACGGGTGCCCTAACATAAGGGTAGGGGTTCCCTAGCCTTAGTATAGGGTAGCCCTAGCCTTAACTTAAGCCTAGGAGTGATCTAGCCTAAGCCTAGGGGTGCCCTATCCTTAGGTTAGGGGAGCCCTAGCCTTAGCTTAAGCCTAAGGTTGCCCTAGCCTAAGCCTAGGGGTGCCCTATCCTAAGCCTAGGGGTGTCCTAGCCTTAGGCTAGGGGAGCCCTAAGCTTAACCTAAGCCTAGGGGTGCCCTAGCCTAAGCCTAGGGGTGCCCTAGCCTAAGCCTAGGTATGCCCTAGCCTTAGGCTAGGGGAGCCCTAGACTTAGCCTAAGCCTAGGGGTGCCCTAGCATAAGCCTAGAGGTGCCCTAGTATTGGGCTAGGGGAGCTCTAGCCTTAGCCTAAGCCTAGGGTTGCCCTAGCCTAAGCCTAGGGGTGCCCTAGCCTAAGCCTAGGGGTGCCCTAGCCTTGGGCTATGGGAGCCCTAGCCTTAGCCTAAGCCTAGTGGTGCCCTAGCCTAAGCCTAGGGGTGCCATAGCCTTAGGCTAGGCATGCCCTAGCCTTAGGCTAGGGGAGCCCTAGCCTTAGCATAAGCTATGGGTACCCTAGCCTATGTCTAGCGGTGCCCTAGCCTAAGCCTAGGGGTGTCCTAGCCTTAGGCTAGGGGAGCCCTAATCTTAACCTCAGCCTAGGGGTTCCCTTGCCTAAGCCTAGGGGTGCCCTAGCCTAAGCCTAGAGGTGCCCTAGCCTAAGCCTAGGGGTGCCCTAGCCTTGGGCTAGGGGAGTCCTAGCCTTAGCCTAAGCCTAGGGGTGCCCTAGCCTAAGCCTAGGGATGCCCTAGCCTTAGGCTATGGGAGCCGTAGCCTTAGCCTTAGCCTAGGGGTGCCCTAGCGTAAGCCTAGTGGTGCCCTAGCCTAAACCTACGGGTGCCCTAGCCATGGGCTAAGGGAGCCCTAGCCTTAGCCTAAGCCTAGGGGTGCCCTAACCTAAGCCTAGGGCTGCCCTAACCTAAGCCTAGGGGTGCCCTAGCCTTAGGCTAGGGGAGCCCTAGCCTTAGCCTAAGCCTAGGGGTACCCTAGCCTAAGCCTAGGGATGCACTAGCCTTAGGCTAGGGGAACCCTAGCCTTAGCCTAAGCCTAGGGGTGCCCTAGCCTAAGCCTAGAGGTGCCCTAGTCTTAGGCTAGGGGAGCTCTAGCCTTAGCCTAAGCCTAGGGGTGCCCTAGCCTAAGCCTAGGGGTGTCCTAGCCTAAGCCTAGTGGTGCACTAGCCTTAGCCTAAGCTAGGAGAGCCCTAGGCTAAGCTTAGGGGTGCCCTAGCCTTAGGCTATGGGAACCCTAGCCTTAGCCTAATCTAGGGGTGCCCTAGCCTAAGCCTAGGGGTGCCCTAGCCTTAGGCTAGGGGAGCCCTAGCCTTAGCCTAAGCCTAGGGGTACCCTAGCCTAAGCCTAGGGGTGCCCGAGCCTAAACCTAAGGGTGTCCTATCCTTAGGCTAGGGGAGCCCTAACCTTAACCTCAGCCTAGGGGTTCCCTAGCCTAAGCCTAGGGGTGCCCTAGCCTAAGCCTAGGGATGCCCTATCCTTAGGCTAGGGGAGCCCTAGCCTTAGCCTAAGCCTAGGGGTGCCCTAGCCTAAGCCTAGGGGTGCCCTAGCCTAAGCCAAGGGGTGCCCGAGCCTTAGGCTTGTCGAGCCGTAGCCTTAGTTTAAGCCTGGGGGTGCCCTAGCCTAAGCCTAGAGGTGCACTTGCCTATGCCTAGGGGAGCGCTAGCCTTAGGCTAGGGGAGCCCTAGCCCTAGCCCAAGGCTAGGGGTGCCCTAGCCTAAGCCTTGGTGTGCCCTAGCCTAAGGGTAGGGGTTCCGTAGCCATAGGGTAGGGGAGCCCTAGCCTTAGCCTAAGCCTAGGGGTGCCCTAGCCTAAGCCTAGGGGGCTCTAGCCTAAGCCTAGGGGTGCCGTAGCCTAAGCCTAGGGGTGCCGTAGCCTAAGCCTAGGGGTGCCCTAGCCTAAGCCTAGGCGTGCCCTAGCCTTAGGCTAGGGGAGCCCTAGCCTTAGCCCAAGCCTAGGGGTGCCCTAGCCTAAGCCTGGGGTGCTCTAGCCTAAGCCTAGGGGTGCCCTAGCCTTAGGTTAGGGGAGCCCTAGCCTTAGCTTAAGCCTAGGGGTGCCCTAGCCTAAGGCTAGGGGTACCCTAGCCTAAGCCTAGGGGTGCCCTAGCCTTAGCTTAAGCCTAGGGGTGCCCTAGCCTAAGCCTATGGGTGCCCTAGCCTAAGCCTAGGGGTGCCCTAGCCTAAGTCTAGGGGTGCCGTAGCCTAAGCCTAGGGGTGCCCTAGCCTAAGCCTAGGGGTGCCCTAGCCTTAGGCTAGGGGAGCCCTAGCCTTAGCCTAAGCCTAGGAGTGCCCTAGCCTAAGCTTAGGGGTGCCCTATCCTAAGCCTAGGGGTGTCTTAGCCTTAGGCTAGGGGAGCCCTAAGCTTAACCTAAGCCTAGGGGTGCCCTAGCCTAAGCCTAGGGGTGCACTAGCCTAAGCCTAGGGATGACCTAGCCTCATCCTAGGGGTGCCGTAGCCTAAGCCTAGGGATGCCCTAGCCTTAGGCTAGGGGAGCTCTAGACTTAGCCTAATCCTAGGGGTGCCCTAGCCTAAGCCAAGGGGTGCCCTAGCCTTAGGCTAGTCGAGCCGTAGCCTTAGTGTAAGCCTAGGGGTGACCTAACCTAAGCCTAGAGGTGCCCTAGCCTTAGGCTAGGGGAGCGCTAGCCTTAGCCTAAGCCTAGGGGTACCCTAGCCTAAGCCTAGGTGTGCCCTAGCCTAAGCCTAGGGGAGTCCTAGCCTTAAGCTCGGGGAGCCCTAGCCTTAGCCTAAGCCTAGGTGTGCCCTAGCCTAAGCCTATGGGTGCACTAGCCTTAGGCTAGTCGAGCCGGAGCCTTAGCCTAAGCCTAGGGGTGCCCTAGCCTAAGCCTAGGGGCGCCCTAGCCTAAGCGTAGGGGTGCCCTAGCCTTAGGCTAGTCGAGCCATAGCCTTAGTCTAAGCCTGGGGGTGCCCTAGCCTAAGCCTATGGGTGCCCTATCTTAAGCCTAGGGGTGTCCTAGCCTTATGCTGGGGGAGCCCTAGCCTTAGACTAAGCCTAGGGATGCCGTAGGCTAAGCCTAGTGGTGCCCTAGCCTAAGCTTAGGGGTGCCCTAACCTTAGGCTAGTCGAGCCGGAGCCTTAGCCTAAGCCTAGGGGTGCCCTAGCCTAAGCCTAGGGGTGCCCTAGCCTTAGGCTAGTCGAGCCGTAGCCTTAGTCTAAGTCTAGGGGTGCCCTAGGCTAAGCCTAGAGGTGCCCTAGCCTAAGCCTAGGGGTGCCCTAGCCTAAGTCTAGGGGTGCCCTAGCCTAAGCCTAGGGGTGCCCTAGCCTTAGGCTAGTCGAGCCGGAGCCTTAGCCTAAGCCTAGGGGTGCCCTAGCCTAAGCCTAGGGGTGCCCTAGCCTAAGCCTAGGGGTGCCCTAATCTTAGGCTAGAGGATCACTAGCCTTAGGCTAATTCTAGGGGTGCCCTAGCCTAAGCCTAGGGGTGCCGTAACCTAAGCCTAGGGGTGCCCTAGCCTAAGCCTAGGGGTGCCCTAGCCTTGGGCTATGGGAGCCCTAGACTTAGCCTAAGCCTAGGGGTGCCCTAGCCTAAGCCTAGGGGTGCCCTAGCCTAAGGCTAGGGGTGCCCTAGCCTTAGGCTAGGGGAGCCCTAGCCTTGGCCTAAGCCTAGGGGTACCCTAGCCTAGAGCCTAGGGGTGCCCTAGCCTAAGCCTAAGGGTGTCCTAGCCTTAGGCTAGGGGAGTCCTAACCTTAACCTAAGCCTAGGGGTGCCCTAGCCTAAGCCTAGGGGTGCCCTACCCTAAGCCTAGGGGTGCCCTAACCTTAGGCTAGAGGATCCCTAGCCTTAGGCTAATTCTAGGGGTGCCGTAACCTAAGCCTAGGGGTGCCCTAGCCTCAGCCTAGGGGTGCCGTAGCCTAAGCCTAGGGGTGCCCTAGCCTAAGCCTAGGGGTGCCCTAGCCTTAGGCTAGGGGAGCCCTAGCCTTAGCCTAAGCCTACGGGTGCCCTAGCCTAAGCTTAGGGGTGCCCTAGCCTAAGCCTAGGGGTGCCCTAGCCTAAGCCTAGGGATGCCCTAGCCTTAGGCTATGGGAGCTCTAGCCTTAGCCTAAGCCTAGGAGTGCCCTAGCCTAAGCTTAGGGGTGCCCTATCCTAAGCCTAGGGGTGTCGTAGCCTTAGGCTAGGGGAGCCCTAAGCTTAACCTAAGCCTAGGGGTGCCCTAGCCTAAGCCTAGGGGTGCACTAGCGTAAGCCTAGGGATGACCTAGCCTCATCCTAGAGGTGCCGTAGCCTAAGCCTAGGGATGCCCTAGCCTTAGGCTAGGGGAGCTCTAGACTTAGCCTAATCCTAGGGGTGCCCTAGCCTAAGCCAAGGGGTGCCCTAGCCTTAGGCTAGTCGAGCCATAGCCTTAGTCTAAGCCTAGGGGTTACCTAACCTAAGCCTAGAGGTGCCCTAGCCTTAGGCTAGGGGAGCCCTAGCCTTAGCCTAAGCCTAGGGGTACCCTAGCCTAAGCCTAGGTGTGCCCTAGCCTAAGCCTAGGGGAGTCCTAGCCTTAAGCTCGGGGAGCCCTAGCCTTAGCCTAAGCCTATGGGTGCCCTAGACTTAGGCTAGTCGAGCCATAGCCTTAGTCTAAGCCTGGGGGTGCCCTAGCCTAAGCCTATGGGTGCCCTATCTTAAGCCTAGGGGTGTCCTAGCCTTATGCTGGGGGAGCCCTAGCCTTAGCCTAAGCCTAGGGATGCCGTAGGCTAAGCCTAGGGGTGCCCTAGCCTAAGCTTAGGGGTGCCCTAACCTTAGGCTAGTCGAGCCGGAGCCTTAGCCTAAGCCTAGGGGTGCCCTAGCCTAAGCCTAGGGGTGCCCTAGCCTAAGCCTATGGGTGTCCTAACCTTAGGCTAGGGGATCCCTAGCCTTAGGCTAATTCTAGGGGTGCCCTAGGCTAAGCCTAGGGGTGCCGTAGTCTACGCCTAGGGGTGCCCTAGCCTATTCCAAGGGGTGCCCTAGCCTTAGGCTAGGGGAGCCCTAGCCTTAGCCCAAGCCTAGGGGTGCCCTAGCCTAAGCCTAGGGGTGCCCTAGCCTAAGGGTAGGGGTTCCCTAGTCTTAGGCTAGGGGAGCCATAGCCTTAGCCTAAGCCTAGGGGTGTCCTAGCCTAAGCCTAGGGGGGCCCTAGCCTAAGCTTATGGGTGCCCTAGCCTTAGGCTAGTCGAGCCGTAGCCTTAGTCTAAGCCTTGGGGTGCCCTAGGCTAAGCCTAGAGGTGCCCTAGCCTTAGGCTTGGGAAGCCCTAGCCTTAGCCTAAGCCTAGGGGTGCCCTAGCCTAAGGCTAGGGGTGCCCTAGCCTAAGCCTAGGGGTGCCCCAGCCTTAGGCTAGTCGAGCCATAGCATTAGTCTAAGCCTAGGGGTGCCCTATCCTAAACCTATCGGTGCCCTAGCTTAAGCCTAGGGGTGTCCTAGCCTTACGCTAGGGGAGCCCGAGCCTTAGCCTAAGCCTAGGGATGCCCTAGCCTAAGCCTAGGGGTGCCCGAGCCTAAGCTTAGGGGTGCCCTAGCCTTAGGCTAGTCGAGCCGGAGGCTTAGCCTAAGCCTAGGGGTGCCCTAGCCTAAGCCTAGGGGTGCCCTAGCCTAAGCCTAGGGGTGCCCTAATCTTAGGCTAGAGGATCACTAGCCTTAGGCTAATTCTAGGGGTGCCCTAGCCTAAGCCTAGGGGTGCCGTAGCCTAAGCCTAGGGTTCCCTAGCCTAAGCCTAGGGGTGCCCTAGCCTAAGCCTAGGGGTGCCCTAATCTTAGGCTAGAGGATCACTAGCCTTAGGCTAATTCTAGGGGTGCCCTAGCCTAAGCCTAGGGGTGCCGTAGCCTAAGCCTAGGGTTCCCTAGCCTAAGCCTAGGGGTGCCCTAGCCTTGGGCTATGGGAGCCCTAGACATAGCCTAAGCCTAGGGGTGCCCTAGCCTAAGCCTAGGGGTGCCCTAGCCTAAGGCTAGGGGTGCCCTAGCCTTAGGCTAGGGGAGCCCTAGCCTTGGCCTAAGCCTAGGGGTACCCTAGCCTAGAGCCTATGGTTGCCCTAGCCTAAGCCTAAGGGTGTCCTAGCCTTAGGCTAGGGGAGTCCTAACCTTAACCTAAGCCTAGGGGTGCCCTAGCCTAAGCCTAGGGGTGCCCTAGCCTAAGCCTAGGGGTGCCCTAACCTTAGGCTAGAGGATCCCTAGCCTTAGGCTAATTCTAGGGTTGCCCTAGCCTAAGCCTAGGGGTGCCCTAGCCTCAGCCTAGGGGTGCCGTAGCCTAAGCCTAGGTGTGCCCTAGCCTAAGCCTAGGGGTGCCCTAGCCTAAGGGTAGGGGTTCCCTAGCCTTAGGCTAGGGCTCCCCTAGCCTTAGGCTAGGGGAGCCCTAGCCTTAGCTTAAGCCTAGGAGTGCCCTAGCCTAAGCCTGGGGTGCCCTATCCTTAGGTTAGGGGAGCCCTAGCCTTAGCTTAAGCCTAGGGGTGCCCTAGCCTAAGCTTAGGGGTGCCCTAGCCTAAGCCTAGGGGTGCCCTAGCCTAAGCCTAGGGGTGCCCTAGCCTAAGCCTAGGGGTGCCCTAGCCTTAGGCTAGGGGAGCCCTAGCCTTAGCTTAAGCCTAGGGGTGCCCTAGCCTAAGCCTATGGGTGCCCTAGCCAAAGCCTAGGGGTGCCATAGCCTAAGCTTAGGGGTGCCCTAGCCTAAGCCTAAGGGTGCCCTAGCCTTAGGCTAGGGGAGCCCTAGCCTTAGCCCTAGCCAAGGGGTGCCCCAGCCTAAGCCTAGTAGTGCCCTAGCCTAAGCCTAGTGGTGCCCTATCCTTAGGTTAGGGGAGCCCTAGCCTTAGCTTAAGCCTAGGGGTGCCCTAGCCAAAGCCTAGGGGTGCCCTAGCCTAAGCCTAGGGGTGCCCTAACCTTAGGGTAGGGGATCCCTAGCCTCAGGCTAATTCTATGGGTGCCCTAGCCTAAGCCTAGGGGTGCCGTAGCCTAAGCCTATGGGTGCCCTAGCCTAAGCCTAGGGGTGCCCTAGCCTAAGCCTAGGGGTGCCCTAGCCTTAGGCTATGGGTGTCCTAGCCTTAGGCTAGGGGAGCCCTAGCCTTAGCCTAAGCCTAGGGGTACCCTAGCCTAAGCCTAGGGGTGCCCTAGCCTAAGCCTATGGGTGTCCTAGCCTTAGGCTAGGGGAGCCCTAACCTTAACCTAAGCCTAGGGGTGCCCTTGCCTAAGCCTAGGGGTGCCCAAGCCTAAGCCTAGGGGTGCCCTAGCCTAAGGGTAGGGGTTCCCTAGCCTTAGGATAGGGGAGCCCTAGCCTTAGCTTAAGCCTAGGGGTGCCCTAGCCTAAGCCTAGGGGTGCCCTACCCTAAGCCTAGGGGTGCCCTAGCCTAAGCCTAGGGGTGCCCTAACCTTAGGCTAGTGGAGCCCTAGCCTCAGGCTAATTCTAGGGGTGCCCTAGCCTAAGCCTATGGGTGCTGTAGCCTAAGCCTAGGGGTGCCCTAGCCTAAGCCTAGGGGTGCCCTAGCCTTGGGCTATGGGAGCCCTAGCCTTAGCCTAAGCCTAGGGGTGCCCTAGCCTAAGCCTAGGGGTGCCCTAGCCTTAGGCTAGGGGTGCCCTAGCCTTAGGCTAGGGGAGCCCTAGCCTTAGCCTAAGCCTAGGGGTACCCTAGCCTAAGCCTAGGGGTGCCCTAGCCTAAGGCTAAGGGTGTCCTAGCCTTAGGCTAGGGGAGCCCTAACCTTAACCTAAGCCTAGGGGTGCCCTCGCCTAAGCCTAGGGGTGCCCTTGCCTAAGCCTAGGGGTGCCCTAACCTTAGGCTAGGGGATCCCTAGCCTTAGGCTAATTCTAGGGGTGCCCTAGCCTAAGCCTAGGGGTGCCCTAGCCTCAGCCTAGGGGTGCCTTAGCCTAAGCCTAGGGGTGCCCTAGCCTAAGCCTAGGGGTGCCCTAGCCTAAGGGTAGGGGTTCCCTAGCCATAGGCTCGGGGAGCCCTAGCCTTAGCTTAAGCCTAGGGGTGCCCTAGCCTAAGCCTAGGGGTGTCCTAGCCTAAGCCTAGGGGTGCCCTCGCCTAAGCCTAGGGGTGCCCTAGCCTTAGGCTAGTCGAGCCGTAGCCTTAGTCTAAGCCTAGGGGTGCCCTAGGCTAAGCCTAGAGGTGCCCTAGCCTTAGGCTAGGGAAGCCCTAGCCTTAGCCTAAGCCTAGGGGTGCCCTAGCCTAAGCCTAGGGGTGCCCTAGCCTATGCCTAGGGGTGCCCTAGCCTTAGGTTAGTCGAGCCATAGCATTAGTCTAAGCCTAGGGGTGCCCTAGCCTAAGCTTAGGGGTGCCCTAGCCTTAGGCTAGTCAAGCCAGAGCCTTAGCCTAAGCCTAGGGGTGCCCTAGCCTAAGCCTAGGGGTGCCCTAACTTTAGGCTAGGGGATCCCTAGCCTTAGGCTAATTCTAGGGGTGCCCTAGCCTAAGCCTAGGGGTGCCGTAGTCTACGCCTAGGGGTGACCTAGCCTAAGCCAAGGGGTGCCCTAGCCCTAGGCTAGGGGAGCCCTAGCCTAAGGGTATGGGTTCCCTAGCCTTAGGCTAGGGGAGCTCTAGCCTTAGCTTAAGCCTAGGGGTGCCCTAGCCTAAGCCTAGGGATGCCGTAGACTAAGCCTAGGGGTGCCCTAGCCTAATCCTAGAGGTATCCTAGCGTTAGTCTAGGGGAGCTCTAGCCTTAGCCTAAGCCTAGGGGTGTCTTAGCCTAAGCCTAGGGGTGCCCTAGCCTAAGCCTAGGGGTGCCCTAGCCTTAGGCTAGTCGAGCCGTAGCCTTAGTCTAAGGCTAGGGGTGCCTTAGGCTAAGCCTAAAGGTGCCCTAGCCTTAGGCTAGGGAAGCCCTAGCCTTAGCCTAAGCCTAAGGGGGCCCTATCCTAAGCCTAGGGGTGCCCTAGCCTAAGCCTAGGGGTGCCCTAGCCTTAGGCTAGTCGAGCCATAGCATTAGCCTAAGCCTAGGGGTGCCCTATCCGAGCCTATGGGTGCCCTAGCTTAAGCGTAGGGGTGTCCTAGCCTTACACTAGGGGAGCCCTAGCCTTAGCCTAAGCCTAGGGATGCCCTAGCCTAAGCCTAGGGGTGCCCTAGCCTAAGACTAGGTGTGCCCTAGCCTTAGGCTAGTCGAGCCGGAGCCTTAGCCTAAGCCTAGGGGTGCCCTAGCCTAAGCCTAGGGGTGCCCTAGCCTAAGCCTAGGGGTGCCCTAACCTTAGGCTAGAGGATCCCTAGCCTTAGGCTAAGCCTAGGGGTGCCCTAGCCTTAGGCTAGGGGTGCCCTAGCCTTAGGCAAGGGGAGCCCTAGCCTTAGCCTAAGCCTAGGGGTGCCCTAGCCTAAGCCTAGGGGTGCCCTAACCTAAGCCTAGGGGTGCCCTAGCCTTGGGCTATGGGAGCCCTAGCCTTAGCCTAAGCCTAGGGGTGCCCTAGCCTTAGGCTAGGGGTGCCCTAGCCTTAGGCTAGGGGAGCCCTAGCCTTAGCCTAAGCCTAGGGGTACCCTAGCCTAAGCCTAGGGGTGCCCTAGCCTAAGCCTAAGGGTCTCCTAGCCTTAGGCTAGGGGAGCCCTAACCTTAACCTAAGCCTAGGGGTGCCCTAGCCTAAGCCTAGGGGTGCCCTAGCCTAAGCCTAGGGGTGCCCTAACATTAGGCTAGGGGATCCCTAGCCTTAGGCTAATTCTAGGGGTGCCCTAGCCTAAGCCTAAGGGTGCCCTAGTCTCAGCCTAGGGGTGCCGTAGCCTAAGCCTAGGGGTGCCCTAGCCTAAGCCTAGGGGTGCCATAGCCTTAGGCTAGGGGAGCCCTAGCCTTAGCCCAAGCCTAGGGGTGCCCTAGCCTAAGCCTACGGGTGCCCTAACATAAGGGTAGGGGTTCCCGAGCCTTAGTATAGGGGAGCCCTAGCCTTAGCTTAAGGCTAGGAGTGCCCTAGCCTAAGCCTAGGGGTGCCCTATCATTAGGTTAGGGGAGCCCTAGCCTTAGCTTAAGCCTAGGGGTGCCCTAGCCTAAGCCTAGGGGTGCCCTAGCATAAGCCTAGGGGTGCCGTAGCCTAAGCTTAGGGGTGCCCTAACCTTAGGCTAGGGGATCCCTAGCCTCAGGCTAATTCTAGGGGTGCCCTAGCCTAAGCCTAGGGGTGCCGTAGCCTAAGCCTAGGCGTGCCCTAGCCTAAGCCTAGGGGTGCCCTATCCTTAGGTTAGGGGAGCCCTAGCCTTAGCTTAAGCCTAGGGGTGCCCTAGCCTAAGCCTATGGGTGCCCTAAATAAGGCTAGGGGTGCCCGAGCCTAAGATTAGGGGTCCCGTAGCCTAAGCCAAGGGGTGCCCTAGCCTAAGCCTAAGGGTGCCCTAGCCTTAGACTAGGGGAGCCCTAGCCTTAGCCTAAGCCTAAAGGTGCCCTACCTTAAGCTTAGGAGGGCCCTAGCTTAAGCTTAGGGGGGCCCTAGCCTAAGCCTAGGGGTGCCCTAGCCTAAGCCTAGGGATGCCCTAGCCTTATTCTATGGGAGCCCTAGCCTTAGTCTAAGCCTAGGGGTGCCCTAGCATAAGCCTAGGGGTGCCCTAGCCAAAGCCTACGGGTTCCCTAGCCTTGGGCTATGGGAGCCCTAGCCTTAGCCTAAGCCTAGTTCTGCCCTAGCCTAAGCCTAGGGGTGCCCTAGCCTTAGGCTAGGGGTGCCCTAGCCTTAGGCTAGGGGAGCTCTAGCCTTAGCCTAAGCATAGGGGTACCCTAGCCTAAGCCTATGGGTGCCCTATCCTAAGCCTAGGGGTGTCCTAGCCTTAGGCTAGGGGAGCCCTAAGCTTAACCTAAGCCTAGGGGTGCCCTAGCCTAAGCCTTGGGGTGCCCTAGCCTAAGCCTAGGGATGCCCTAGCATAAGCCTAGAGGTGCCCTAGTATTAGGCTAGGGGAGCTCTAGCCTTAGCCTAAGCCTAGGGGTGCCCTAGCCTAAGCCTAGGGGTGCCCTAGCCTTGGGCTATGGGAGCCCTAGCGTTAGCCTAAGCCTAGGGGTGCCCTAGCCTAAGCCTAGGGGTGCCCTAGACTTAGGCTAGGCGTGCCCTAGCCTTAGGCTAGGGGAGCCCTAGCCTTAGCATAAGCTAGGGGTACCCTAGCCTAAGTCTAGGGGTGCCCTAGCCTAAGCCTAGGGGTGTCCTAGCCTTAGGCTAGGGGAGCCCTAACCTTAACCTCAGCCTAGGGGTTCCCTAGCCTAAGCCTAGGGGTACCCTAGCCTAAGCCTAGGGGTGCCCTAGCCTTAGGGTAGTCGAGCCGTAGCCTTAGTCTAAGCCTAGGGGTGCCCTAGCCTAAGCCTAGAGGTGCCCTAGTCTTAGGCTAGGGGAGTCCTAGCCTTAGCCTAAGACTAGGGGTGCCCTAGCCTAAGCCTAGGGATGCCCTAGCCTTAGGCTATGGGAGCCCTAGCCTTAGCCTAAGCCTAGGGGTGCCCTAGCGTAAGCCTAGGGGTGCCCTAGCCTAAACCTACGGGTGCCCTAGCCATGGGCTATGGGAGCCATAGCCTTAGCCTAATCCTAGGGGTGCCCTAACCTAAGCCTAGGGGTGCCCTAGCCTTAGGCTCGGGGTGCCCTAGCCTTAGGCTAGGGGAGCCCTAGCCTTAGCCTAAGCCTAGGGGTACCCTAGCCTAAGCCTAGGGTTGCACTATCCTAAGCCTAGGGGTGTCCTAGCCTTAGGCTACGGGAGCCCTAAGCTTAACCTAAGCCTAGGGGTACCCTAGCCTAAGCCTAGGGATGCACTAGCCTTAGGCTAGGGGAACCCTAGCGTTAGCCTAAGTCTAGTGGTGCCCTAGCCTAAGCCTAGAGGTGCCCTAGTCTTAGGCTAGGGGAGCTCTAGCCTTAGCCTAAGCCTAGGGGTGCCCTAGCCTAAGCCTACGGGTGTCCTAGCCTAAGCCTAGGAGTGCCCTAGCCTTAGCCTAAGCTAGGAGTGCCCTATGCTAAGCCTAGGGTTGCCCTAGCCTTAGGCTATGGGAGACCTAGCCTTAGCCTAATCTAGGGGTGCCCTAGCCTAAGCCTAGGGGTGCCCTAGCCTAAGCCTTGGGGTGCCCTAGGCTTAGGCTAGGGGTGCCCTAGCCTTAGGCTAGGGGAGCCCTAGCCTTAGCCTAAGCCTAGGGGTACCCTAGCCTAAGCCTAGGGGTGCCCAAGCCTAAGCCTAAGGGTGTCCTAGCCTTAGGCTAGGGGAGCCCTAACCTTAACCTCAGCCTAGGGGTTCCCTAGCCTAAGCCTAGCGGTGCCCTAGCCTAAGCCTAGGGATGCCCTATCCTTAGGCTAGGGGAGCCCTAGCCTTAGCCTAAGCCTAGGGGTGCCCTAGCCTAAGCCTAGGGGTGCCCTAGCCTTAGGCTAGGGGAGCCCTAGCCATAGCCTAAGCCTATGGGTGCCCTTGCCTAAGCCTAGGGGAGCCCTAGCCTTAGGCTAGGGGAGACCTAGCCCTAGCCCAAGGCTAGGGGTGCCCTAGCCTAAGCCTTGGGGTGCCCTAGCCTAAGGGTAGGGGGTTCCGTAGCCTTAGGGTAGGGGAGCCCTAGCCTTAGCCTAAGTCTAGGGGTGCCCTAGCCTAAGCCTAGGGGGCCCTAGCCTAAGCCTAGGGGTGCCGTAGCCTAAGCCTAGGGGTGCCGTAGCCTAAGCCTATGGGTGCCCTAGCCTAAGCCTAGGCGTGCCCTAGCCTTAGGCTAGGGGAGCCCTAGCCTTAGCCCAAGCCTAGGGGTGCCCTAGCCTAAGCCTGGGGTGCTCTAGCCTAAGGCTAGGGGTGCCCTAGCCTTAGGTTAGGGGAGCCCTAGCCTTAGCTTAAGCCTAGGGGTGCCCTAGCCTAAGCCAAGGGGTACCCTAGCCTAAGCCTAGGGGTGCCCTAGCCTTAAGCTAGGGGAGCCCTAGCCTTAGCTTAAGCCTAGGGGTGCCCTAGCCTAAGACTATGGGTGCCCTAGCCTAAGCCTAGGGGTGCCCTAGCCTAAGTCTAGGGGTGCCGTACCCTAAGCCTAGGGGTGCCCTAGCCTAAGCCTAGGGATGCCCTAGCCTTAGGCTATGGGAGCTCTAGCCTTAGCCTAAGCCTAGGAGTGCCCTAGCCTAAGCTTAGGGGTGCCCTATCCTAAGCCTAGGGGTGTCGTATCCTTAGGCTAGGGGAGCCCTAAGCTTAACCTAAGCCTAGGGGTGCCCTAGCCTAAGCCTAGGGGTGCACTAGCCTAAGCCTAGGGATGACCTAGCCTAAGGGTAGGGGTTCCCTAGCCTTAGGCTAGGGGAGCCCTAGCCTTAGCTTAAGCCTAGGAGTGCCCTAGCCTAAGCCTAGGGGTGCCCTATCCTTAGGTTAGGGGAGCCCTAGCCTTACCTTAAGCCTAGGGGTGCCCTAGCGTAAGCCTAGGGGTGCCCTAGCCTAAGCCTAGGGGTGCCCTAGCCTTAGGCTATGGGAGCCCTAGCCTTAGCTTAAGCCTAGGGGTGCACTAGCCTAAGCCTATGGGTGCCCTAGCCTAAGCCTAGGGGTGCCCGAGCCTAAGCCTAGGGGTGCCGTAGCCTAAGCCTAGGGGTGCCCTAGTCTAAGCCTAAGGGTGCCCTAGCCTTAGACTAGGGGAGCCCTAGCCTTAGCCTAAGCCTAGGGGTGCCCTAGCCTAAGCTTAGGGGGGCCCTAGCCTAAGCTTAGGGGGGCCCTAGCCTAAGCCTAGGGGGGCCCTAGCCTAAGCCTAGGAGTGCCCTAGCCTAAGCCTAGGGATGCCCTAGCCTTAGGCTATGGGAGCCCTAGCCTTAGCCTAAGCCTAGGGGTGCCCTAGCGTAAGCCTAGGGGGGCCCTAGCCTAAGCCTACGGGTGCCCTAGCCTTGGGCTATGGGAGCCCTAGCCTTAGCCTAAGCCTAGTTCTGCCCTAGCCTAAGCCTAGGGGTGCCCTAGCCTTAGGCTAGGGGTGCCCTAGCATAAGCCTAGGGGTGCCCTAGCATAAGCCTAGGGGTGCCGTAGCCTAAGCTTAGGGGTGCCCTAACCTTAGGCTAGGGGATCCCTAGCCTCAGGCTAATTCTAGGGGTGCCCTAGCCTAAGCCTAGGGGTGCCGTAGCCTAAGCCTAGGCGTGCCCTAGCCTAAGCCTAGGGGTGCCCTATCCTTAGGTTAGGGGAGCCCTAGCCTTAGCTTAAGCCTAGGGGTGCCCTAGCCTAAGCCTATGGGTGCCCTAAATAAGGCTAGGGGTGCCCGAGCCTAAGATTAGGGGTCCCGTAGCCTAAGCCAAGGGGTGCCCTAGCCTAAGCCTAAGGGTGCCCTAGCCTTAGACTAGGGGAGCCCTAGCCTTAGCCTAAGCCTAAAGGTGCCCTACCTTAAGCTTAGGAGGGCCCTAGCTTAAGCTTAGGGGGGCCCTAGCCTAAGCCTAGGGGTGCCCTAGCCTAAGCCTAGGGATGCCCTAGCCTTATTCTATGGGAGCCCTAGCCTTAGTCTAAGCCTAGGGGTGCCCTAGCGTAAGCCTAGGGGTGCCCTAGCCAAAGCCTACGGGTTCCCTAGCCTTGGGCTATGGGAGCCCTAGCCTTAGCCTAAGCCTAGTTCTGCCCTAGCCGAAGCCTAGGGGTGCCCTAGCCTTAGGCTAGGGGTGCCCTAGCCTTAGGCTAGGGGAGCTCTAGCCTTAGCCTAAGCATAGGGGTACCCTAGCCTAAGCCTAAGGGTGCCCTATCCTAAGCCTAGGGGTGTCCTAGCCTTAGGCTAGGGGAGCCCTAAGCTTAACCTAAGCCTAGGGGTGCCCTAGCCTAAGCCTTGGGGTGCCCTAGCCTAAGCCTAGGGATGCCCTAGCATAAGCCTAGAGGTGCCCTAGTATTAGGCTAGTTGAGCTCTAGCCTTAGCCTAAGCCTAGGGTTGCCCTACCCTAAGCCTAGGGGTGCCCTAGCCTAAGCCTAGGGGTGCCCTAGCCTTGGGCTATGGGAGCCCTAGCGTTAGCCTAAGCCTAGGGGTGCCCTAGCCTAAGCCTAGGGGTGCCCTAGACTTAGGCTAGGCGTGCCCTAGCCTTAGGCTAGGGTAGCCCTAGCCTTAGCATAAGCTAGGGGTACCCTAGCCTAAGTCTAGGGGTGCCCTAGCCTAAGCCTAGGGGTGTCCAAGCCTTAGGCTAGGGGAGCCCTAACCTTAACCTCAGCCTAGGGGTTCCCTAGCCTAAGCCTAGGGGTACCCTAGCCTAAGCCTAGGGGTGCCATAGCCTTAGGGTAGTTGAGCCGTAGCCTTAGTCTAAGCCTAGGGGTGCCCTAGCCTAAGCCTAGAGGTGCCCTAGTCTTAGGCTAGGGGAGTCCTAGCCATAGCCTAAGACTAGGGGTGCCCTAGCCTAAGCCTAGGGATGCCCTAGCCTTAGGCTATGGGAGCCCTAGCCTTAGCCTAAGCCTAGGGGTGCCCTAGCGTAAGCCTAGGGGTGCCCTAGCCTAAACCTACGGGTGCCCTAGCCATGGGCTATGGGAGCCCTAGCCTTAGCCTAATCCTAGGGGTGCCCTAACCTAAGCCTAGGGGTGCCCTAGCCTTAGGCTCGGGGTGCCCTAGCCTTAGGCTAGGGGAGCCCTAGCCTTAGCCTAAGCCTAGGGGTACCCTAGCCTAAGCCTAGGGTTGCACTATCCTAAGCCTAGGGGTGTCCTAGCCTTAGGCTACGGGAGCCCTAAGCTTAACCTAAGCCTAGGGGTACCCTAGCCTAAGCCTAGGGATGCACTAGCCTTAGGCTAGGGGAACCCTAGCGTTAGCCTAAGTCTAGTGGTGCCCTAGCCTAAGCCTAGAGGTGCCCTAGTCTTAGGCTAGGGGAGCTCTAGCCTTAGCCTAAGCCTAGGGGTGCCCTAGCCTAAGCCTAGGGGTGTCCTAGCCTAAGCCTAGGAGTGCCCTAGCCTTAGCCTAAGCTAGGAGTGCCCTATGCTAAGCCTAGGGTTGCCCTAGCCTTAGGCTATGGGAGACCTAGCCTTAGCCTAATCTAGGGGTGCCCTAGCCTAAGCCTAGGGGTGCCCTAGCCTAAGCCTTGGGGTGCCCTCGGCTTAGGCTAGGGGTGCCCTAGCCTTAGGCTAGGGGAGCCCTAGCCTTAGCCTAAGCCTAGGGGTACCCTAGCCTAAGCCTAGGGGTGCCCAAGCCTAAGCCTAAGGGTGTCCTAGCCTTAGGCTAGGGGAGCCCTAGCCTTAGCCCAAGCCTAGGGGTGCCCTAGCCTAAGCCTGGGGTGCTCTAGCCTAAGCCTAGGGGTGCCCTAGCCTTAGGTTAGGGGAGCCCTAGCCTTAGCTTAAGCCTAGGGGTGCCCTAGCCTAAGCCTATGGGTGCCCTAGCCTAAGCCTAGGGGTGCCCTAGCCTAAGTCTAGGGGTGCCGTACCCTAAGCCTAGGGGTGCCCTAGCCTAAGCCTAGGGATGCCCTAGCCTTAGGCTATGGGAGCTCTAGCCTTAGCCTAAACCTAGGAGTGCCCTAGCCTAAGCTTAGGGGTGCCCTATCCTAAGCCTAGGGGTGTCGTAGCCTTAGGCTAGGGGAGCCCTAAGCTTAACCTAAGCCTAGGGGTGCCCTAGCCTAAGCCTAGGGGTGCACTAGCCTAAGCCTAGGGATGACCTAGCCTAAGGGTAGGGGTTCCCTAGCCTTAGGCTAGGGGAGCCCTAGCCTTAGCTTAAGCCTAGGAGTGCCCTAGCCTAAGCCTAGGGGTGCCCTATCCTTAGGTTAGGGGAGCCCTAGCCTTACCTTAAGCCTAGGGGTGCCCTAGCGTAAGCCTAGGGGTGCCCTAGCCTAAGCCTAGGGGTGCCCTAGCCTTAGGCTATGGGAGCCCTAGCCTTAGCTTAAGCCTAGGGGTGCACTAGCCTAAGCCTATGGGTGCCCTAGCCTAAGCCTAGGGGTGCCCGAGCCTAAGCCTAGGGGTGCCGTAGCCTAAGCCTAGGGGTGCCCTAGTCTAAGCCTAAGGGTGCCCTAGCCTTAGACTAGGGGAGCCCTAGCCTTAGCCTAAGCCTAGGGGTGCCCTAGCCTAAGCTTAGGGGGGCCCTAGCCTAAGCTTAGGGGGGCCCTATCCTAAGCCTAGGAGTGCCCTAGCCTAAGCCTAGGGATGCCCTAGCCTTAGGCTATGGGAGCCCTAGCCTTAGCCTAAGCCTAGGGGTGCCCTAGCGTAAGCCTAGGGGGGCCCTAGCCTAAGCCTACGGGTGCCCTAGCCTAGGGCTATGGGAGCCCTAGCCTTAGCCTAAGCCTAGTTCTGCCCTAGCCTAAGCCTAGGGGTGCCCTAGCCTTAGGCTAGGGGTGCCCTAGCCTTAGGCTAGGGGAGCCCGAGCCTTAGCCTAAGCCTAGGGGTACCCTAGCCTAAGCCTAGGGGTGCCCTATCATAAGCCTAGGGGTGTCCTAGCCTTAGGCTAGGGGAGCCCTAAGCTTAACCTAAGCCTAGGGGTGCCCTAGCCTAAGCCTAGGGGTGCCCTAGCATAAGCCTAGAGGTGCCCTAGTATAAGGCTAGGGGAGCTCTAACCTTAGCCTAAGCCTAGGGGTGCCCCAGCCTAAGCCTAGGGGTGCCGTAGCCTTAGCCTAAGCTAGGGGTGCCCTAGGCTAAGCCTAGGGGTGCCCTAGCCTTAGGCTATGTGAGCCCTAGCCTTAGCCTAAGCCTAGGGGTGCCCTAGCCTAAGCCTAGGGGTGCCCTAGCCTAAGCCTAGTGGTGCCCTAGCCTTGGGCTATGGGAGCCCTAGCCTTAGCCTAAGCCTAGGGGCGCCCTAGCCTTACGCTAGGGGTGCCCTAGCCTTACGCTAGGGGTGCCGTAGCCTTAGGCTAGGGGAGCCCTAGCCTTAGCATAAGCTAAGGGTACCCTAGCCTAAGCCTAGGGGTGCCCTAGCCTAAGCCTAGGGGTGTCCTAGCCTTAGGCTAGGGGAGCCCTAACATTAACCTCAGTCTAGTGGTGCCCTAGCCTAAGCGTAGGGGTGCCCTAGCCTAAGCCTAGGGATGCCCTATCCTTAGGCTAGGGGAGCACTAGCCTTAGCGTAAGCCTAGGGGTGCCCAACTTAAGCCTAGGGGTGCCCAAGCCTAAGCCTAGGGGTGCCCTAGCCTAAGGCTAGAGGTGCCCTAGCCTTAGGCTAGGGGAGCTCTAGCCTTAGCCTAAACCTAGGTGTGCCCTAGCCTAAGCCTAGGGGTGCCCTAGCCTTAGGCTAGCCGAGCCGTAGCCTTAGTCTAAGCCTAGGGGTGCCCTTGCCTAAGCCTCGAGGTGCCCTAGTCTTAGGCTAGGGGAGTCCTAGCCTTAGCCTAAGCCTAGGGGTGCCCTAGCCTATGCCTAGGTGTGCCCTAGCCTTAGGCTAGTCGAGCCATAGCCTTAGTCTAAGCCTAGGGGTGCCCTAGCCTAAGCCTATGGTTGCCCTAGCTTAAGCCTAGGGGTGTCCTACCCTTGTGCTAGGGGAACCCTAGCCGTAGCCTAAGCCTAGGGATGCCCTAGCCTAAGCCTAGGTGTGCCCTACCCTAAGCCTAAGGATGCCCTAGCCTTAGGCTAGGAGAGCCCTAGCCTTAGCCCAAGCCAAGGGGTGCCCTAGCCTAAGCCTAGGGGTGCCCTAGCCTAAGGGTACGGGTTCCCTAGCTTTAGGCTAGGGGAGCCCTAGCCTTAGCTTAAGCCTAGGCGTGCCCTAGCCTAAGCCTAGGGGTGTCCTAGCCTAAGCCTAGGGGTGCCCTAGCCTAAGACTAGAGGTGCCCTAGCGTTAGGCTAGGGGAGCTCTAGACTTAGACTAAGCCTAGGGGTGTCCTAGCCTAAGCCTAGGGGTGCCCTCGCCTAAGCCTAGGGGTGCCCCAGGCTAAGCCTAGAGGTGCCCTAGCCTTAGGCTAGGGAAGCCCTACCCTTAGCCTAAGCTTAGGGGTGCCCTAGCCTAAGCATAGGGGGGCCCTAGCCTATGCCTAGGGGTGCCCTAGCCTTAGGCTAGTCATACCATAGCATTAGTCTAAGCCTAGGGGTGCCCTATCCTAAGCCTATGGGTGCCCTAGCTTAAGCCTCGGGGTGTCCTAGCCTTACGCTAGGGGAGGCCTAGCCTTAGCCTAAGCCTAGGGATGCCCTAGCCTAAGTCTAGGGGTGCCCTAGCCTAAGCTTAGGGGTGCCTAGCATTAGGCTAGTCGACCCGGAGCCTTAGCCTAAGCCTAGGGTTGCCCTAGCCTAAGCCTTGGGGTGCCCTAGCCTAAGCCTAGGGGTGCCCTAACCTTAGGCTAGGGGATCCCTAGCCTTACGCTAATTCTAGGGGTGACCTAGCCTAAGCCGAGGGGTGCCGTAGTATACGCCTAGGGTGCCCTAGCCTAAGCCAAGGGGTGCCGTAGCCTAAGGGTATGGGTTCCCTAGCCTTAGGCTAGGGGAGCCCTAGCCTTAGCTTAAGCCTAGGGATGCCCTAGCCTAAGCCTAGGGGTGCCCTAGCCTAAGCCTAGGTGTGCCCTAGCCTTAGGCTAGTCGAGCCGGATCCTTAGCCTAAGTCTAGGGGAGCCCTAGCCTTAGCTTAACCCTAGTAGTGCCCTAGCCTAAGCCTAGTGGTGCCCTATCCTTAGGTTAGGGGAGCCCTAGCTTTAGCTTAAGCCTAGGGGTGCCCTAGCCTAAGCCTAGGTGTGCCCTAGCCTAAGCCTAGGGGTGCCCTAGCCTAAGCCTAGGGGTGCCCTAACCTTAGGGTAGGGGATCCCTAGCCTCAGGCTAATTCTAGGGGTGCCCTAGCCTAAGCCTAGGGGTGCCGTAGCCTAAGCCTAGGGGTGCCCTAGCCTAAGCCTAGGGGTGCCCTAGCCTTAGGCTAGGGGTGTCCTAGCCTTAGGCTAGGGGAGCCCTAGCCTTAGCCTAAGCCTAGGGGTACCCTAGCCTAAGCCTAGGGGTGCCCTAGCCTAAGCCTAGGGGTGCCCTAGCCTTAGGCTAGGGGAGCCCTAGCCTTAGCCCAAGCCTAGGGGTGCCCTAGCCTAAGCCTAGGGGTGCCCTAGCCTAAGCCTAGGGGTGCCCTAGCCTAAGGGTAGGGGTTCCCTAGCCTTAGGATAGGGGAGCCCTAGCCTTAGCTTAAGCCTAGGGGTGCCCTAGCCTAAGCCTAGGGGTGCCCTACCCTAAGCCTAGGGGTGCCCTAGCCTAAGCCTAGGGGTGCCCTAACCTTAGGCTAGGGGATCCCTAGGCTCAGGCTAATTCTAGGGGTGCCCTAGCCTAAGCCTAGGTGTGCTGTAGCGTAAGCCTAGGGGTGCCCTAGCCTAAGCCTAGGGGTGCCCTAGCCTTGGGCTATGGGAGCCCTACCCTTAGCCTAAGCCTAGGGGTGCCCTAGCCTAAGCCTAGGGGTGCCCTAGCCTTAGGCTATGGGTGCCCTAGCCTTAGTCTAGGGGAGCCCTAGCCTTAGCCTAAGCCTAGGGGTACCCTAGCCTAAGCCTAGGGGTGCCCTAGCCTAAGCCTAAGGGTGTCCTAGCCTTAGGCTAGGGGAGCCCAAACCTTAACCTAAGCCTAGGGGTGCCCTCGCCTAAGCCTAAGGGTGCCCTAGCCTAAGCCTAGGGGTGCCCTAACCTTAGGCTAGGGGATCCCTAGCCTTAGGCTAATTCTAGGGGTGCCCTAGCCTAAGCCTAGGGGTGCCCTAGCCTCAGCCTAGGGGTGCCTTAGCCTAAGCCTAGGGGTGCCCTAGCCTAAGCCTAGGGCTGCCCTAGCCTAAGGGTAGGGGTTCCCTAGCCTTAGGCTAGGGGAGCCCCAGCCTTAGCTTAAGCCTAGGGGTGCCCTAGCCTAAGCCTAGGGGTGTCCTAGCCTAAGCCTAGAGGTGCCCTAGCGTTAGGCTGGGGGAGCTCTAGACTTAGCGTAAGCCTAGGGGTGTCCTAGCCTAAGCCTAGGGGTGCCCTCGCCTAAGCCTAGGGGTGCCGTAGCCTTAGGGTAGTCGAGCCGTAGCCTTAGTCTAAGCCTAGGGGTGCCCTAGGCTAAGCCTAGAGGTGCCCTAGCCTTAGGCTAGGGAAGCCCTAGCCTTAGCCTAAGCCTAGGGGTGCCCTAGCCTAAGCCTAGGGGTGCCCTAGCCTATGCCTAGGGGTGCCCTAGCCTTAGGCTAGTCGAGCCATAGCATTAGTCTAAGCCTAGGGGTGCCCTATCCTAAGCCTATGGGTGCCCTAGCTTAAGCCTAGGGGTGTCCTAGCCTTACGCTAGGGGAGCCCTATCCTTAGCCTAAGCCTAGGGATGCCCTAGCTTAAGCCTAGGGGTGCCCTAGCCTAAGCCTAGGGGTGCCCTAGCCTTAGGCTAGTCGAGCCGTAGCCTTAGTCTAAGGCTAGGTGTGCCGTAGTCTACGCCTAGAGGTGCCCTAGCCTAAGCCAAGGGGTGCCCTAGCCCTAGGCTAGGGGAGCCCTAGCCTAAGGGTATGGGTTCCCTAGCCTTAGGCTAGGGGAGCTCTAGCCTTAGCTTAAGCCTTGGGGTGCCCTAGCCTAAGCCTAGGGATGCCGTAGACTAAGCCTAGGGGTGCCCTAGCCTAATCCTAGAGGTATCCTAGCGTTAGTCTAGGGGAGCTCTAGCCTTAGCCTAAGCCTAGGGGTGTCCTAGCCTAAGCCTAGGGGTGCCCTAGCCTAAGCCTAGGGGTGCCCTAGCCTTAGGCTAGTCGAGCCGTAGCCTTAGTCTAAGGCTAGGGGTGCCTTAGGCTAAGCCTAGAGGTGCCCTAGCCTTAGGCTAGGGAAGCCCTAGCCTTAGCCTAAGCCTAAGGGGGCCCTATCCTAAGCCTAGGGGTGCCCTAGCCTAAGCCTAGGGGTGCCCTAGCCTTAGGCTAGTCGAGCCATAGCATTAGTCTAAGCCTAGGGGTGCCCTAGCCTAAGCCTAGGTGTGCCCTAGCCTTAGGCTAGTCGAGCCGGAGCCTTAGCCTAAGCCTAGGGGTGCCGTAGCCTAAGCCTAGGGGTGCCCTAGCCTAAGCCTAGGGGTGCCCTAACCTTAGGCTAGAGGATCCCTAGCCTAAGGCTAAGCCTAGGGGTGCCCTAGCCTTAGGCTAGGGGTGCCCTAGCCTTAGGCTAGGGGAGCCCTAGCCTTAGCCTAAGCCTAGGGGTGCCCTAGCCTAAGCCTAGGGGTGCCCTAACCTAAGCCTAGGGGTGCCCTAGCCTTGGGCTATGGGAGCCCTAGCCTTAGCCTAAGCCTAGGGGTGCCCTAGCCTAAGCCTAAGGGTCTCCTAGCCTTAGGCTATGGGAGCCCTAACCTTAACCTAAGCCTAGGGCTGCCCTAGCCTAAGCCTAGGTGTGCCCTAGTCTCAGCCTAGGGGTGCCGTAGCCTAAGCCTAGGGGTGCCCTAGCCTAAGCCTAGGGGTGCCATAGCCTTAGGCTAGGGGAGCCCTAGCCTTAGCCCAAGCCTAGGGGTGCCCTAGCCTAAGCCTACGGGTGCCCTAACATAAGGGTAGGGGTTCCCGAGCCTTAGTATAGGGGAGCCCTAGCCTTAGCTTAAGCCTAGGAGTGCCCTAGCCTAAGCCTAGGGGTGCCCTATCATTAGGTTAGGGGAGCCCTAGCCTTAGCTTAAGCCTAGGGGTGCCCTAGCCTAAGCCTAGGGGTGCCCTAGCCTAAGCCTAGGGGTGCCGTAGCCTAAGCTTAGGGGTGCCCTAACCTTACGCTAGGGGATCCCTAGCCTCAGGCTAATTCTAGGGGTGCCCTAGCCTAAGCCTAGGGGTGCCGTAGCCTAAGCCTAGGCGTGCCCTAGCCTAAGCCTAGGGGTGCCCTATCCTTAGGTTAGGGGAGCCCTAGCCTTAGCTTAAGCCTAGGGGTGCACTAGCCTAAGCCTATGGGTGCCCTAGCCTTAGACTAGGGGAGCCCTAGCCTTAGCCTAAGCCTAAAGGTGCCCTACCCTAAGCTTAGGGGGGCCCTAGCCTAAGCCTAGGGGTGCCCTAGCCTAAGCCTAGGGATGCCCTAGCCTTATTCTATGGGAGCCCTAGCCTTAGCCTAAGCCTAGGGGTACCCTAGCCTAAGCCTAAGGGTGCCCTATCCTAAGCCTAGGGGTGTCCTAGCCTTAGGCTAGGGGAGCCCTAAGCTTAACCTAAGCCTAGGGGTGCCCTAGCCTAAGCCTAGGGGTGCCCTAGCCTAAGCCTAGGGATGCCCTAGCCTTAGGCTAGGGGAGCCCTAGCCTTAGCCTAAGCCTAGTGCTGCCCTAGCATAAGCCTAGAGGTGCCCTAGTATTAGGCTAGGGGAGCTCTAGCCTTAGCCTAAGCCTAGGGTTGCCCTAGCCTAAGCCTAGGGGTGCCCTAGCCTAAGCCTAGGGGTGCCCTAGCCTTGGGCTATGGGAGCCCTAGCGTTAGCCTAAGCCTAGGGGTGCCCTAGCCTAAGCCTAGGGGTGCCCTAGACTTAGGCTAGGCGTGCCCTAGCCTTAGGCTAGGGGAGCCCTAGCCTTAGCATAAGCTAGGGGTACCCTAGCCTAAGTCTAGGAGTACCCTAGCCTAAGCCTAGGGGTGTCCTAGCCTTAGGCTAGGGGAGCCCTAACCTTAACCTCAGCCTAGGGGTTCCCTAGCCTAAGCCTAGGGGTACCCTAGCCTAAGCCTAGGGGTGCCCTAGCCTTAGGGTAGTCGAGCCGTAGCCTTAGTCTAAGCCTAGGGGTGCCCTAGCCTAAGTCTAGAGGTGCCCTAGTCTTAGGCTAGGGGAGTCCTAGCCTTAGCCTAAGCCTAGGGGTGCCCTAGCCTAAGCCTAGGGATGCCTTGGCCTTAGGCTATGGGAGCCCTAGCCTTAGCCTAAGCCTAGGGGTGCCCTAGCGTAAGCCTAGGGGTGCCCTAGCCTAAACCTACGGGTGCCCTAGCCATGGGCTATGGGAGCCCTAGCCTTAGCCTAAGCCTAGGGGTGCCCTAACCTAAGCCTAGGGGTGCCCTAGCCTTAGGCTCGGGGTGCCCTAGCCTTAGGCTAGGGGAGCCCTAGCCTTAGCCTAAGCCTAGGGGTACCCTAGCCTAAGCCTAGGGGTGTCCTAGCCTTAGGCTACGGGAGCCCTAAGCTTAACCTAAACCTAGGGGTGCCCTATCCTAAGCCTAGGGGTGCCCTAGCCTAAGCCTAGGGATGCACTAGCCTTAGGCTAGGGGAACCCTAGCGTTAGCCTCAGTCTAGTGGTGCCCTAGCCTAAGCCTAGAGGTGCCCTAGTCTTAGGCTAGGGGAGCTCTAGCCTTAGCCTAAGCCTAGGGGTGCCCTAGCCCAAGCCTAGGGGTGTCCTAGCCTAAGCCTAGGAGTGCCCTAGCCTTAGCCTAAGCTAGGAGTGCCCTATGCTAAGCCTAGGGGTGCCCTAGCCTTAGGCTATGGGAGCCCTAGCCTTAGCCTAATCTAGGGGTGCCCTAGCCTAAGCCTAGGGGTGCCCTAGCCTAAGCCTAGGGGTGCCCTAGGCTTAGGCTAGGGGTGCCCTAGCCTTAGGCTAGGGGAGCCCTAGCCTTAGCCTAAGCCTAGGGGTACCATAGCCTAAGCCTAGCGGTGCCCTAGCCTAAGCCTAGGGATGCCCTATCCTTAGGCTAGGGGAGCCCTAGCCTTAGCCTAAGCCTAGGGGTGCCCTAGCCTAAGCCTAGGGGTGCCCTAGACTTAGGCTAGGGGAGCCCTAGCCATAGCCTAAGCCTATGGGTGCCCTTGCCTAAGCCTAGGGGAGCCCTAGCCTTAGGCTAGGGGAGACCTAGCCCTAGCCCAAGGCTAGGGGTGCCCTAGCCTAAGCCTTGGGGTGCCCTAGCCTAAGGGTAGGGGTTCCGTAGCCTTAGGGTAGGGGAGCCCTAGCCTTAGCCTAAGCCTAGGGGTGCTCTAGCCTAAGCCTAGGGGGCCCTAGCCTAAGCCTAGGGGTGCCGTAGCCTAAGCCTAGGGGTGTCGTAGCCTAAGCCTATGGGTGCCCTAGCCTAAGCTTGGCGTGCCCTAGCCTTAGGCTAGGGGAGCCCTAGCCTTAGCCCAAGCCTAGGGGTGCCCTAGCCTAAGCCTAGGGGTGCCCTAACCTTAGGCTAGGGGATCCCTAGCCTCAGGCTAATTCTAGGGGTGCCCTAGCCTAAGCCTAGGTGTGCTGTAGCCTAAGCCTAGGGGTGCCCTAGCCTAAGCCTAGGGGTGCCCTAGCCTTGGGCTATGGGAGCCCTAGCCTTAGCCTAAGCCTAGGGGTGCCCTAGCCTAAGCCTAGGGGTGCCCTAGCCTTAGGCTATGGGTGCCCTAGCCTTAGTCTAGGCGAGCCCTAGCCTTACCTAAGCCTAGGGGTAACCTAGCCTAAGCCTAGGGGTGCCCTAGCCTAAGCCTAAGGGTGTCCTAGCCTTAGGCTAGGGGAGCCCAAACCTTAACCTAAGCCTAGGGGTGCCCTCGCCTAAGCCTAGGGGTGCCCTAGCCTAAGCCTAGGGGTGCCCTAACCTTAGGCTAGGGGATCCCTAGCCTTAGGCTAATTCTAGGGGTGCCCTAGCCTAAGCCTAGGGGTGCCCTAGCCTCAGCCTAGGGGTGCCTTAGCCTAAGCCTAGGGGTGCCCTAGCCTAAGCCTAGGGCTGCCCTAGCCTAAGGGTAGGGGTTCCCTAGCCTTAGGCTAGGGGAGCCCCAGCCTTAGCTTAAGCCTAGGGGTGCCCTAGCCTAAGCCTAGGGGTGTCCTAGCCTAAGCCTAGAGGTGCCCTAGCGTTAGGCTGGGGGAGCTCTAGAGTTAGCGTAAGCCTAGGGGTGTCCTAGCCTAAGCCTAGGGGTGCCCTAGCCTAAGCCTAGGGGTGCCGTAGCCTTAGGCTAGTCGAGCCGTAGCCTTAGTCTAAGCCTAGGGGTGCCCTAGGCTAAGCCTAGAGGTGCCCTAGCCTTAGGCTAGGGAAGCCCTAGCCTTAGCCTAAGCCTAGGGGTGCCCTAGCCTAAGCCTAGGGGTGCCCTAGCCTATGCCTAGGGGTGCCCTAGCCTTAGGCTAGTCGAGCCATAGCATTAGTCTAAGCCTAGGGGTGCCCTATCCTAAGCCTATGGGTGCCCTAGCTTAAGCCTAGGGGTGTCCTAGCCTTACGCTAGGGGAGCCCTATCCTTAGCCTAAGCCTAGGGATGCCCTAGCTTAAGCCTAGGGGTGCCCTAGCCTAAGCTTAGGGGTGCCCTAGCCTTAGGCTAGTCAAGCCAGAGCCTTAGCCTAAGCCTAGGGGTGCCCTAGCCTAAGCCTAGGGGTGCCCTAACCTTAGGCTAGGGGATCCCTAGCCTTAGGCTAATTCTAGGGGTGCCCTAGCCTAAGCCTAGGGGTGCCGTAGTCTACGCCTAGGGGTGCCCTAGCCTAAGCCAAGGGGTGCCCTAGCCCTAGGCTAGGGGAGCCCTAGCCTAAGGGTATGGGTTCCCTAGCCTTAGGCTAGGGGAGCTCTAGCCTTAGCTTAAGCCTAGGGGTGCCCTAGCCTAAGCCTAGGGATGCCGTAGACTAAGCCTAGGGGTGCCCTAGCCTAATCCTAGAGGTATCCTAGCGTTAGTCTAGGGGAGCTCTAGCCTTAGCCTAAGCCTAGGGGTGTCCTAGCCTAAGCCTAGGGGTGCCCTAGCCTAAGCCTAGGGGTGCCCTAGCCTTAGGCTAGTCGAGCCGTAGCCTTAGTCTAAGGCTAGGGGTGCCTTTGGCTAAGCCTAGGGGTGCCCTAGCCTTAGGCTAGTCGAGCCATAGCATTAGTCTAAGCCTAGGGGTGCCCTAGCCTAAGCCTAGGTGTGCCCTAGCCTTAGGCTAGTCGAGCCGGAGCCTTAGCCTAAGTCTAGGGGTGCCGTAGCCTAAGCCTAGGGGTGCCCTAGCCTAAGCCTAGGGGTGCCCTGACCTTAGGCTAGAGGATCCCTAGCCTAAGGCTAAGCCTAGGGGTGCCCTAGCCTTAGGCTAGGGGTGCCCTAGCCTTAGGCTAGGGGAGCCCTAGCCTTAGCCTAAGCCTAGGGGTGCCCTAGCCTAAGCCTTGGGGTGCCCTAACCTAAGCCTAGGGGTGCCCTAGCCTTGGGCTATGGGAGCCCTAGCCTTAGCCTAAGCCTAGGGGTGCCCTATCCTTAGGCTAGGGGTGCCCTAGCCTTAGGCTAGGGGAGCCCTAGCCTTAGCCTAAGCCTAGGGGTACCCTAGCCTAAGCCTAGGGGTGCCCTAGCCTAAGCCTAAGGGTCTCCTAGCCTTAGGCTAGGGGAGCCCTAACCTTAACCTAAGCCTAGGGGTGCCCTAGCCTAAGCCTAGGTGTGCCCTAGTCTCAGCCTAGGGGTGCCGTAGCCTAAGCCTAGGGGTGCCCTAGCCTAAGCCTAGGGGTGCCATAGCCTTAGGCTAGGGGAGCCCTAGCCTTAGCCCAAGCCTAGGGGTGCCCTAGCCTAAGCCTACGGGTGCCCTAACATAAGGGTAGGGGTTCCCGAGCCTTAGTATAGGGGAGCCCTAGCCTTAGCTTAAGCCTAGGAGTGCCCTAGCCTAAGCCTAGGGGTGCCCTATCATTAGGTTAGGGGAGCCCTAGCCTTAGCTTAAGCCTAGGGGTGCCCTAGCCTAAGCCTAGGGGTGCCCTAGCCTAAGCCTAGGGGTGCCGTAGCCTAAGCTTAGGGGTGCCCTAACCTTACGCTAGGGGATCCCTAGCCTCAGGCTAATTCTAGGGGTGCCCTAGCCTAAGCCTAGGGGTGCCGTAGCCTAAGCCTAGGCGTGCCCTAGCCTAAGCCTAGGGGTGCCCTATCCTTAGGTTAGGGGAGCCCTAGCCTTAGCTTAAGCCTAGGGGTGCACTAGCCTAAGCCTATGGGTGCCCTAAATAAGGCTATGGGTGCCCGAGCCTAAGATTAGGGGTCCCGTAGCCTAAGCCTAGGGGTGCCCTAGCCTAAGCCTAAGGTTGCCCTAGCCTTAGACTAGGGGAGCCCTAGCCTTAGCCTAAGCCTAAAGGTGCCCTACCCTAAGCTTAGGAGGGCCCTAGCTTAAGCTTAGGGGGGCCCTAGCCTAAGCCTAGGGTTGCCCTAGCCTAAGCCTAGGGATGCCCTAGCCTTATTCTATGGGAGCCCTAGCCTTAGCCTAAGCCTAGGGGTACCCTAGCCTAAGCCTAAGGGTGCCCTATCCTAAGCCTAGGGGTGTCCTAGCCTTAGGCTAGGGGAGCCCTAAGCTTAACCTAAGACTAGGGGTGCCCTAGCCTAAGCCTAGGGGTGCCCTAGCCTAAGCCTAGGGATGCCCTAGCCTTAGGCTAGGGGAGCCCTAGCCTTAGCCTAAGCCTAGTGCTGCCCTAGCATAAGCCTAGAGGTGCCCTAGTATTAGGCTAGGGGAGCTCTAGCCTTAGCCTAAGCCTAGGGTTGCCCTAGCCTAAGCCTAGGGGTGCCCTAGCCTAAGCCTAGGGGTGCCCTAGCCTTGGGCTATGGGAGCCCTAGCGTTAGCCTAAGCCTAGGGGTGCCCTAGCCTAAGCCTAGGGGTGCCCTAGACTTAGGCTAGGCGTGCCCTAGCCTTAGGCTAGGGGAGCCCTAGCCTTAGCATAAGCTAGGGGTACCCTAGCCTAAGTCTAGGAGTACCCTAGCCTAAGCCTAGGGGTGTCCTAGCCTTAGGCTAGGGGAGCCCTAACCTTAACCTCAGCCTAGGGGTTCCCTAGCCTAAGCCTAGGGGTACCCTAGCCTAAGCCTAGGGGTGCCCTAGCCTTAGGGTAGTCGAGCCGTAGCCTTAGTCTAAGCCTAGGGGTGCCCTAGCCTAAGTCTAGAGGTGCCCTAGTCTTAGGCTAGGGGAGTCCTAGCCTTAGCCTAAGCCTAGGGGTGCCCTAGCCTAAGCCTAGGGATGCCTTGGCCTTAGGCTATGGGAGCCCTAGCCTTAGCCTAAGCCTAGGGGTGCCCTAGCGTAAGCCTAGGGGTGCCCTAGCCTAAACCTACGGGTGCCCTAGCCATGGGCTATGGGAGCCCTAGCCTTAGCCTAAGCCTAGGGGTGCCCTAACCTAAGCCTAGGGGTGCCCTAGCCTTAGGCTCGGGGTGCCCTAGCCTTAGGCTAGGGGAGCCCTAGCCTTAGCCTAAGCCTAGGGGTACCCTAGCCTAAGCCTAGGGGTGTCATAGCCTTAGGCTACGGGAGCCCTAAGCTTAACCTAAACCTAGGGGTGCCCTATCCTAAGCCTAGGGGTGCCCTAGCCTAAGCCTAGGGATGCACTAGCCTTAGGCTAGGGGAACCCTAGCGTTAGCCTCAGTCTAGTGGTGCCCAAGCCTAAGCCTAGAGGTGCCCTAGTCTTAGGCTAGGGGAGCTCTAGCCTTAGCCTAAGCCTAGGGGTGCCCTAGCCCAAGCCTAGGGGTGTCCTAGCCTAAGCCTAGGAGTGCCCTAGCCTTAGCCTAAGCTAGGAGTGCCCTATGCTAAGCCTAGGGGTGCCCTAGCCTTAGGCTATGGGAGCCCTAGCCTTAGCCTAATCTAGGGGTGCCCTAGCCTAAGCCTAGGGGTGCCCTAGCCTAAGCCTAGGGGTGCCCTAGGCTTAGGCTAGGGGTGCCCTAGCCTTAGGCTAGGGGAGCCCTAGCCTTAGCCTAAGCCTAGGGGTACCCTAGCCTAAGCCTAGGGGTGCCCAAGCCTAAGCCTAAGGGTGTCCTAGCCTTAGGCTAGGGGAGCCCTAACCTTAACCTCAGCCTAGCGGTTCCCTAGCCTAAGCCTAGCGGTGCCCTAGCCTAAGCCTAGGGATGCCCTATCCTTAGGCTAGGGGAGCCCTAGCCTTAGCCTAAGCCTAGGGGTGCCCTAGCCTAAGCCTAGGGGTGCCCTAGCCTTAGGCTAGGGGAGCCCTAGCCATAGCCTAAGCCTATGGGTGCCCTTGCCTAAGCCTAGGGGAGCCCTAGCCTTAGGCTAGGGGAGACCTAGCCCTAGCCCAAGGCTAGGGGTGCCCTAGCCTAAGCCTTGGGGTGCCCTAGCCTAAGGGTAGGGGTTCCGTAGCCTTAGGGTAGGGGAGCCCTAGCCTTAGCCTAAGCCTAGGGGTGCTCTAGCCTAAGCCTAGGGGGCCCTAGCCTAAGCCTAGGGGTGCCGTAGCCTAAGCCTAGGGGTGCCGTAGCCTAAGCCTATGGATGCCCTAGCCTAAGCCTAGGCGTGCCCTAGCCTTAGGCTAGGGGAGCCCTAGCCTTAGCCCAAGCCTAGGGGTGCCCTAGCCTAAGCCTGGGGTGCTCTAGCCTAAGCCTAGGGGTGCCCTAGCCTTAGGTTAGGGGAGCCCTAGCCTTAGCTTAAGCCTAGGGGTGCCCTAGCCTAAGCCAAGGGGTACCCTAGCCTAAGCCTAGGGGTGCCCTAGCCTTAAGCTAGGGGAGCCCTAGCCTTAGCTTAAGCCTAGGGGTGCCCTAGCCTAAGCCTATGGGTGCCCTAGCCTAAGCCTAGGGGTGCCCTAGCCTAAGTCTAGGGGTGCCGTACCCTAAGCCTAGGGGTGCCCTAGCCTAAGCCTAGGGATGCCATAGCCTTAGGCTATGGGAGCTCTAGCCTTAGCCTAAGCCTAGGAGTGCCCTAACCTAAGCTTAGGGGTGCCCTATCCTAAGCCTAGGGGTGTCATAGCCTTAGGCTAGGGGAGCCCTAAGCTTAAACTAAGCCTAGGGGTGCCCTAGCCTAAGCCTAGGGGTGCACTAGCCTAAGCCTAGGGATGACCTAGCCTAAGGGTAGGGGTTCCCTAGCCTTAGGCTAGGGGAGCCCTAGCCTTAGCTTAAGCCTAGGAGTGCCCTAGCCTAAGCCTAGGGGTGCCCTATCCTTAGGTTAGGGGAGCCCTAGCCTTACCTTAAGCCTAGGGGTGCCCTAGCGTAAGCCAAGGGGTGCCCTAGCCTAAGCCTAGGGGTGTCCTAGCCTTAGGCTATGGGAGCCCTAGCCTTAGCTTTAGCCTAGGGGTGCACTAGCCTAAGCCTATGGGTGCCCTAGCCTAAGCCTAGGGGTGCCCGAGCCTAAGCCTAGGGGTGCCGTAGCCTAAGCCTAGGGGTGCCCTAGTCTAAGCCTAAGGGTGCCCTAGCCTTAGACTAGGGGAGCCCTAGAATTAGCATAAGCCTATGGGTGCCCTAGCCTAAGCTCAGGGGGGCCCTAGCCTAAGCTTAGGTGGGCCCTATCCTAAGCCTAGGAGTGCCCTAGCCTAAGCCTAGGGATGCCCTAGCCTTAGGCTATGGGAGCCCTAGCCTTAGCCTAAGCCTGGGGTGCCCTAGCGTAAGCCTAGGGGGGCCCTAGCCTAAGCCTACGGGTGCCCTAGCCTTGGGCTATGGGAGCCCTAGCCTTAGCCTAAGCCTAGTTCTGCCCTAGCCTAAGCCTAGGGGTACCCTGGCCTAAGCCTAGGGGTGCACTATCCTAAGCCTAGGGGTGTCCTAGCCTTAGGCTAGGGGAGCCCTAAGCTTAACCTAAGCCTAGGGGTGCCCTAGCCTAAGCCTAGGGGTGCCCTAGCATAAGCCTAGAGGTGCCCTAGTATTAGGCTAGGGGAGCTCTAGCCTTAGCCTAAGCCTAGGGGTGCCCCAGCCTAAGCCTAGGGGTGCCCTAGCCTTAGCCTAAGCTAGGGGTGCCCTAGGCTAAGCCTAGGGGTGCCCTATCCTTACGCTAGGGGTGCCCTAGCCTTACGCTAGGGGTGCCGTAGCCTTAGGCTAGGGGAGCCCTAGCCTTAGCATAAGCTAGGGGTACCCTAGCCTAAGCCTAGGGGTGCCCTAGCCTAAGCCTAGGGGTGTCCTAGCCTTAGGCTAGGGGAGCCCTAACATTAACCTCAGCCTAGTGGTGCCCTAGCCTAAGCGTAGGGGTGCCCTAGCCTAAGCCTAGGGATGCCCTATCCTTAGGCTAGGGGAGCACTAGCCTTAGACTAAGCCTAGGGGTGCCCAACTTAAGCCTAGGGGTGCCCAAGCCTAAGCCTAGGGGTGCCCTAGCCTAAGCCTAGAGGTGCCCTAGCCTTAGGCTAGGGGAGCTCTAGCCTTAGCCTAAGCCTAGGTGTGCCCTAGCCTAAGCCTAGGGGTGCCCTAGCCTAAGCCTAGGGGTGCCCTAGCCTTAGGCTAGTCGAGCCGTAGCCTTAGTCTAAGCTTAGGGGTGCCCTTGCCTAAGCCTCGAGGTGCCCTAGTCTTAGGCTAGGGGAGTCCTAGCCTTAGCCTAAGCCTAGGGGTGCCCTAGCCTATGCCTAGGTGTGCCCTAGCCTTAGGCTAGTCGAGCCATAGCCTTAGTCTAAGCCTAGGGGTGCCCTAGCCTAAGCCTATGGGTGCCCTAGCTTAAGCCTAGGGGTGTCCTACCCTTGTGCTAGGGGAACCCTAGCCGTAGCCTAAGCCTAGGGATGCCCTAGCCTAAGCCTAGGGGTGCCCTAGCCTAAGCCTAGGGTTGCCCTAGCCTTAGGCTAGTGGAGCCGGAGCCTTAGGCTAAGCCTAGGGGTGCCCTGGCCTAAGCCTAGGGGTACCCTAGCCTAAGCCTAGGGGTGCCCTAGCCTAAGCCTAGGGGTGCCCTAGCCTTATGCTAGGGGAGCTCTAGCCTTAGCCCAAGCCTAGGGGTGCCCTAGCCTAAGCCTTGGGGTGCCCTAGCCTAAGGGTATGGGTTCCCTAGCCTTAGGCTAGGGGAGCCCTAGCCTTAGTTTAAGGCTAGGGGTGCCCTAGCCTAAGCCTACGGGTGCCCTAGCCTAAGTTTAGGGGTGCCCTAGCCTAAGCCTAGAGGTGCCCTAGCCTTAGGGTAGGGGAGCTCTAGCCTTAGCCTAAGCCTAGGGGTGCCCTAGCCTAAGCCAAGGGGTGCCCGAGCCTTAGGCTAGTCGAGCCGTAGCCTTAGTTTAAGCCTAGGGGTGCCCTAGCCTAAGCCTAGAGGTGCCCTAGCCTTAGGCTAGGGGAGACTTAGCCATAGCCTAAGCCTAGGGGAGCCCTAGCCTTAGGCTAAAGGAGCCCTAGCCCTAGCCCAAGGCTAGGGGTACCCTAGCCTAAGCCTTGGGGTGCCCTAGCCTAAGGGTAGGGGTTCCCTAGCCTTAGGGTAGGGGAGCTCTAGCCTTAGCCTAAGCCTTGGGTTGCCCTAGCCTAAGCCTAGGGGGCCCTAGCCTAAGCCTAGGGGTGCCGTAGCCTAAGCCTAGGGGTGCCGTAGCCTAAGCGTAGGGGTGCCGTAGCCTAAGCCTAGGGGTGCCCTAGCCTAAGCCTAGGCGTGCCCTAGCCTTAGGCTAGGGGAGCCCTAGCCTTAGCCCAAGCCTAGGGGTGCCCTAGCCTAAGCCTGGGGTGCTGTAGCCTAAGCCTAGGGGTGCCCTAGCCTTAGGTTAGGGGAGCCCTAGCCTTAGCTTAAGACTAGGGGTGCCGTAGCGTAAGCCTAGGGGTACCCTAGCCTAAGCCTTGGGGTGCCATAGCCTTAGGCTAGGGGAGCCCTAGCCTTAGCTTAAGCCTAGGGGTGCCCTAGCCTAAGCCTAGGGGTGCCCTAGCCTAAGCCTAGGGGTGCCCTAGCCTAAGTCTAGGGGTGCCGTACCCTAAGCCTAGGGGTGCCCTAGCCTAAGCCTAGGGGTGCCCTAGCCTTAGACTAGGGGAGCCCTAGCCTTAGCCTAAGCCTAGGGGTGCCCTAGCCAAAGCCTAGCGATGCCCTAGCCTTAGGCTATGTGAGCTCTAGCCTTAGCCTAAGCCTAGGAGTGCCCTAGCCTAAGCTTAGGGGTGCCCTATCCTAAGCCTAGGGGTGTCGTAGCCTTAGGCTAGGGGAGCCCTAAGCTTAACCTAAGCCTAGGGGTGCCCTAGCCTAAACCTAGGGGTGCACTAGCCTAAGTCTAGGGATGCCCTAGCCTTGGGCTAGGGGAGCCCTAGCCTTAGCCTAAGCCTAGGGGTGCCCTAGCCTAAGCGTAGAGGTGCCCTAGTCTTAGGCTAGGGGAGCTCTAGCCTTAGCCTAAGCCTAGGGGTGCCCTAGCCTAAGCCTAGGGGTGCCCTAGCTGAAGCCTAGGGGTGCCCTAGGCTAAGCCTAGGGGTGCCCTACCCTTATGCTATGGGAGCCCTAGCCTTAGCCTAAGCCTAGGGGTGCCCTAGCCTAAGCCTAGGGGTGCCCTAGCCTAAGCCTAGGGGTGCCCTAGCCTAAGCTTAGGGGTGCCCTAGCCTTGGGCTATGGGAGCCCTAGCCTTAGCCTAATCTTAGGTGTGCCCTAGCCTAAGCCTAGGGTTTCCCTAGCCTTAGGATAGTGGTGCCCTAGCCTAAGCCTAGGGGTCCCCGAGCCCAAGCCTAGGGGTGCCGAAGCCTAAGCCTAGGGGTGCCCTAGTCTAAGCCTAAGGGTGCCCTAGCCTTAGACTAGGGGAGCCCTAGCCTTAGCCTAAGCCTAGGGGTGCCCTAGCCTAAGCCTAGGCGTGCCCTAGCCTTAGGCTAGGGGAGCCCTAGCCTTAGCCCAAGCCTAGGGGTGCCCTAGCCTAAGCCTGGGGTGCTCTAGCCTAAGCCTAGGGGTGCCCTAGCCGTAGGTTAGGGGAGCCCTAGCCTTAGCTTAAGACTAGGGGTGCCCTAGCCTAAGCCTAGGGGTACCCTAGCCTAAGCCTATGGGTGCCCTAGGCTTAGGCTAGGGGTGCCCTAGCCTTAGGCTAGGGGAGCCCTAGCCTTAGCCTAAGCCTAGGGGTACCCTAGCCTAAGCCTAGGGGTGCCCAAGCCTAAGCCTAAGGGTGTCCTAGCCTTAGTCTAGGGGAGCCCTAACCTTAACCTCAGCCTAGGGGTTCCCTAGCCTAAGCCTAGCGGTGCCCTAGCCTAAGCCTAGGGATGCCCTATCCTTAGGCTAGGGGAGCCCTAGCCTTAGCCTAAGCCTAGGGGTGCCCTAGCCTAAGCCTAGGGGTGCCCTAGCCTTAGGCTAGGGGAGCCCTAGCCATAGCCTAAGCCTATGGGTGCCCTTGCCTAAGCCTAGGGGAGCCCTAGCCTTAGGCTAGGGGAGACCTAGCCCTAGCCCAAGGCTAGGGGTGCCCTAGCCTAAGCCTTGGGGTGCCCTAGCCTAAGGGTAGGGGTTCCGTAGCCTTAGGGTAGGGGAGCCCTAGCCTTAGCCTAAACCTAGGGGTGCCCTAGCCTAAGCCTAGGGGGCCCTAGCCTAAGCCTAGGGGTGCCGTAGCCTAAGCCTAGGGGTGCCGTAGCCTAAGCCTATGGGTGCCCTAGCCTAAGCCTAGGCGTGCCCTAGCCTTAGGCTAGGGGAGCCCTAGCCTTAGCCCAAGCCTAGGGGTGCCCTAGCCTAAGCCTGGGGTGCTCTAGCCTAAGCCTAGGGGTGCCCTAGCCTTAGGTTAGGGGAGCCCTAGCCTTAGCTTAAGCCTAGGGGTGCCCTAGCCTAAGCCAAGAGGTACCCTAGCCTAAGCCTAGGGGTGCCCTAGCCTTAAGCTAGGGGAGCCCTAGCCTTAGCTTAAGCCTAGGGGTGCCCTAGCCTAAGCCTATGGGTGCCCTAGCCTAAGCCTATGGGTGCCCTAGCCTAAGCCTAGGGGTGCCCTAGCCTAAGTCTAGGGGTGCCGTACCCTAAGCCTAGGGGTGCCCTAGCCTAAGCCTAGGGATGCCCTAGCCTTAGGCTATGGGAGCTCCAGCCTTAGCCTAAGCCTAGGAGTGCCCTAGCCTAAGCTTAGGGGTGCCCTATCCTAAGCCTAGGGGTGTCATAGCCTTAGGCTAGGGGATCCCTAAGCTTAACCTAAGCCTAGGGGTGCCCTAGCCTAAGCCTAGGGGTGCACTACCCTAAGCCTAGGGATGACCTAGCCTAAGGGTAGGGGTTCCCTAGCCTTAGGCTAGGGGAGCCCTAGCCTTAGCTTAAGCCTAGGAGTGCCCTAGCCTAAGCCTAGGGGTGCCCTATCCTTAGGTTAGGGGAGCCCTAGCCTTACCTTAAGCCTAGGGGTGCCCTAGCGTAAGCCTAGGGGTGCCCTAGCGTAAGCCTAGGGGTGCCCTAGCCTTAGGCTATGGGAGCCCTAGCCTTAGCTTAAGCCTAGGGGTGCACTAGCCTAAGCCTATGGGTGCCCTAGCCTAAGCATAGGGGTGCCCGAGCCTAAGCCTAGGGGTGCCGTAGCCTAAGCCTAGGGGTGCCCTAGTCTAAGCCTAAGGGTGCCCTAGCCTTAGACTAGGGGAGCCCTAGCCTTAGCCTAAGCCTAGGGGTGCCCTAGCCTAAGCTCAGGGGGGCCCTAGCCTAAGCTTAGGGGGGCCCTATCCTAAGCCTAGGAGTGCCCTAGCCTAAGCCTAGGGATGCCCTAGCCTTAGGCTATGGGAGCCCTAGCCTTAGCCTAAGCCTGGGGTGCCCTAGCCTTAGGCTAGTGGAGCCGGAGCCTTAGGCTAAGCCTAGGGGTGCCCTGGCCTAAGCCTAGGGGTACCCTAGCCTAAGCCTAGGGGTGCCCTAGCCTAAGCCTAGGGTTGCCCTAGCCTTAGGCTAGTGGAGCCGGAGCCTTAGGCTAAGCCTAGGGGTGCCCTGGCCTAAGCCTAGGGGTACCCTAGCCTAAGCCTAGGGGTGCCCTAGCCTAAGCCTAGGGGTGCCCTAGCCTTATGCTAGGGGAGCTCTAGCCTTAGCCCAAGCCTAGGGGTGCCCTAGCCTAAGCCTTGGGGTGCCCTAGCCTAAGGGTATGGGTTCCCTAGCCTTAGGCTAGGGGAGCCCTAGCCTTAGTTTAAGGCTAGGGGTGCCCTAGCCTAAGCCTACGGGTGCCCTAGCCTAAGTTTAGGGGTGCCCTAGCCTAAGCCTAGAGGTGCCCTAGCCTTAGGGTAGGGGAGCTCTAGCCTTAGCCTAAGCCTAGGGGTGCCCTAGCCTAAGCCAAGGGGTGCCCGAGCCTTAGGCTAGTCGAGCCGTAGCCTTAGTTTAAGCCTAGGGGTGCCCTAGCCTAAGCCTAGAGGTGCCCTAGCCTTAGGCTAGGGGAGACTTAGCCATAGCCTAAGCCTAGGGGAGCCCTAGCCTTAGGCTAAAGGAGCCCTAGCCCTAGCCCAAGGCTAGGGGTACCCTAGCCTAAGCCTTGGGGTGCCCTAGCCTAAGGGTAGGGGTTCCCTAGCCTTAGGGTAGGGGAGCTCTAGCCTTAGCCTAAGCCTTGGGTTGCCCTAGCCTAAGCCTAGGGGGCCCTAGCCTAAGCCTAGGGGTGCCGTAGCCTAAGCCTAGGGGTGCCGTAGCCTAAGCGTAGGGGTGCCGTAGCCTAAGCCTAGGGGTGCCCTAGCCTAAGCCTAGGCGTGCCCTAGCCTTAGGCTAGGGGAGCCCTAGCCTTAGCCCAAGCCTAGGGGTGCCCTAGCCTAAGCCTGGGGTGCTGTAGCCTAAGCCTAGGGGTGCCCTAGCCTTAGGTTAGGGGAGCCCTAGCCTTAGCTTAAGACTAGGGGTGCCGTAGCGTAAGCCTAGGGGTACCCTAGCCTAAGCCTTGGGGTGCCATAGCCTTAGGCTAGGGGAGCCCTAGCCTTAGCTTAAGCCTAGGGGTGCCCTAGCCTAAGCCTAGGGGTGCCCTAGCCTAAGCCTAGGGGTGCCCTAGCCTAAGTCTAGGGGTGCCGTACCCTAAGCCTAGGGGTGCCCTAGCCTAAGCCTAGGGGTGCCCTAGCCTTAGACTAGGGGAGCCCTAGCCTTAGCCTAAGCCTAGGGGTGCCCTAGCCAAAGCCTAGCGATGCCCTAGCCTTAGGCTATGTGAGCTCTAGCCTTAGCCTAAGCCTAGGAGTGCCCTAGCCTAAGCTTAGGGGTGCCCTATCCTAAGCCTAGGGGTGTCGTAGCCTTAGGCTAGGGGAGCCCTAAGCTTAACCTAAGCCTAGGGGTGCCCTAGCCTAAACCTAGGGGTGCACTAGCCTAAGTCTAGGGATGCCCTAGCCTTGGGCTAGGGGAGCCCTAGCCTTAGCCTAAGCCTAGGGGTGCCCTAGCCTAAGCGTAGAGGTGCCCTAGTCTTAGGCTAGGGGAGCTCTAGCCTTAGCCTAAGCCTAGGGGTGCCCTAGCCTAAGCCTAGGGGTGCCCTAGCTGAAGCCTAGGGGTGCCCTAGGCTAAGCCTAGGGGTGCCCTACCCTTATGCTATGGGAGCCCTAGCCTTAGCCTAAGCCTAGGGGTGCCCTAGCCTAAGCCTAGGGGTGCCCTAGCCTAAGCCTAGGGGTGCCCTAGCCTAAGCTTAGGGGTGCCCTAGCCTTGGGCTATGGGAGCCCTAGCCTTAGCCTAATCTTAGGTGTGCCCTAGCCTAAGCCTAGGGTTTCCCTAGCCTTAGGATAGTGGTGCCCTAGCCTAAGCCTAGGGGTCCCCGAGCCCAAGCCTAGGGGTGCCGAAGCCTAAGCCTAGGGGTGCCCTAGTCTAAGCCTAAGGGTGCCCTAGCCTTAGACTAGGGGAGCCCTAGCCTTAGCCTAAGCCTAGGGGTGCCCTAGCCTAAGCCTAGGCGTGCCCTAGCCTTAGGCTAGGGGAGCCCTAGCCTTAGCCCAAGCCTAGGGGTGCCCTAGCCTAAGCCTGGGGTGCTCTAGCCTAAGCCTAGGGGTGCCCTAGCCGTAGGTTAGGGGAGCCCTAGCCTTAGCTTAAGACTAGGGGTGCCCTAGCCTAAGCCTAGGGGTACCCTAGCCTAAGCCTATGGGTGCCCTAGGCTTAGGCTAGGGGTGCCCTAGCCTTAGGCTAGGGGAGCCCTAGCCTTAGCCTAAGCCTAGGGGTACCCTAGCCTAAGCCTAGGGGTGCCCAAGCCTAAGCCTAAGGGTGTCCTAGCCTTAGTCTAGGGGAGCCCTAACCTTAACCTCAGCCTAGGGGTTCCCTAGCCTAAGCCTAGCGGTGCCCTAGCCTAAGCCTATGGATGCCCTATCCTTAGGCTAGGGGAGCCCTAGCCTTAGCCTAAGCCTAGGGGTGCCCTAGCCTAAGCCTAGGGGTGCCCTAGCCTTAGGCTAGGGGAGCCCTAGCCATAGCCTAAGCCTATGGGTGCCCTTGCCTAAGCCTAGGGGAGCCCTAGCCTTAGGCTAGGGGAGACCTAGCCCTAGCCCAAGGCTAGGGGTGCCCTAGCCTAAGCCTTGGGGTGCCCTAGCCTAAGGGTAGGGGTTCCGTAGCCTTAGGGTAGGGGAGCCCTAGCCTTAGCCTAAACCTAGGGGTGCCCTAGCCTAAGCCTAGGGGGCCCTAGCCTAAGCCTAGGGGTGCCGTAGCCTAAGCCTAGGGGTGCCGTAGCCTAAGCCTATGGGTGCCCTAGCCTAAGCCTAGGCGTGCCCTAGCCTTAGGCTAGGGGAGCCCTAGCCTTAGCCCAAGCCTAGGGGTGCCCTAGCCTAAGCCTGGGGTGCTCTAGCCTAAGCCTAGGGGTGCCCTAGCCTTAGGTTAGGGGAGCCCTAGCCTTAGCTTAAGCCTAGGGGTGCCCTAGCCTAAGCCAAGAGGTACCCTAGCCTAAGCCTAGGGGTGCCCTAGCCTTAAGCTAGGGGAGCCCTAGCCTTAGCTTAAGCCTAGGGGTGCCCTAGCCTAAGCCTATGGGTGCCCTAGCCTAAGCCTATGGGTGCCCTAGCCTAAGCCTAGGGGTGCCCTAGCCTAAGTCTAGGGGTGCCGTACCCTAAGCCTAGGGGTGCCCTAGCCTAAGCCTAGGGATGCCCTAGCCTTAGGCTATGGGAGCTCCAGCCTTAGCCTAAGCCTAGGAGTGCCCTAGCCTAAGCTTAGGGGTGCCCTATCCTAAGCCTAGGGGTGTCATAGCCTTAGGCTAGGGGATCCCTAAGCTTAACCTAAGCCTAGGGGTGCCCTAGCCTAAGCCTAGGGGTGCACTACCCTAAGCCTAGGGATGACCTAGCCTAAGGGTAGGGGTTCCCTAGCCTTAGGCTAGGGGAGCCCTAGCCTTAGCTTAAGCCTAGGAGTGCCCTAGCCTAAGCCTAGGGGTGCCCTATCCTTAGGTTAGGGGAGCCCTAGCCTTACCTTAAGCCTAGGGGTGCCCTAGCGTAAGCCTAGGGGTGCCCTAGCGTAAGCCTAGGGGTGCCCTAGCCTTAGGCTATGGGAGCCCTAGCCTTAGCTTAAGCCTAGGGGTGCACTAGCCTAAGCCTATGGGTGCCCTAGCCTAAGCATAGGGGTGCCCGAGCCTAAGCCTAGGGGTGCCGTAGCCTAAGCCTAGGGGTGCCCTAGTCTAAGCCTAAGGGTGCCCTAGCCTTAGACTAGGGGAGCCCTAGCCTTAGCCTAAGCCTAGGGGTGCCCTAGCCTAAGCTCAGGGGGGCCCTAGCCTAAGCTTAGGGGGGCCCTATCCTAAGCCTAGGAGTGCCCTAGCCTAAGCCTAGGGATGCCCTAGCCTTAGGCTATGGGAGCCCTAGCCTTAGCCTAAGCCTGGGGTGCCCTAGCGTAAGCCTAGGGGGGCCCTAGCCTAAGCCTACGGGTGCCCTAGCCTTGGGCTATGGGAGCCCTAGCCTTAGCCTAAGCCTAGTTCTGCCCTAGCCTAAGCCTAGGGGTGCCCTAGCCTTAGGCTAGGGGTGCCCTAGCCTTAGGCTAGGGGAGCCCTAGCCTTAGCCTAAGCCTAGGGGTACCCTAGCCTAAGCCTAGGGGTGCCCTATCCTAAGCCTAGGGGTGTCCTAGCCTTAGGCTAGGGGAGCCCTAAGCTTAACCTAAGCCTAGGGGTGCCCTAGCCTAAGCCTAGGGGTGCCCTAGCATAAGCCTAGAGGTGCCCTAGTATTAGGCTAGGGGAGCTCTAGCCTTAGCCTAAGCCTAGGGGTGCCCCAGCCTAAGCCTAGGGGTGCCCTAGCCTTAGCCTAAGCTAGGGGTGCCCTAGGCTAAGCCTAGGGGTGCCCTAGCCTTAGGCTATGTGAGCCCTAGCCTTAGCCTAAGCCTAGGGGTGCCCTAGCCTAAGCCTAGGGGTGCCCTAGCCTAAGCCTAGTGGTGCCCTAGCCTTGGGCTATGGGAGCCCTAGCCTTAGCCTAAGCCTAGGGGTGCCCTAGCCTTACGCTAGGGGTGCCCTAGCCTTACGCTAGGGGTGCCGTAGCCTTAGGCTAGGGGAGCCCTAGCCTTAGCATAAGCTAGGGGTACCCTAGCCTAAGCCTAGGGGTGCCCTAGCCTAAGCCTAGGGGTGTCCTAGCCTTAGGCTAGGGGAGCCCTAACATTAACCTCAGCCTAGTGGTGCCCTAGCCTAAGCGTAGGGGTGCCCTAGCCTAAGCCTAGGGATGCCCTATCCTTAGGCTAGGGGAGCACTAGCCTTAGCGTAAGCCTAGGGGTGCCCAACTTAAGCCTAGGGGTGCCCAAGCCTAAGCCTAGGGGTGCCCTAGCCTAAGCCTAGAGGTGCCCTAGCCTTAGGCTAGGGGAGCTCTAGCCTTAGCCTAAGCCTAGGTGTGCCCTAGCCTAAGCCTAGGGGTGCCCTAGCCTAAGCCTAGGGGTGCCCTAGCCTTAGGCTAGTCGAGCCGTAGCCTTAGTCTAAGCCTAGGGGTGCCCTTGACTAAGCCTCGAGGTGCCCTATTCTTAGGCTAGGGGAGTCCTAGCCTTAGCCTAAGCCTAGGGGTGCCCTAGCCTATGCCTAGGTGTGCCCTAGCCTTAGGCTAGTCGAGCCATAGCCTTAGTCTAAGCCTAGGGGTGCCCTAGCCTAAGCCTATGGGTGCCCTAGCTTAAGCCTAGGAGTGTCCTACCCTTGTGCTAGGGGAACCCTAGCCGTAGCCTAAGCCTAGGGATGCCCTAGCCTAAGCCTAGGGGTGCCCTAGCCTAAGCCTAGGGTTGCCCTAGCCTTAGGCTAGTGGAGCCGGAGCCTTAGGCTAAGCCTAGGGGTGCCCTGGCCTAAGCCTAGGGGTACCCTAGCCTAATCCTAGGGGTGCCCTAGCCTAAGCCTAGGGGTGCCCTAGCCTTATGCTAGGGGAGCTCTAGCCTTAGCCCAAGCCTAGGGGTGCCCTAGCCTAAGCCTTGGGGTGCCCTAGCCTAAGGGTAGGGGTTCCCTAGCCTTAGGCTAGGGGAGCCCTAGCCTTAGTTTAAGGCTAGGGGTGCCCTAGCCTAAGCCTACGGGTGCCCTAGCCTAAGTTTAGGGGTGCCCTAGCCTAAGCCTAGAGGTGCCCTAGCCTTAGGGTAGGGGAGCTCTAGCCTTAGCCTAAGCCTAGGGGTGCCCTAGCCTAAGCCAAGGGGTGCCCGAGCCTTAGGCTAGTCGAGCCGTAGCCTTAGTTTAAGCCTAGGGGTGCCCTAGCCTAAGCCTAGAGGTGCCCTAGCCTTAGGCTAGGGGAGACCTAGCCATAGCCTAAGCCTAGGGGAGCCCTAGCCTTAGGCTAAAGGAGCCCTAGCCCTAGCCCAAGGCTAGGGGTGCCCTAGCCTAAGCCTTGGGGTGCCCTAGCCTAAGGGTAGGGGTTCCCTAGCCTTAGGGTAGGGGAGCTCTAGCCTTAGCCTAAGCCTTGGGGTGCCCTAGCCTAAGCCTAGGGGGCCCTAGCCTAAGCCTAGGGGTGCCGTAGCCTAAGCCTAGGGGTGCCGTAGCCTAAGCGTAGGGGTGCCGTAGCCTAAGCCTAGGGGTGCCCTAGCCTAAGCCTAGGCGTGCCCTAGCCTTAGGCTAGGGGAGCCCTAGCCTTAGCCCAAGCCTAGGGGTGCCCTAGCCTAAGCCTGGGTTGCTCTAGCCTAAGCCTAGGGGTGCCCTAGCCTTAGGTTAGGGGAGCCCTAGCCTTAGCTTAAGACTAGGGGTGCCCTAGCCTAAGCCTAGTGGTACCCTAGCCTAAGCCTAGGGGTGCCATAGCCTTAGGCTAGGGGAGCCCTAGCCTTAGCTTAAGCCTAGGGGTGCCCTAGCCTAAGCCTAGGGGTGCCCTAGCCTAAGCCTAGGGGTGCCCTAGCCTAAGTCTAGGGGTGCCGTACCCTAAGCCTAGGGGTGCCCTAGCCTTAGACTAGGGGAGCCCTAGCCTCAGCCTAAGCCTAGGGGTGCCCTAGCCAAAGCCTAGGGATGCCCTAGCCTTAGGCTATGTGAGCTCTAGCCTTAGCCTAAGCCTAGGAGTGCCCTAGCCTAAGCTTAGGGGTGCCCTATCCTAAGCCTAGGGGTGTCATAGCCTTAGGCTAGGGGAGCCCTAAGCTTAACCTAAGCCTAGGGGTGCCCTAGCCTAAACCTAGGGGTGCACTAGCCTAAGTCTAGGGATGCCCTAGCCTTTGGCTAGGGGAGCCCTAGCCTTAGCCTAAGCCTAGGGGTGCCCTAGCCTAAGCGTAGAGGTGCCCTAGTCTTAGGCTAGGGGAGCTCTAGCCTTAGCCTAAGCCTAGGGGTGCCCTAGCCTAAGCCTAGGGGTGCCCTAGCTGAAGCCTAGGGGTGCCCTAGGCTAAGCCTAGGGGTGCCCTACCCTTAGGCTATGGGAGCCCTAGCCTTAGCCTAAGCCTAGGGGTGCCCTAGCCTAAGCCTAGGGGTGCCCTAGCCTAAGCCTAGGGGTGCCCTAGCCTAAGCCTAGGGGTGCCCTAGCCTTGGGCTATGGGAGCCCTATCCTTAGCCTAATCTTAGGTGTGCCCTAGCCTAAGCCTAGGGTTTCCCTAGCCTTAGGATAGTGGTGCCCTAGCCTAAGCCTAGGGGTGCCCGAGCCTAAGCCTAGGGGTGCCGAAGCCTAAGCCTAGGGGTGCCCTAGTCTAAGCCTAAGGGTGCCCTAGCCTTAGACTAGGGGAGCCCTAGCCTTAGCCTAAGCCTAGGGGTACCCTAGCCTAAGCCTAGGGGTGCTCTAGCCTTAGGCTAGCGGAGACCTAGCCTTAGCTTAAGCCTAGGGGTGCCCTAGCCTAAGCCTAGGGGTGCCCTAGCCTAAGCCTAGGGGTGCCCTAGCCTAAGTCTAGGGGTGCCGTACCCTAAGCCTAGGGGTGCCCTAGCCTAAGCCTAGGGGTGCCCTAGCCTTAGACTAGGGGAGCCCTAGCCTTAGCCTAAGCCTAGGGGTGCCCTAGCCTAAGCTTAGGGGGGCCCTAGCCTAAGCCTAGGGGTGCCCTAGCCTAAGCCTAGGGATGCCCTAGCCTTAGGCTATGTGAGCTCTAGCCTTAGCCTAAGCCTAGGAGTGCCCTAGCCTAAGCTTAGGGGTGCCCTATCCTAAGCCTAGGGGTGTCGTAGCCTTAGGCTAGGGGAGCCCTAAGCTTAACCTAAGCCTAGGGGTGACCTAGCCTAAACCTAGGGGTGCACTAGCCTAAGTCTAGGGATGCCCTAGCCTTGGGCTAGGGGAGCCCTAGCCTTAGCCTAAGCCTAGGGGTGCCCTAGCCTAAGCTTAGGGGGGCCCTAGCCTAAACTTAGGGGGGCCCTATCCTAAGCCTAGGAGTGCCCTAGCCTAAGCCTAGGGATGCCTAGTCTTAGGCTATGGGAGCCCTAGCCTTAGCCTAAGCTTATTGGTGCCCTAGCGTAGCCTAGGGGTGCCCTAGCCTAAGCCTACGGGTGCCCTAGCCTTGGGCTATGGGAGCCCTAGCCTTAGCCTAAGCCTAGTTCTGCCCTAGCCTAAGCCTAGGGGTGCCCTAGCCTTAGGCTAGGGGTGCCCTAGCCTTAGGCTAGGGGAGCCCTAGCCTTAGCCTAAGCCTAGGGGTACCCTAGCCTAAGCCTTGGGGTGCCCTATCCTAAGCCTAGGGGTGTCCTAGCCTTACGCTAGGGGAGCCCTAAGCTTAACCTAAGCCTAGGGGTGCCCTAGCCTAAGCCTAGGGGTGCCCTAGCATAAGCCTAGAGGTGCCCTAGTATTAGGCTAGGGGAGCTCTAGCCTTAGCCTAAGCCTAGGGGTGCCCTAGCCTAAGCCTAGGGGTGCCCTAGCCTTAGCCTAAGCTAGGGGTGCCGTAGGCTAAGCATAGGGGTGCCCTAGCCTTAGGCTATGTGAGCCCTAGCCTTAGCCTAAGCCTAGGGGTGCCCTAGCCTAAGCCTAGGGGTGCCCTAGCCTAAGCCTAGTGGTGCCCTAGCCTTGGGCTATGGGAGCCCTAGCCTTAGCCTAAGCCTAGGGGTGCCCTAGCCTAAGCCTAGGGGTGCCCTAGCCTTACGTTAGGGGTGCCCTAGCCTTAGGCTAGGGGAGCCCTAGCCTTAGCATAAGCTAGGGGTACCCTAGCCTAAGCCTAGGGGTGCCCTAGCCTAAGCCTAGGGGTGTCCTAGCCTTAGGCTAGGGGAGCCCTAACCTTAACCTCAGCCAAGTGGTGCCCTAGCCTAAGCGTAGGGGTGCCCTAGCCTAAGCCTAGGGATGCCCTATCCTTAGGCTAGGGGAGCACTAGCCTTAGCCTAAGCCTAGGGGTGCCCAACTTAAGCCTTGGGGTGCCCTAGCCTAAGCCTTGGGGTGCCCTAGCCTAAGCCTAGAGGTGCCCTAGCCTTAGGCTAGGGGAGCTCTAGCCTTAGCCTAAGCCTAGGTGTGCCCTAGCCTAAGCCTAGGGGTGCCCTAGCCTAAGCCTAGGTGTGCCCTAGCCTTAGGCTAGTCGAGCCATAGCCTTAGTCTAAGCCTAGGGGTGCCCTAGCCTAAGCCTATGGGTGCCCTAGCTTAAGCCCAGGGGTGTCCTAGCCTTGTGCTAGGGGAACCCTAGCCGTAGCCTAAGCCTAAGGATGCCCTAGCCTAAGCCTAGGGGTGCCCTAGCCTAAGCCTAGGGTTGCCCTAGCCTTAGGCTAGTCGAGCCGGAGCCTTAGGCTAAGCCTAGGTGTGCCCTGGCCTAAGCCTAGGGGTACCCTAGCCTAAGCCTAGGGGTGCCGTAGCCTAAGCCTAGGGGTGCCGGAGCCTAAGCCTAGGGGTGCCCTAGCCTTATGCTAGGGGAGCCCTAGCCTTAGCCCAAGCCTAGGGGTGCCCTATCCTAAGCCTAGGGGTGCCCTAGCCTAAGCCTAGGGGTGCCCTAGCCTTAGGCTAGGGGAGCCCTAGCCTTAGCTTAAGCCTAGGCGTGCCCTAGCCTAAGCCTACGGGTGCCCTAGCCTAAGCTTAGGGGTGCCCTAGCCTAAGCCTAGAGGTGCCCTAGCCTTAGGGTAGGGGAGCTCTAGCCTTAGCCTAAGCCTAGGGGTGCCCTAGCCTAAGCCAAGGGGTGCCCGAGCCTTAGGCTAGTCGAGCCGTAGCCTTAGTTTAAGCCTGGGGGTGCCCTAGCCTAAGCCTAGAGGTGCCCTTGCCTAAGCCTAGGGGAGCCCTAGCCTTAGGCTAGGGGAGCCCTAGCCCTAGCCCAAGGCTAGGGGTGCCCTAGCCTAAGCCTTGGGGTGCCCTAGCCTAAGGGTAGGGGTTCACTAGCCTTAGGGTAGGGGAGCCCTAGCCTTAGCCTAAGCCTAGGGGTGCCGTAGCCTAAGCCTAGCGGGCCCTAGCCTAAGCCTAGGGGTGCCGTAGCCTAAGCCTAGGGGTGCCGTAGCCTAAGCCTAGGGGTGCCCTAGCCTAAGCCTAGGCGTGCCCTAGCCTTAGGCTAGGGGAGCCCTAGCCTTAGCCCATGCCTAGGGGTGCCCTAGCCTAAGCCTGGGGTGCTCTAGCCTAAGCCTAGGGGTGCCCTATCCTTAGGTTAGGGGAGCCCTAGCCTTAGCTTAAGCCTAGGGGTGCCCTAGCCTAAGCCTAGTGGTACCCTAGCCTAAGCCTAGGGGTGCCCTAGCCTTAGGCTAGTGGAGCCCTAGCCTTAGCTTAAGCCTAGGGGTGCCCTAGCCTAAGCCTATGGGTGCCCTAGCCTAAGCCTAGGGGTGTCCTAGCCTAAGTCTAGGGGTGCCGTACCCTAAGCCTAGGGGTGCCCTAGCCTAATCCTAGGGGTGCCGTACCTTAAGCCTAGGGGTGCCCTAGCCTAAGCCTAGGGGTGCCCTAGCCTTAGGCTAGGGGAGCCCTAGCCTTAGCTTAAGCCTAGGGGTGCCCTAGCCTAAGTCTAGGGGTGCCGTACCCTAAGCTGAGGGGGGCCCTAGCCTAAGCCTAGGGGTGCCCTAGCCTAAGCCTAGGGGTGCCCTAGCCTTAGGCTATGGGAGCTCTAGCCTTAGCCTAAGCCTAGGAGTGCCCTAGCCTAAGATTAGGGGTGCCCTATCCTAAGCCTAGGGGTGTCGTAGCCTTAGGCTAAGGGAGCCCTAAGCTTAACCTAAGCCTAGAGGTGCCCTAGCCTAAGCCTAGGGGTGCACTAGCCTAAGCCTAGGGATGCCCTAGCCTTGGGCTAGGGGAGCCCTAGCCTTAGCCTAAGCCTAGGGGTGCCCTAGCCTAAGCGTAGAGGTGCCCTTGTCTTAGGCTAGGGGAGCTCTAGCCTTAGCCTAAGCCTAGGGGTGCCCTAGCCTAAGCCTAGGGGTGCCCTAGCTGAAGCCTAGGGGTGCCCTAGCCTTAGCCTAAGCTAGGGTTGCCCTAGGCTAAGCCTAGGGGTGCCCTACCCTTAGGCTATGGGAGCCCTAGCCTTAGCCAAAGCCTCGGGGTGCCCTAGCCTAAGCCTAGGGGTGCCCTAGCCTAAGCCTAGGGGTGCCCTAGCCTTGGGCTATGGGAGCCCTAGCCTTAGCCTAATCCTAGGTGTGCCCTAGCCTAAGCCTAGGGTTTCCCTACCCTTAGGATAGTGGTGCCCTAGCCTTAGTCTAGGGGAGCCCTAACCTTAGCCTAAGCCTAGGGGTACCCTAGCCTAAGCCTAGGGGTGCCCTAGCCTAAGCCTAGGGGTGCCCTAGCCTAAGCCAAGGGTGCCCTAGCCTTGGGCTATGCGAGCCCTAGCCTTAGCCTAATCCTAGGTGTGCCCTAGCCTAAGCCTAGGGTTTCCCTACCCTTAGGATAGTGGTGCCCTAGCCTTAGTCTAGGGGAGCCCTAGCCTTGGCCTAAGCCTAGGGGTGCCCTAGCCTAAGCCTAGGGGTGACCTAGCCTTAGGCTAGGGGTGCCCTAGCCTTAGGCTAGGGGAGCCCTAACCTTAACCTCAGCCTAGGGGTGCCCTAGCCTAAGCCTAGGGGTGCCCTAGCCTAAGCCTAGGGGTGCCCTAGCCTAAGCCTAGGGGTGCCCTAGCCTAAGCCTAGGGGTGTCCTAGCCTTAGGCAAGGGGAGCCCTAACCTTAACCTCAGCCTAGGGGTGCCCTAGCCTAAGCCTAGGGGTGCCCTAGCCTAAGCCTAGGGAAGCCCTATCCTTAGGCTAGGGGAGCCCTACCTTAGCCTAAGCCTAGGGGTGCCCTAGCCTAAGCCTAGGGGTGGCCTAGCCTAAGCCTAGGGGTGCCCTAGCCTAAGCCTAGAGGTGCCCTAGCCTTAGGCTAGGGGAGCTCTAGCCTTAGCCTAAGCCTAGGGGTGCCCTAGCTTAAGCCTAGGGGTGCCCTAGCCTAAGCCTAGGGGTGCCCTAGCCTTAGGCTACTCGAGCCGTAACCTTAGTCTAAGCCTAGGGGTGCCCTAGCCTAAGCCTAGAAGTGCCCTAGTCTTAGGCTAGTGGTGCCCTAGCCTAAGCCTATGGGTGCCCTAGCTTAAGCCTAGGGGTGTCCTAGCCTTGTGCTAAGGGAGCCCTAGCCGTAGTCTAAGCCTAGGGATTCCCTAGCCTAAGCCTAGGGGTGCCCTAGCCTAAGCCTAGGGTTTCCCTAGCCTTAGGTTAGTCGAGCCAGAGCTTAGGCTAAGCCTAGGGGTGCCTTAGCCTAAGCCTAGGGGTGCCCTACCCTAAGCCTAGGGGTGCCCTAACCTTAGGCTAGAGGATCCCTAGCCTTAGGCTAATACTAGGGGTGCCCTAGTCTAAGCCTAGGGGTGCCGTAGCCTAAGCCTAGGGGTGCCCTAGCCTAAGCCTAGGGGTGCCTTGCCTTATGCTAGGGGAGCCCTAGCCTTAGCCCAAGCCTAGGGGTGCCCTAGCCTAATCCTCTGGGTGCCCTATCCTAAGCCTAGGGGTGCCCTAGCCTAAGTCTAGGGGTGCCGTAGCCTAAGACTAGGGGTGCCCTAGCCTAAGCTTAGGGATGCCCTAGCCTTAGGCTATGGGAGCTCTAGCGTTAGCATAAGCCTAGCGGTGCCCTAGCCTAAGCTTAGGGGTGCCCTATCCTAAGCCTAGGGGTGCCCTAGTCTTAGCCTAAGCTAGGAGTGCCTTAGGCTAAGCCTAGGGGTGCCCTATCCTTAGGCTATGGGAACCCTAGCCTTAGCCTAAGCCTAGGGGTGCCCTAGCCTAAGACTAGGGGTGCCCTAGCCTAAGCCTAGGGGTGCCCTAGCCTAAGCCTAGGGGTGCCCTATCCTAAGCCTAGGGGTGCCCTAGCCTTGGACTATGGGAGCCCTAGCCTTAGCCTAAGCCTAGGTGTGCCCTAGCCTAAGCATAGGGGTTCCCTAGCCTTAGGCTAGGGGTGCCCTAGCCTTATTCTAGGGGAGCCCTAGCCTTAGCCTACGCCTGGGGGTACCCTAGCCTAAGCCTAGGGGTGCCCAAGCCTAAACCTAGGGGTGTCCTAGCCTTAGTCTAGGGGTGCCCTAACCTTAACCTAAGCCTAGGGTGCCCAAGCCTAAGCCTAGGGGTGCCCTAGCCTAAGCCTACGGATGCCCTATCCTTAGTCTAGGGGAGCCCTAGCCTTAGCCTAAGCCTAGGGGTACCCTAGCCTAAGCCTAGGGGTGCCCTACCTTAAGCCTAGGGGTGCCCTAGCCTTAGGCTAGTCGAGCCTTAGCCTTAGTCTAAGCCTAGGGGTGCCCTAGCCTAAGCCTAGAGGTGCCCTTGCCTTAGGCTAGGGGAGCCCTAGCCTTAGCCTAAGCCTAGGGGTGCCCTAGCCTTAGGCTAGTCGAGCCATAGCCTTAGTCTAAGCCTAGGGGTGCCCTAGCCTAAGCCTATGGGTGCCCTAGCTTAAGCCAAGGGGTGTCCTAGCCTTACGCTAAGGGAGCCCTTGCCTTAGCCTAAGCCTAGGGATGCCCTAGCCTAAGCCTAGGTGTGCCCTAGCCTAAGCCTAGGGGTGCCCTAGCCTTAGGCTAGATGACCCGGAGCATTAGCCTAAGCCTAGGGGTGCCCTAGCCTAAGCCTAGGGGAGCCCTAGCCTAAGCTTAGGGGTGCCCTAACCTTAGGCTAGGGGATCCCTAGCCTTAGGCTAATTCTAGGGGTGCCCTAGCCTAAGCCTAGGGGTGCCCTAGCCTAAGCCTAGCGGTGCCGTAGCCTAAGCTTAGGGGTGCCCTACACTAAGCCTAGGGGTGCCCTAGCCTTAGGATAGGGGAGCCCTAGCCTTAGCCCAAGCTTAGGGGTGCATTGCCTAAGCCTAGGCGTGCCCTAGCATAAGCCTAGGGGTGCCGTAGCCTAAGCCTAGGGGTGCCCTAGCCTAAGCCTAGGGGTGCCCTAGCCATAGGCTAGGGGTGCCCTAGCCTTAGGCTAGGGGAGCCTTAGCCTTAGCCTAAGCCTAGGGGTACCCTTGCCTAAGCCTAGGGGTGCCCTAGCCTAAGCCTAGGGGTGTCCTAGCCTTAGGCTAGGGGAGCCCTAACCTTAACCTAAGCCTAGGGGTGCCCTAGCCTAAGCCTAGGGGTGCCGTAGCCTAAGCCTAGGGGTGCCCTATCCTTAGCCTAGAGGTGCCCTAGCCTTAGGCTAGGGGAGCTCTAGACTTAGCCTAAGCCTAGGGGTGCCGTACCCTAAGCCTAGGGGTGCACTAGCCTAAGACTAGGGGTGCCCAAGCCTTAGGCTAGTCGAGCCGTAGCCTTAGTCTAAGCCTAGGGGTGCCCTAGCCTAAGCCTAGAGGTGCCCTAGCCTTAGTCTAGGGGAGCCCTAGCCTTAGCCTAAGCCTAGGGGTGCCCTAGCCTAAGCCTAAGGGTGCCCTAGCCAAAGGCTAGTCGAGCCATAACCTTAGTCTAAGCCTACAGGAGCCCTAGCCTAAGCCTATGGGTGCCCCCGCTTAATCCTAGGGGTGCCCTAACTTAGGCTAGGGGATCCCTAGCCTTAGGCTAATTCTAGGGGTGCCCTAGTCTAAGCCTAGGGGTGCCCTAGCCTAAGCCTAGGGGTGCCCTACCCTAAGCCTAGGGGTGCCGTAGACTAAGCCTAGGGGTGCCCTAGCCTAAGCCTAGGGGTGCCCTCGCCTTAGGTTAGGGGAGCCCTAGCCTTAGCCCAAGCCTAGGGGTGCCCTATTCTAAGCCTAGGTGTACCCTAGCCTAAGCCTAGGTGTGCCCTAGCCTAAGCCTAGGGGTGCCCTAGCCTAACCCTAGGGGTCCGCTAGCCTTTGGCTAGGGAAACCCTAGCCTTAGCTTAAACCTAGGGGTGCCCAAGCCTAAGCCTAGGGGTGCCCTATCCTAAGCCTAGGGGTGCCCTATCCTAAGCCTAGGGGTGCCCTAGCCTTAGGCTAGGGGAGCCCTAGCCTTAGCCTAAGCCTAGGGGTGTCCAAGCCTAAGACTAAGGGTGCCCTAGCCTAAGCCTTGGGGTGTCCAAGCCTTAGGCTAGGGGAGCCTAGACCTTAAACTAAGCCTAGGGGTGCCCTATCGTAAGCATAGGGGTGCCCTAGCCTTAGGCTAGGGGAGCCCTAGCCTTAGCCTAAGCCTAGGGGTGCCCAAGCCTTAGGCTAGGGGAGCCCTAGCTTTAACCTAAGCATAGGGGTGCCCTAGCCTAAGCCTAGGGGTGCCCTATCGTAAGCCAAGGGGTGCCCTAGCCTTAGGCTATGGGAAGCCTAGCCTTAGCCTAAGCCTAGGGGTGCCCTAGCCTAATCCTAGGGGTGCCCTAGCCTAAGCTTAGGTGTGCCCTAGCCTAAGCCTAGGGTTACCTAGCCTAAGCCTAGGCGTGCCCTAGCCATAGGCTAGGGGAGCCCTAGCCTTAGCCTAAGCCTAGGGGTGCCCTAGCCTAAGCCTAGGGGTGCCCTTCCTTAAGCCTAGGGGTGCCCTAGCCTAAGCCTAGGGGTGCCCTAGCCTAAGCCTATGGGTGTCCTAGCTTTAGGCTAGGGGACCCCTAAGCTTAACCTAAGTCTAGGGGTTCCCTAGCCTAAGCCTTGGGGTGCCCTAGCCTAAGCCTAGAGGTGCCCTATTCTTAGGCTAGGGGAGCTCTAGCGTTAGCCTAAGCCTAGGGGTGCCCTAGCCTAAGCATAGGGGTGCCCTAGCCTAAGCCTAGGGGTGCCCTAGCCTTAGCCTTAGCTAGGGGTACCCTAGGCCAAGCCTAGGGGTGCCCTAGCCTTAGGCTATGGGAGCCCTAGCCTTAGCCTAAGCCTAGGGGTGCCCTAGCCTAAGCCTAGGGGAGCCCTAGCCTAAGCCTAGGGGTGCCCTAGCCTAAGTCTTGGGGTGCCCTAGCCTAAGCCTAGGGGTGCCCTAGCATTCGGCTATGGGAGCCCTAGCCTTAGCCTAATCCTAGGGGTGCCCTAGACTAAGCCTAAGAGTGCCCTAGCCTAAGCCTAGGGGTGGCCAAGCCTTAGGCTAGGGGAGCCGTAGCCTTAGCCTAAGCCTAGGGGTGCCCTTGCCTAAGCCTAGTGGTGCCCTATCCTAAGCCTAGGGGTGCCCTTGCCTAAGCCTAGGGGTGCCCTAGTCTAAGCCTAGGGGTGCCATAACCTAAGCCTAGGGGTGCCCTAGCCTAAGCCTAGGGGTGCCCTAGCCTTAGGCTAGGGGAGCCCTAGCCTTACCCCAAGCCTAGGGGTGCCCTAGCCTAAGACTTAAGGTGCCCTAGCCTAAGGGTAGGGGTTCCCTAGCCTTAGGCTAGGGGAGACCTATCCTTAGCTTAAGCCTACGGGTGCCCTAGCCTAAGCCTGGTGAGCCCAAGCCTAAGCCTAGGGGTGCCCAAGCCTTAGGTTATGGGAGCCATAGCCTTAGCTTAAGACTAGGGGTGCCCTAGCCTAAGCCTAGGGGTGCCCTAGCCTAAGCCTAGGGGTTCCCTAGCCTTAGGCTAGGGGAGCCCTAGCCTTAGCTTAAGCCTAGGGGTACCCTAGCCTAAGCCTATGGGTGCCTTAGCCTAAGCCTAGAGGTGCCCTAGCCTAAGCCTAGGGGTGCCGTAGCCTAAGCCTAGGGGTGCCCTAGCCTAAGCCTAGGGGTGCCCTAGCCTAAGGGTAGGGGTTCCCTATCCTTAGGCTAGGGGATCCCAAGCCTTAGCTTAAGCCTAGGGGTGCCCCAGCCTAAGCCTGGAGTGCCCTAGCCTAAGCCTATGGGTGCCCTCGCTTAATCCTAGGGGTGCCCTAACTTAGGCTAGGGGATCCCTAGCCTTAGGCTAATTCTAGGGGTGCCCTAGTCTAAGCCTAGGGGTGCCCTAGCCTAAGCCTAGGGGTGCCCTCGCCTTAGGTTAGGGGAGCCCTAGCCTTAGCCCAAGCCTAGGGGTGCCCTATTCTAAGCCTAGGTGTACCCTAGCCTAAGCCTAGGTGTGCCCTAGCCTAAGCCTAGGGGTGCCCTAGCCTAACCCTAGGGGTTCGCTAGCCTTTGGCTAGGGAAACCCTAGCCTTAGCTTAAACCTAGGGGTGCCCAAGCCTAAGCCTAGGGGTGCCCTATCCTAAGCCTAGGGGTGCCCTATCCTAAGCCTAGGGGTGCCCTAGCCTTAGGCTAGGGGAGCCCTAGCCTTAGCCTAAGCCTAGGGGTGCCCAAGCCTAAGACTAAGGGTGCCCTAGCCTTAGGTTAGGGGAGCCCAGGCTAAGCCTAAGCCTAGTGGTGCCCGAGCCTAAGCCTAGGGTGCCCTAGCCTAAGCCTTGGGGTGTCCAAGCCTTAGGCTAGGGGAGCCTAGACCTTAAACTAAGCCTAGGGGTGCCCTATCGTAAGCCTAGGGGTGCCCTAGCCTTAGGCTAGGGGAGCCCTAGCCTTAGCCTAAGCCTAGGGGTGCCCAAACCTTAGGCTAGGGGAGCCCTAGCTTTAACCTAAGCATAGGGGTGCCCTAGCCTAAGCCTAGGGGTGCCCTATCGTAAGCCAAGGGGTGCCCTAGCCTTAGGCTATGGGAAGCCTAGCCTTAGCCTAAGCCTAGGGGTGCCCTAGCCTAATCCTAGGGGTGCCCTAGCCTAAGCTTAGGTGTGCCCTAGCCTAAGCCTAGGGTTACCTAGCCTAAGCCTAGGCGTGCCCTAGCAATAGGCTAGGGGAGCCCTAGCCTTAGCCTAAGCCTAGGGGTGCCCTAGCCTAAGCCTAGGGGTGCCCTTCCTTAAGCCTAGGGGTGCCCTAGCCTAAGCCTAGGGGTGCCCTAGCCTAAGCCTATGGGTGTCCTAGCTTTAGGCTAGGGGACCCCTAAGCTTAACCTAAATCTAGGGGTTCCCTAGCCTAAGCCTTGGGGTGCCCTAGCCTAAGCCTAGAGGTGCCCTATTCTTAGGCTAGGGGAGCTCTAGCGTTAGCCTAAGCCTAGGGGTGCCCTAGCCTAAGCATAGGGGTGCCCTAGCCTAAGCCTAGGGGTGCCCTAGCCTTAGCCGTAGCTAGGGGTACCCTAGGCCAAGCCTAGGGGTGCCCTAGCCTTAGGCTATGGGAGCCCTAGCCTTAGCCTAAGCCTAGGGGTGCCCTAGCCTAAGCCTAGGGGAGCCCTAGCCTAAGCCTAGGGGTGCCCTAGCCTAAGCCTTGGGGTGCCCTAGCCTAAGCCTAGGGGTGCCCTAGCCTTCGGCTATGGGAGCCCTAGCCTTAGCCTAATCCTAGGGGTGCCCTAGACTAAGCCTAAGAGTGCCCTAGCCTAAGCCTAGGGGTGGCCAAGCCTTAGGCTAGGGGAGCCGTAGCCTTAGCCTAAGCCTAGGGGTGCCCTTGCCTAAGCCTAGTGGTGCCCTATCCTAAGCCTAGGGGTGCCCTTGCCTAAGCCTAGGGGTGCCCTAGTCTAAGCCTAGGGGTGCCATAACCTAAGCCTAGGGGTGCCCTAGCCTAAGCCTAGGGGTGCCCTAGCCTTAGGCTAGGGGAGCCCTAGCCTTACCCCAAGCCTAGGGGTGCCCTAGCCTAAGACTTAAGGTGCCCTAGCCTAAGGGTAGGGGTTCCCTAGCCTTAGGCTAGGGGAGACCTATCCTTAGCTTAAGCCTAGGGGTGCCCTAGCCTAAGCCTGGGGTGCCCTAGCCTAAGCCTAGGGGTGCCCTAGCCTTAGGTTAGGGGAGCCCTAGCCTTAGCTTAAGCCTAGGTGTGCCCTAGCGTAAGCCTAGGGGTGCCCTAGCCTAACCCTAGGGGTTCGCTAGCCTTAGGCTAGGGAAACACTAGCCCTAGCCTAAGCCTAGGGGTGCCCTAGCCTAAGCCTATGGGTGTCCAAGCCTACGCCTAGGGGTGCCCTAGCCTAAGCCTAGGGGTGCCGTAGCTTAAGCCTAGGGGTGCCCTAGCCTAAGCCTGGTGTGCCCAAGCCTAAGCCTAGGGGTGCCCAAGCCTTAGGTTATGGGAGCCATAGCCTTAGCTTAAGACTAGGGGTGCCCTAGCCTAAGCCTAGGGGTGACCTAGCCTAAGCCTAGGGGTGCCCTAGCCTTAGGCTAGGGGAGCCCTAGCCTTAGCTTAAGCCTAGGGGTACCCTAGCCTAAGCCTATGGGTGCCTTAGCCTAAGCCTAGAGGTGCCCTAGCCTAAGCCTAGGGGTGCCGTAGCCTAAGCCTAGGGGTGCCCTAGCCTAAGCCTAGGGGTGCCCTAGCCTAAGGGTAGGGGTTCCCTATCCTTAGGCTAGGGGAGCCCAAGCCTTAGCTTAAGCCTAGGGGTGCCCCAGCCTAAGCCTGGAGTGCCCTAGCCTAAGCCTAGGGGTGCCCTAGCCTTAGGTTAGGGGAGCCCTAGCCTTAGCTTAAGCCTAGGTGTGCCCTAGCCTAAGCCTAGTGGTGCCCTAGCCTAAGCCTAGGGGTGCCCTAGCCTAAGCCTAGGGGTGCCCTAGCCTAAGCCTAGGGGTGCCATAGCCTAAGCCTAGGGGTGCCCAAGCCTAAGCCTAAGGGTGCCCTAGCCTTAGGCCATGGGAGCCCTAGCCTAAGCCTAAGGGTGCCCTAGCCTTAGGCCATGGATGCCATAGCCTAAACCTAGGGGTGCCCTAGCCTAAGCCCAAGGGTGCCCTAGCTGAAGCCTAGGGGTGCCCTAGCCTTAGCCTAAGCTAGGGGTGCCCTAGCCTAAGCCTAGGGGTTCCCTAGCCTAAGACTAGGGGTGCCCTAGCCTTAGCCTAGGGGTGCCCTAGCCTAAGCCTAGGGGTGCCGTAGACTAAGCCTAGGGGCGCCCTAGGCTAAGCCTAGGGGTGCCCTCGCCTTAGGCTAGGGGAGCCCTAGCCTTAGCCCAAGCCTAGGGGTGCCCTATTCTAAGCCTAGGTGTACCCTAGCCTAAGCCTAGGTGTGCCCTAGCCTAAGCTTAGGGGTGCCCTAGGCTAACCCTAGGGGTTCCCTATCCTTAGGCTAGGGAAACCCTAGCCTTAGCCTAAACCTAGGGGTTCCCAAGCCTAAGCCTAGGGGTGCCCTATTCTAAGCCTTGAGGTGCCCTAGCCTTAGGCTAGGCAGCCCTAGCCTTAGCCTAAGCCTAGGGGTACCCTAGCCTAAGCCTAGGGGTGCCATAGCCTAAGCCTAGGGGTGCCCAAGCCTGAGCCTAAGGGTGCCCTAGCCTTAGGTTAGGGGAGCCCTAGCCTAAGGCTAAGCCTAGGGGTGCCCTAGCCTAAGCCTAGGGTGCCCTACCCTAAGCCTAGGGGTGTCCAAGCCTTAGGCTAAGGGAGCCATAGCCTTAACCTAGCCTAGGGGTGCCCTATCGTAAGCATAGGGGTGCCCTAACCTTAGGCTAGGGAAGCCCTAGCCTTAGCCTAAGCCTAGGGGTGCCCAAGCCTTAGGCTAGGGGAGCCCTAGCCTTAACCTAAGCCTAGGGGTGCCCTAGCCTAAGCTTAGGGGTGCCCTTACGTAAGCCAAGGGGTGCCCTAGCCTTAGGCTATGGGAACCCTAGCCTTAGCCTAAGCCTTGGGGTGCCCTAGCCTAAGCCTAGGGTTACTCAGCCTAAGCCTAGGCGTGCCCTAGCCATAGGCTAGGGGAGCCCTAGCCTTAGCCTAAGCCTAGGGGTGCCCTAGCCTAAGCCTAGGGGTGCCCTTCCCTAAGCCTAGGGGTGCCCTAGCCTAAGCCTAGGGGTGCCCTAGCCTAAGCCTAGGGGTGTCCTAGCCTTAGGCTAGAGGAGCCCTAAGCTTAACCTAAGTCTAGGGGTTCCCTAGCCTAAGCCTAGGGGTGCCCTAGCCTAAGCCTAGGGATGCCCTAGCCTTAGGATAGGGGAGCCCTAGCCTTAGCCTAAGCCTAGGGGTGCCCTAGCCTAAGCCTAGAGGTGCCCTATTCTTAGGCTAGGGGAGCTCTAGCGTTATCCTAAGCCTAGGGGTGCCCTAGCCTAAGCCTAGGGGTGCCCTAGCCTAAGCCTTGGGGTGCCCTAGCCTTAGCCTAAGCTAGGGGTGCCCTAGGCCAAGCCTAGGGGTGTCCTAGCCTTAGGATATGGGAGCCCTAGCCTTAGCCTAAGCCTAGGGGTGCCCTAGCCTAAGCCTAAGGGTGCCCTAGCCTAAGCCTAGGGGTGCCCAAGCCTTAGGCTAGGGGAGCCCTAGCCTTAGCCTAAGCCTAGGGGTGCCCTATCCTAAGCCTAGGGGTGCCCTTGCCTAAGCCTAGGGGTGCCCTAGCCTAAGCCTAGGGGTGCCGTAACCTAAGCCTAGGGGTGCCCTAGCCTAAGCCTAGGGATGCCCTAGCCTTAGGCTAGGGGAGCTCTAGCCTTAGCCCAAGCCTAGGGGTGCCCTAGCCTAAGCCTTAGGGTGCCCTAGCCTAAGCCTAGGGGTGCCCTAGCCTTAGGCTAGGGGAGCCCTAGCCTTAGCTTAAGCCTAGGGGTGCCCTAGCCTAAGCCTGGGGTGCCCTAGCCTAAGCCTAGGGGTGCCCTAGCCTTAGGTTAGGGGAGCCCTAGCCTTAGCTAAAGCCTAGGTGTGCCCTAGCCTAAGCCTAGGGGTGCCCTCGCTTAAGCCTAGGGGTGCCCTAACCTTAGCCTAGGGGATCCCTAGCCTTAGGCTAATTCTATTGGTGCCCTAGCCTAAGCCTAGGGGTGCCCTAGCCTAAGCCTAGGGGTGCCCTAGCCTAAGGGTAGGGGTTCCCTAGCCTTAGGCTAGGGGAGCGCTAGCCTTAGCTTAAGCCTAGGGGTGCCCCAGCCTAAGCCTGGGGTGCCCTAGCCTAAGCCTAGGGGTGCCCTATCGTAAGCCTAGGGGTGCCCTAGCCTTAGGCTAGGGGAGCCCTAGCCTTAGCCTAAGCCTAGGGGTGCCCAAGCCTTAGGCTAGGGGAGCCCTAGTCTTAGCCCAAGCCTAGGGGTGCCCTAGCCTAAGCCTTAGGGTGCCCTAGCCTAAGGGTAGGGGTTCCCTAGCCTTAGGCTAGGGGAGCCCTAGCCTTAGCTTAAGCCTAGGGGTGCCCTAGCCTAAGCCTGGGGTTCCCTAGCCTAAGCCTAGGGGTGTCCTAGCCTTAGGTTAGGGGAGCCCTAGCCTTAGCTTAAGCCTAGGTGTGCCCTAGCCTAAGCCTAGGGGTGCCCTAGCCTAACCCTATGGGTTCGCTAGCCTTAGGCTAGGGAAACACTAGCCTTAGCCTAAGCCTACGGGTGCCCTAGCCTAAGCCTACGGGTGCCCCAGCCTAAGCCTGGGGTGCCCTAGCCTAAGCCTAGGGGTGCCCTATCGTAAGCCTAGGGGTGCCCTAGCCTTAGGCTAGGGGAGCCCTAGCCTTAGCCTAAGCCTAGGGGTGCCCAAGCCTTAGGCTAGGGGAGCCCTAGTCTTAGCCCAAGCCTAGGGGTGCCCTAGCCTAAGCCTTAGGGTGCCCTAGCCTAAGGGTAGGGGTTCCCTAGCCTTAGGCTAGGGGAGCCCTAGCCTTAGCTTAAGCCTAGGGGTGCCCTAGCCTAAGCCTGGGGTTCCCTAGCCTAAGCCTAGGGGTGTCCTAGCCTTAGGTTAGGGGAGCCCTAGCCTTAGCTTAAGCCTAGGTGTGCCCTAGCCTAAGCCTAGGGGTGCCCTAGCCTAACCCTATGGGTTCGCTAGCCTTAGGCTAGGGAAACACTAGCCTTAGCCTAAGCCTACGGGTGCCCTAGCCTAAGCCTATGGGTGCCTAAGCCTAAGCCTAGGGGTGCCCTAGCCTAAGCCTAGGGGTGCCGAAACTTAAGCCTAAGGGTTCCCTAGCCTAAGCCTGGGGTGCCCAAGCCTAAGTCTAGGGGTGCCATAGCCTTAGTTTAGGGGAGATCTAGCCTTAGCTTAAGACTAGGGGTGCCCTAGCCTAAGCCTAGGGGTGCCCTAGCCTAAGCTTAGTGGTGCCCTAGCCTTAGGCTAGGGGAGCCCTAGCCTTAGCTTAAGCCTAGGGGTACCCTAGCCTAAGCCTCTGGGTTCCCTAACCTAAGCCTAGGGGTGCCCTAGCCTAAGCCTAGGCGTGTTGTAGCCTAAGCCTAGGGGTGCCGTAGCCTAAGCCTAGGGGTGTCCTACCCTTAGGTTAGGGGAGCCCTAGCATTAGCTTAAGCCTAGGGGTGCCCTAGCCAAAGCCTATGGGAACCCTAGCCTTAGTAAGCCTAGGGGTGCCCTAGCCTAAGCCTAGTGGTGCCATAGCCTAAGCCTAGGGGTGCCCAAGCCTAAGCCTAAGGGTGCCCTAGCCTCAGGCCATGGGAGCGCTAGCCTAAGCCAAAGGGTGCCCTAGCCTAAGCCTAGGGATGCCCAAGCCTTAGGCTAGGGGAGCCCTACCCTTAGCCTAAGCCTAGGGGTGCCCTTGCCAAAGCCTAGGGGTGCTCTAGCCTAAGCCTAGGGGTGCCGTAGCCTAAGCCTAGGGGTGCCCTAGCCTAAGCCTAGGGGTGCCCTAACCTTAGGCTAGGGGAGCCCTAGCCTTAGCCCAAGCCTAGGGGTGCCCTAGCCTAAGCCTTAGGGTGCCCAGGCCTAAGGGTAGGGGTTCCCTAGCCTTAGGCTAGGGGAGCCCTAGCCTTAGCTTAAACCTAGGGGTGCCCTAGCCTAAGCCTGGGGTGCCCTAGCCTAAGCCTAGGGGTGCCCTAGCCCTAGGTTAGGAGAGCCCTAGCCTTAGCTTAAGCCTAGGTGTGCCCTAGCCTAAGCATAGGGGTGCCCTAGCCTAACCCTAGGGGTTCGCTAGCCTTAGGTTAGGGAAACCCTATCCTTAGCCTAAGTCTAGGGGTGCTCTAGCCTAAGCCTATGGGTGCTGAAGCCTAACCTAGGGGTGCCCTATCCTAACCCTAGGAGTGCCGAAGCCTAAACGTAGGGGTGCCCTAGCCTAAGCCTAGGGGTGCCCTAGCCTTAGGCTAGGGGAGCCCTAGCCTTAGCCCAAGCCTAGGAGTGCCCTAGCCTAAGCCTAGGGGTGTCCTAGCCTAAGGGTAGGGGTTCCCTAGCCTTAGGCTAGGGGTACCCTAGCCTTAGCTTAAGCCTAGGGGTGCCCTAACCTAAGCTTGGGGTGCCCTAGCCTAAGCCTAGGGGTGCCCTAGTCTTAGGTTAGGGGAGCCCTAGCCTTAGCTTAAGCCTAGGGGTGCCCTAACCTAAGCCTAGGGGTGCCCTAGCCTAAGCCTAGGGGTGCCCAAGCCTTAGGCTAGGGGAGCCCTAGCCTAAGCTTAAGCCTAGGGGTGCCCTAGCCTAAGCCTATGGGAGCCCTAGCCTTAGCCTAAGCCTAGGGGTGCCCTAGGCTAAGGCTAGGGGTGCCCTAGCTTTAGGTTAGGGGAGCCCTAGCCTTAGCTTAAGCCTAGGGGTGCCCTAGCCTAAGCCTATGGGTGCCCTTGCCTAAGCCTAGGGGTGCCCTAACCTAAGACTAGGGGTGCCGTAGCCTAAGCCTAGGGGTTTCCTAGCCAAACCTAGGGGTGCCCTAGCCTTAGACTTGTCGAGCCGGAGCCTTAGCCTAAGCCTAGGGGTGCCCTAGCCTAAGCCTAGGGGTGCCCTAGCCTAAGCCTAGGGGTGCCCTGACCTTAGGCTAGGGGATCCCAAGCCTTAGGCTAATTCTTGGGGTGCCCTAGCCTAAGCCTAGGGGTGCCCTAGCCTAAGCCTAGGGATGCCATAGCCTAAGCCTAGGGGTGCCCTAGCCTAAGCCTAGGGGCGCCCTAGCTTTAGCTCAAGCGTAGGGGTGCCCTAGCCTTAGGCTATGGGAGCCCTAGCCTTAGCCTAAGCCTAGGGGTGCCCTAGCCTAAGCCTAGGGGTGCCCTAGCCTAAGCCTAGGGGTGCCCTGCCTAAGCCTAGGGGTACCCTAGCCTTGGGCTATGGGAGCCCTAGCCTTAGCCTAAGCCTAGGGGTGCCCTAGCCTAAGCCTAAGGGTGCCCTAGCCTAAGCCTAGGGGTGCACTAGCCTAAGCCTAGGGGTGCCATAGCCTAAGCCTAGGGGTGCCCAAGCCTAAGCCTAAGGGTGCCCTAGCCTTAGGCCATGGGAGCCCTAGCCTAAGCCTAAGGGTGCCCTAGCCTTAGGCCATGGGAGCCACAGCCTAAACCTAGGGGTGCCCTAGCCTAAGCCCAAGGGTGCCCTAGCTGAAGCCTAGGGGTGCCCTAGCCTTAGCCTAAGCTAGGGGTGCCCTAGCCTAAGCCTAAGGGTGCCCTAGAATAAGCCTAGGGGTGCCCTAGCCTAAGCCTAGTGGTGCCCTAGCCTAAGCCTAGGGGTACCCTAGCCTAAGCCTAGGGGTGCCCTAACCTTAGGCTAGGGGATCCCTAGCCTTAGGCTAATTCTAGGGGTGCCCTAGCCTAAACCTAGGTGTGCCCTAGCCTAAGACTAGGGGTGCCCTAGCCTAAGCCTAGGGGTGCCCAACCTAAGCCTAGGGGTGCCGTAGACTAAGCCTAGGGGCGCCCTAGGCTAAGCCTAGGGGTGCCTTCGCCTTAGGCTAGGGGAGCCCTAGCCTTAGCCCAAGCCTAGGGGTGACCTATTCTAAGCCTAGGTGTACCCTAGCCTAAGCCTAGGTGTGCCCTAGCCTAAGCCTAGGGGTGCCCTAGCCTAACCCTAGGGGTTCGCTAGCCTTAGGCTAGGGAAACCCTAGCCTTAGCCTAAACCTAGTGGTGCCCAAGCCTAAGCCTAGGGTTGCCCTATCCTAAGTCTTGGGGTGCCCTAGCCTTAGGCTAGGCAGCCCTAGCCTTAGCCTAAGCCTAGGGGTACCCTAGCCAAAGCCTAGTGGTGCCCTAGCCTAAGCCTAGGGTGCCCTAGCCTAAGCCTAGGGGTGCCCTAGCTTTAGGTTAGGGGAGCCCTAGCCTTAGCTTAAGCCTAGGGGTGCCCTAGCCTAAGGCTAGGGGTGCCCTAGCCTAAGCCTAGGGGTGCCCTAGCCATAGGCTAGTCGAGCCATAGCCTTAGTCTAAGCCTAGGGGTGCCCAAGCCTTAGGCTAGGGGAGCCCTAGCCTTAACCTAAGCCTAGGGGTGCCCTAGCCTAAGCCTAGGGGTGCCCTATCGTAAGCCAAGGGGTGCCCTAGCCTTAGGCTATGGGAACCCTAGCCTTAGCCTAGGCCTTGTGGTGCCCTAGCCTAAGCCTAGGGTTACTCAGCCTAAGCCTAGGCGTGCCCTATTCTTAGGCTAGGGGAGCTCTAGCGTTAGCCTAAGCCTAGGGGTGCCCTAGCCTAAGCCTAGGGGTGCCCTAGCCTAAGCCTAGGGGTGTCCTAGCCTTAGCCTAAGCTAGGGGTGCCCTAGGCCAAGCCCAGGGGTGCCCTAGCCTTAGGCAATGGGAGCCCTAGCCTTAGCCTAAGCCTAGGGGTGCCCTAGCCTAAGCCTAAGGGTGCCCTAGCCTAAGCCTAGGGGTGCCCAAGCCTTAGGCTAGGGGAGCCCTAGCCTTAGCCTAAGCCTAGGGGTGCCCTATCCTAAGCCTAGGGGTGCCCTTGCCTAAGCCTAGGGGTGCCCTAGCCTAAGCCTAGGGGTGCCGTAACCTAAGCCTAGGGGTGCCCTAGCCTAAGCCTAGGGGTGCCCTAGCCTTAGGCTAGGGGAGCCCTAGTTTAGCCAAAGCCTAGGGGTGCCCTAGCCTAAGCCTTAGGGTGCCCTAGCCTAAGGGTAGGGGTTCCCTAGCTTTAGGCTAGGGGAGCCCTAGCCTTAGCTTAAGCCTAGGGGTGTCCTAGCCTAAGCCTGGGGTGCCCTAGCCTAAGCCTAGGGGTGCCCTAGCCTTAGGTTAGGGGAGCCCTAGCCTTAGCTAAAGCCTTGGTGTGCCCTAGCCTAAGCCTAGGGGTGCCCTCGCTTAAGCCTAGGGGTGCCCTAACCTTAGCCTAGGGGATCCCTAGCCTTAGGCTAATTCTATTGGTGCCCTAGCCTAAGCCTAGGGGTGCCCTAGCCTAAGCCTAGGGGTGCCCTAGCCTAAGGGTAGGGGTTCCCTAGCCTTAGGCTAGGGGAGCCCTAACCTTAGCTTAAGCCTTGGGGTGCTCCAGCCTAAGCCTGGGGTGCCCTAGCCTAAGCCTAGGGGTGCCCTAGCCTTAGGTTAGGGGAGCCCTAGCCTTAGCTTAAGCATAGGGGTGCCCTAGCCTAAGCCTAGGGGTTCCCTAGCCTAAGCCTAGGGGTGCCATAGCCTAAGCCTAGGGGTGCCCTAGCCCAAGCCTAAGGGTGCCCTAGCCTTAGGCCATGGGAGCCCTAGCCTAAGCCTAAGGGTGCCCTAGCCTTAGGCCATGGGAGCCTTAGCCTAAGCCTAGGGGTGCCCTAGCCTAAGCCTAAGGGTGCCCTAGCTGAAGCCTAGGGGTGTCCTAGCCTTAGCCTAAGCTAGGGGTGCCCTAAGCTAAGCCTAGGGGTGCCCTAGCCTTAGGCTATGGGAGCCCTAGCCTTAGCCTAAGCCTAGGGGTGCCCTAACCTAAGCCTAGGGGTGCCCTAGCCTAAGCCTAGGGGTGCCCTAGCCTAAGCCTAGTGGTGCCCTAGCCTAAGCCTAAGGGTGCCCTAGCTGAAGCCTAGGGGTTCCCTAGCCTTAGGCTAGGGGAGCCCTAGCCTTAGCTTAAGCCTAGGGGTGCCCTAACCTAAGCTTGGGGTGCCCTAGCCTAAGCCTTGGGGTGCCCTAGTCTTAGGTTAGGGGAGCCCTAGCCTTAGATTAAGGCTAGGGGTGCCCTAACCTAAGCCTAGGGGTGCCCTACCCTAAGCCTAGGGGTGACCAAGCCTTAGGCCAGGGGAGCCCTAGCCTTAGCTTAAGCCTAGGGGTGCCCTAGCCTAAGCCTATGGGAGCCCTAGCCTTAGCCTAAGCCTAGGGGTGCCCTAGCCTAAGGCTAGGGGTGCCCTGGCTTTAAGTTAGGGGAGCCCTAGCCTTAGCTTAAGCCTAGGGGTGCCCTAGCCTAAGGCTAGAGGTGCCCTAGCCTAAGAGTTGGGGTGCCCTAGCCTTAGGCAGGGGAGCCCAAGCCTTAGCTTAAGCCTAGGGGTGCCCTAGCCTAAGCCTATGGGTGCCATTGCCTAAGCCTAGGGGTGCCCTAGCCTAAGACTAGGGGTGCCGTAGCCTAAGCCTAGGGGTTTCCTAGCCTAAGCCTAGGGGTGCCCTAGCCTTAGACTTGTCGAGCCGGAGCCTTAGCCTAAGCCTAGGGGTGCCCTAGCCTAAGCCTAGGGGTGCCCTAGCCTAAGCCTAGGGATTCCATAGCCTAAGCCTAGGGGTGCCCTAGCCTAAGCCTAGGGGTGCCCTAGCTTTAGCTCAAGCGTAGGGGTGCCCTAACCTTAGGCTATGGGAGCCCTAGCCTTAGCCTAAGCCTAGGGGTGCCCTAGCCTAAGCCTAGGGGTGCCCTAGCCTAAGCCTAGGGGTGCCCTGCCTAAGCCTAGGGGTACCCTAGCCTTGGGCTATGGGAGCCCTAGGCTTAGCCTAAGCCTAGGGGTGCCCTAGCCTAAGCCTAAGGGTGCCCTAGCCTAAGCCTAGGGGTGCCCTAGCCTAAGCCTAGGGGTGCCATAGCCTAAGCCTAGGGGTGCCCAATCCTAAGCCTAAGGGTGCCCTAGCCTTAGGCCATGGGAGCCCTAGCCTAAGCCTAAGGGTGCCCTAGCCTTAGGCCATGGGAGCCATAGCCTAAACCTAGGGGTGCCCTAGCCTAAGCCCAAGGGTGCCCTAGCTGAAGCCTAGGGGTGCCCTAGCCTTAGCCTAAGCTAGGGTGCCCTAGCCTAAGCCTAGGGGTGCCCTAGAATAAGCCTAGGGGTGCCCTAGCCTAAGCCTAGGGGTGCCCTACCCTAAGCCTAGGGGTACCCTGGCCTAAACCTAGGGGTGCCCTAACCTTAGGCTAGGGGATCCCTAGCCTTAGGCTAATTCTAGGGGTGCCCTAGCCTAAGCCTAGGGGTGCCCTAGCCTAAGAGTAGGGGTGCCCTAGCCTAAGCCTAGGGGTGCCCTAGCCTAAGCCTAGGGGTGCCGTAGACTAAGCCTAGGGGCGCCCTAGTCTAAGCCTAGGGGTGCCCTCGCCTTAGGCTAGGGGAGCCCTAGCCTTAGCCCAAGCCTACGGGTGCCCTATTCTAAGCCTAGGTGTACCCTAGCCTAAGCCTAGGTGTGCCCTAGCCTAAGCCTAAGGGTGCCCTAGCCTAAGCCTAGGGGTGCCCAAGCCTTAGGCTAGGGGAGCCCTAGCCTTAGCCTAAGCCTAGGGGTGCCCTATCCTAAGCCTAGGGGTGCCCTTGCCTAAGCCTAGGGGTGCCCTAGCCTAAGCCTAGGGGTGCCGTAACCTAAGCCTAGGGGTGCCCTAGCCTAAGCCTAGGGGTGCCCTAGCCTTAGGCTAGGGGAGCCCTAGCCTTAGCCCAAGCCTAGGGGTGCCCTAGCCTAAGCCATAGGGTGCCCTAGCCTAAGGGTAGGGGTTCCCTAGCCTTAGGCTAGGGGAGCCCTAGCCTTAGCTTAAGCCTAGGGGTGTCCTAGCCTAAGCCTGGGGTGCCCTAGCCTAAGCCTAGGGGTGCCCTAGCCTTAGGTTAGGGGAGCCCTAGCCTTAGCTAAAGCCTTGGTGTGCCCTAGACTAAGCCTAGGGGTTCCCTAGCCTTAGGCTAGGGGTGCCCTAGCCTTAGTCTAGGGGAGCCCTAGCCTTAGCCTAAGCTTAGGGGTACCCTAGCCTAAGCGTAGGTGTGCCCTAGCCTAACCCTAAGGTGCCCTAGCCTAAGCCTAGGGATGCCCTATCCTTAGGCTAGGGGAACCCTAGCCTTAGCCTAAGACTAGGGGTGCAATAGCCTAAGTCTAGGGGTGACCTAGCCTAAGCCTTGAGGTGCCCTAGCCTTAGGCTAGGGGAGCTCTAGCCTTAGCCTAAGCCTAGGGGTGCCCTAGCCTAAGCCTAGTGGTACCCTAGCTTAAGCTTAGGGGTGCCCTAGCCTTAGGCTAGTCGAGCCGTAGCCTTAGTCTAAGCCTAGGGGTGCCCTAGCCTAAGCCTAGAGGTGCCCTTGCCTTAGGCTAGGGGAGCCCTAGCCTTAGCCTAAGCCTAGGGGTGCCCTAGCCTTAGTCTAGTCGAGCCATAGCCTTAGTCTAAGCCTAGGGGTGCCCTAGCCTAAGCATATGGGTGCCCTAGCTTAAGCCTAGGGGTGTCCTAGCCTTACGCTAGGGGAGCCCTTGCCTTAGCCTAAGCCTAGGGGTGCCCTAGCCTTAGGCTAGTCGACCCGGAGCCTTAGCCTACGCCTAGGGGTGCCCCAGCCTAAGCCTGGGGGTGCCCTAACCTAAGCCTAGGGGTGCCCTAACCTTAGGCTAGGGGATCCCTAGCCTTAGACTAATTCTAGGGGTGCCCTAGCCTAAGCCTAGGGGTGCCCTAGCCTAAGCCTAGGGGTGCCCTAGCCTAAGCCTAGGGGTGCCCTAGCCTAAGCCTAGGGGTGCCCTAGCTTTGGCTAGGGGAGCCCTAGCCTTAGCCCAAGCCTAGGGGTGCACTAGCCTAAGCCTAGTGGTGCCGTAGCCTAAGCCTAGGGGTGCCGTAGCCTAAGTCTAGGGGTGCCCTAGCCTAAGCTTAGGGGTGCCCTAGCCTTAGGCTAGTCGAGCCGTAGCCTTAGTCTAAGCCTAGGGGAGCCCTAGCCTTAGCCTAAGCCAAGGGGTGCCCTAGCCTAAGCCTAGGGGTGCCCTAGCCTAAGCCTAGGGGTGCCCTAGCCATAGGCTAGTCGAGCCATAGCCTTAGTCTAAGCCTACGGGTGCCCTAGCCTAAGCCTGTGGGTGCCCTCGCTTAAGCCTAGGGGTGCCCTATCCTTATGCTAGGGTATCCCTAGCCTTAGGCTAATTCTAGGGGTGCCCTAGCCTAAGCCTAGGGGTGCCCTAGCCTAAGCCTAGGGGTGCCGTAGACTAAGCCAAGGGGTGCCCTAGGCTAAGCCTAGGGGTGCCCTCGCCTTAGGCTAGGGGAGCCCTAGCCTTAGCCCAAGCCTAGGGGTGCCCTATTCTAAGCCTAGGTGTACCCTAGCCTAAGCCTAGGTGTGCCCTAGCATAAGCCTAGGGGTGCCCTAGCCTAACCCTAGGGGTTCGCTAGCCTTAGTCTAGGGAAACCCTAGCCTTAGCCTAAACCTAGGGGTGCCCAAGCCTAAACCTAGGGGTGCCCTATCCTAAGCCTAGGGGAGCCCTAGCCTTTGGCTAGGCAGCCCTAGCCTTAGCCTAAGCCTAGGGGTACCCTAGCCTAAGCCTAGGGGTGCCATAGCCTAAACCTAGGGGTGCCCAAGCCTAAGCCTAAGGGTGCCATAGCCTTAGCTTAGGGGAGCCCTATCCGAAGGCTAAGCCTAGGGTGCCCTAGCCTAAGCCTAGGGGTGCCCTAGCCTTAGGCTAGGGGAGCCCTAGCCTTAACCTAAGCCTAGGGGTGCCCTATCGTAAGCCTAGGGGTGCCCTAGCCTTAGGCTAGGGGAGCCCTAGCCTTAGCATAAGCCTAGGGGTGCCCAAGCCTTAGCCATGGGAGCCCTAGCCTTAACCTAAGCCTAGGGGTGCCCTAGCCTAAGCCTAGGGGTGCCCTATCGTAAGCCAAGGGGTGCCCTAGCCTTAGGCTATGGGAACCCTAGCCTTAGCCTAAGCCTTGGGGTGCCTAGCCTAAGCCTAGGGTTACCTAGCCTAAGCCTAGGCGTGCCCCAGCCATAGACTATGGGAGCCCTAGCCTTAGCCTAAGCCTAGGGGTGCCCTAGCCTAAGCCTAAGGGTGCCATAGCCTTAGCTTAGGGGAGCCCTAGCCTAAGGCTAAGCCTAGTGGTGCCCTATCCTAAGCCTTGGGATGCCCTAGCCTAAGTCTAGGGGTGCCCTAGCCTAAGCCTAGGGGTGCCCTAGCCTTAGGCTAGTCGACCCGGAGCCTTAGCCTAAGCCTAGGGGTTCCCTTGCCTAAGCCTAGGGGTGCCCTAGCCTAAGCCTAGGGATGCCCTAGCCTTAGGCTAGAGGAGCCCTAGCCTTAGCCTAAGCCTAGGGGTGCCCTGGCCTCAGTCTAGAGGTGCCCTATTCGTAGGCTAGGGGAGCTCTACCGTTAGCCTAAGCCTAGGGGTGCCTAGCCTAAGCCTAGGGGTGCCCTAGCCTAAGCCTAGGGGTGCCCTAGACTTAGCCTAATTAGGGGTGCCCTAGGCCAAGCCTAGGGGTGCCCTAGCCTTAGGCTACGGGAGCCCTAGCCTTAGCCTATGCCTAGGGGTGCCCTAGCCTAAGCCTAGGGGTGCCCTAGCCCAAGCCTAGGGGTGCCCTGCCTAAGCCTAGGGGTGCCCTAGCCTTGGGCTATGGGAGCCCTAGCCTTAGCCTAAGCCTAGGGGTGCCCTAGCCTAAGCCTAATGGTGCCCTAGGCTAAGCCTAGGGGTGCCCAAGCATTAGGCTAGGGGAGCTCTAGCCTTAGCCTAAGCCTAGGGGTGCCCTATCCTAAGCCTAGGGGTGCCCTTGCCTAAGCCTAGGGGTGCCCTAGCCTAAGCCTAGGGGTGCCGTAACCTAAGCCTAGGGGTGCCCTAGCCTTAGGCTAGGGGAGCCCTAGCCTTAGCCCAAGCCTAGGGGTGCCCTAGCCTAAGCCTTAGGGTGCCCTAGCCTAAGGGTAGGGGTTCCCTAGCCTTAGGCTAGGGGAACCCTAGCTTTAGCTTAAGCCTAGGGGTGCCCTAGCCTAAGCCTGGGGTGCCCTAGCCTAAGCCTAGGGGTGCCCTAGCCTTAGTTTAGGGGAGCCCAAGCCTTAGCTTAAGCCTAGTTGTGCCCTAGCCTAAGCCTAGGGGTGCCCTCGCTTAAGCCTAGGGGTGCCCTAACCTAAGCCTAGGGGTGCCCTAGCCTAAGCCTAGGGGTGCCCTCGCCTTAGGCTAGGGGAGCCCTAGCCTTAGCCCAAGCCTAGGGGTGCCCTAGCCTAAGCCTAAGGGTGCCATAGCCTTAGCTTAGGGGAGCCCTAGCCTAAGCCTAAGCCTAGGGGTGCCCTAGCCTTAGTTTAGGGGAGCCCTAGCCTTAGCTTAAGCCTAGTTGTGCCCTAGCCTAAGCCTAGGTGTACCCTAGCCTAAGCCTAGGTGTGCCCTAGCCTAAGCCTAGGGGTTCCCTAGCCTAAACCTAGGGGTTCGCTAGCCTTAGGCTACGGAAACCCTAGCCTTAGCCTAAACCTAGGGGTGCCCAAGCCTAAGCCTAGGGGTGCCCTATCCTAAGCCTAGGGGTGCCATAGCCTAAGCCTAGGGGGGCCCAAGCCTAAGCCTAAGGGTGCCCTAGCCTTAGGTTAGGGGAGCCCTAGCCTAAGCCTAAGCCTAGTGGTGCCCTAGCCTAAGCCTAGGGTGCCCATGCCTAAGCCTTGGGGTGTCCAAGCCTTAGGTTAGGGGAGCCCTAGCCTAAGCCTAAGCCTAGTGGTGCCCCAGCCTAAGCCTAGGGTGCCCTAGCCTAAGCCTAGGGGTGCCAAGCCATAGGCAAGGGGAGCCCTAGCCTTAACCTAAGCCTAGGGGTGCCCTATCGTAAGCCTAGGGGTGCCCTAGCCTTAGGCTAGGGGAGCCCTAGCCTTAGCCTAAGCCTAGGGGTGCCCAAGCCTTAGGCTAGGGGAGCCCTAGTCTTAGCCCAAGCCTAGGGGTGCCCTAGCCTAAGCCTTAGGGTGCCCTAGCCTAAGGGTAGGGGTTCCCTAGCCTTAGGCTAGGGGAGTCCTAGCCTTTGCTTAAGCCTAGGGGTGCCCTAGCCTAAGCCTGGGGTTCCCTAGCCTAAGCCTAGGGGTGTCCTAGCCTTAGGATAGGGGAGCCCTAGCCTTAGCTTAAGCCTAGGTGTGCCATAGCCTAATCCTAGGGGTGCCCTAGCCTAACCCTATGGGTTCGCTAGCCTTAGGCTAGGGAAACACTAGCCTTAGCCTAAGCCTACGGGTGCCCTAGCCTAAGCCTATGGGTGCCCAAGCCTAAGCCTAGGGGTGCCCTAGCCTAAGTCTAGGGGTGCCGTAACTTAAGCCTAGGGGTTCCCTAGCCTAAGCCTGGGGTGCCCAAGCCTAAGCCTAGGGGTGCCATAGCCTTAGTTTAGGGGAGACCTAGCCTTAGCTTAAGACTAGGGGTGCCCTAGCCTAAGCCTAGGGGTGCCCTAGCCTAAGCTTAGAGGTGCCCTAGCCTTAGGCTAGGGGAGCCCTAGCCTTAGCTTAAGCCTAGGGGTACCCTAGCCTAAGCCTCTGGGTTCCCTAACCTAAGCCTAGGGGTGCCCTAGCCTAAGCCTAGGCGTGCTGTAGCCTAAGCCTAGGGGTGCCCTAGCCTAAGCCTAGGGGTGTCCTAGCCTTAGGTTAGGGGAGCCCTAGCATTAGCTTAACCCTAGGGGTGCCCTAGCCAAAGCCTATGGGAACCCTAGCCTTAGTAAGCCTAGGGGTGCCCAAGCCTTAGGCTAGGGGAGCCCTACCCTTAGCCTAAGCCTAGGGGTGCCCTTGCCTAAGCCTAGGGGTGCCCTAGCCTAAGCCTAGGGGTGCCGTAGCCTAAGCCTAGGGGTGCCCTAGCCTAAGCCTAGGGGTGCCCTAGCCTAAGCCTAAGGGTGCCCTAGCCTTAGCCCAAGCCTAGGGGTGCCCTAGCCTAAGCCTTAGGGTGCCCAGGTCTAAGGGTAGGGGTTCCCTAGCCTTAGGCTAGGGGAGCCCTAGCCTTAGCTTAAGCCTAGGGGTGCCCTAGCCTAAGCCTGGGGTGCCCTAGCCTAAGCCTAGGGGTGCCCTAGCCCTAGGTTAGGAGAGCCCTAGCCTTAGCTTAAGCCTAGGTGTGCCCTAGCCTAAGCATAGGGGTGCCCTAGCCTAACCCTAGGGGTTCGCTAGCCTTAGGTTAGGGAAACCCTATCCTAAGCCTAAGTCTAGGGGTGCTCTAGCCTAAGCCTATGGGTGCCCATGCCTAAGCCTAGGGGTGCCCTATCCTAACCCTAGGGGTGCCGTAGCCTAAACGTAGGGGTGCCCTAGCCTAAGCCTAGGGGTGCCCTAGCCTTAGGCTAGGGGAGCCCTAGCCTTAGCCCAAGCCTAGGGGTGCCCTAGCCTAAGCCTAGGGGTGCCCTAGCCTAAGGGTAGGGGTTCCCTAGCCTTAGGCTAGGGGAGCCCTAGCCTTAGCTTAAGCCTAGGGGTGCCCTAACCTAAGCTTGGCGTGCCCTAGCCTAAGCCTAGGAGTGCCCTAGTCTTAGGTTAGGGGAGCCCTAGCCTTAGCTTAAGCCTAGGGGTGCCCTAGCCTAAGCCTAGGGGTGCCCTAGCCTAAGCCTAGGGGTGCCCAAGCCTTAGGCTAGGGGAGCCCTCGCCTTAGCTTAAGCCTAGGTGTGCCCTAGCCTAAGCCTATGGGAGCCCTAGCCTTAGCCTAAGCCTAGGGGTGCCCTAGCCTAAGGCTAGGGGTGCCCTAGCTTTAGGTTAGGGGAGCCCTCGCCTTAGCTTAAGCCTAGGTGTGCCCTAGCCTAAGCCTATGGGAGCCCTAGCCTTAGCCTAAGCCTAGGGGTGCCCTAGCCTAAGGCTAGGGGTGCCCTAGCTTTAGGTTAGGGGAGCCCTAGCCTTAGCTTAAGCCTAGGGGTGCCCTAGCCTAAGGCTAGGGGTGCCCTAGCCTAAGAGTTGGGGTGCCCTAGCCTTAGGCAGGGGAGCCCAAGCCTTAGCTTAAGCCTCGGGGTGCCCTAGCCTAAGCCTAGGGGTGCCGTAGCCTAAGCCTAGGGGTTTCCTAGCCTAAGCTTAGGGGTGCCCTAGCCTTAGACTTGTCGAGCCGGAGCCTTAGCCTAAGCCTAGGGGTGCCCTAGCCTAAGCCTAGGGGTGCCCTAGCCTAAGCCTAGGGGTGCCCTAACCTTAGGCTAGGGGATTCCTAGCCTTAGGCTAATTCTTGGGGTGCCCTAGCCTAAGCCTAGGGATGCCATAG